>NC_090267.1:340837611-342037611 GCF_040414725.1 Anabrus simplex | reverse complement strand
GTGTTCGTTCCGGAATTCTGTAGTATCATTCTGCCTCCCTGATCAGTATTTCCTTGGCTTTCAGTCTTTTAACAGCCTCTCTTAAATTTGCCTGTGTCCATTGAGGTCTTTTAACAGTGCCCTTACTTTTATAATGAGCAGGCATGTCGCAAATTTTTATTGCTGAAAATAATATAATTTTATATAATAAAATAATGTTACCAATGAAATTAATAAAAATAGATTATGTATATCAAGAATCGTGAGACGATAAAATATTCGAATAAAATACCGGCACACTCTGAATAGTATTGAATGTTTCCAGATGGCTTGTAGAATCTGATAGCAATGAGGCATCTCAGCCGGATTGTTGTGCGGCAACTCTCCCAACTATCAGGGAGAGACGCCGCACCCTCCTGTTTTCGTACCTCAAGGCTATCATGGCCCAAAATTAGCTTACTCTCAACTACAGTTATGTTTCTGACGTCTACTGTACTAAAAACGTCTGATTTAAGCATTTGAAGCCAACTTAATATACAATAAATTAACACACGCAAAAACTTTGTCAGGAGGAAACATGATAACGGCTATAGTTGGCGTAATACACGAGCAAATTTCGTCACACTCGCAGACAGTAGTTCTTCCTTGGAAACTGAAAAACCACACATATTGCCATCTAGCTGTAACGATGGGAACCTTTAGTTAGAGTGTATGCGGCATCTCTACCGGGGCGGCATCTGTCCCGGATTTACCTTATGTATGGTTCAAGTTTCATGGACCTATGTTACTTGACACTGATACAACATGAGAAAGTTAAGTTTTGCACAGCAAGTAAAATTGTGCTATTGTTAGATATTTTATTACTGTAGAGTAACAAAGTGTATTTAGAACCATGTACCGGGCTTCATGGTACTGATAATTGTCTTTTCTTCTAAAAGTAATGAAATTAACGAAGGGGATTTAACCTAGAGGCTCATTTAGGCTTCTTGTACTTGAACATTCGTTATTGCTGTCAGGGAAGTATTATGATACGTTTTTGAAACAGTGAGAGAAAGGTTAATAGCAATTGTCGAAGTGCAGATAGTAATATCCACGGACGGAGATCGATGTCTAGGGCGAGATATGAGGTTAGGACGGTCGTCGTTGAGAATAACGGTATGGAGGTCGTCCACCATACCTTGAAGTGCTGTCACAGCACGGTCTGTATAAGCACATCCCCAACCCACATTATAGGCGTTAAGGTCTCCACATAATAAATATGTACTGTAGGTTCAAATTGTTTAAATAAAAAGCCCCATTCTGCTGGACAAATTATAACAGGTCTGTGATGCCCTTAGATGTTCTGGGCCGCACGCGCGCTACACTGAAGGAATCAGCGTGTCCTCCTAGTCCGAAAGGACCGGGCAACCCGTTGAACCTCCTTCGTGCTAGGGATTGGGGCTTGCAATTGTTCCCCATGAACGAGGAATTCCCAGTAAGCGCGAGTCATAAGCTCGCGTTGATTACGTCCCTGCCCTTTGTACACACCGCCTGTCGCTACTACCGATTGAATGATTTAGTGAGGTCTTCGGACCGGTGCGCGGGATCTGCTTCGCGCAGTTTCCGATGTGTCTGGAAAGATGACCAAACTTGATTATTTAGGGGAAGTAAAAGTCGTAACAAGGTTTCCGTAGGTGAACCTGCGGAAGGATCATTACCGAAATTGTTTTAATAAAACACATTTCGAGAAGGAGGTGTCGGACGGCCCCGCGCGGTCCTCTCCTCCGGCGAGGCTCCCTCGAGGAGCGAGACTCCTGCCGAGCCCGCTGTTGTGAGCTCGGGCCAGTCCTGTTCGTAATCGAAGGGGTAATGTTTTAACCACCTCAGAGTGTGGTTTCTTCATAAAAAGTTCTTTAGCTTCCTTATGCGTATGATATACTTGGCCGAAATCTCGTTGATCTCTAATCGTTTATAATACTCAAGGTACTGTTTACATAGTGCGTTATATTGACGTTCTTGGTGTACGCACGTAGGATGAAGCAGTGATCCGGAGCTTGGAGCATGCAACACACCACTGTTGTTGTACCTAGCTTGAGATCGACAGCTTTTACTAATGTGTCCGAGGCGTTAACTATTGTAGGGAATACGCACTGTTGCCACACCACACTTCACAACGTACCCCATATATTGACACACTGTCTGAAAGAGTCTGAGGGTCTAAAGTATTCACCCTAGTCCGTATTTGAACAGCAATTGTAATATCGACCACAGATGTGTTGCGTAGCTTCATGAATTTTAAGAGTGATGTATCCTTGTCTGGAAGACGGACGCCAGGACATGAAAGAATTAAATGGAACCAACTCAAATTGACTGATGAATACTGCCCACAGCATATCACAATAAAATACGTTTTTCTAATGAAAAGATCACTTTTTAAGCAACGCAGTACTGAAATACTGACACAGATACTGCGCTGCCAAAATAAAAGTGGCATCGATACGCAACGCTTGCCGAAGTCAACAAAATAAGGTGACATATTAATCACTTCCACATATTAACATTAAAACACCTCGATCAGGAGTCGGTCTTCATTAAACAATGTTATCGATACAATAATATGATAATAATAATAATAATAATAATAATAATAATAATAATAATAATAATAATAATAATAATAATAATAATTCCATCAGAGATTAGAAACTGCATAAAAGTGTTGAGACACTTAATCTCCACCCTCTCTCTTACAAAGAAATACATAAAGCAGCAAAACTGGCTACTTGTCATATAGTAAGGAAGTCCATTGGCATGGACCATTCACCATATACAGAGGACTAATTAAAATCTTCTACTAATAAATTTCATTGTTCATTATTATAACTTTAATGTCCATATTGGACCCCTTGAGTCTTCCATGAACAATCTTTCTTTGAAGGATATACTGTTTGATTCTTCTTATCTGCCCAGTAATTCTTCACCCGTTCTGATCACCGTGTTGTTAATTCGTCTGAAATCTCTACAGGCCTTCCGTGCTTCATTACGATTGAAAATTTGTGATTCCTAATAAGGGTGGTAATTTTTTTCTTTTTCCTTTCATCCGTAATTTCGAGTCTAACTGTTTTGAGATCCTCTTGAATTTCTTTGATCCAGCGCCCTCCTGTCTTCTTTCCCAGATTTCCCATCACTAGTTGACGGAACATCCTGTTTTATGATTGACTGTTTATGTATAGTAAATATAGTATAAATATCTGCCAAATTAATTTTTCAAAATTGTATGTATATACTGTACCATCTTGTATAGAGCTTATGTGCATATGTAATAAATAGTACGGAGAGAGTGGGGCGCGTTGGTCTAAGCGGGTAACTGTCAGCTTGCATTTGCATTCAGAGATCGTTGGGTTCGCATCTTACTCTCAGCAGCTCTGAAGATAGTTTCCCGTTGTTTCCCATTTTCACATGAGGCTAATGTTGAGGCTGTACTTTATTTTAGACCACAGACTCTTCCTTACCGGTCCTAGCCATTTCCTATCCCATCACCACCAAAATATCTGTCTCCGATTGTACGATATGTAGCCTCGAGCGATAAAACCGTGTAAGTTCTACTCGATATAAATGCGAAGCTTTTGTCTGTTTTAGCGGATGTGGAGAAGGTGTCCACGATGGAGGTGTTACCTACTCAGAGCCAGAATGTAAGTAGAGGAGAGTTGTACTTTCTATCACTTGTTACTTCATTTGAATATTCCTTGTGCTATTCAGCAGTACAGCCATGTATCTGTACGGTGTTTCAATTGGACCCGCCAAGCCCCCGAATGTTGCATCTTGTTGTTACTGCCTGAAACGCGACCCTGTTGGAGGCATCCATGATACATCCAGAACAGCCTCTGCACCCTTGAATCTTGGTTCCAACAGTTGACAATCAAACTTGTGTTAATAAGTTAATAAATATCATGTGACATTATTGGGAACGAGACAAGGCAGGCTCGAGTGGGGGAGTTACATCGAAGAAGTCATCGGATGGTCCCGAGTGTCACTTTTGACCGAGGACACATATACCGCCTGCACAAATAAAGACCTTCAACCATCGCACGCACAAAGATTCTACAACCTATTCCCTCTAATATTTCACAGTGAAAACAGCCTTACAACAGAAATCAGGCTCTTCCTGTACACTTCACATTTGTGTGTCCGCTATCGGAGGACGCTAGCAGTTAATTGTTTTCTGGGTATGGTACAGGATCTCCAAAACTGGGTATGTTGCCGTTGATGCTTTCATGGTCCGTCATTGTTTAGGAATCCTTTCAGGTGGGCAGTCGAGATTTCTTCTGAGGACGCAGAGCACAGTTCTCTGCGAAACGTAAAGAATTTCACTTTATTTTCTTGAGACGGCATAAGACCACAAGCCTATACAGCACCTGGTATGATGCTTATTTACTATTATTATTATTATGATCATTATTATTATTATTATCTATATATTTAAAATACTAGGCTAATTTTTACTTCGATTTTGTGAAAACGGCTGACTCGATTGACATCGTAAAGTATTATGACGTAAGCTCATGGACTGTGGAGTTGCAATGTGTGTTTAAAAGCGTAAAACTTCTTGTCGTATATTTTTAAATTATTAAAGAATAATGTATCTATCATTCTTATTCTCCAAAGTGTTCGCCAGTACATCAAGGCCACCTGGATTGTGGTAGCGCTGAGGAATACGACGTGAGAGAAGAGTTGGAATTGGGCAAGCATGCATGCGCAGTCGGACGTGTCTCTGATCAGTCGCTCCAGTCTGCGTTGTGTTCAAGTTGCAGAGTCTCCTAGTCGACTAGAAGCTATTCTTCGCAATGTTACTGTCGCTTTGTAGCTCTCCCCATATTTGCTTGCTTGAAATTTTGATGAAGAAACCTAAACGGCTTTTTCTCCGAGTGCGTAATTTTAACACTAAATCTGTTAACTTCTCCCACTCAGGTAGTTTGGGAAGTGGGTCGACCCTCCGTGTCATACTAATGTGCTAATATTTAATTTTGATTTTGGCGTCATGGTACTGATAACAAACCAAGAACAACGTTCAATTATTAATGAAATTCCATTCCGTTAGTTAGTGAAGTGAGGCGATCCGCTGAGGCATAGTAATGTGCTAATTTTCAATTTTGATTTAGCTGACATGCTACTCATAATTAGGAACAACATTCAATTATTAATGAAATCATTGACGTGCTTCAACAAATCAACACAAGTGTCAAGAATGCATTTTTGATCGTTCATCCCGGGGAACTAGAAAAATATTTAGGATATATAGCAGAAAAATGCTTTAACTTAGGGCTTCATGTTATATCAGAAACATGGACAATAATAGTCGATGTTTTGCTACCCAGTAGTTGAACATTGCACAATACATTCAAAATTCCTCTAAATTGTAATGAGGGTTCTTTGTATGATTTTAATTAAATTAGAAAGCAGCTGATAATATTCGATTAGCACAGCTCAATATGGCATGAATCGCCAATTGCAAATTGTCATTCTTTAACGTGCGTGAACAGTCTCCTAAAATATAATAGGTAACGACATTTAATTCCTTCTGTTGGGGATATTATTATCCTTTCAGTAGATTTCATAAAGCTTTTGCCTTTTTTGCAAAATGCTTAGCACCAATTAATTATATATATAAATGTATTAAATACCCATTTTGACCCTCCTTAAAAATACTTCACTTACATAAAAATATCCTGGCAAACCCACAAAAATAAATTAAATTCGCTGATATCTTTTCAAGAGATCGGCAACGGGGACTATCCCTCTGTAGATTGTGATGAATTAAATGTTATTTATTCAGCACATGATAATTTCGTGCTTGAAATTTAACGCAAAACTTTTACTTCTCCGAAAGATGTCATCATTTTCTAGAAAGTTAGAATTATTAACTAAAAAATTTGAACACCGCTGGGTTTATAACAGGAAGTTCAAAACCATATACTTCTTTCAACGGATTAATATTATAGATGAATGGTAGCTACTTAAATTTCCTACATAATTCTTGAATGCATTGGAAATAATGGATTGACTTCACACATCCTTATCCCACATATGGACCCATAGAAAACTGAAAGTTTCCCAATGGCTCCTAAACGGAACTACATTAAGGCTTTACTGTAAGAAATATGTGCGAAAATTGTTTAGATTTGGAAATAGTAAGTGAAGATAAAGCTGGGCAGGCTTTAATAACTCGAATTGACTTAACAACCGCAAAAACACTTCCATTTTCTTTCAAGAGGCATCAATTTCCAATTCGCTTCGCCGTTTTTTTAAAACACGTTCAATAAACCTGAAGCGACGTGATGGTCTCTTTCCGTCAGCTAGTTTTCTGCCATGGCAACGTAAATGTTGCATGTCAAGAGAGCGATATGGTAAAGTTGTATGAGTGTAAAAAGGTAACTATACAAGGAATGCACCGAATAAGTGGCTGCGTGGTTTGAGTCACGTACCTATCCGTTTGCTTTCGGGAGATAGTGGGTTCGAACTCCACTGTTGGCAACCCCGAAAATGTTCTTCCATGGTTTCCCATTTTCACATCAGGCAAATGTTGGGCCTGTACAGTAATTAGGGCCATGGCAGCCTCCTTCACATTCCTAGGCCTTTCCTATTCCATCATCGCGATAAGACCTATCTTTGTCGGTGCGACCTAAACGAAATAGCAAGAAAAAATTGTTGTGCCAATTGTACGGCAAAGTAATAGATTAATTAGTTATTTAAGTAGTCAGGAATTGTCTAGGTTTTGTAATCAATATTGGAGTTACCTTCTTTCCGCAGTTTGTGCATTTCACAGCGCTGAGAAAAAATAGTAATTATCTTGTTCATAAGTTGGAAGTAACAGACATGAAAGTAGCGAGAATGATTGCTGGTACAAACAGGTGGGAACAATGGCAGGTGGGTACTCGGAATGAGGAGATAAAGGCTAATTTAGGAATGAACTCGATGGATGAAGCTGTACGCATAAACCGGCTTCGGTGGTGGGGTCATGTGAGGCGAATGGAGGAGGATAGGTTACCTAGGAGAATAATGGACTTTGTTATGGAGGGTAAGAGAAGTAGAGGGACACCAAGACGACGATGGTTAGACTCGGTTTCTTACGATTTAAAGATAAGAGGTATAGAACTAAATGAGGCCACAACACTAGTTGCAAATCGAGGATTTTGGTGACGTTTAGTAAATTCTCAGAGGCTTGCAGACTGAACGCTGAAAGGCATAACAGTCTATAATGATAATGTATGTATGTATGTAATAAGAAATCCTGTATAGTAATATTACGCAGAATGATAACATTTACAGATGTTGATATAATTTCACAGGCTGCTGACATTGTGGAGAACTTCGATCTAGTCATACAGCCACCTGCGGAGGAGAGTAGGAAGTACACAGGAGCAAGTGATGGTAAGCTATGTAGTTAATACTGTAAAATAATTTTAACAGCAACAGCTTAATTCTCATCTCGTCGATAAATAGATGACTTCATCATTAAGTGACCTGTTGACCCGCTTTTCAATACCTTTTAGTTTTAATACATTACTATACATACATGTTTAAGCCCACTGAAGAGCTTCCTCAGTGCGATTTATTAGATCAACCCCATATTGTATACGTAGTACTGTCATTAGACACAGTGTCACTGTGGTGCTCTACAGCGGATAGGTTGCACCTAGGGATGGTTCGGTGACAGTACTTCGTTCGTCCGATTAAGAGGTTGTTGCGTTCATGTAGCACAAGTGGAAAAGAAAAGGATCAAGTGTAAATAAGGACAGCAAGAAGTTGATCATTCACCGTCTACGCGACTGAGTGTCGTGGGAAGAACTGTCTAGCGTTACACAATGACGACAACGACGACGACGTCGACCCTGCACTTCTCTCTGTGCTCGTTGTGAAGTGTGGATAAAAGCAGGATGTAATAATTTCGCAGTCTGAACATGTTAGCCATGTCCGCTAAGCGAAGCGTTTCAGGTGATAAAATAAAAATCGTGCCTATCTTCATTACGGGGCAAAAAGCAAGCTCATGCTTGAACTGTTTGACCAACAGGAAATTGAGCTGATCGAGTTTGTTCACAAGGAGCAACTGTTAAGAAGAACGACCGTCTACAAAATTGAATTCGTCGTAGGCGTCGTAAACCGTGGTGTGGGAAGTAGTGTTGGCTTCTGAGTGTATTGCTTCGAAGCAGTGCATCGATTCATTCGCAGTCCGAGTGAATCGAATCACAGCAGCAGCGAGCTGACGGTACGCGATTGCCGAGTGGCGCACTCTTGGATCAGTGAGCCACAACACACACACTGTTATTACGAGAAGCCTGGGCATTGGCGAAGAGGTGATGTTCCGCTGCAAACGGGACATAGAAAGTCATGGCTAACTGAAAGAATCGTACGCTTGTGGCTTTATTACGGACTCTAACTTTCAGCTCAGCAAATAGTACACTCACTTGGATTTCCATTAACAAAGAGGTTTAAATAATATTTCATTCATTTTTCAGTGTTATAAACGAAGTTAAACCATAATTCCAAAGTAATAGGCTAATTACAGGTTCTTCTATTTATTGGGTTAATGAATACTGGTATTATAACTCAGTTGACATTCGAGAGTTAATTAAGCTAAACTGTATGGCCTCCACTATGAATATGAGCCATGACCATGATCACTTAGAAGTATATGTTTTATATTGGTAAGGGGTGCTCTGCACTCTCTCAGTTCGTATATCGCATCATTGCATAATAATTAAGACATAGAATCACGAGATCACGGATTGCCCGTGGACGGATATCTTTCTTCTAATTCTGTACACTGTTTAATGCAGTTGCCAGTGTCATGGGAGGGCTTGTAATAACAAAACTTTTTGCGAACAGGTAGCTGCAGGTGAAACCTCAACCTGAAGCCTGGATGACATGTAGGTCTATAAGGAAGCAGTTGACAGATTGAAGACCAGATAGGAGCAGTGAGCATTGAGTGTTGTTGCTGTTATCTACCAGTACACCCGATGAAATAGGAACGGTGACTAAAATGTGCCGTGTATCGGATCACTGTACCAATTAAGTAACGTGAACGGAATGGGATAAATTCAATAAAATGAATCGAATATCCCATCACTAGTGGAAAGAACTGGCTGTTGCTAAAAGACAAAGCCCCTGCACTGCGCTTTGTGCTTGACCAAGAAGAACGGAATTGAAAATAAATATTTCACTCCCCTGATGATTTCATCACTATCACAAGAAAATCCGTAAAGGATTTTTCTGAAAATATCACTGAACAATGCTCTGAAATGCTGTACTAATGTTGACAAACTTGTACGGTGGCTATCGGAGGCTATTTTGAGGGGCGATGGGGAGATGTGTAAGTGAACACTGTGTTTTTTGGCTGCCTACACTCTGCTCACCCGTCCATGAATTTATTTACTTTGGCAGGATCATACCATAGACGTAAATGGATTACTAACATTTCATATGAACGTAAAAAACATTTAAAATGGGGAATTGAAAGAATCTTTCAATTTCCCTTCAATATCCTAGTCTAAATATTTTAAACAGTTATGTTCATATTTTGCATCTAAAGCTGAAATGTTAATGTTAAAGTTTGGATTATAATACTCTGATAAGTGTATGACATTGAAAAGTCAATTCATAACCCTCAACGGATGACGAATGTTTACTATACTACTGTGACTGAGGATTTTATTTGTTTTAACGGTCCCCATAATCAAGATATCAGCAACTTATAATGGTAAATACACTGCTGTGTAAAACGTAAGGACGAGATAGATAAAGCAACAGAATATATCAACTACACGTTCGGAATACATGAGAGTGCTGTACCTTGTTGCCAGAGGTCTCCAAACGAGCATAGAAGCCTGGCGTTAGGTCAACACGACTATAGCGCCAAAAGGGACTGGTCCCACAAAACGAAGCATTTTAAGGAATGGGAAAAGACAGTGTGATTGATCAGCAAGCTGTTACGATGGGTTTTGGTGGTGCTATACGTTACAACATGGCCCGGAGATAACGTTTGGATGACTTCACACGGGGAAGAATCATCGGGGAATCTGGAAGGAGGACGAAGTGCGACGAGTGTAGCTCAGGAGTTGGTATTGTCCACAGTGTTGTTTCTCGTGCATGGAGAGCATTCCGGAACACAGACACTGCTGCCGAAAGGAGAGGAGAGGGTCGACCTCGATCAAATACAGCAGCAGATAACCACTACATTGTGCAACAGACACGGAGATACCCACGTCAAGCAGCGAGTGAATTGCAAACCACATTTAACAGGACTGCGAGGCACGCAGTCGCACGCCACAGAGCCATGGTGACTGCATGAGGGTGGTCTGTTTGCTTGACGATCATTACCTTATGCCCCGTTGACACTCGCACATCGGCGACACCGTTTGCGATGGTGCCAAGAGCATCAGGTCTGGGTAGAAGTTGGCTCGCTTGCTCTTCCCAGATGAGAGCAGATTGAGTCTGAGTAGTGATTCCAGACGAACCCTCATCTGGCGAGAGGTGGGAACACGTAATGTACCCAGGAACATTGTCAAACATAATCATTTTGGAGGTACAAGTGTTATGGTGTGGGGAAACTTGATGGTGCTTGGGTGTACCGACTTCCAAATCTTTGAACGGCGTACACTCACCAGTCAACGTTATTGTGTGCAGTGTACTCCTTCCCAATGTGCGGCTTTCCTGGGGTGAATTCGGCCCTGATTTCATTTTTATTCATGACAATGCACGACCGCATCGAACAGCGCAAGTGTAGCAGCTGTTGGAGAGAGTGGATATTCGGCGAATGGACAGACCTGCCCGTTCCCCGACTTAAATCCCATCGCTCAAGTGTGGGACATGTTGGGCAGACATCCATACACAAACGACCATCCAGCAGTTCTCAACCGCGCTGTTGAAAGGATGGAACGCTGTAAACAAGAACGTTTTAGCAATCCTGTGGCCAGGATAATATGTTGTAGAGCATGCATCGTCGTCCGCTGTGATCACACATCATTTTAATAACCATGTCCCTTCTTTTGTGATGTCCAGGGGACTATCATGAGTTGCAGTGTCTTAGTGTGATTTATTGTCTCTGAATAAAAGTGTCATATCTGTTCGTTTCATCGCATATTCCTTTCAGTTGCCTGCTGTTCCATACTGCAGCTGTTCATACTATGTATGGTTCAAGTTTCTTGGACCTATGTTACTCGACAGTGTTACAACATGTGGTTGCTTTCTTCCTTAAGTTTTGCACAGCAAGTAAAATTGTGCTATTATTAGTTATTTTATTACTGTAGAGAATAAGGTACCGTATTTCATGGTACTGATAATAGTCTTTTCTCTTAAAAGTAATGAAAATAACGAAGGAGATTTAACCTAGAGACTCGCTTAGCCTTCTTGTACTTGGGAAGAACATTCGTTGTTGCTGCCAGGGAAGTATTACGATACGTTTTGAAACAGTGAGAGGAAGGTTAACAACAATTGCCGAAGTGCAGATAGTTATAACCACTGCCGAAGGTTGATGTCTGAGGCGAGATATGAGGGTAGGACTGTCGTCGTTGAGAATAACGGAATGGGCGTCGTCCATCATATCTTGAAGGGCTGTCGCAGCACGGTCATTAAAAGCATATACCTAACCTACACTATACGCATTAAGGTCTCTGCTTAATATATATGTACTGTAGGTTCAAATTGGTGAAATAAAAAGCCCCATTCTGCTGAACAAATTATAATGCGAGATGTACAATATTATCTCGAAAGGGTAATGGTTTAACCACATCAGAGTGTGGTTTCTTCATAAGAACTTCCTTAGCTTTCTTATACGGTAAGATATACTTGGCCGAAATCTCGTTGATCTCTAATCGTTTATAATACTGAAGGTACTGTTTACTTATGCCTTTGCTGGCAGGATGTAGTGTTTACAGTGCACTATGTCTTCTTGTATGGGCTAGAATAAATTTGTTACTTTCATTGACATCTTTCAGTCTCTTCCTTGGCTTTGACAATATGAACGTGACTGAGGTATGAGCGATTCTAGTAATACCGCTCCTTATACAGCCAGTCCCTGTTATGAAGGGTGTGAAAATATCGCTCATAGGGTCGGTTGGTGCATGCATTTCAGTAAAATGTGATGTATGGCTTTTAGTGCCGAGATATCCCAGGACGGTTTTGGCTCGCCAGGTGCAGGCCTTTCTAATTGACTCCCGTAGGCGACCTGCGCGTCGTGTTGAGGATGAAATGATGATGGAGACAACACATACACCCAGCCCCCGTGCCGTAGGAATTAACCAATTAAGGTTAAAATCCCCGACCTGGCCGGGAATTGAACCCGGGGCCCTCTGAACCGAAGGCCAGTACGCTGACCGTTCAGATGCATTTCAGTGGGCTTGGCAGACTGATGTGTAATAGCAACTTCTGGCGCAGTGAGGAAAGCAACGGGAAACTACCTCACTCCTCATTTCCCTAGTATGCCTCTTCAGTAACACCTAGATTATCTATGACAGCTCTTGGTGGAGCTGTAGAGGATAAAACCAGCCTTTGGGCTGAATACCCAACATACATACTGTTTACTTAGTGTGTTATATTGACCTTCTTGGTTTACGCACGTAGGATGAAGCAGTGATCCGGAGCTTGGAGCATGCAACACACCACTGTTGTTACACCTAGCTTGAGATCGACAGCTTTCCAAGATGTTAACTATTGTAGGGAATACGCACTGTTGCCAAACTGCACTTCACAACTTGACACACTGTCTGGAAGAGTTTGAGGGTCTAAGGTATTCACTCTGGTCCGTATTGGAACAGCAACTATAATATCGACCTCAGATGTGTTGCGTAGCTTCATGAATTTTAAGAGACTGGTGTATCCTTGTCTGGAGGACGGACGCCAGGGCAAGAAAGAATTAAAAGGAACCAACTCCTATTGATAGATGAATACTTCCCACAGCGTATCACAGTAAAATACGTTGTTCTAATGAAATGATCACTTTTTATGCAACGCAGTACTGAAATACTGACACAGAAACTATGCTGCCGAAATAAACGTGGCATAGATACTCAACTCTTGCCGAAGTCATTTACATAAGGCGGCATATTCATCACTTCCCCATATTATCATTAAAACACCTCGATCAGGTTTCAGTCTTCAATTAACAAGAGTGTTATCGATATAATAATAATAATAATAATAATAATAATAATAATAATAATAATAATAATAATAATAATAATAATAATAATTATAATAACAATAATAATAATAATAATAATAATAATAATAATAATAATAATTGTACCGGGCGGTACACCTCTACGCCGCAAATTTAAGTCTTCCGCCAATAAATCCTCCTCTACCGGAGAAACTGCGAACTTTTAGAGCTGTATTAATTCATGAGTTTTCTCAGAAGAGGTCTCTACTATAAATTTTGGGAGTACAGAGTTGTCTATACTGTGTGAATTTCAACGTGTTTTGTCTTCTATGGATCAAGAAGTGTGGACATTCGCTGACAGATGTCTCTACCCAAAAAACTATGATCAATCACCCTGGTGCGAAGTGAAGGAACTTTTGTTGAAGAATTTTGTATTTATAAGTTTTGGTCTTTACTAAATTTTGTTCTTTCATTTGTGGGTTGGCAATATTAAGCTTTCTTTCCGCCTGTTTTGAACTTAGCCAATCAGTAATTTCTGTAATTAATTTTCCACCTATCAGAGGTTTCTTCTTCGAATTTCCATGTGTAACTCTTAGCTACCCAGTTAAGTTGAGTGGGTGTGTCTTTATTATTCATGAAAGGTCTCGAATCTTCCACGTGGGTTTAAAAACTGCTGATTTTCTCGGCTCTTCGCCACTTCAACAACATCTTGCTTAGTGTATAGAAGCATAGCAGGGGGCGGGTAGTGCCTCTTCCTTCGGGCAGCAGCTCTTCAACAAGGTAATGGCCGTTTAACATCTTTCTTTTATCTTTGCTAGCTCAGCAGTTTAACCCGCGGGGCAGGTCCGAAACCTTTAATATGTAACCTTTAAACATGTAAATCTTTTTCCGTCTTTGTAAAACTTCATATATCTTTAAATGTAAATCGGGGATAGAGAGTGCTTTACTCTCTCGAGCTCCCCTTCATTTTGATTTAAGGTGACTATGTTTTCGTAACTTATTTTCCAATCTTTCTTAATGTGTTAAAATTGTTCTTATACAAGTCACCTATATAGTGTGGGAATAGCCCCTGTGTATCGGCTTAGCGCCACGTAGGTTTTAACAAGCTTTCATGTAGGAGTGCTAGTACACGCCTCCATTCATCTTGATATTTTGGACCATTTAATTAATCTGTTCCTTTTCCACGAAGGCCTAGTAGGGTGGGTACAAGATACCCCTGTTTAATTCTTGTAAGTTTTGCCGTGACGACAAGCGATCGTAATGTATGGTATGGCCTTGAATAGGCTTGAAAGATTGAGAGCGGGTCAGCTCTTTCTGGTATTTTGAAAGGTACCTCGGGGAGGCGTGACATTTTGATTGCTGGGAGCAAGTGCTCCATTGTATTGAGGGAAATTCTGCCCTATTCTAAAATATGTGGTTGTGAGCTGAAAGCTCAGAAATTGTTAAACTTCGGGGCTCGTAGCCCAGAATTTGTAAAGACCCCTTAACTTGTGCTTTCGTTTGTAAAATTACATTGTACCTGATTGTTCTTTGTTATTTCACCTAGTGAAAATTGTTGAACCTTGTTGTCTATTGAAAGTATAACCTTTATTTAAATTTTAAATTCATTTTTCGGACTTGTAGTTAGACCCATTCCAGCCCGCACCTTCTTTCACCTCTGCTGATCCACCAAAACACGGTAACAATAATAATATAATAATTGAAATTGAAACAGATCTCCTGGAAATCAATATCTCAGAAGACATTGTACAGGACAGATGTAAATTCAGAACCAAAATCGACAATCACCACTTTGAAGACAAACCCAACACCAGAGCTGCTATAACTTGGACAGAAGAACGAAGGAAGAAGCTCAGCGAGAGGATGAAGAGATTTTGGGAGGAAAACAAGGCCAACACATCAGCTAAGCAAGTTCAACCGTGCTCCTGAGTAGGGCATAACGATGTAATAATAATAATAATAATAATAATAATAATAATAATAATAATAATAATAATAATAATAATAATAATAATAATAATTTCATCAGTGATTAGAAACTGCATAGAAGCATTGAGGCACTTAATCTCCACCCTCTCACTTACAAAGAATTACATAAAGAAGAAAAACTGGCCACTTGTTATATAGTAAGGAAGTCCATTGGCATGGACCATTCACCATATACAGAGGACTAATTAAAATCTTCTACTACTAATTTTGATTGTTCATTATTATATCCTTATTGGCCTTATTGGACCCCTTGAGTCTTCCATGAACAATCTTTCTTTGAAGGTTGTACTCTTTGATTCTTCTTATCTGCCCAGTACTATTCCGCCCGTTCTGACCACCGTTTTGGTAATTCGTCTGAAATCTCTACAGACCTTCCGTGCTTCATTACAATTGAAAATACGTGATTCTTAATAAGGTTGGTAATTTTGTTCTTGTTCCCTTCATCTGTAATTTCGAGTCTAACTGTTTTGAGATCCTCTTGAATTTCTTAGCGCCCTCCTGTCTTCTTTCCCAGATTTCCCATCACTAGTTGACGGAACATCCTGTTTTATGATTGACTGTTTATGTATAGTAAATATCGTATAAATATCTGCCAAATTAATTTTTCAAAATTGTATTTATACACTGCACCATCATGTACAGAGTATATGTGTATATGTAATAAATAGCACGGAGAGAGTGGGGCGCGTTGGTCTAAGCGGGTAACTGTCAGCTTGCATTTGCATTCGGAAATCGTTGGGTTCGCATCTTACTCTCAGCAGCTCTGAAGATAATTTTCTGTAGTTTCCCATTTTCACATGATGCAAATGTTGAGGCTGTACTTTATTTAAAACCACAGACACTTCCTTCCCGGTGCTAGCCATTTCCTATCTCATCACCACCAAAATATCTGTCTCAGAGTGTACGATATATAACCTCGAGCGATAAAACCCCTGTATATGTTTTACTTGATATAAATGTCAAGTATTTGTCTGTTTTAGCGGATGTGGAGAAGGTGTCCACGATGGAGGTGTTGCCTACTCAGAGCCAGAAGGTAAGTAGAGTGGAGTTGTACTTTCTATCACTTGTTACCTGATTTGAATATTCCTTGTGCTATTTAGCAGTACAGTATGTGTCTGTACGGTGTTTCAATTGGACACGCCAAGCCCCAGAATGTTGAACTCCTTGTCGTTACCGAACGAAACGCGACCCTGTTGGAGGCATCCGTGATACCTCTAGAACAGCTTCTCCACACTTGAATATTGGTTCCAACAGTGGACAATCAAACTTATGTTAATATGTTTCTAAGTGTCATGCGACACTATTGAGAACGATACAAGTCAGGCTCGAGGTGGGAGTTACGTCGAGGAAGTCATCGGGTGGTCCCGAGTGTCACTCTTGACCGAGGACTGGTATATCGCCTGCAAAGCAAAGCAAGGTCATCTCCGTACAGGCCATGAAGGCCTTTGGAGTAGTGGAAGGTAAAGGCTTCCACCATTGTTAACTTCGGCGTGATGTGGTAGAGTGGTTAGCTCTACGCCCGGCCGCCTTTGCCCCCAGGAATTAACCTGGTACTCATTTTGGTGTAGGCTGAGTGAACCTCAGGGCCATATGCACCTCCGGAAGTGGAAATCCCGTATCTTAAATTTTACGACTTCCTGACGCGGATTCGAACCCACGTCCTTCCGGGCGAACGAAGCACGCCCTTACCGCCTTGGCCATTGAGCCCCTCTTATATCGCCTGCACAGAAAGAAACCTTCAACCATCGCCCACACAAAGATTGTACAACCTATTCCCCCTAAAATTGCACAGTGAAAGTAGGCTTGCAACAGAAATCATGTTCCTTCTGCACACTTCATTTGCGTGTCCGTTATCGGAGGACACCAGCACTAACTTGTTACCTGGGTAGGGTACAAGATCTCCAAAACCAGGTATTTTGCTTAATTATTATTATTATTATTATTATTATTATTATTATTATTATTATTATTATTATTATCATCATCATCATCATCATCATCATCTATATGTTTAAAACACTATGCAATTTTTTGTTACATCGATTTTTGAGAAAATAGCTGAATCGATTGACATCGTAAAATATTATGACCTAAGCACACATCTCAATATTGTGATCTTTCCTACTTTTAAAGACACCATCCAAACTTATTCTTCTACTGATGTCCTCCCACGCCATCCCTCCACTGACAGCTCGGAACATACTACTACATCCTTACTACAACCCTAAATACTCATAACCATGTGCAGACATATGTACCCTTTATTTAAAATCATATTTGGGTATGATGCGCAAAGGTATCACCCAAATATCACTATAAAATTTGTCACAAATGGAACATAATAATTGCTTTTACACATATCAAGTGAAAAATCCCTGGCAAATTAAGAAATACCGTCGTTATTTGAGAAATATGAAAACATACTTAAGGCTTGTAGACAGGACTGGTTTATGTCGTACTACGCTGCTGGTGCCGTCTTTTGTTACTTTCTTCAGGTCCAGAGTTAGCACCGTGGAATGGGAGTGCTATGTCTGTAGATTCTCATTATCTTTGTCCATTCGCTGCTGGCGCCGTCTTTTGTTACTTTCTTCAGGTCCAGGGCTAGCACCGTGGAATGGGAGGGCTATGTCTGTGGATTCTCATTATCTTTGTCCATTCGCTGCTGGCGCCGTCTTTTGTTACTTTATTCAGGTCCAGGGCTAGCACCGTAGAATGGGAGGGCTATGTCTGTAGATTCTCATTATCTTTGGCCAGTACAAACAGCAAAATGGAGGTCAAAAGAAAAATAGCATGATCCTTGGACCAATAAATATTTTTATTTCTATTCGAACGAAATCACTAGTCCACTGAGTTTTTCTTATGTACATTGGCCATATCATTTTGTCGCCTATTAAATATTGCATATCGCGATACAATTCGTGAAATGATGTCATTGACAAGTGAAGAATGAAACGAAAGCAAAGAACTTCAGTGAACACAGATATCACACACGAAATTGTTCAAAGTGTAAGACAAAAGACATACGTGTGTCACTGTGAGCGCAACACCAAATGTACTTGTAAAGTAGTAAAGTACGTATTCATATTCTCCAAAAAACATATATTTCTTAATTTGCCAGGGATTTTTCACTTGATATGTGTAAAAGTAATTATTATGTTCCATTTGTGACAAATTTTATAGTGATATTTAGGTGATACCAATGCGCACTATACCCATCATATTTATGTGATTTCCCCAATGAAGATCTTTCCTTATATTTATACCTAGATATTTACAATGATCCCCAAAGGGAAATTTCACCCCATCAACGCAGTAATTAAAACTGAGAGGACTTTTCCCATTTGTAAAACTCACAACCTGATTTTTAACCCGGTATTTCACCATACCATAATCTCACACATTATCGAGGCAATTTCGCAGTTGCTCACAATCTTATAACTTATGTATTACTCTGTACAGAATAACATCATCTGCAAAAAGCCTTATCTCTAATTCTACCTGTTTACACATATCATTGAAATATATATATATTGACCTACCAGCCAGAAATTCAGCACATGATAATTTCGTGATTGAAATTTAAAGCAAAACGTTCACTTTTCCGAAAGATGTCATCATTTCTATAAAGATAGAATTCTTAATTAATTAATAATTTGAAAACTGTTAGGCTTATACCCGGAAGGTCAAAACCATACACGTCCGTCAACGAATTAATACTAAAGATGAAAGCTAGCTTCTCCAATTTCCTACATAATTCTTGAATCCATTGGAAATAATGATTTGCCTTCATACATTATTTTTCTATATATGAAGCCATAGTAATCTGGACACTTCCCAATGGCTCCTAAACAGAACCACATTAAGGCTTTATTGTAAAAAGAATGTGCGAAAATTGTTTAGATTTGGAAATAGCAAGTGAAGATAAAGCTGGCCAGGCTTTATACACTCAAATTGACTAAACATCCGATAAAACACTTCCATTTTCTTTCAAGAGGAATCAATTCCCAATTCGCTTCGCTCTTTGTGTCATGATCAATAAACCTCAAGGGACGTGAAGGTCTTTATTTACCTCAGCCAGTTTTGAGCCAAGGCCACGTAAATGTTGCATGTCAAGAGAGTGATATTATAAAGTTGCAAGAGTTGCTTCGCTCTTTGGGTTACGTAGCTATTCGTTTTCATTCGGAAGGTAGAGGGTTCGAATTCCCCTGTCGGCAGCCCTGCAGATGTTTTTCCATGGTTTACTAATTTCACAGCAAGCAAATGATGGGGCTGTACCTGAATTAAGGCCATGCCAGCTTCCTTCCCATTCCTAGGCATTTTCTATTCCATCGTCGCTTGACTAATAGGAAATTGAGCTGATCGTGCTCATTTACAAGGAGCAACTGTAAAGGAGAACGACCGTCTACATATTCGTCGTAGGCGTTCTAAGCCGTGGTGTGGGAAGTAGTGTTGGCTGCTGAGTTATGCTTCGAAGCAGTGCATCGTTTCATTCAACTGTCCGAATGAATCGAATCACAGCAGCAGCGAGCTCACGGTACGCGAGTGCCGAGCGGCGCACTCTGAGATCAGTGAGCCACAACACACACACTGTTATTATGGGAACCCAGGACATTGGCGAGGAGCCTATGTTCCGCTGCAAAAGAGTCATAAAAGGTCATGGAGAACTGAAAGAATCGTACGCTTGTGGATTTATTACGTCGGTGCGACGTAAAGAGAATATAAAATAAGTTTTGTGCCAACTGTCTGGCAAAATAATAGATTATAGAATTAAGTATTCAGGAATTATCTAGGTTTTGTAATCAATATTAAAGTTACCTCCTTTCCGCAGTCTGTACATTTCACACCACCGAGGTGAAATAGATGTAATAACCAATCCTGTACTGTAATATTTCGAAGAAAGAGAACATTTACAGATGTTGATGTAATTTCACAGGCAGCTGACTTTAGGGAGGTCTTCGCCCAATTCATACGGCCACTTTTGGAGGAGTGTAAGAAGTACGTAGGAGCAAGTGATGGTAAGTTATGTATTTAATACTGTAAAATAATTTTAACCCGTCATCGGTATCGTTGTTAGGTAGCCCCTAACAAAAATATTCCTTATTAAGAAAAGTTTTTTGGTTTAAGATTCAAACTTTTCAAACTCCAGGTATTCTCAAATGAGTTTATGAGTCACATGTTTTCCTTCGTTACGCGATGATTCACGCCCACGTGTCACGTGGAGGAGTGGGGGAAGTGCGTTCTGTCTGGAGTGTTAGTCCGCGCCTCGCTACGATACCTGTCGCGTCACAGGCAGTGTTAGGCGCATTCTAGCCTCGATAGCTTTGGCGTCACAGTTTTTGCGCATTCCGTGCTGGTGTAATGTTTTAGTAAACAGTATCACAGTGAAATTATAATGGCTAATAGGCCTAGTGAAACTCTTATTTTGAGCTAGATTGAAGAATCTTGCCCTGGAAATCGTAAAGCCACATCTGTTGAGACGTACTTTAGTCGATGTTCTGTCAATTGGTCTCAGAAATTCCATCAAAAATATCTTTGGACAAGAACTTCCCGTCAGAACTGCGACACCAGCAGCCCCAGGTAAGTATTGCTAACAGTTCTCACTTCTCCATTTTTACAAGTATCTAACTGAACACTTTGTAAAACTTGTTTATAATCATTACCAAAAAAAGCTATGGTGTTTACTGTATATATTTTCAGACGTTCCCGGGCGGAACAAAGATGTGCCTACTCCCAGTTCGAAAAAAACCGATTTACGTTAGCTCGCTGTGATACGTGCAAACGCTCAACGTGCAAATAGCACACTGGTCTAACAAAAAAGTAGTATGCAGTGAATGTTTTTCGCAAGAAGTTGAAAGAAATGAGTGAACAGGAAAATTATATAAAATAATGTTTACAAATCATGTTAACATTTGTTTTGTTCTGTAATATGTATTTGTAATGCCAAGGATTTTGTTGCTTTTCATAATATTTAGTAATAGTTATTAAATTTGTACAAATAGTTAACATAAAACCAGTCTGTTAAAACAAAATTATAATTACCTTCTAAAAGAACGAAAACAGTGTACGAGTCGAAATTGTAGTAGCAAATATTTAGGAAATAAACAATTGTAGATATATACAAATATGTAAGTATATGTACTAAATAACCAAATACTAGTATATATTATTCAAACTGCCGAGAAGAGCTCGTATAAGAACTAAAATCATATACCAAGGCGATGTTTGGGGAGCCCCTATACACGCTACCTCTCGCGTAAGTGCGGACAACGATACTGATGGCGGGTTAACAGCAACAACTTAATCCTCATCTTGCCGATGAATAGATGACTTCATCATTAAGTTACCTGTGGACCCGCTTTTCAATACTTTTTAGTTTTAATTCAATACTATGCATACATGTTTCAGCCCACTGAAGAGCTTCCTCAGTGCGATTTATTAGATCAACCCCATATTGTATACGTACTACTGTCATTAGATACAGTGTCACTGTGGTGCTCTACAGCGGATAGGTTGCACCTTGGGATGGTGCGGTGACAGTACTTCGCTCGTCCCATTAAGAGGCTGTTGCGTTCATGTAGCACAAGCAGAAAAAAAGGATCAAGTGTAAAAAAGGACAGCAAGAAGGCGATCATTCACCGTCTTCGCGACTGAGTGTGGTGGGAAGAACTGTCTATCGTTACACAATGACGACAACGACGACGACGTCGACCCTGCACTTCGCTCTGTGCTTGTTGTGAAGTGTAGATAAAATCACGAGCAGCAGGATGTAATAATTTCTCACTCTGAACACAATTAGGCATGACCGCTAAGCGAAGCGTTTCAGGTGATAAAATCAAAATCGTGCCTATCGTCATTACAGGGAAAAAAGCAAGCTGATGCTTGAACTGTTTGACCAACTGGAAATTGAACTGATCGTGTTCATTCACAAGGAGCAACTCTAAATGAGAACGACCGTCTACATATTCGTCATAGGCGTCCTAAGCCGTGGTGTGGGGAGTAGTTTTGGCTACTGAGTGAATGTTTCGAAGCAGTGCATCGATTCATTCAACGGTTCGAGTGAATCGAATCACAACAGCAACGAGCTGACGGTACGCGAGTGCCGAGTGGCGCAATCTGGGAATAGTGAGCCACAACACACACACTGTTATTATCGGAACCCTGCACATTGGCGAGGAGCCGTTGTTCCTCTGCAAACGTGACATAAAAAGTCATGGCTTACTGAAAGAATCGTACGCTTGTGGCTTTATTACGAACTCTAACTCTCAGCTCAGCAAATAGTCCACTCACTTGGATTTCCATTAACAAGGCGGTTTAAATAAAAGTTGAATTCACTTGCATTTTTAAAACTAAGTTAAATAATAACTCCGAAGTAGTTAGGCCAATTATAGGTTCTTCTATTTATCGGGTTAATGAATCTTGGTATTATAACTAAGTTTACATTCGAGAGTTAATTCAACTCAACTCTATAGTCTCCACTATAACTAGGAGTCATAACCATGATCACTCAGAAATACATATTTTACATGTGTAAGAGCTGCTCTGCACTCTCTCAGTTCGTATATCGCATCATTGCACAATAATTAAGTCATTGAATCACGAGATCACCGATTGCCCGTGGACGGATATCTTTCTTCTAATTCTGTACACTGTTTAATGGAGTTGTCACCGTAAGGGGAGGCCTTGTAACAACAACACGTTATGCGAACAGGTAGCTGCAGGTGAAACCTCAACCTGAAGCCTGGATGACATGCATAAGGAAGCAGTTGATAGAATGAAGACCAGATAGGATAAGTGAGCATTGAGTGTTGTTGCTGTTATTGACCAGTACACCCGATGTAATAGGAATGGTAACCAAAATGTGCCGTGCATCGGAATATTGTACCAATTAACGTGAACGGAATCGGATAGATTCAATAAAATGACTCGAATATCCCATCACTAGTGGGAAGAACTGGCCTTTGCTACACGACAAAGCCCCTGCACTTCGCTTTGTGCTTGACCAAGAGGAACGGAATTGAAAATAAAGATTTCAAACCGCCGATGATGTCATCGCTGTCACAAGAGCACCCGTATAGGATTTTTCTGCCAATAACACTCAGCAATGATCTGAAATGTTGTACTAATGTTGACAAACTTGTACGGTGGCTAACGGAGGCTATTTTGAGGGACGATGGGGAGATGTGTAAGTGAACCCTGTGTTGTGTGGCTGCCTACACTCTGCTAACCCGTCCATGAAGTTATTTACTGTGGCAGGATCGTGCCATATACGTAAATAGATTACTAACATCTCATATGAACGTAACAAAGCATTTAAAAAAGGGCACTGAAGGAATCTTTTAATTTATATTAAACATCCTAGTCTACAGGTTGCAAATATTTATGTTAATATTTGGTATCTAAAGCTGTAATGTCTATTACAAACTTACGAGTATTATACGCTGATAAGAGTATGACTTCGAAAAGGTCATTCATAACCTTCAACGGATGACGAGTGTTTACTATACTACTGTGGTTGAGGTTTCTATTTGTTTTAATGGTCCCCAAAATCGGGATATCAATAACTTAAAATGTTAAATACACTGCTGTGTAAAACTTAAGGACGAGATAGGTAAAGCAACATAACATATTCACTACAAGGTGGAAATGCATGAAAGTGCTGTACCTTGTTGCTAGAGGGCTCCAAACTTGCATAGAAGCCTGACGTACGGTCAACGCGACTACAGCACCAAATGAGACTGGTCCCACAAAACGAAGAATTTGAAGGAATGGGACAAGACAGTGTGTTTGATATGCGAGTTGTTACGGTGCGCTGTGGTGGTGTTATTCAATAGAACATGGCCCGGAGATAACATTTGGATGACTTCACACGGGGAAGAATCATGGGGGAAACTGGAAGGAGGACGAAGTGGGACGAGTGTAGCTCAGGAGTTGGTATTGTCCACAGTGTTGTTTCACGTGCGTGGAGAGCATTCCGGACCGCAGGCACTGGTGGCGGAAGGAAAAGAGAGGATCGACCACGGTCAAATACAGCAGTAGGACATGAATGAATTAACTGGAACCAACTCCCATTGACAGATGAGTACTTCCCACAGCGTATCACAATGAAAATACGTTGTTCTAATGAAAACATCATTTTAAGCAACACAGTACTAAAATACTGACACAGGAACTACGCTGCCAAAATAAAGTTGCAACGATACTCAACTCTTGCCGAAGTCAATAAAATAAGGCGACATATTTATCACCTCCACATATTAACATTAAATCACCACGATCAGGTGTCGGATTGAGGATGCAAATAACTCTACTATCGTGGCGGCACATGGTGCGTTCATAGAACGGCTGGCCTGGATTTACAGTACAAATGGCACATGTTAATAGCAGATACAGAAATTTTGGTTGTGTAATCATGGAATGACACACACATTGTTTCGGCTGTAATTTTCGTGAAAACCATTTAGATGTTGTGAAACGCTTCAAGTGTAACAGACACAAAATGTCATCATATCTAATATTCCAGACAGTGAAAGCATCAATCAAAATTAATATATACCGAGCTCGATAGCTGCAGTCGCTTAAGTGCGACCAGTATCCAGTATTCGGAAGATAGTAGGTTCGAACCCCACTGTCGACAGCCCTGAAAATGTTTTTCCGTGGTTTCCCATTTTCACACCAGGCAAATGCTGGGGCTGTACCTTAATTAAGGCCACGGCTGCTTCCTTCCCACTCGTAGCCCTTCCCTGTCCCATCATCGCCATAAGACCTATCTGTGTCGGTGCGACGTAAAGCAACTAGCAAAAAACAAATTAATATAAATAGTTGCTTTTTATATAGGGCGATTCATAGAAAACGTGCAGAATTGAAATCGATGCCATTTATGTCTGGTAGGAGATTGGAAGATGCAAATATATCCCAAATATGAAAAGTCTGTGGGAGGTTAACTTACCATCACAGAAGATTTTAGAAATGACCTCCATCTGCATGCTGACACACCCGTCGATCCACCCTTCTGTCAGCTCGCTCTAGCGTTTCCTTGCCTATTCCATTGATTTCAATCATGATGTTGGTCTTCAAAACTTATATTTTTCGTGGTCGATTTCGATACATTTTATCCTAGAAACAACACCACGGGAAATAATCTGGTGTCGTTTAGTTTGATGATCGTGGTGGCCAGAAATGATTATAGATTATTCTGTCTTTAAAGAAGTAATAGCATGTGACTCAGTCGATGTGTTGGCAAGTCGCACTGTGTTGACATAAATAACCTGCGTTCATTGTCCTGTAGTTGCTCGACAAATTACAGGGAAATGTCCTTGTGCCGGTGTGTATTAATGGTATCCGAGAAGAAGAATGGACCCACTATTCGGTTTGCCGAGACTTCAAACCAACTCCGACATTCTGTTGGTGCAGGGGTCTTTCATGTATGCCCTGTGGGTTGTGTGTGGCCCAAACGCGGGTATTTTGAGAGTCAGGTAACCTGGAACCAGGCCTCATCTGTGAGCCACGTGATGTTCAGAATTCCCGGCAGCCATTCGGTAAAATCTATGAACCATGTGCAGTGACCGATTCATTACTCAATATTCGGTTCCTGCAACTCGTGAATGGCAGTCATCTTGTATGGCCGCAGTTTCCTTACCTTGGCCACACTCTGACATATGAATACCCCGCCTCCTTGATACAAGGAACGTAACGATTTCGTAGGAAACTGAAGCAGGCGATTTCGAACAACTTCCGCCACTTCTGCTAACCTCTTCAGTCCCGAACCTGTTTTCACATTCAATATGTTATATTTTGCTCAAATAACTTTAAAATGTTAAAAACAAGAAATAAAATTTTGCTGATTTTTTAATGACTTGTAGCATATATGCTACATCAGGACTCAAGAGTTGATTTTTCTACCATTATTAATCTCTTCCTTATATTTTATTGTATTATTGCAAGTAATTAAAATGACATGTAGAGTATATGCTACATACGGACAGAGGAGGCTAAACCAGATGTGTGATGTTTGTCACACTCGCTCAACGAAGACCCAGTTGTTTCCAATTTTCTAACTATAGCCAGTATAATATCTCTCTTAGAAGGATCGTACACGGATCGTAAGATATACTTGGCCGAAATCTCGCTGATATATAGTCGTTTATAATACTCAAGGTACTGTTTACTTAGTGCGTTTTATTTACCTTCTTGGTGTACGCACGTAGGCTGAAGCAGCGATCCGGAGCTTGGAGCATGCGACACACCACTGTTGTTGCACCTAGCTTGAGATCGACAGCTTTTACTATTGTGTCCGAGGCGTAAACTATTGTAGGGTATACGCCCTGGGGATACACCACACTTCACAACGTACCCCATATATTGACACACTGTCTGGAAGGGTCTGAGGGTCAAAAGTATTCACCTTGGTGGGTATTGGAATAGCAAAAATAATATCGACCTCAGATGTGTTGCGTAGTTTCATTCATTTTAAGAGACTGATGTATCCGTGTCTGGAACGGACGCCAGGACATGAATGAATTAACTGAACCAACTCCCATTGACAGATGAGTACTTTCCACAGCGTATCACAATGAAAATACGTTGTTCTAATGAAAACATCATTTTAAGCAACACAGTACTAAAATACTGACACAGGAACTACGCTGCCAAAATAAAGTTGCAACGATACTGTACTCTTGCCGAAGTCAATAAAATAAGGCGACATATTTATCACCTCCACATATTAACATTAAATCACCACGATCAGGTGTCGGATTGAGGATGCAAATAACTCTGCTATCGTGGCGGCACATGGTGCGTTCATTGAACGGCTGGCCTGGATTTACAGTACATATGGCACATGTTAATAGCAGATACAGAAATTTTGGTTGTGTAATCATGGAATGACACACACATTGTTTCGGTTGTAATTTTCGTGAAAACCATTTAGATGTTGTGAAACGCTTCAAGTGTAACAGACACAAAATGTCATCATACCTAATATTCCAGACAGTGAAATCATCAATCAAAATTAATATAAAAAGTTGCTTTTTTATATAGGGCGATTCATAGAAAACGTGTAGAATTGAAATCTACGCCATTTATGTCTGGTAGCAGATTGGAAGATGCAAATATATCCCATATGAAAAGTGTGTGGGAGATTTACTTACCATCACAGAAGATTTTAGAAATGACCTCCATCTGCATACTGACACACCCGTCGATCCACCCTTCTGTCAGCTCGCTCTAGCATTTTCTTGCTTATTCCATTGATTTCAATCATGATGTTGGTCTTCAAAACTTCTATTTTTCGTGGTCGATTTCGATACATTTTATCCTAGAAACAACACCACGAGAAATAATCTGGTGTCGTTTAGTCTGATGATCGTGGTGGCCAGAAATGATTATAGATTATTCTGTCTTTAAAGAAGTAATAGCATGAGACTCAGTCGATGTGTGGCAAGTCGCACAGTGTTGACATAAATAACCTGCGTTCATTGCCCTGTAGCTGCTCGACAAATTACAGAGAAATGTCCTTGTGCCGGTGTGTGATAATGGTATCCGAGAAGAAGACAACTTCCGCCACTTCTGCTAAACCAGATGTGTGATGTTTGTCAGACTCGCTCAACGAAGACCCAGTTGTTTCCAATTTTCTAACTATAGCCAGTATAATATCTCTCTTAGAAGGATCGTACACACTATACTCTCACCTGAACGCGTTTTATGTACTGTAATTGCGATAGACTTCGTAATGCAACACTTTTTACTCTAAACACGCGCTGAGGAATGTTCAGTGCATCTTTAATGAATGCACGGCAAATCAACAAGGTAGACAGCAACTAGCAAAACTGAAGGAACAATTGACGTCTAAGAACGAATTACTTGCATAACGTTTGCAAATGTTGGTAAGAGAATCTTCCAGAATTTCTTCAATTTCAGAAAGCAATCACACCTACCTTTCATCTATCAGACGGGAATTGGGTCGTTTTGAAAACCACTCAGCTTGTATAAATCACCCTGTTCATTGAGCATCTGCTTTGTTAATTAATATAGGTCGGTCTGAGTGGCTCAGACGGTAGAGAGCTGGCCTGAACCTAACTTGGCGGGTTCGGTCCTGGGACAGTCCGGTGATACTTGATGGGTGCTGAAATACGTCAGCTTCCTGTCGGTGAATTTACTGGCTCCTACAGGAACACATTCGGGACAAAATTCCGGCAACTGGCGTCTCCGAAATCTGTTAAAATATTGTGGAACTTAAAATCAATAACATTAGGCCTATTATTGGTAATAATAGCTAATGTACGGTATGTTTAAAGGCGTTTTTGTATAATTTTGTCAACAACGCTGCAACTAGATGATAAAAATGACTCATATATCACTTTTTTAAATTATTTGCCGTATTTTAACGGCCTGGCAATGTATTTATACAAAAATCAAATCTAACGGCCGTGGGCCCACCAAGCGACCGCTGCCCAGTCCGAATTTATGCAAAAAATTAGGTAAGACGTGGTCAGTACGACGAATCCCCTCGTTCGTTATTCTTAGATTTCTAGACCGTGGCCACTATCTCTCAGGTAGCTCATCAACTCTTCTCGTGTAGGCTGGGTGAACCTCAAACCAGCCCTCAAATTTAAGTAAAATTCCCTGACTTGACTGGGAGTCGATCCGAATATACTTCAATCTGTGACGTGAAAATGGGAACTAATATTTATTTGGCATCATGGAATTACAGCTTGGAAACATCTACGAGAATTCATTTATATTTCTGGCATGTGTACTTGTGAAACGAGACGTTATCTATCGCTCATTGTTTGAAACTGTCATCTAGTTGTGGAATATTCCATGCACACTTAATTCGAACTATTTCTCTTATTGTTACGTATTGCTGGATGAATCTGAGTGGGTCGATTTTGATCAATGGCCGTGCGTCATGCGCATTGTGCGACTATGATTGGTGGGAGCAGCTGTGAACTTCCGGCATGCTCAGGGAGAGCGAGCCAGTCGGTCTGCTGTGTTCGAGCGTTCAACATGGCTGTGATTAGACGCGCTCGTATGAAGACAACTTCATGTTGCCAGAAAGTGCTAATAATGGAGTGTCAATCGCCAGGATGAGTGCGATGCTATTAGGGCTATGTCCTTTGTTATTTTTAATATTAACGTGAGCTCCAACCATTGTATTTCATTACTGTAGGTAGAAAACTTCGTGTGAGTGTTTACCGTTAACTAGATGGGAAGTGCAAAATGTGTTGTAATTTGGATATCTTAACTTTACTCAAGTAAGTACTGAAAAGCATACATTTTTCAAGTGATCTCGTACAGCCAAGGAGCACATCTTCGAAACGTCTGTTTGTTAAAAAAAAACTGTAAACGTCTGGTAACAAAATTTACTGTAACGGATAGGATTTAAATTTGTAAAAGTATGTAACAAAATTTTACGGGAACTTGGAATCGCTAGGTATGCGTGTATGAGGCTGTAGTTCGTGGGTGTTGTTTAAACTTTCTGTGTTGTGGTTCGTATCTTGTTTGCCTACTCATTCTTGGTTGTGTTTATTATCATTATTATTGTCGACGTTATTATTATTATTATTATTATTATTATTATTATTATTATTATTATTATTATTACTATGTTCATTTAATTTTATTTTCCTCCCTAATTTTCTTTGTTGTTCGTATTTACCTTCTAACTGTTACTATTGCCTCGACTTGGTAATTATTTGGATGTGATCGTTATTTGCATTATTGGGACTTAAATTAAATGACACCTCATGTATACATCTTAGCGTGATCCAAAGCCCCCTCCATCCTAAATTATTTAGGCAGTTGGTGTACTGTTAACAAAAGGAAATGTAATTTCGTACTATAACCCATGGGAGTAATTAAAAAATGTATTACTATGATTTTAATAAGGTTGAGTCTGTAAAAATTTGAAATTTTCTGGTCGATATTGAATTTAAAATATGCCAATCTCCTTACGTTTGCCTGTCTCATTCTGCTTTTTGTTTGGGCTTCTTGCCGTTGTTGTTATTATTATTACGTAATGGTCATCCCTCTCTTATCTTATCTGATGACACGTTATTAATTTTGGTGACTTTGATGATTATAATGAGATTATGGCTTGGCGTCGGTAAATGTCGCTCCTGGGGTGTGCTTCGAATTCTATTATTATGTGGGAACGCATTATGTACCTTTTCCATTGATATTTTCTTATTTGGTTGAGTTAGTTAACCATCTTTGTTTTATTAAAATTTAATCTGGTTTCCTTTAATTATGTAGATTTTTATTCGCGGTTGGAGCCACTAATTTATTATTGTACGCTATTGTGTGTGTTTTTTGGGCGTGTTTCCTCTTACTTGTTAGTAGTGTAGCAAATTTCAATTTTAAACAGAATTTCTATCTCGGGCCCGCATATCGGTTGCAACCAATTTTTAAAACAAACTGTACGTAAAGTAACGAATTTGACTAGTTTAATTAATGGTATTAGTTATGAATTTTCCAAATTTAATTTGGGTGGAAGTCTATGTTAATGTCAGCTTCATTTCATCTTAAGTTCAATTTTATTTTAAAATACTGTTTCTCTCTTTTAGTATAACTGCGTTTTAATTTTTCTAAGAAAAGGGAATATATATATTCAATTGTTCTTATATTATACCGATTTTCAAATTTTATTTACTAAGTAAATTTTCCTTATTTTAAATTTAATCTCGTGTGTCATTTAGTAGTTAGTAATATTGACCTGGCAACCTGTCAACGTTTATGTAAGACCCTGGCCTTTTCCTTTATGCTTTTGCCCTCCACGCTTCGTGTTTTGTGCTGCTGCTCTTACGGTAAGTATTGTGCTTGTTTTCTTCTTGATGTTTGTGCCTTTTCATTTTGATGTTTTGTTTACAACTTGGTAAGGTTGCACAATCTACAAGCGTGTTATCGATACAATAATAATATTAATAATAATAATAATAATAATAATAATAATAATAATAATAATAATAATTTACCAGTTACTCCATCGGGCGCGTCCCATTGGAATTGGGGAAGCTCGCTGGCTCTGCCACCAGCAGAGTCAGAGGGTAGTAGAGAAATAAAATACCACCGTGAAAAAAAACTGGTCCCTTTCCAGGGTTACGGCGAAGACTGGTAAATGACCAGAAGCCAGAAAACATCTTGAGGCAACTTCTAGGGCTAACAACCCTAGTTGTAAAAGGATGGGTACCCGTCCAAAGCAAAGTCAAGTCAAGAAGCATGATGGCACAACGTTTCAAGAAACAAACCCCAGGGGGTAAATCTTCGGATAAATCCCTCGTCGTTAACGCCACGGCGCACGAGTCTCGTTCGGATTCTGGGGGAGACTCGACATCATGCAAGAGACGAGTCGGAGCGTCTCGGTGTACCCCGAAGAGTCAAAAACTCAGGTCAAATTCAAAAACCCTTCTAGCTACTTTCAACATAAATTCACTTACAAAAACTGGCAAGCTGAAAACCCTCACCAAAGCTCTTCACGAAAATCAGATATCCATAATGGCCCTACAGGAAACAAGGTAACCAGATGAAGAGATTTTTGAATCCGAAGGCTATCGATTTATCAAGAGCAAAGCGCAAAGAGGAATCCTCAATGGAGCTGTGATGCTTGGAACCGCGTTTGGTGTTAGAACCAAGATCCTGAAATCGATAGAAAATTTCGAACCTGTGAATGACAGATTGTCTATACTCACAATTAAATGCGCGAACAAAACCTACGCCCTAATTAACGCACATGCTCCCACAAATTATAAGAACAAGTCTGATCCAGACGAAGTTGATAATTTCTGGGACTCACTGGATGAAAAATTAAACAAAATCCCCAAACACCATGTCAAGCTTCTTTTGGGTGACTTCAATGCCCAACTAGGTCGTGAACCGAAGTACAAGAAAGTTATAGGAAATTAACCCTGCTCACAAAAGAACCAATCCTAACGGCAAAAGTCTGGTGTCCATTTGCGAAAATCACAACCTGCAGGTCATGTCGACCCACTTTCGCCATCTACCCAGAAAGCAAATGACTTGGCGTTCTCCCGTCCAAACTCTCGGAGAGTTCCAAATAGATCATGTTGCAATCTCCAGGAGAAACAGCCCTGAGATTATGAATGTCAAGGTAAAGAAAAGCATCAATGTGGCCACAGATCACTATATGTCTCTTATCAAATTCAAGCTAATTCCCGCAAACACAAGGAAGACAACCAAACAGATCACACGCTTCGACAATGATAAACTTCGGCAAAGGGTCGAGGAGTTTCAGGAGAAGACTAGACCAAATGACTGTGACTTTGACAACGCCAAAAGTCTCCTTGTTGAGGCCGCCAAAGACGTTGCAGAAATCAAGAGAAGCAAAAAGCATGCCTGGTGGAATGGTACCTGCGAATCAGTCCTCAAAGAAAGACTCAATGCGTGGAAACAGTACTAGTCTACGAAATCAGGGAATGGTTGGGAAACCTACAAACCCCAACATGCCCAAGCAGCTAGGGTGTTCAGAACTTAGAAACGTAAATACGAAAAATACGAAAAGATAGAACAAAACTTTAGGAAGAATGAAAGCAGAAGGACTACAGAGCCTTCAAACGCAAAATCACTGTCTATAAACCACCATCTCTATGCTTTGAGCGAAAGGACGGCACACTGGCGACGTCAAACGAAGAAAATTGCAGCATTCTGGCAGACTACTTCAAGAATGTATTTAATTGCTCTAAACCGCAAAGCCCCATTGAGACCAAGGAACCCTTACTCAGGTACCCAGATTTCAGACCACCCGACAGGGATGAAATCAAGCGCCACATTGCCCGTCTCAAGAATAACAAAACACCGGGGGAAGACTCAGTAGTAGCAGAACTATGGAAATATGGCCCACAGGAATCTCTTGATATCTTGCAAAAGCAAATAGAAGAAACTTGGAACAAGGAGACCCTACACGAAGATTGGAAAATAACTTTGATTCATCGATTACACAAAAAAGGCAGCATTAAGAACATCAACAACTACAGAGGAATATCTTTGCTACCCGTGACTTACAAAAATATATCACTTGCCATCCTGGAGCATTTGGAAGCACAAGTCGAACATCAAATAGGTGAATACCAAGGAGCGTTCAGAAAAGGTCGCTCAACAGCCGAACGGATCTAAAATCTCAAAACAATCATCAGATATTGTACACTAAGGTCCAAGCAGTATGTGTCTGTCTTTGTGGACTTCAAGAAAACGTACGACTCCATTGACCGGGAAGTCGTGCTAAACATCTTAAATGAATTTGGAGTTGATTTGAAACTGCTGGCATTAATTAGAGCCACCCTGACCGATACAAAATACAAGGTGAAGTTCCACGGATGTCTCTCGCATTCCTTTGACATCAAAACAGGAGTCCGACAAGGTGATGAGCTATCCCCGATACTCTTCAACTGTGTTCTTGAAAGGATCATCAGAACCTGGCGGGTGAGATTACAGGAAACCAACTACAGTCCATTAAGAATAGGAACCAAATCCAAGGGGATCGCAACAGACTGCTTAACATTTGCCGATGATATTGCTGTTCTCTCAAACGACATATAAACCGTTAGAGCTCAAGTTGAAATTTTAAAGAAAATTGCCGAACAAACTGGTCTGCAGATATCGTTTGAGAAAACAGAAGTAATGACTAACATCAAAGAGGCTCCACCAAAACTCAATACAAAGTACGGGGACATCATCCGAGTAGACAAATTCAAATACCTTGGTGAGATCATCATGAACAATGGACTGGACAAAGAAGCACTTCCGGAGCGAGTACGCAAACTGGAAATAGCCTACCAAACATCCCGCACAACCTACAACAAAAATGCCTTTCCCAAAACACCAAGATACGTCACTATGTCAGTAGTTCTATATGCAGCCGAAACCCTGTCTTAAATGCCAACAAAGGACTCCTTGAAGAACTGGAGAAAAAAGAAGGCAAAATTGTGAAAGGAATTTTAGGATCAAAGTACAGAAATGGAATCCATCAAAAGAGATCCAACGAGGAAGTCTACAGCAAAATGGAGAAAATTACCGACACAATCAGAAAAAGGCGGGCACGATTTTACGGTCTTTTGAAAAGAATGGACGGAAGAAAGTTAACTAAAGTCATCTTTCACTTTTTTATTCAAACCCCAAAGCCACAATTCCCTGGTTTAGAAATACCAAAGAAGACTTACACATGCTGCATATCTCTGCTAAAGACGCCCTTAACAGAGATCTCTTCCGTAAGAAAATATTGACGAACGGGCTAAACCAAGACGAGCAACCGAAGAGAAGACACGGTGCCCCTTGGACAGTGGAGCGTAAGCAGGTCCACTCACAAAGAATGAGGGAAATTTGAGCTCTAAAGAAGGCCAAGTTCAGTGTCAAATGCAACAAGACTTAACGTGGTCCTTGATGGGTCCAGCGAATTATATATATATAGTAATCATTCCGTCAGTGATTAGGAACTGTACAGAAGCATGGAGGCACTTAATCTCCACCCTCTACCTTACAGAGAATTACAGAAAACAGCAATCCTGTCCACTTGCTATATAGTAAGGAAGTCCATTGGCATGGATAATTCATCACATACAGAGGATTAATGAAAATCTTCCACTAATAATTTTGATTGTTCATTATATGAAGGGGAGTTTAAAAGGCAAAATGTGAATTTTTTTGAAATTTTTCAAAATAAGTCCTAAAATATTATTTAGTGTTCTATGAATAAAATGGTATATAATTTATCTCTGTGTGACTGCTAGAAGTATTTTATTTTTAATTTTATAAAATTGCTTGCATATGCGTCAGGCTGGTTAATTTTGGACATGCATCTCTTTATTTACGAATGTCTCTGAAACTACTGCACGTAGAAGGCTGTGATTTTCGCCTATAGATAGAGAATACTCGGCGCTCAATTTTCGTTACTCTTCTGTTTCAATTATGTATGCCGCTATGCTTGTTTTTGTGTAAAGAATGTTGAATTTCGTGTAAATTAGTGCCTCTGGGAGTGCTTCCGTGTAGTTTGATTGCACTTATTTTGATAAACAAAGTATAAATATGCCTAGAAGTGCTAATCTATTTGGAAAACGTATGTTTTGAGGCAACCAACATTCTAAAATCACAAGACCATGTGGTTCACATGAGGTAGAATCCGCCAACAGTGTAGAAACAGATTGTCAAAATGTGACTCCAAACAAGAAGACAGACACGCCCCCTACCAGTGCAAGTGAATCCAAATTTGGTAAGGCTGAAGTTCCAGGAGAGTATTTTGAGCACAATAATTCTATAAATGAAGCAGTTATGGAAGCTATCAAGAGAATCTACAGAGACCTAGCTCATCCAGACCTTCTCAGAAAGTGTCTACATGGGCGCACTCAGAATCCCAACGAGTCTTTCAACAATATTATCTGGACTCGAGTGCCCAAAAATGTATTCATTTGTGGGGTTAAGAACTTTTTTTTTTTTTTTTGCTAGGGGCTTTACGTCGCACCGACACAGATAGGTCTTATGGCGACGATGGGAAAGGGAAGGCCTAGGAGTTGGAAGGAAGCGGCCGTGGCCTTAATTAAGGTACAGCCCCAGCATTTGCCTGGTGTGAAAATGGGAAACCACGGAAAACCATCTTCAGGGCTGCCGATAGTGGGATTCGAACCTACTATCTCCCGGATGCAAGCTCACAGCCGCGCGCCTCTACGCGCACGGCCAACTCGCCCGGTTTAAGAACTTTTAAATGGGGAGTCATTGATGCTGTATTAACACTTGCTGGTGGGAACATGGGAAGAGTAAGAGTGTTATTGCATCTCAACACATCAACCCTGGCCGTCATACTATGAAAGGACTGCAACATTTAGACAAATTAAGAATCGCCAAGGCACAGCGTGCAGCAGAGTTCAACACCAAAGCAGCAAGGTCATCGCGAAGGAAAAGGTTTTTAGAGAAAAGAGGTGCCAGGAAGAGGATACTGACTATGCTGCGGGGTGCTTTTGAGCCTTAAATTAAAAATCTGAGTGAGTTCTTATAATTTCAAGTTTTAAACCTGATTTTCTCAAAATGACATTTTTTTGCTACTTGCTTTTCGTCGCGTCGACACAGATAGGTCTTATGGCGACGATGGGCCAGAGAAGGGCTGGGAGTGGGAAGGAAGCGGCCGTGGCCTTAATTAAGGTACAGCCCCAGCATTTGCCTGTTGTGAAAATGGGAAACCACGGAAAACCATTTTCAGGGCTGCCGACAGTGGGGTTCGAACCTACTATCTCCCGAATACTGGATACTGGCCGCACTTAAGCGACTGCAGCTATCGAGCTCGGTAAATGACTTTTTTTTACCATTAATGTTCCTGTATCTGAAAAACTACTTGTGATTAAAGAAACTTTGTGAGATGCTTTATTATATCTTACTGTCCTTACAGAAGTAGAATAATAGCACAGGTTTCCATAGACATGGAGTAAGGGGTGCCCATCTACAAATATTTTGTGTAAAAATGACACCTTTAGAAAAATTAATATATCTCGTTCTTTTGGTTTCTATATTTTAATTCTGCTTCAGTCATAATAAATCATATAGAAATTTCATCTGTAAAAAATCAGAGTCGTATCTTCATTGGTTCCAAAAATATAGGAACATAATCTTGGCTTATTTAACATTGGCAGGATAAGCCTTTTAAACTCCCTTTAACTTTATTGGCCACATTGGACCACTTGAGTCTTCCATGTACACTTTTTATTTGAAGGTTTTACTGTTTCATTCTTCTTATCTATCCAGTACTTCATCATCCGTTCTGATCACAGTGTTCTTAATTCGTCTTAAATTTCTACAAACTTACTGTGCTTCATTACAGTTGAAAATTTGTGATTCCTAAGAAGGGTAGTAATTTTATTCTTGTTTTCTGCATCCGTAATATCGAGTCTAACTGTTTTAAGATCCTCTTGGATTTCTTTGATCCATTGGCCTTCTGTTTTCTTTCCCAGATTTCTCATCGCTAGTTGCCGTAAAATTCTGTTTTATGATTGACTGTTTATGTATAGTAAATATCGTTTAAATATCTGCCATGTTCATTTCTCAACATCCTAAGTATATACCAGTATGTATGGAGCATGTGTACTAAATAGTACGAAGCGAGTGGGGCGCGTTGGTCTAACCGAGTAGCTGTTAGCTTGCATTTGCATTCGGAGAACGTTGGGTTCGCATCTTACTCTCAGCAGCACTGAAGGTAGTTGTCTGTAGTTTCCCATTTTCACATAATGCAAATGTTGAGGCTGTACCTTATTTGAGACCACAGACTCTTCCTTCCCGGTCCTAGCCATTTCCTATCTCATCGCCGCCAAAATATCTGTCTGAGATTGTACGATATATAGCTACTAGCGATAAAACCCAGTAAGTTCAACTCGATATAAATGTCAAGCTCTTGTCTGTTCTAGCGGATGTGGAGAAGGTGTCCACGCTGCACGTGGTGACTACTCAGACCCAGAATGTAAGTAGAGAAAAGTTGTACTTTCTATCACTTGTTACCTCATTTGAATATTCCTTGTGCTATACAGTAGTGCAGTATGTATCTGTACGGTGTTTCAATTGGACACGCCAAGCCCCCGAATGTTGGACTCCTCTTGTACTTTGTCGTTACCGACCGAAACGCGACCCTGTTGGAGGCATCCGTGATACCTCTAGAACAGCCTCACCACACTTGAACCTTGGTTCCAACAGTGGGCAATCACATTTATGTTAATAAGTGTCATGCGGCACTATTGGGAACGAGACAAGGCAGTTTCGAGTGGGGGAGTTATATCGAAGAAGTCTTCGGATGGTTCCGAGTGTCACTCTTGACCGAGGGGATATATATCGCCTGCTCAAGTAAAGACCTTCAACCATCGCCCGCACAAAGATTATACAACCTATTAACCCTAACATTACACAGTGAAAATAGCCTTGCAACATAAATCAGACTTTTCCTGTACACTTCATATGCGTGTCCGCTATCGGAGGACGCTGGCACTTATTTGTTACCTGGGAATGGTACAAGATTTCTAAAAGCAGTTATATTGCTTAGTGTTATTATTATTATTATTATTATTATTATTATTATTATTATTATTATTATTATTATTATTACGTATATATTTAACACTAGGCTGACTTTTACATCGATTTTTTGAAAACGGCTGAATCGATTGACATCGTAAAGTATTATGACGTAAGCAATGTGTCTTCAAAAGCGTAAACATTCTTGCCTATATTTTTAAATTATTAAAGAACTAGCTGATGTACCCGTGCTTCGCTACGGGATTCTCAGAAAGACTGACTTGGTGGTTTTCCTAACTGAATTCAACATAGGTCATTACAAAAACCTCAGTAGGAATGTAGCGATTGAAAGCAATGTTATGATGTAAAATACTCGATCAAATGAAAAACCGCACACTTTCTCACTTTTAACGAACAGTACTACGGTGCCGAGCTAAGAGTCCAAAGTTCCAGAGCTGGAATAACCAGGTCGCAGACTGCCGTGAACACTCCTCTGTCATTATTCCGTTAAATATGCACACTGCTCATTCCAATCAGTGGCTCAGAGTAGGGATTGTATAGCTCGAATACTATGATGAACCAGTGTGTTACGTACCAGATATATCAGAAAATGTATGAACCAGAGGAATGGCATGCTAAAGAAGAAAGTTATCACACCCCTGCTACTTCCCACCAATATACAGGCAGGCTGTTACAGTCGGTACAACCAAGCGAGTTGGCCGTGTGGTTAGGGGCGCGCAGCTGTGAGATTGCATCCGGGAGATAGTAGATTCGAACCCCACTGCCGGCAACCATGAAGATGGTATTCGGGTGATGGTGGGTTCGAGCCCCACTGTCGGCAGCCCTGACGATGATGGTTCTCCGTGGTTTCCCATTTTCACACCAGGCAAATGCCGGGACTGTACCTTAATTAAAGCCACGGCCGCTTCCTTCCACTTCCTAGACCTTTCCTATCCCATCGTCGCATAAGACATATCTGTGTCGGTGCGACGTTAAGCAAAATAAAAAGATGGTATTCCGTGGTTTCCCATTTTCACACTAGTCACACCAGGCTGTACCTTAAAGCCAAGGCCACTTCCTTCACACCGCAATTCATTTCCTATCCCATCGTCGCCATAAGACCTACCTGCGTCGGTGCGACGTCAAGCAAATTAAAAAAATCCTCGGTACGCTGCAGTAATCCTATCTATCGGGGATGAGAGGAAAGAGAAGACAAAAAGCACATCACAACAAACAATGGTCAATGTAGTGTTATTGTTGATAAAGTTTATGAGCTTTCTATATTGCAGGCCTTCACATTAATTTTCTTTCGACTCTGTGATATTAGGGTGTCTTACAAAATTATTTATATCGTAGACTGTAGTTCCTTATTCTCAGACTTTACATACCGATTTTCACTAAATTCTGTTTAGCCATTTTCTCGTGACTCGGCGCTGAAACAAAAATCCAAATTCATGAATATCTCCGATTATATGCGGTACGGTAACAATGTATAAGAAATAAGTGATCGGAAATTTAATAACTTCTTACGTAACTACTACTAACTTACGACATAACTAAAGTTAGGTTAGTTATGTAGTATTTATCGATAAGACCACTAATAACATAAATACCTTATTTGAGAATTACATTTCAGACCTTCCCCTAAACTACCATTTCACTCAGCGTGAATAAAATAATTTGTAGCCTAGATTGCAGTGGTTCATCACCCGTCATTACATACCGATTTTCATTAAATTCTCTTCAGCCGTTTTCTATTGATGCGTGTACAATCAGACAGACAGACAGACAGACAGACAGACAGACAGACAGACAGACAGACAGACAGACAGACAGACAGACAGACAGACAGACAGACAGACAGACAGACAGACAGACAGACAGACAGACAGACAGACAGACAGAAATTACGGAAAAGTTAAAAATACATTTCTTTGTTACTGTGGACATGACAGATACAGAAATACCATTCATTTCAAATTCTGAGCAATGTACAGGCAAAACACTTATTTTATATATAGATTACATTTCAGTCCTTCCCCTAAACTACCATTTCACTCAGTGCGAATAACATTATTGATATCCTAGATTATAGCGACCTATTCCCCGACTTTGCATACCAATTTTCGTGAAGATACGACCACTAATAAAATAAATATTTGACAATTAAATTTTAGGCCTTCCCCTAAACTACCATTTTTCTCAGCGTGTATAGCCTATATTGTAGCAACTTATTTTCCATCTTTGTCTAGCGATTTTCATTAAGACACGACCACTAATAACATAAATATTTGAGAATTAAATTTCAGGCCTTCTCCTAAACTACCATTTCACTCAATGTGAATAAAATAATTTATAGCCTAGATTGTAGCGGTTCATCACCCGACTTTACATTCCGATTTTCATAAAATTCTCTTCAGCCGTTTTCTCGTGATGCGTGTATATACAGACAGACAGACAGACAGACAGACAGACAGACAGACAGACAGAAATTATGGAAAAGTAAAAAATGCATTTTCTTGTTACTGTGGACATGACCGATACAGAAATACCATTCTTTTCAAATTCTGAGCAATGTACAGACAAAACTCTTATTTTATATATATAGATAAAGATAATGTATCATTCTTATTCTACAAAGTGCTCGCCAGTACATCAAGGCCACCTGGATTGAGGTAGCGCTGAGGAATAGGACGTGAGAGAGGAGTTGCAAGTGGGCAAGCATGCATGCGCAGTCGGACGTGTCTCTGATCAGCCGCTCCAGTCTGTGTTGTGTTGAAGTTGCAGAGTCTCTTAGTCGATAAGAAGCTATTCTTCGCAATGTTACTGACTCTTTGTAGCTCTCCCCATATTTGCTTGCTTGAAATGATGATGAAGAAACCTAAAAGGCTTTTTCTCCGAGTCGTAATTTTAACACTTAAATCTGTTAACCTCTCCCACTCAGGTAGTTAGCGAAGGGAGGCGATCCTCCGAGCCATACTAATGTGCTAATATTCAGTTTTGATTTAGCTGACATGCTACTCATAATTTGGAACAACATTCAATTATTAATGAAATCTTGATGTGCTTCAACAAATCAACACAAGTGTCAAGATGCATTTTTGATCGATCATCCCGGGGAACTAGAAAAATATTTAGGATATATCGTAGAAAAATGCTTTAATTTAGGGCTTCATGCTATATCAGAAACATGGACAGGAATAGTCGATGTTTTGCTACCCAATAGTTGAGCATTGCACAATACATTCAAAATTCCTCTAAATTTAAATGAGGGTTCGGTGTCTGATTTGAATTAAATTCCAAAGCACCTGATAATATTCGATTATTTTTTTACAATCGGCTTCACGTCGCACTGACACAGACAGATCCTTCGGCGACGACGGGAAAGGAAATGGGTAGGAGTGGGAGGGAAGCGGCCATGGCCTCAATTAAGGTACAGATTTCATAAGGTTTTGCCTGTTTTGCAACATGCTAAGCTCTAAATAATTATTTATTTATAACTGTATGAAATACCCGCTTTGATCCTTCTTAAAAATACGCCGCTTACGTAAAAATATGCTGGCAAACCCACAAAATATACACTGACTGACAGAGCAAATGCAACACCAAGAAGGAGTGGTCAGAACTTTATGCCAATTGCAGGGTAGACTGACGTCACTGAGGTATGCTCATGATGTGAAATGCGCCGCTGTGCTGCCCACGTAGCGAACGATAAATGGGACACGGCGTTGGCGAATGGCCCACTTCGTACCGTGATTTCTCAGCCGACAGTCATTGTAGAACGTGTTGTCGTGTGCCACAGGACACGTGTATAGCTAAGAATGCCAGGCCGCCGTCAACGGAGGCATTTCCAGCAGACAGACGACTTTACGAGGGGTATGGTGATCGGGCTGAGAAGGGCAGGTTGGTCGCTTCGTCAAATCGCAGCCGATACCCATAGGGATGTGTCCACGGTGCAGCGCCTGTGGCGAAGATGGTTGGCGCAGGGACATGTGGCACGTGCGAGGGGTCCAGGCGCAGCCCGAGTGACGTCAGCCGCCAAGCGGTGGCAGCCCCGCACGCCACGTCAACCGCCATTCTTCAGCATGTGCAAGACACCCTGGCTGTTCCAATATCGACCAGAACAATTTCCCGTCGATTGGTTGAAGGAGGCCTGCACTCCCGGCGTCCGCTCAGAAGACTACCATTGACTCCACAGCATAGACGTGCACGCCTGGCATGGTGCCGGGCTAGAGCGACTTGGATGAGGGAATGGCGGAACGTCGTGTTCTCCGATGAGTCACGCTTCTGTTCTGTCAGTGATAGTCACCGCAGACGAGTGTGGCGTCGGCGTGGAGAAAGGTCAAATCCGGCAGTAACTGTGGAGCGCCCTACCGCTAGACAACGCGGCATCATGGTTTGGGGCGCTATTGCGTATGATTCCACGTCACCTCTAGTGCGTATTCAAGGCAGGTTAAATGCCCACCGCTACATGCAGCATGTGCTGCGGCCGGTGGCACTCCCGTACCTTCAGGGGCTGCCCAATGCTCTGTTTCAGCAGGATAATGCCCGCCCACACACTGCTCGCATCTCCCAACAGGCTCTACGAGGTGTACAGATGCTTCCGTGGCCAGCGTACTCTCCGGATCTCTCACCAATCGAACACGTGTGGGATCTCATTGGACGCCGTTTGCAAACTCTGCCCCAGCCTCGTACGGACGACCAACTGTGGCAAATGGTTGACAGAGAATGGAGAACCATCCCTCAGGACACCATCCGCACTCTTATTGACTCTGTACCTCGACGTGTTTCTGCGTGCATCGCCGCTCGCGGTGGTCCTACATCCTACTGAGTCGATGCCGTGCGCATTGTGTAACCTGCATATCGATTTGAAATAAACATCAATTATTCTTCCGTGCCGACTCTGTCTTTTCCCCAACTTTCATCCCTTTCGAACCACTCCTCCTTGGTGTTGCATTTGCTCTGTCAGTCAGTGTAAATGAAATTCGCTGATTTATTTTCAATAGATCGATAAGAAGGACTACCCCTCTGTAGATGGTGATGGATTAATTGTTATTGAACTACCAGCCAGAATTTCAGCACATGATAATATCGTGATTGGAATTTTAAGCAAAACGTTCACTTTTGCGAAATATGTCATCATTTTTTAGAAAGTTAGCATTCTTAATGAATTAATTAATTAATTTGGAAACCGTTGGGCTTATACCCGAAAGTTCAAAACCATACACTTCCGTCAAAGGATTAATACTAAAGATGCAAGCCAGCTAGTTAATTTTCCTACATAAATCTTGTATCCATTGGAATTAATGGTTTGCCTTCACACATTCGTATTCTACATATGGAGCCATAGAAATCTGAACGTTTCCCAACGTCTCCTAAACGGAACCAGACTAGGGCCTTATTGTAAGTGCAGGGAGCTTTAATACACTCGAATTGACTAAACATCCGATAAAAACTTCTATTTTCTCAAGATTCATTAATTTCCTATTCGCTTCGCATTTTGTATCACGATAAAAAAACTTCAAGGTACGTGAAGGTCTCCATTTACCTCAGCCATGACCACGTAAATGTTACAATGTCAAGAGAGCAATATTATAAAGTTGCAAGAGTGCCAAGTGGTAATTGTACAAGGAACACACCGAATAAGTGACTGCGCGTTTTTTTTGCTAGTGGCTTTACGTCGCACCGTCACAGATAAGTCTTATGGCGACGATGACAGAAGGGCTAGGAATTGGAAGGAAGCGGCCGTGGCCTCAATTAAGGTACAGCCCCAGCATTTGCTTGGTGCGAAATTGGGAAACCACGGAAAACCATCTTCAGGGTTGCCGACAGTGGGATTCGAACCCACTCTCTCCCGGATGCAAGCTCACAGCTGCGCGCTCCTAACCGCACGGCCATCTCGCCCGGTGCTGCGCAGTTTGGGTCACGTCGCTATCCCTTTGTATTCGGAGATAGTGGGTTCGAACCCCCCCTGTCGGCAGCCGTGAAGATGGTTTCCCGGGCTCTTCCGTGGTTTTTCCATTTTCACACCCGACGAATTCACACCCGACGAATCCTGGTGCTATACCATACTACGAGGCTCAAGTTCTCAAACGTAAGAGGACGAAGGACTAATCTCCGGCGTCTAGGAGGGTCTTCGTGCAAGTTGCGATTCTGATTACGAATAAGCTGTGCCAAGCTGAGTAGGTCAGACCGTAGGGAGCTGGCCTTTTTTCTTCAAGTTGGCAGGTTCGATCCTTGCTCAGTCCGGTGGTATATGAATACGTCGGCCTTGTGTCGGTAGATTTACCGGCACGTAAAGAACTCCTTCGGGACAAAATTCCTGCACTTCGGTGACTCCGGAAACTCTGAGTGGTTAGTGGTACGTAACACGTTAATTAAGTAATCTCTTGTTCATGTGAAGGAATTAACGTGTAGATTACAAATACACAAAGTGTATATGCCATTGTCAATTACGACCACTTGATGTTCCAGTTACAAGCGACTTGCCTAACAACATATCATAATTTCAGCCCGTTTAGACACTGTAAATATGTCAACGGAAGCTGTGTTTGCTATGGTTGACATAGGCCACTTGACGAACAAACCGGTGTATTTTGTAGTCTCAAAAACTTTATCAAGTGCTCTTGAAATCCCGGCCTGATTGCGAAACATATCAGGGCACAATTTCTTCGAGATGTCTTTTTCCCGCACGCACCGGCGTATTGTCTTCTCTTGATTGACCCGTTGGGAAGATACCGTGATAGAACCTACCCTAGATGTCAACCGAAGCGTAGAGGATGATCGCGCCTGGAAGCACACATTAACTTCAGTAAATGATTTTATATTTTTGGCAGGTCAGGCCTTTCCAAAAATGGATTGGGGATAACGATATTCTTAACAAAGTTCATTTCACGTCATCGATGGTTTAGCTACTAATGTGTAGAATACACAAACAATTATCTACTCCTGTCTTCATGCATTGCGTTATATTGTTGCGAAATGTAGCTGGATATGAAAATTTCACCGTCACTCTTGAAGACTACCTGCTGTGATAAGGGACACTCTTTCCAAGCGTCTATATTTCTCGCACAGGTGCAGATTGTCAACGTTTACCGACAGCAATCAGAAACTCATTTTTGAACTGTATGATTCAACATGAATATGCTGGACCGTACAGTATAATTGACGATTGCCACATTTTGTTATCTACATGGCGATCGCGTCCACATAAATCGCAACTCAACAATCGCGACTGATTTGTGCTCCCTACCTCGTTAGTGTTAGGTCGCACTCTGACCAGCCCCAAGTTCTCAATCTAACTCACACACTAGTGAACTGTATGATCAGGGCATGACATTATAACATCATTCAGACTCGACGCTCAAGTCTGGCACCGTACGATAGGCTATAACATTCAAGGCTCTCCGGTAAGCCCTACAGTGTCTAGAACGAATTGGGGCGGTGGAAGAATGATCCGACCTAACAGACGAGCAGTACAAGTCAGATTCCTCAATGGAACACTGAACGTTCGTGGTTTCCAACCCTCGTGTTCACAGAAACTTCTCCATGTTCAGTTTCCTCACAATTAGCCGCGAATTTCATATCCCGAGGTACCATGGTAGAGCTTCATATTCAGATAGATCCACTCATACTCTCAGCGAAAGACATTTTTAAATATTTGTATAATATCAGACCAATTCAACGAGGTCTTATAGAGACTACTGGATAGAACAGTGCTGGGATTGGGTAAGAGGCGACCTTGGGCTGAAGTAAGATACAGTCCAAGCATTTGCCTGTTGTGAAAATGGGAAAGTACATAAAACACCTTGAGGACTGCTGAGAGTGAAAGCAAACTCACTGCTACTTGACCCGAATCTGCTAACCAACAATTTATACACCAGTGCATAGGTACTAAACCAGACATTCTTACCTCCATAGATGAGCTTCTCCGTGAGGGAGAGCAATACTTTTAATAAATGCGTGCAGAGTAAAAACCTTAGGTTTCACATTCTGGAAGAACATAGCCTATGCGACAAAATGGAACAAAATTGTACCGTCTCGCTTACAGTTTACAGAAAATCTCTCACGAAGGCGAAATAGCGTTGAATATTTACCTTGTAAACACGCCTTATATAAAATATGGTACAAAACACAAATACTAGCTGCTCTGCATGATGTCTGTCAACTCATAGGAAAGGCTTTCGGCTCAGAGTGAGAAGGCAACAATTAAATTTCAAGGAACATCTTGACAGGTTGGGGCTCCATGCAGTTGAACTGAATTGTAGTTCACCCTTCTTCAAACGCATTATCAAGACAATAGATGTGAGAGGAAAATCCTTTCATTAAGAGTTTAGTAAACTGGGAGAAGGTCCAAATATTCAAGAAGCCACCGAATGTGTTGCAGGAAAGCTGTAGCTATTGTTGAACATCTTCCGCGTAAACAAATTTTAGATGGCTACTTTGACAAAGGAAAGAAGCTCTGCAACTTCCTGCTCAAAGAAGAATTTTCGAAGCAATCATTCAACAAAGCACCCCACCAGCAACAGGACATAATATAGCAAAATACATGCAACCAATGGTTACCCATAGAATGGATAGTTACAGGATATAGCTATGTAAATCGTATCGTGCTTTTAGGGAAAAATTGAGGAGAGGCGAGCAACTAGTGGATGACAGATTTCCTCTATGTAATTTTTCAGATACGTTGGTTCCCCGCAGAAATACATATGTAAATTCTGATGTAATATTGGAGGTCGAAGGCCATGAAGAAAAATATAAGTTATAGAGACTAATAATCTACTCCAACAAAACACTGCAGTATGACGGTCCACAACAATCGAGCAACAAAGGCAACGCAGTCCTATAATTTCTAGCTGTTGCCATTTACTGCAACCTTTAGGGTACAAGCAACCTATGCATTGCACCGTGACTAGTTTTCTGAACCATAAGAGAAAGTTACGGTGGAGAATTTCCGGACAGTGGCAGCTCGACGCAGTCTTTGGGCGCCGTCTACACTGTCATGCCAATAATCATAGGATTGTGGTCTAGTATCGAGTAGTCTTTCCTCTAGCTCGGTCAAGTGCTTAACTCGTCGGCGCATTTTTCAACAAATGGAAAAAGTTCGTGTGGTGAGATTCTGTCCCATGCTATTTGGATAGCTACACACAGATCGCTGGTATTTGTAGCTGCACAGACTTGGGTGTGAATGGACCTCACCAACATGTCGCATAAATGCTCGACCTGGCACATATCAGGTAAACGAGGGGCTGTAGCTGTCGTTGAAACTATCCAGAATATTCCTTGAACCAATTCTGGTCACCTTGGTCCTAGTGAAACACTGCGTTATCTTGCTGAAATATGTCATCTTTGTAGGGTTACATGAAGCACACAAATGGTTTTAAGTGGTCACCAAGCATGTGAACTTAGCACTTACTGGCCAAAGACCTACTCTGGTTGATCAGCGGATCCAACCCATGATACTTGAAAACACCCCACTCCACTACGGTGCTAACATCAGTCTCCATGGTGCGTTGTTGACATCTGTGATCCATGGCTTTATGGGGCTTGAGGAATATCCGAACTCTAACCTCAGCTCGAAAGAAATGGATCAGTGGCTCATCGGACCAAGCTACACGTCCCCAGTCCCCGAGTATCCAAAGAGCAACGTTACGTACCGAGATGAGACGTTTTGTCCGGTGTCGTGATGTTAACAAGGGCACTCTGGTAGGTCTTCCGCTCTCATATCCCACTGACGTTAAAGAACGCTGCACTGGCCTGCTGGATATGCGTCTGGTTCCTTCTATATTGAATGGGGTTGTGATTTGAGCGAGTGTGGATTGTCTGTTACCACGGCGAATTCTAGCCGTACGCTGCTTGTCACAATTATTAAACATCCGTGGTCGGCAACTGCGCAGTTCTCTGTGTGTGGTAATTCCTTCCATGAGGTATTCCGGATACGCAGGTGATGCCGTCGATTGAGAAATGTTAAATGTCCGGACCCAATTCGACAATGGAGTGCTCCATCTATCTGCCCCCTCTATCATGCTCCGTTCGAAAGACGATTATTCACGTTGCCTTGCCGCAACCAGCACCGACGGTGTTTCAGATTAAAAGTCTGGGCACTTCTAAGACGTCACGGCACTATGGCGCCACCGCATATTATCCTTAAATACGACGATTGCATGACTTTTGGAATGTCAGTGTATATAGCCTTTGTGATTCCATCGTTTAATGGTATTTCTCCGTTTAGAAATAGAAGAATGCTACGGGCTTTACGTCGCACCGACCAGATAGGTCTTATGGCGACGATGGGATAGGAAAAGCCTAATAGTTGGAAGGAAGCGGTCGTGGCCTTAAGGTGCAACCCCAGAATTTGCCTGGTGTGAAAATGGGAAACCACGGAGAATCATCTTCAGGGCTGCCGACAGTGGTATTCGCTAGTTGCTTTACGTCGCACCGACACAGATAGGTCTTATGGCGACGATGGGATAGGAAAGGGCTAGGAGTGGGAAGGAAGCGGCCGTGGCCTTAATTAAGGTACAGCCCCAGCATTTGCCTGGTGTGAAAATGGGAAACCACGGAAAACCGTTTTCAGGGCTGCCGACAGTGGGACAGTGGTATTCGAACCCACGATCTCCTGGATGTAAGCTCACAGCCGCACGCCTCTACGTGCACGCCCAACTCGCCCGGTAATGTAAAAGAATGAACTCCACAATTGTCAAGTGTATGTTCTTGCTCTCCCCCTAATTTTTTGATGTGTGTCTCCACATTGACACTGATATTGATAGGTAAAGGAAGGACAATTGAGAATTGTTATTTTATTTTCTGTATTTGTGAGTAGATGAATGTTTCTCCTTGGGCAATTACTTCCCATGTATTAATTTCTTTGGACAGTTCATCATTGATATTAGGTTTGTCCATTGACTATTGTAATAAGTTTGTAATATGTAACGGGATGTATAGAGTTCAAATAAGTATACTTAAAGGGAAAGAAATTGACCACCTTCCAGCTCAGTTGAGAATTCACTTCTGCTGCGGCTTAAGTCGTTGAATGTGATCTAAATTGACGACAAATCGACTACTGTAAATAAAGTCGTGCCCATGCACTTACTCAACACAACTGGAGGTATGGAAAGTAAAGGTTTCTACTTTCTATGGCTTGTCAGGTTGAGTGGCTCAGACGGTAGAAACGCTGCCTCCTGAGCCCTAGTTGGCGGGTTAGACCTCGGATTACAATCGGGCCGTAGCATCTGAAGATGTTCATATATGCCAGCCTCGTGTCGATAGATTTACCGGCACTTATAGGAACTGCTGTGGGACAAATTACCAGCACTTTGGTGTCTCCGTAAACTGAAAATGTAGTTCGCGGATCGTAAAATTATTATTATTATTATTATTATTATTATTATTATTATTATTATTATTATTATTATTCTTTCTTCGTTATGCCCATTCATAGAGCGCGCTTGAGCTTGTTAGTTGGTTTGATGGTTTCTGCCTTCTTATCCTCCCAAAATCTCTTCATGAATGCACTGTGTTGCATCTTGCGTTCTGTCGACCACTTCCTACCAGTTGTCTTTTTTGGTTTCTCCCTAAATTTATGATTGGCTACTTTTATTCTAAAAGCTCCACGATTTTCCATGATTTCGTCTGTGATATTTATTTCTTGGAGGTCCGCCTTAGTTTATTTTGACCTTCTTTGAGTTGATTACTTTGAATAATTTTTAGTTAGACTGTCGCTGTTCATTCTGTAGATATGACCATAGAAATTAAGGCGCCTTTTCCGTACGGCATCAGTAAACCTGTCGGTGAAGGAGTAGAGGTCCGCTGTTCTCCTCTTAATCCACATTCCATATTATTATTATTATTATTATTATTATTATTATTATTATTATTATTATTATTATTATTATTATTATTATTATTATTATTATTATTATTATTATAAACCCAGTAATAAGTGAGATCGGGTGGTTACAAAGCTGTTTTTTGCCTGGAATTCGATGTATTGGTTCTTCGTTTTTCGACTTCCTACCGTGAAATCGACCCCATCCCATTAAATTGAACCGATAATATTTCTTAATGCATGAGGTAGGCAGTTTCCAGTAATTAATTACGACTGAATTGTCATATAAATAACATTAATAAACCTCTAATGATACTTCATTAGCATTGTCATGATTACCATTTTTGTGTTTATAAAAGAGGTACTTGGGGGTGGGGGGGGGGGCGAAATTAGTCTCGTATTATGTGACTAATATACAGACGACTATCATGTTTTATGTTCTGGGCCTTGAGACAGTCTTAATGAAATGTTGTTTTACAGTGTTTGCAGTACTGCGCTTTTAGCAAAGCGGGGATTATTAATGGAACCACAATTGCTTCTGAGTACGACATTTTGAAACTTTACAACTACGTCCATAAAGATGAAGAAGACTTCCTCGCCCATGGTCCGAAAGTTGTCACCGAATTTTTAGCTGAAGGTAGGTTTTGAACTCTGTATTCATTGTTTTACAGTACACGTACACTCAACCTCATAACATTTCTTCGGATCAACGCATAACACGTAAACTACAAATATCGTAGGAAATTGTTCCTAGAAGGTAGAGGAGTAGCTATTTCTTCTATAAATACTATACGTTAACATGCCTCATCGCTAAGTGTATGTTATGCGACCGGCTTCGACAGAGTATCTAATAGCTTAGTTGACTGAGGTACAGTATTTGGGAAAAAGTGAAGGATAATGCAACGGTTCGAATCTACACAACACTCACTTATTGCTGTATGCATGGATCATTGAACCCCAAAGCAAAAAGAAAAGTTTAAAAAATAAATATTTCAATTTTGCCAGAGGATTATTCGAACGAAAGCAAGACCTCTGCTTTTTTTTATTAAGATAATTTAGAGTCACTTTAACCCTAAGGTCTTATCGTGACTTCTAACTGTAGAATTTACATTAAATTACAGTAGGGTGAAGAATGAAAAAAATATAAAAGTGGTATTTTAAACTGAACAGTTAAATTTTTGAATACAGACCAGTGTCTTTGAAAAACTTGATAATTTGTTTGCACAGTGAAGGAGATGAGTGTGTCTCCTTAATATCCTTAGGTAACCGTGGTACTGGCGCCATTTGTCATACAGTGAACAGTCTGTTATGATGTGCTTCACAGTCAACACAATATTGCATGTTGTACAGATGGGAGGCAGTTTCTTCTCAAGGAGGTAGCTGTGACTTATCTTGGAGTGGCCAATCCGTATTCTAGTTATTAGGACTTGATCTTGCCTGTAAAGGTTGTGAAGATAGTGTTGTACTGTAGATTCCGTTGTTACTTCGTGGAGTTTGCTGTTCGAAGTTTGAAGCCATTTTATCTTTCACTGTTGGTATAATTTTGTTTTAGCATAGGCAATAATGTCAGTGTGAGGGGTAGCTATTGTTAGATCGCCTAGTGGGAGGTAAGTAGCGTCTTTAGCTGCTTGATCAGCAGATTCATTGCCTTGAATACCTCTACGAGAGGGTATCCACACAAGGATGACTTGTTTGCCTTCTTTCATGATGTTGTTAAACAACAGTTGTATTTCTTGTACAAGGATGTGTTTCGATGATGGACTTTCTATTGCGTTTAATGCACTTTTTGAATCAGAAAAAATGATGGAGTTATTACAGGTGCTGGTTTTCAAAATATATAGCATAGCCTGCTTTATTGCGTACAGCTCATTAGAGAAGACTGTATAGTAGTCAGGCAATCGGTATAGCATGGTACGTTCAGGATATATAATCCCACATCCATTTCTTTCCTCACATTTTGATCCATCAGTACAGATTGCAGTGTGCCTTGGGTATTTATTAGAAATTTCAAGAATTAATTGATGGTAGTGAGATCTGTCAATATCATCTTTGACACTGTAATTTATTTCAAAGTTAATTTTTGGAAGGGTAATAGTCTATGGTGGGACATTAAGAGAGTTGTCTGTGAGGAGTATTGGAGGGATATTTAAATTTAGTTCTTCAAGAAACTTGGCTATTCTGACATTGAAAGGGGCTGTGGTTTTGATCCTGATTTAATGAGTGCACCTTGATGCTTGTTAGGAAAAGCATACAATTTAATTCTTGATTCACTCATAGTTGCTACCTTGAGCGCGTAAGTCAAACTTAGTTGTCTACGTCTAATTGTGAGTGGTGGTTCATTTGTTTCTATTTGAATGCTGGCTACTGGACTGGTACGGAAGGCTCCTAGAGCAATTCGAAGAGCTGAGGACTGGATGGAATCAAGGATTTTGAGTGAAGACATTCTTGTGGAATTGTATACAATGCTGCCATAGTCTAATTTAGCCCTAATAATGGCTTTGTACGTGTTCATTAGCACTTGGTAGTCTGCCCCCCAGTTCTTTGCTGCCAGGATCTTCATTATGTTCATCCTTCGCAAGCAGTCATCTTTAAGGTTTTTCAGGTGAGGTATCCAACTTAACGTAGTGTCGAATAAAACTCCTAAGATTTTCATAGTTGTTACTGTTTCAATTTTGTGATTGTCCATGTACAGCTCAGGGTCTTGTACAGTATGTTTACATTTGGAGAAGAGTATGCATTTGGTTTTAGTTTTGGAAAACTTGAACCCTGTAACTTTAGCCCATTTTTGGATATTATCAATTGATTCTTGAAGTAACTGTTGAGTAGTTAATTTATTTCTTCCTGCACTTAGTATAGTCAAATCATTGGCAAAAAGTCAAGCCTTTACTGGTAGGTGAATGTTGGAGACAATGCCATTTATTGCAACGAGGAATAATGTGACACTGATGACTGATCCTTGGGGAACTCCATTGTCAATGGTTACTTCATGTGAAAGAGTTCCATTTGTCCTGACTTGAATTCGGCGATCTTTAAGGAAATTATAAATGAAGTGAAGCATGTTTCCTGAAATATTATGTTTCATCAGTGTTTCAATTAGATAGTCTTTCCACACCATTCATATGCCTTCTCAATGTCTAAACTAACAGCTATGAGGTGCTGATTATTTAGGAAAGCTTCTCGGATTTCTGATTCTAAACATATCAGAGTATCTCTTGTTGAACGTGCTTGACGAAAACCATTTTGTGTATCACTAAAAAAGTGTATATGTTCCAAATACCAGCGTAATCTCTTGTTAACAATTTTCTCCAGTAGCTTACACATTGTATTTGTCAAGGCGATGGGACGATAATTATCTGGAATCAAAATGTCCTTTCCTGGTTTGAGTATAGGCACTACAATAGCACAACGCCATTGATCTGGAAATAGTTTGGAACTCCATATATAGTTGAAAATAGCAAGTAGATAATTGAGTGCACTATGTGGAAGCTGTTTTAAAAATTCATATGGAATGGTGTCTGGGCCAGGACTAGATCTGCCGCATTTGTTCAGTTCTGTAACCATTTCTTGTAACTGTAAAGTATCATTATAAGCATAGTTCGGTGTACGTACAGTTTCACTTAAGTCTATTGGATCTCGAGTTGTTTTCATGCGAAGAAATTCAGGTTCATAATTGTTATCGCTAGAGATTTTTGAAAATGATTTAGCCAGTTGATCAGCTATTTGTTGAGGTTGATTTACAATTGACCCAGCGACTGGATCTCTTAGAGAGGTAATACAGAATTTATTGTATTTGCCACTTATTCTTTGGATTTTATTCCACATAACTTTTTGTGAAGTTTGGCAGGTTAAGGAGGAGATGAATGTTAACCAGGAGGTTTTCTTACTTAATTTTATTTTATTTCGTGCTATTGCTCGGTGTTTTTGAAAATTGATTTTATTTTCAGGCGTAGGATTTCTTTTGTATAGGTAGTAAGCACGGTTTTTATTTTTGATAGCCTCTTTACAGGAGTCATTCCACCAGGGAACCGTTTTCTTGAAGGGCATAGGAGCTGTTTTGGGATGTTCTGGTCAGCAGATTTAATTATTACTTCAGTGAAGTCTTGAACAATATCATTGATGTGCTTAGAAGGAAATTTATTTGTTGGAGTTAGATCATTTAAATAGTTATTTACAATCTTTCTAAATGATTGCCAATTTGCCTTATTTAGGTTCCATTTACGGTATTGGAGTTTTGATGTGTTGTCTGGAGAACTTTGATCATCATTAATTATGATGGGGAAGTGGTCACTTCCTTGTAGAGTTGAATAAATGGACCAGTTAAATAGTGCAGCTATGTCTGGCGTACATATAGTTAAATCTATGCTACTGTATGTTCCGTGTGCTTTATCAAAACGAGTTGGAGCAGTTGAGTTCAATAATACTAGAGTCAATTCATCTAGTATCTTCTCTATTTCTTTCCCCCTTGCATCAGTATTGCGACTACCCCATAAACTGTTGTGGCTATTAAAATCACCCATCAAGAAGATGGGTTTGGGGAGTTTGTGTATTAGGTTTCTTAAATCATCAGCGTGAGATGTACTATTCGTAGGAAAATAAACATTGCATACACATTTAGCTTGTGGAAGGTATAATAAAACTGCGACTGCTTCTAAATCAGTAGTTAAAGGAACCTCTTGATGGTGTAAATTATTTTTAACATAGGTGGCTACGCCTCCACTTGCATGATTTGGATTAATTCGGTTTTTTAACGTACGTTGAACTGTCTTAAATGGGAAACAAAGTTGTCTCTAAAGTTAGTTTCTTGTAGACAGACAACTGAAGGCTGATGTTTATTTAGTAGAAGTTGTAAATACTCTCGCTGTGATCGAAAATTGTTGAGGTTTCATTGAAGTAATGATATAGTCATAAGAATGACAAACAAGTGTAGAGGGAATTTTATCATTATTATGTGAGGGAAGTAGAGTCATCGCTGGAGTAATCTGGAACTAAACTGTTAATTGCTTCACCTCGGTTTTCACTGCTATCCTTAAGCAGTATCTTGACTATTCGAGTAATTCTGTTCTTAACGGATTTTTCAGTGTAGTATGGATATAGTTTTTGAAGGGCTTGGACTAAACCCTCTAGATCTTGGGTGTAATTGGAAGCTATTGCTGCAATGTCATTAACTCCAATACTGTTTTCAAAAAAGGATTGGAGTTGTAAGTAATTGAGGGGAAAGGACTGAGGGTTGGCCTCTAGAACTTGCTTAATTGGCTTAAGCATATCACTAATAGTTGTGCTTTCTTTTTCTGTCTTTGGTTTCTTGTAAGTTTGTTTTCTCTTGTTTTTCCCTGTCTGTTCACTTTGTCTTAGGCTCAGTTGTTAGGGGAGGTTCCTTAAAATCAAGGTCTTTTCTGCCTGTAGTTTCACTGCTAGATAGTGATATTGGTCTCTTCGATCCAGCAAGATGAACACATGAAGGGTTTTGAGGGCATTCCAAATGAGAGGTTAGAGTCGTTTCGCCTGAGGGTAAAGGCCCACAGTTTTGAATTTGAGAACACTGAAGACATGTACATGTAGCAGTTGTCTGAAGAGTAGTTTGTGAGGGAGTACAGGTAATATTTTCTTGACAGTTTGTTTTAATTTTTTGTGTATCCTCTACTAGTTGGGGAAATTCTGTTACATTGATCTTGCCACGAGAATGACTGTTTTGATTTAATGAGGAGCCTTCATTTATTATTTCATCATTATCAGGACAGTTTCTAGCTAAGTGCCCCTCAGTTTTACAAAGAAAGCAGGTGGGTGTGTCAGAGGATAAATAAATCTAGTAATTGGTACCCTCATATTCGATTTGGAGTGAGTCTGGAAGTTTGTTAAAGTCTTCATTTTGAATAAAAATCTGTCTCCGAAAACTGAGAATGTGAGAAAATCCGGGGATTGTTAAACCTGCTCTAATAGGTGATATCTTTGACATGGTTTAATGCCGAGTTTGAGAAATTCTTCTTCAATAACAATATTAGGAATCACAGGGCAAACATTGGATAGAATGACTCGTTTGTTTTTAGTTAGGAGAGGTCTTATTTCCAAGGAGACATTATTTATGAGAATCTTAGAATATTTTGAAATTAATTCTTCAACACACTTTTGACTTGCAAGGAAGATACATATTCTTCCATTAGATATCCGTGAGACAAATCGGATGTTACTAGGGCTAGTGACTATTCCAATTGCTAGTATATAATCTCGGATACTAATACCATCGCAAGATTCAATAACAATAGCTTGATCTTTGGTAGGATAGGATTGCATTGCTGCAGAGTAACTTAACCTTGGATTGTTAGGAGATTGATTAAGTGTGTTAGGAACAGTAATAGAGGTTGTCATGAGGTTACCTAGTTCACCGGTACGGGTGGGAATTATGTTTTCTTTATTCTGTCGATTCATGAGGTTACTTGAGACTTGCTGATTTTCATTATTTAGATTCATTGAGTTAGAAAAAACTTGCCGACCTCCATCAACAGAGGCGGTCATTATCGGTTAGCTAACAAGATGAGGTTATAAGTATGAGAGTGATCCTTTAATGAACACTAATCTCCACAACGCAGATTTAAAACCACACTCACTACAAAAGTACTTAGCAGCTTCACTCTGGTGCTTCAGACGGTAAATTTTAGCTTAGAATGACCGATTATTCAATAGTTCCAAGCGACAATATTACACGCGAACATCAAGTAAGTCACTGCCATCTTGACACCTCTGCTTTTTCTTCACATAGGGTCAGGAATACTCGGTGTCTCCGAAAACCATAAAATATAAGCCCCTTTAGCTGTTAAGGAAATAGCGCATTACTTAGACCTGGACTTGTTTTCACACCATTAAATGCCTTCCTTATTCGCCAGACTCACTGACTGAATGATGAGCATTGAAGCTTTCGGTTGAGAAGGTCTTGGGTTCAATTCCAAACCGGGTCGGCGATTTTAAACGCATATGATTAATTCTTGTGGCTTGGCGACTAGGTGTTTGTATTTGTCCCAAAACATCCCTCTTCATACTCGACAACACACCACGGTACAAACCACCACAGAAACACGCAGTAGAGATTACAGCCCTCCATAGGGCTGCGTCAGGAAGGCCATCCTGCCGCAAAACAGGGACAAAAATACATGTGAGACAAAGTTCGCACCCACGAACCCACAGGTGGGTGACAAATCGGTAGAAAAAGAAGAAAGGCATTTCTCATTCAGTGTTACCTTCAGCGACGAATCTCGACTCTTGTTTCTCTCCTGGCTGGGGAATTGTCACACTTTTAGTGCCGAAACGTACCTTGAACCTTTGGTGACTTCATCCGTGTCCTACAAGAAGGTCACATGCAATGAATAATTAGCTGACTGTTTCCACGACAGGGCCCTGAATTCAGTGCTGGAATCCTACGTTTTCAGACGGCGCAGATGTACATCTTTAATCACTGGCGAGCTGTTTGAACTGTGTCTCACGGTTTTCTGCTCGCCGAGCCGCTGCTGGCTTGCCCATAGCGAGGGCGACGAATTTCACTTTCCTGTTATGTTATACCCGTAATTCATACGTTTAGTCCGTGGGCTTGTAGTAGAAACAGGAGGACAATTCTGTGCATCTGTTCTTTTCCTAGGATATTGGTTATGTCACCATTCAAGTCAGGTTTTGGCATGGAAGGTGTGACCCTTCCCGTGTAAGATTAGTGTGAAGAAAGGTGATCTCCTCTTAAAATGACAATTACGAAAACATTGCCTTGAATTAAGAGAAATATCTTCGGAAGTATGTCACAGAAATACAAGAACTCTTTGACTGTTTTCATGAAAGGATTTCTCTCTTCCCTATGGCCTGTAGGGTTCAATTTTACTCTTCAATTTATGAAAATATTAAATGAATTCAACGCCGTGTCCAGTATGATCTTAATATGCTCTCTGACTTTGTGCATTTCAGTGTCAAAACTCAAGACAGATGATCCCTGCGTATTGGCCAATTTTGGGCGGCAATTTGTCCTTGATAAGGTGAGTACGAATTCATTTTTTAGTCTTGGATAACTAACACAGATGGATAATTCAATATTTCACTTACAATTTCGAGTGAAATGATCGTAGGTCAAAAGATATGCACAATTAGTGAATAAGACGTAGCATATTGTTTGAATAGCAACTATTTCCAATCAATCAAGCAAGAAAGCAATCAATCAATCAATCAATCAATCAATCAATCAATCAATCAATCAATCAATCAATCAATCAATCAATGATGCATGTAGGGCTGTCGCCCAGGTGGCAGATTCTCTATCAATTGTTCACCGAGATTTTTCTTAAATATTTTCAATGAACTTTGAAATTTATCGAACATTTCCCTTGATAATTTACCCCTGTCCCTTACTCCTCTTCCTATAAATGAATATTTGCCCCAATCTGTCCCCTTGAATTCCAAATTTACCTTCATAAAATGATCTCTCTTACTTTTAAACGCTCCACTCAAATTTATTCTACTACTAATATCTCTCCACGCTAATTCACCACTGACAGCTCGAAACATACCACGTAGTCGAGTATCTCGTCTCCTTACTTCCAAATCTTCCCAGCCCAAAGTCTGCAATATTTTCGTAACACAACACCTTTGTCAGAAATCACCCAGAAAAAAAATTGTGCATATCCCCTTCGCATTGTTTCCAGTTCTCGTATCAAATAGTCCTGGTAAGGGCTCCGTACACTGGAGCCATACTCTAACTGTGTGGTCTTACCATATACGTATACGCCCTCTCCTTTACATCCTTACGAGAACTCCTAAATGTTCTCATAACCATGTGAAGAGATCTGTAACGTTTCTCAACAATCTGGATGGTATGATTACTCCGATGAATGTTATTCCTTTTATTAAGATCTAGGTACTTATATCGCTCCCAATGAGGTACAATCACACCATCAACACAATAATTAAAACTTGGCAGGTTCGATCCTACCTTAGTCCGGAGGTATTTGAGGGTGCTTAAATACGTAAGCCTCGTACCGTTAGATTTACTGGCACTTCAAAGAACTTCTACGGGACTAAATTCCTGCACTTCGGCGTCTCTGAAACAGTAAAAACCGTTAGTGGGACGTAAAGCCAATAACAATATTTATTTTTCATATATATATATATATATAAGCAAACATTAACGTCCATTAATATTGCCCTGCGCGACCCCCACCCTTTAAATAATTACAAGATGAAATAACCCATAACCTACTCTTATTCTCTGAATTCTATTTTCTGCAAATGTAACCACCCATACAACCAGTATAGTCCAATAGCCCTCATTTTCGTCAGTACTCTCCCATGATCTACCCTGTCTATCCGCTCATCCATCCGAATTCGACTGAACGGAAATTCTTTCTTGATATAAATTTGAACTGGCCTCGCTCACGTAAAATGACGAAAAACCGTGGAATAATAAGTAATATAGACCCTAATATGTTGTACCAAAACTGACGTTACATAGAAGCATTTTAAAAATGGCTGATAATTATAATATGACATCAGTAGTAGGGCAAGGCCGGTTCTAAAACAATGGGTGCTGATTCAGCGCCGAGTCAGAATTTTCTCTCGAGGTCATTGGCCCCTGACAAGGTCATTGACCCCTAGTCAATGACGTGACGGCAATAATGTCACGGCAATGACGTCATTATGACGTCGTACCTCACGTACGTTAGCATGCCTAACCTCACGTAGGTTAGGTTATGACGCTTTAATGACGTCTTCACCCAATGACATAATTATGATGTCAAACCTTACGTACGTGAGTAGGCCTAACATCACGTAGGTTAGGTTATGATGCTTTAATGACGTTTTCACCCAATGACATAATTATGATGTCAAACCTTACGTACGTGAGTAGGCCTAACATCACGTACTAAGGTCATGACGTCATAAGGACATCTAACTTAACTTGTAACCACGTACACTAACCTAACCTCATTGAGTTGGGTTAGGGAACCTAGGTTTTGTTTTCTTTTGGGTGGGTGGAGAGTGTCCTTCACTCCCACCCTACCAAAATAGGGGGTGGGTCGGGGTGAGAGATTGCTCTCTCTCTCTCTCTCTCTCTCTCCCTCTCTCTCTCCCTAGAGGTACACCGCGAGTGAGTGACAAAGATTTTTCGCATTGTGCATCGCCTTTTATTGCATCGTTTTGCGGCTGGGGGATTGACGGGGATTGGGGAACCGCGTAGTGTAGAAAGGGAGGTGCGCACGCATCCGTCTTGCGGATAACATCGCAATTATGCGGGAGACTTGTGAAGTCATGTCGAATTGCGATAGTCATGTTGAAAGCAAAATGTCGATCAGTTCACGCAACCGCGGCCTACTGCGGATAACAGCGCTGTCATGCGGGAGACATGTGAAGTCATCGTGCATTCACCCACACGACATCTCGTAATCTGCAGGCCTTCGCGCTGATCAGCGGTCAAAAAGAATTATGATTAAACGGAATCATAATTTAGTAATTAACATTACAATTGATGTGCTATCTGATAGTATGTTTCGGGAATTGAACCCGGAGCTCCGGTCGTGGCAACTAATCACATTAACAACTACTTGCAATAATTTTAGTAATTAACATTACATTTGATATGCTATCTGATGGTATGTTGTTGGGAATTGAACCCAGGCCTCCCGGACGTGGCAGCTGTTAGACTCTAGAGCAATCTATTACCTGCATTATCTTTTGCATATCTTAATAACAATAATATATCCTGTTTTTTTCATTTCAGAAACTTGGGTTTTATCACACATTTGATTTAAAAATGATATAGATGTTTAGTTTGGTTTGACTAAACGGAATCTTGATTATATAATTATCATTACAAATTATCCTTATTTCCATCTCACTTATCATCCCGTTTAGCAAACAGGATTAGGCGATAAGTACAAGAAATATTCATTAAACTCACGGAAAAAGCAGCTACCATTTTGATTATATTTTTAACATTTTCACGACTGTTATACTTACGTTATTGTTATGTCATCAAACTGGAGGGCGCGGTGTGGAGGAGTCCTTTTGTCCTTTTACCTTCTGATAAGACGAGAGCCTTGACTTCATCATTTGACAATTACCTTTTACATTTAACCCTTTTGCTAGATAAAGAAGAGGGGGCACAGTGAATGAATGAGGTGGAGGGTGTGATAAGGAGGAGGTGGATTTAAAGGATTTTTTATGACCGGATGTCCTTCCTGATGTCAACCTCACCGGGGAAGATAACGAGTTCAGGACCGATTTTTATAACCGGATGCCCTTCCTGGCGTCAGGGAAGAAATCCGTTTCTGTACGGTGTTAGGTTTGTGGTGTGATGAATCTGTTAAGATGGACTATTCTATAATCAGATGTCCTTCCAGACGTCAGGGAAGTTAAAATGAATGACATGATAGGCTACATGATAGTAGGAAGGGAGAGTGTAAAACCCTTATCTTGTCGTATAGCATTGAGAAGTCTGCACTAGGCTTTACGTCTCCATCCGACGGACAAATAACTATCAACAGCGTTACATGCCCTCACTCTATATGAGTACTGCGGAGAGGATTGGAATTTAATCAAGGCTTTTTTTGCACACACAATCTAGTACCTAATTAGAAATTGTATACCACCGAATGCCCTTCCTGACAGGGAAGATAATAAGATGAAATGAATAACATGTTATGTGACAGTAGGAAGGGAAAGGGTAAAACCCGGTAGTGGCACATACCCTTCTCCTGTCGCATAGCATCGAGAAGTCTGCCCAAGGCTTTACGTCCCCATCCGACAGACAAATAAGGACCAACAGCGTTATATGCCCTTCACTGTTGAGAGGCTTGGAATTTAATCAAGGCTTTTCTAGCACGCACAATCTAATGATTAGAAACTGTATACCACCACCTACCTTACCTTGTCGGTTGAATGGTTCGAACGGTTGAGACGCTGGCGTTCCCGTCGCAAAACTGTGCAGGTCAAACCTGTCTCAGCTGTGTGGGCGAAGGGGAGAGGACCGCAAATGCATTGTGCGTGGTGGGGAACGGACAGCATGTATCCCTCTACCAAGAGCAAGATGGTTGCACGCCTCACAATTTTCAGTGCATACAACATATATTTGCGTTCAGAACATACATTGACTGTTGGTATCTTACCTTCTTCATACATTTCAAATGTACATGTATTTTGTAGTGAACGGAAACATCTGAACAGACAGCATACAATCTCTTGTGTTCTGAACACAAAATGAACATCTACATGTTTATTTTTTGGTGAATGAACCTCGACCATTTTAATACTTCTAAGAAAGAGACGGTAACTGAGACACATTGAAAGGGAGGATTAACCTCACCTACATGAAACCTCATGTGTTCAACTCCTTCAAGGGGAGACAATAAATTCCTGTGTGAGATTAGATTAGCGTTGGACAGGTATCAATTAATACACTTTAAAAAATAACTTAATTGAATGTTAATTGAACGCGATTTATCGTATGCTAAACAATGTTGATGTATTACATGGCCATGATCACAATTCTGGAAGTTCAGAAAATTCGACTGCGTTCCATAAGTTTCCCTTCTCACTCTGTGATAAAATATTATCACATATTTTACTTCATTGTTATGCTTACTTGTAATTCGTATTTCAGAATAAAGTGTAAGGCAGATTTCTGCGTATGCGACAGTCGACTAACTGTACATAAATTCGTTGTGGTGTATGATTGGAATAAGACAGAGCTGACTCTGCTCTTGCCTCAAGTTCAGAGAAGGTATGAGGTCGAGGAGCAAAACATAAGTACGACCTGTATGATGGAGAAATTCCTTCGACAATGGTTTGTACGATTTGTTCTTCGGGAAAATGAAGAACGAATACCCGCATATAGAATCTTACGTCTTGGATGAAATTGGCCAAATTCTCGGCAAACCTTTAGACTCGGAGATAGTACTTCTGTATTAGAGATGGCATTGATCTAGCTGGAATGAAGTTAGCCAAGAGAAGAGCAAGGAAGTCCTCTACAGAAGATCTATCGGCTACTGCCTTCACAATTTTATCTGAAAGGACGCCCACGGAGTATGGGTAAGTAATTTGTAGAATTTGAGAATGAGACAGAGCGAACACCAAAGCGTGATCTTGAAATTCAACTAGGAATCCTCAAAAGGAAACACCTCATTAGTAGAATTTACCGAAAATTAGGATATTCCCTTAAGCAACATGGCTAGCGGGAGGAATATGCTAAAACCAGGATAAATAATAGGGGACGGCATTGTAGTTGGAGCGGGTTCAAAAGCTACATTGCTAATAAAGAAAGGTGAAAGTTGTTTTAGATGCACAGATACTTGTTCCGATGGGGCAGACCTTTCTTGTGTAACTGCCGATTTCCTACTCCCAGCAGGCCTAGTAGAGTCCTCTTCTGTTGTTAAGGTGACAGTTTGAACATGATCATCTTTAGCACTAGCCGTCCCGAACAACAATTGACTAACCCGATTAGACATGTTAGAAAGGTGTTCCACTATATTACTAGCTCTCTTAGTGTGATCATCCTTCAGTTTTAGAGACAATAGGTCCTTAGCCCTATTGTAAAAATGGAACAGTCTAGCTTGAACACGCTTAAGCTGATTTGTAGAAGGGTCACTTACTTCAAAGAAACTAACGACAGACACTATCTCAGTGGTATTGTCAGTGATAGTGGACAGAGCCTAATCAATATCCTTCTCCCCAAATACTGGGATACAGATGGGAAACTCTAAAGATTCTTTAAGTTTAGCAATATCTGCCGCAACCGTGCCATCGGACTGGACCTTCCTACTTAGAAGTTCGTAAATTAATTCCTCATTGCGCAACTACCCAGGTGCAAGGGCTTCTTGAGTACCAGATATAGTGATAGAAAAGCTGACAAAATTTGGAAAATTCCAGCAAACAAATGCATTTTTAGAGTTCGTTATCGATTTCTATTAGCTGCCGCCAAAAGAGGGTTTATCCAAACCCATTCAACCACGCACTGCCACCCCTTGTAACGGGGATACCGTGGTTCACAGATATGAAAGAAAGTACGGGCATGAATGGGTGAGTGTAGAAAAGTCAGAATGATTTAAAACTTTATAATTTGAGCTATATTTCTTTCTCTTCCTTTTTCTATTTTAAATTTTATACTTTTCTAAGCAAATGACAAATCAGGTATAGCATTAGCACGTGAGCTCGGGTAACAATATTAGAAAAATCGGAATAATCAACTAGTAACTGATTAACAACCTGAGCTTGAAGCTCCCTAATTACAAATTTTACATGGGCACTATTGCGCCTTTCAACTAACAGTCATGGAGACGCATCTCCGAAATTTTACATTAGTGAAAGAGCGCCTTTGCTCTACAAGGTTACACTTTAGGAGACTATTCTAGAATTTTACAAGTTCCCAGACTATCCAAGTCATACCCTACATTTAACAGAACAAACTGTATTCACAGTTTTATCGCCTCAACAGTCTAATTGACTTAAAATGAAATGGATGAAATTGAGTTTAACAGGAGTAACAAGCATTCATACTACATGGCCTTTGGTAAAAACAAAAGGTTAGCGTTATTGGCCGGAAAGAAAAATTTTAGGAGGCGAATATTTTTACTCCTTTAAATTCAAATGAAATAATAAAATCCTATGTGCGCTTATGGCCCGACATTACAGAGGCTAAGCCTATACTATGGAGGTGACTAGATGGATATAAACTTTAAAAATCAAGAGATAGATTTGAAGGTTACAAAATTAGCGTCAGCTTAATATCAAGTTGGGAGAGAGTACAGGAGGGTTCCTCACTCTTTATTTTATAAATTCGAGTCAGTTCTTTAGACATGTTTGAAATTTACATTAAGAAGTAAATGTTTCATTGCGAAAGAAATTTGAAACCTTCCCCTCGAGATAGCTTCCAAAGACTATTACATTGTTAAGCAGGATCTGCCATTACCTTGAGCTGGTGGACCTTCCGAAGATGGACGAGGGAGCCATTTCCCGCTGCCTCCGTTAAGTACACACTCTGAACTGGAGCGATCACAAAGACAACGTGGCCTGAAATGCCCTAGCTTTTATAGCGGAGAGGAAAGTTCAAGATTTCTCCAGGTCGAAACCCTGACACACCCACCATTTTCATTGGACAATCAAATAAATATCAAAACCCGTGATTGGTTACTTAAATAAATGATCACATTTTCTCATTGGCCAACACATTATGTTGGCGTGAAGAAATAGAAGTGTTGAGAACTTTGGAACACCAACGACAAACTATAAACAATTCAATTCAGGAAACCTTGACATACAAAATTACTTTGAAAATTAGTAGTTCATCTTCACCTCAGAGGGCGCAACATAACTTGATAGTAGCGACACCTGTCGAGAAATATTCAAACTATTTCCAAATGATTTTCAGATTCCCTGATCTAGATGGCCTTCTAAAAGGCGCTGGTTTTAAATGCACGGGGCGGGTGTACCTCCGGTACAATAATAATAATAATAATAATAATAATAATAATAATAATAATAATAATAATAATAATAATAATAATAATAATAATAGACTTGTTATATCATCAGTAATACAAATAATAATTTTGCCAGATTTTAAAATTATTATTATTATTATTATTATTATTATTATTATTATTATTATTATTATTATTATTATTATTATTATTATTATTATTATCTCACAAATGACTTGTAAGATTTTAAGAAGACTGGCAATTGAAAACTCAGAAATATTATATTCAACAAATGTGTCCGAGTTCCAGTAATCATCATCATCATCTGTTTACCCTCCAGGGTCGGCTTTCCCCTCGGACAGAGCGAGGGATCCCACCTCTACCGCCTCAAGGGCAGTGTCCTGGAGCTTCAGACTCTTGGTCGGGGATACAACTGGGTAGAATGACCAGTACCTCGCCCAGGCGGCGTCACCTGCTATTCTGAACAGGGGCCTTGTGAAGGGATGGGAAGATTGGAAGGGATAGGCAAGGAAGAGGGAAGGAAGCGGCCGTGGCCTTATGTTAGGTACCATCCCGGCATTCGCCTGGAGGAGAAGTGGGAAACCACGGAAAACCACTTCCAGGATGGCTGAGGTGGAAATCGAACCCACCTCTACTCAGTTGACCTCCCGAGGCTGAGTGGACCCCGTTCCAGCCCTCATACCACTTTTGTTTTCAAATTTCGTGGCAGAGCCGGGAATCGAACCCGGGCCTCCGGGGGTGGCAGCTAATCACGCTAACCACTACACCACAGAGGCGGCTCCAGTAATAAGACCAGTATTATTTCTTTAACATTTACGGAAACAAACCACAGGTGTACTTTGTGTATTGTATTACTTTTGTTTGAGATTGATTGTCTCAAATTTGTACGGTCCGACGCTCGAGTTCATACAGCCGGTAGGACAAAAAGAATCTCAGGGTTATTGAGGTATCAAACCGGAAGGCGGACTCTCATAGCGTGTTGCAATCTACGTATGACGTCAAAGTTAAGGAAACTATTAATATTCGAAATCAAATAATTATTATATTATCAGTAATAAAAAATTGTAATACTTACCAGAATTTCTTAAAAAATCATAAATATTTATTTTAATGGCGATAATGAGAAAATATAATTGAATGATTAATTAATCTATATAGAGTTAGATTCAAAATAACCATACTTAAAAATAAATAAAATAAATTGGTTCATTAATCGCAATTTGAATCACGCAGCCGGTCCCGTGGTGTAGGGGTAGCTTGCCTGCCTCCTGCCCGGAGGCCCGGGTTCGATTACCAGCCAGGTCGAGGATATTTACCTGGATCTGAGAGCTGGTTCGAGGTCCACTCAGCCTATGTGATTAGAATTGAGGAGCTATGTGACGGTGAGATAGCGGCCCCGGTCTAGAAAGCCAAGAATAACGACCGAGAATATTCGTCTTGACCACACGACACCTCGTAATTTGCAGGCCTTTGGGCCGATCAGCGGTCGCTTGGTAGGCCAAGGCCTTTCAGAGCTGTAGTGCCAAGGGGTTAGTTAATTAATCTGAATCAGGCAAATATTTTAAGTTTCAGAAATGTTGTCCTTCATGCACTGGATTGAAATTGTGAATTTATACTATTAAGAGAGAAAAAATTAGTGAAAATTTATCTCGTCCAGTCGAGTATTTTTATTTTTGAATGATTTCGTATTTATTCTTTTGCTATTCCTCTTTGTGCAAGAAATGATAATAATATATTTAATTAAGTGAACTAAGCATAAAATAAAATATCAATCATAATTTGAAAGGAGATTCGGCATATAGTTGTCAATCATCGATGAAACTTGTCGGCAGCAAAAGAAATATTCTTTTATGTAAATTGTCGATTGTCGACAACGACAAAAAAGAAAAAAATTGAAATCAGTGTTGCACGTCTACTCATAAAGAAAGTATTCTCACATGTGACATGTGTCCATTCGTAACATATTCTCAAATAATATTTCAACACGAAAAACATAGAGTTCAAATGTGGTTTAAAATCAATTAAAAGAGAAAGCTCACTGCCGCTACTCTTTCACTGACGTATTATATTACATAACACTAAATTATTATTGGAAATTTTCTCTGTAAATCATTTCATAGGTAAGCTGCCTCTGTGGATCCGTGGTAGAGTGTCGGCCTTCGGATCCCAAGATAGTGGGTTCAAACCCGGCAGAGGTAGTCGGATTTTTCAAGGGCGGAGAAAAGTCCATTCGATACTCCATGTCGTACGATGTCGGCATGTAAAAGATCTCTGGTGACACATTTGGTGTTTGCCCGACAAAATTCATTAAATCTCAGCCGTAGACGCCCAAGAGAGATCCGGTTTACTCTGTCTGCCATCTAGTGGGCCTATAGTAAAACGGAACGTCGAAATTGACGAGCAGACAGCTAGATGGCGTCAAATCGGAATGTCTGCGCACGGTAGCTGAGGCCATACGATTAATTTTTATTTATTTCATAGGTCGCTTTATTTCATTAAACGTAATTCATGGTTTTTACATTTTTGGGCAATCCTTCATCATTCCTAAGAAAATATCCAAAATATATAAGGAATACTTTCTGAAACATATTCAAGACTACACGTGAAATTCTACTGTCCAGCTTTCCATTTTCGAATATAAAATCGACGTATACATACCGCTATATGGCTTATTTCCACTTATTGCACCGAAAACAGACTATATCTTCAGCAAACAGCTTCTAATGAGCTCATTCCGATGATTATCTACATCCAAAATCTATCTGTGTACAAATTTAATTACCTATTGGAAATCACAATATCGGTATTAAAATAAAATGATTCTCGTGATTATCACTTTATATCGCCATCACATTTCTTGATACCATGAATACTAAGTTATTATGATCTACTATGAAGCGGCCGTGGCCTTAATTAAGGTGCAGCCCCAGCATCTGCCTGGTGTGAAAATGGGAAACCATCTTCAGAGATGCCGACAGTAAGATTCGAACCCACTATCTCCCGGATGCAAGCTCACAGTCGCGCCTCTAACCGTACGGCCAATTTGCCCGGTTCTTCCTCAGTTGCTGGTGATCCGTAGCTGTAGGATGAGAACATTCATTCATTCATTCATTCATTCATTCATTCATTCATTCATTAAGGAGTTAAGAGTTTCATTTGCTTTCCATGCATGCTTGAATCCTGTCCATTCATTCATTCGTCCATTCATTTATTCATTCGTTCACTCAGAATGGGCACTGCCTTCGTGATATTGCAGGCCATACTGTAGCTCTGACGACGTCACGCTTTAGGTGGGACATGAAGGCGATACGCATCCGCTCCGCTTGAATAACATTTACTACAGTAGGGCCTGTACTTCAAGAAGGCAGTGGAATGGGATATACTCTCCACAGCTGCTGAGGGTTCGTAGCTATATGCGGAGTGAATAAATTTCATCCATGCATTCAATCGTAAAATCATCCAATTACACTGGTCGACAATGAATTTCTTACAGAAACAAAGTCAGGTGTTTGTTATATATCTTCATCTGCTGATTCCAAAAAGGGAGTCAGAAATTGTCCTTCACCCACCATTTTTTGTAATTTTGAAAACCATGTTTTTCCTGTTTATTTTAGCATTGGAGGTATATAGGTTGGTGATTAGAAGGCGTATTTTACATTTAAATTTAATTTCATTTTTTCAACAGTGGACTTATAACGTTTGGTGATTGTTGCCTTGGATTCACGAGTTACAACGATTACATTCTCCAACAAAACAATAATTTAAAGATAAAGTTTGAGTCAGTGTGCCCAACTGTAGCGGAATGTGTTTTTGCAATTTACTTTAAATTGCTAACTAGAGTATTCTAAGTGGGTTTAGTACACCAAGAGGTAGGTTAGTTCCATCTAGCCTCAATAATTTCAGACAACTTACAGTACGATCGGAAACAAGGAGCAGAATAAGTACTTGAAAAGGTTTTTCATGTTGTCCACAAATTCACAACAAGACCACGTCGAAGAAGAATCGACTAAACTTGTTGGAAAATAGTAAAAATGGCAATTGTATTTCCAAATTTTTTCCAAATTGGAAGAACGCTTGTTAGAATTTATCTTCCGACACTGCGTGGCGGAGTGCAGCGGAATATCGGAGAACTCGTAGCGACTTTTGCTACGGGCACACTGCGAGTTCGAACTTTCTTAAAAAGGAAGATGCTAATTCTGTGCTGTCTTCCGTTGTCAATTGGATTGTGACAGAAGTGTGAAATACGATCCATGGTAGTGCATTATAAGGAGTAGTGTAAAGTGTATAGTGTGTGTGTGTATAAGGAATATGTCTCGAAAGTGCATAAATGATGAAAACAACTTCCGTTGCGTGTACGGTGAGCTGACTTTCAAAGCGCAGAGACGGAGGTTTACTCCTCTTATAAGTAGGGCTTATCACTTTGTTTAAACAACAAAATAGACCAGGACAAGACATGGGCCCAATAAATATGTTGTACGAAATGTGGAACACTATTAACTGTCTGGTTGAAAGGATCCCGCCATATGCCTTTTACAGTACCTATGATATGGCGCGAACCTAAGGATTATGTGACAGACTGCTACTTCTGCTTTACAAATGTATCTGGAATAAGTTCGGAGTCCAGACATACTGTTAAATATCCATCTTTGGATTCAGCAATTCGACCGGTGTCTCACGGGCCAGGATTTCCCATACCAACTCCACTAGATGACAAGACTGAATAATTTTTCGAACATCAGGATGATTTACAGAAGGATCCAGATTTTACGGAAAATGATACTATAAATGAACCTCACTTTGTAACACAGGAGGATTTAAATGATTTAGTTCGTGATATTGGTTTAAGTAAAAGCAAGGCAGAATTACTCGCCTCAAAATTGAAAGGATGGAAGCTACTGCAGTGTGACGCCAAAGTAAGTTTTTTCCGCAAACGCCGAAAGGAACTGGAATATTTGTTTTCTAAAGAAGAGGACCTAGTTTTCTGAAATGTTGTTGAGAACTTATTCCAGTCACTCGGTGTTGAGCATAAAGTTGAGGATTGGTGTTAGTTCATAGACTCATCGGAAACAAGTTTGAAAGGAGTATGACTACATAATGGAAACATATATCCATCCATTCCTTTAGCTCATGCAGTTCGGTTGAAGGAAAATTATAATAATATGAAACTCTTACACTCTGCTATTAAGTATGACCAATTTTCTAGGCAGATATGTGAGGATTTGAAAGTTATACCCATATTACTAAGGTTACAGCTTGGCTATACCGAATTTTGCTGCTTTTTGTGAAAGTGGAATAGCAGAGATAAACATTATATTTAAAGGAATTGGCGAAAAAGAGAGTTACTTAATCGAAGACATGGAAATGTTCTTCACATGCCACTTGTACAACCTGAAAAAATGTTATTGCCTCCATTGCGTATCAAACTAGGCTTATTTAAGTATTTTCTGAAAGCTCCGAATCGTGATGGTAGAGCATTTATCTTCCTAAAATAAGTTCCCAGAGATCAGCGATGCTAAAATTAATGAAGAAATATTTTTGGGCCCTCATATAAGAGAACTGATGAAAGATATGCAATTTGGAAACCACTTAACTATGCAAGAAACAGCTGCATGGCAATCTTTCAAAAACTTTGTAAAAACCTTTCTACGAAACTTCAAGTCTGATAACTACAGAAAACTTGTCAGTGAGGTGATTGACAACTACAAGATAATGGGATGTAATATGTTTCTAGAATACACTTCCTGCAATCCCATCTCGATTTATTCCGTGAAAACCTAGGGGCTGTGAGCGACGTACACGGGGAGCGTTTCCACAAGGACAACGCGGAAATGGAAAGGCGCTGCCGGGGTAAATCGTTCCCAAACACACTGGCAGACTCCTATTGGACACTGATAAGAGAGGTTCCTCAAACGAAATGCAGTAGAAACTCCAATTTACATACATTTTAGGTGAGTGAATGTAATCTCAGCTAAAATATCATAATACTATAGTGCAGCAAAAATGGCTTTTATGTTTACTCGGAAACCCTGGGTGATGGAAAAGTTCTGTAACAAGATTTGAAATCATCACAAAAAATAAGACAGAAACACCTATTGTTTCCCTTGTAACAAAAAAGTTCAAATTTTGTCGACCAGTGTTATGAATGCTCTCTCCCCAGTTGGTGGTATTGAGACTGGGCGACAAGTGTTAATTCTTTCATGCATGCATGAATTCTGTCCATTCATTCATTCATCAACTCGTTGTCCGGCTCTATGACTAAATGGTTGGCGTGCTGTCCCTTGGTCACAGGGATCCCGGGTTCGACTCCCGGTAGGGTCGGGAATTTTAACCATCATTGGTTAATTTCGCTAGCACAGGAGCTGGGTGTGTGGGTTGGCCTTCATCATCATTTCATCCTCATCACGATGCCCAGGCAGCCTACGGGTGTCAAATCAAAAGACCTGCACCTGGCGAGCCGAACCTGTCCCCGGACACTCCCGACAGTAAAAGCCATACGACATTTCATTTCATTTCATTTCATTTCATTTCATTTCATTTCATTTCATTTCATTTCATTTCTTCGACTGATTCATTTAGAAATGCTCTCTTTCCAGTTGGAGGATACCTGTGACTGGGAGTGAAGTGTTTATTCATTCATGCAAGCATATACTGTATACAATTCAGTCAGGTAATCATTCATTCATTCATGCAGCCATTCATTTATTCAGCTCATGCATAGTGTCAGTTGAATGTAGAGGAGAACTCTGAACTGACTTATGACAAATAAATAAAATATATAATTTCTGATGTGTTTCAGAGCCTCAGCCTTGTGCTCAGACCAGAAGTTAAATGCCCGAGGAATTAATGTGCATCCTGAGACGAAAATACGGAAGAGATCCTGGCAAATCATCTTAATTCTTATGCATATTTTAAATTAACCAAAACCAATGTATCCTGAATGTGAATAAATATGTTTATGACTAAAGCATGAAATGAAATGAGTCAGACATTACTAATTATTCAGACTCCTGTTTAATCAGTAAGTCAGGCTGCACATAGACACTATGACCCTACAAAATGTACAATAAATGTTGGGTGCACGGAAGGTGAACTACCAAATAAATATTATTAACAAATTTAATGAATTCACAATTTACGTTAACAGATCGCATGCGAATTTCATGGTAGGCCTTACCTCACTTATACCTGAAAACTTGCTTCTAGAAATAGGAAAACTAGTTGATAAGCAAGAAGAACATCGAATATACAGAAAAATAACATACACTCATTATCATAAAAACCAGAACACCTTGAAAGACTAGAGATAGGAAGTTTATATTCACAGCACATGTGCATTAGTATGTTCTGAAGAAATGATTAGCATTTGAATCATCCCTCAGATTCAAGGTCCACATTGATATCTCGGCACACCACCGCCGACTAGTAAAAATTGTCTGCGGCTCTCGTTGTCACTATAAACCGAAGGTAATGGAACAGTGTGTCTTGAGCAGATGTGCAGGATGCCTCGCAGACAGGAAATTTAAGCTGGAACAGAAATCAAGTGTGTTTACCCCTAAATGGCCCATCCCGGTAGCGAGACGACGTCAAAACTTCGGACAACCAGACGGCTCACAGACCACAGACAGAACACGAATGCTGCCTCGTCCTCCTTAAACGGGTAACTCTGGCCTTGGAGTAGCCAATCAGAAATCAGGGGCCCGCCTATCGCCACCCAGATTCACCAATCGCAACTCCTACCTCAGTCGCGAACTTTAAATAATTTTCTCGAATACGCACGATCGCGAATCTTCCATTTCCAGAACAGTCAGAAAATACTTTCTAGAATACATAACCAACAAAAGGCAACACACCCTATTCAAAAATTCATGTAACAACTTTCTGGATACTTCCAGTAAATACAGAACCGAAATCTACTATTTACAAATACCATATGTTACCAAAATATTACACTGTACAGGTTAGGTCGTTACATGGAATACAAATAAAACATTACGTCACCACATATCATATCATACAGTAAGTACTACGAAAGGTTTACAAATAAAGTCTTCAATAAACACTTTCCACTTCCAATACATTCTACACCTTTGACACATGTTAACTATCTTATGGTCACCTCAAATATATATGCCTATGCAATAATATGTTGAGGTTCAGTTACAATGACAGTATTCTACTAAATGTAACGACCGCGTTTTAGAAAATTGTCTGCGTAGTTTCTACTGTTAAAATGCTCGAATTCAAAAATAGCACATGAAAATTATGATTTCTCCTGAATTATTCATGATGAAATTCACAACACTCTATATCTGTTACGAAATAATGAGTGACGATCACACGGTATCACTCAAGTTGTTTACCTACACATGTCACATTCTGACACCATCAAATGATCTACTCTACTTTAAGCAACTACATAGCAGAAAAAAACGGAGGACACTTATTTTTGTTACTTATCATACTGATGGCTTCGGGCGAATGGCATCTCCGATCTCTCGGGTAATTTCATCACCTGGCCTTCATCTTAACATTCTCCAGATCTCTCAGGACCATATCCCGAGTTTAGGCCTGCATTGTTTGGTTATTAGGCATCACATAACAATCTTTCATCATGTATGGCGACATCATAGTACCTTAAACACGTAATATGGAATTAGCACAATATTATATAGATAAATAATATTTTACAATGTTTCGAATTAACGCCCGCCTTATTATTTGAGAGAACAAGATATACCGTACCTTACCTCTTTACTTATCAATTCGTGCTATCTGTACAATAGTTAATCAATTTTAACAAGTTTTAGATACAACTTCTTTCTATCCGTGTGCAACGATTCTGATATATTTTAGTCTCTTTCATTATCCGCATTGTTCTTACAAAAACAAAGTCCTTTTCTAAAATACAATAATAAAAATCGGCTTGCTTTTAATAAATCCTCAGATTTCAGTAGCCTGTAATCTCCCTTCCAGATGATTTTGTCGTTTTAAGCATAACCTCTTTGATACAGAACGCTCTTGTAATGACTGTTTTTGATAAAAGGACATGTTTAACAATCCGTCGCCTTCTTAGCTTTACGTACCAGTCGATTATTTTATAGTTGGTCTCTCGACTCTCGAATTATGTCGTAATAAATAGACAATGCATGACCAAGACCGACTACAATATATCAGACCGTAATATCAAAACAAAGGTGGCGGACGTCGTGGGCGCAGTAGCTGCCGACTGATGAAGGTTAGGCTAGCACGCAATAACATTATTTCGACGATAAACCAACTCACGATTTTCGGAGAGGTCGGAATTTAGTCCCAAAGGAGTTCTTTTACCTACCAGTAAATTTACCGACACGCGGCTGACGCATTTGAGCACCTTCAAATACTACCGTACTGAGCCGGGATCAAACCCGCCAAGTTGGGGTCAGAAGGCCAGAGCTTCAACCGCCTGAGCCACTCAGCCCGGCGTCACACTAAATTACTTGTGTTGATACAACTGAAAGAGCTACACAATATCTTGTTCAATCCACCAGAAATTAAGAAAGGATCACGTACATATTTTGCAAACGGTGGTAGGTAATTTAACATGATAAATGTAACATCATAAGGAAAATCACTGTTGCACCTATGAAAAACGCTTTGCAAACAAGTACTCATCACATATAATCAACTACAATCACGCATATTCCGCTAGAATAGATGGACAGTCCCACAACAAAAGAGAAGAGCAAGCTGATTATTTCGAATTTTCACTTAGTCAAATAAGGTTTTCTCTTAGATTACACTTCGCTGGATAGATGGAAATACATTATAAAACTGTTAAAATGATATTTATAACACCATTTTGAATGTTTAAAAATCATTTAAGGTGCGAAATTCCTCAATTTATTCACTCTCATAAGAACTATGAAACATAACGTGTTGTCTTTGTTTCGAAGTGGTGGACAATTTCTAATGTTCAGCACTCGATGAAAATGAAGTACACCCGAAATGATTATGTCAGCCCAATGAACAGCCCCGGTGATGTTAAGCCTTCCTTACTGGAAACTGTTACATCATATGTTGACATATGATATAGTAGCACTTCCAAACATGGTGGTAAACTTAGCAATGAAGCGTTCAGACACTCAATATATAGTAGGATTTTTCCCATTGAAGAACATGAGTAAATCAACTCTATTGACTCTAAACAATGATGTCTTTAACCTACATGGACGAGCTACAATTTGGTGTAGACTGCTTGATAACAGATATCCACAGCATGAATCGGAAGGTATCGGTACAATAAAACCCCTGAGTTACAAACAAAGCTAATCCCTGCAAATCCCCCCTGTGGGTGGGGGCGGTAGAATAACACCCACGTTATCCCCTGCCTGTCGTAAGAGGCGACTAAAAGGTTTCCCAGGGGCTCTGAACTTTGGAGCGACCACGGGGCCCGTAGCTGAGTCCTGGCATTGCTTCCACTTACTTGTGCCAGGCTCTTCACTTTCATCTATAATATTCGGCCTCCTTTGGTCAACACTTGTTCTTTTTAGACCCCGATGGTATTACGTAGGCTATGGATGCCTAGGGAGTCTTTCATGTTCATGCCCTTCGTGGCCCTTATCTTCCTTCGGCCGATACCTTCATTTTTCGAAGTGTCGGACCCCTTCCATTCTTTCTCTGTGATTAGTGTTATATAGAGGATGGTTGCCTAGTTGTATTTCCTCTTAAAACAATAATCACCACCACCACCATCCCTGCAAGTCACTATTTCTTCTGTGTAACAGTGTTCAGATTGCTCCATCTGTCACACTATAAGTTTTGTCATACACCAAGATCTAGCCAAATGTTCCCGCAGGCAAGCACAGATTCCTTCAAAATACAATTGCATCTAAATCACACGACACTTTGAAGCACATAGACACTGCAGGAACATCACCATATCAATTATCACTATCTAAATGAATTGTTTTTTCGAGGAATACGAATAGGTCAACCATTTAGAATTAGAAAAAATAGTATTCCCTAATCTCAGACTTACTTTCAGATGACATATGCACACTACTGTTGAATAGAAATATTCACGACGTATGTTCCTAATCCACTTCTCTCTTAATGTTTTATTCCTTAGAGAACTTAAGAATAGATGTATGAGAGGCATTGCCATAGTTCGATTTAAATCCGGTTCAAAACACGATCAAAACTAACATATTCTTACATGACTGCGTATAATTCCAGATCCTAGTGACCAGTGACCCATATAAATACACTCACACACTTATATTCTACATAGAAATTAATACTTATCGTCAACTTACATGAAATTACTCCGACTGAATGAGGAAACTAAAACGAATAGGCTCACCGTTATCGGTTAGAAAGAGATCTTCCCTAACCACAAATTTTGGTTACACACATAGCCCACGATAGTTTGGTCTTTGACTTCCAAATTTTCCCGGTGAATATTCCTTATCCATTTCTCCTGTAGAGATCTATCTTCAGGGAATTTAAAAGCTTCAGCAACGGTATAATTAGATCTACAACCACGAACGCAGCAGGAACGACCCATTTTGTGCTATGTTACAGCACGACAATATAAACACTATTATGCATCAAAAAATACCATCATATAAATTTCTAACAAAACACCATACTGATAAACCGTTATATATTACTATTTTACCAAACATATATTTATACTTCAATAACTCGATCAAAATAACACTCTTTAACAGAATGTAAACACAGATATGAACCAACCACATGTCTCAAACGCTCACCCACGAAGTCGCCATTTTCCTCCTAATCGATAGTAACATTAAGGTCTGACGGTCTTGGAATGACCATCATAATGTAAATTAAACTTGGCCTAAATGATTTAATCCATTCCACGGCCTCCGTTATATACTTTCGCCATTGTGGTTACATGCCATCTATCGATATCTGTTCCTCTTTCGTTGAAATAAAATACAGCATTTATTCAATATTATCTCCTCGTACAAATATATTTCGTTACCGACCGTGACTTATTGAATACCACGGGGCTCTGAACTTATGAATCCACCTGTGCCTTCAATTCGTTAGGTGGTGTTTATTCAACCGAGCGAGTTACTGTATTTCATATATTGATATACGGTACCTGGATGTATGACAACTGGACGTATATTTCGTATGATTTCATTAACTTTATATTACCATAAACATCCAATGTTCTCTTTAGTTCCGATCTAGCAACCATAGGAAGGTTATAGTATATAGGCCTACCTGATATACTTCTGGTGCTTCACCGCATCTTATCTTTCGTGCTACTTTATGTATATCTAGCATAGTTCTATCTTTCTCTCGTTCTTTTAGAAACTTTATTTTCGAGAGCTAGTTCTGTGAGTCTAATATTCAGTAATGTTGAAGCATACATTTTACGTCCGTGAGTAGCGGTATTTCCTCTTTCTGCCCTGCTTTTGTCTCTGCAAACTATGTACACTATTTTATTTTTACCCTGTTCTTAATCAATCCACACGTCTTCTTACTTCCTTTAATATCCTTCTGCAAGATGTCTGTGTAACTTCTCCAGCATCTCCTTTTCCCTTCACCCAGCTAGTTGGCCCTGCGGTTAGGGTCGCGTAGCTTGAGGTTGCATTCGGTACATGGTGAGTTCGAATTCTACCGTCGGCAGCCCTGAATATGGTTTTCCGTGGTTACCCGTTGTCACACTAGCCATATGCTGGGGCTGTGCCTTAATTTTTTTTTTTGCTATGGTCTTTACGTCGCACCGACACAGGTAGGTCTTATGGCGACGATTGTGCCTTAATAAGGCCACGGCCGCTTCTTTCCGGATCCTAGTTCTTTGCCATCCTTGCGTCGCCGAATACTTCCGATGTGTTAACGCGACGTTAAACCACTGGAAAAAATCGGAACTTACCGCTTAGTCGAGCAGCTCGTCTCCTTGCTCCCAAGAATTCCCATCCCAATTATTGTAACATTTTAGTAACTCTACTCGTTTGTTAAAAATCGCCCAGAACAAGTCGTACTGATTTCCTTATTGCCTTTTCCAGTTCTCGAAACAAGTATTCAACTAATTCACTTGATGATTTTTAACACTGCGACCACGAATATCCAGTTACGTGCAAGTAAGAAGTCTGAAATGAAGTGACAGTTCACTGATCATTACTACTTAGAAAATAACATTTATTTGATATTGATGTAGACCTAGAACCAAGGTTCAAGTAGTTCTGATCACATTTACACTTCTTCATAGCATCCACACTGGATGACTGTGCAACCTCCTCATTTCAGTCTCACAGCAATATTATTGTTGTTCAACGAGAGCCAGTCCATTTTAAAAATACATCAAGGGATATCTTTAACATTAATTGACTTAACAATAGGCTTAATAAAACCACTCAACTGAGTTAATGTTTTGTTAAGCCTCTTTAATCACCAATGACCATGTTTGAACACTAACTCTGCATCACGTGGAAATAACTTTTTATCTACAAATACAACATACCGAGGAAGTTCGGTAAACTTCTAGACGAAAACAAAATTGAAGATAATTATTGAAGAAAGCCATCTAGTAGAGGCTTTAGGAGAGTTATTCACTGTATGATTTACTGGGCTATGGTATAACTGCTGCATGGGACAGTCTATTGCACTGCGCAGGAAAATGAAGGAAAAAAAGGAGGACATTTTGTTCTATTCCACGGCGCCCCTGTGAGGAAGCCATGGTTTACCGGCGTGAGACGGTGCACACTTTGAGAATCACTGACATACATAAACCCTCCGAAATAACTTCAGTTCTTATTCTTGGTCAAAAGTACGACACTCCTTTCATACAGAATGTCACCTCACATGAATAAATTGGCAAGAATTAAAAGTATTTTCCACCAGAAGTAGCGTATAACTTTGTGATAAAATATTATCTCAGTGAATAGCAAGAATCGGTCATCAGTCAAGACTTTGTACTCGCGCAACTTCTAATAATTTGTGTGACAAGTACCTCTGTCACACAGGCATTTATAAAGTTAGCGATCTACGCTACCTCAGTTGATTGCAAGGGAACAAAGGTTACTATTTGATATCAACTTTTTCTCGAGGCTTCCACCGAAGGTGGGGAATGCAGTTCATTGCCGGTATTCCCTGTGTGTTGCAAGAATAGACTCTTAGTTGTGACCTCCGATGGGCTCTCATTCCGAATAATAATAATAATAATATAATAATAATAATAATAATAATAATAATAATAATAATAATGTTATTGTTTTTACGACCCACTAACTTAATTTACAGTTTTCGGAGTCGACAAGGTGCCGGACATTTGCCCCGGAGGAGTTCTTCTACGTGCCAATAAATCTACCGGCATTGGGCTAACATATTTGAGCACCTCCAAGTAACAGCGGACTGACCCAGGATCGAACCTGCCAACTTGGGATAAGGAAGCCATCGACTTAACCACTTGGGCCACTCAGCTCGACTGTTTCAGTCTGAGGGAGTGAGGTGGTGAGCATGAGGTGTCCCACTGAGTCTCGCATCCTGATGGTACAAAGTTTGCGAAGTCGAGTGAATCTTCCATTTTCGCACCTCTCATTACCTTGGAGTTTCTCTGCCCGGTATCTTCGTTCGTCGGACTTCTTCATGTTTATATTACTATTACTGGCAACCAGGTGCCGATTATCCGTCTTTTTTACCCTATTAATTTCCCTGTTGGTGGGGACGGTAGAATGCACCCACGGAATCCCTCGCCTGTCAGAAGAGACGACTAAATATGGTAAACTCTCAAGGACTCTCAAAGGAGCGTGGGATGGCGGCCGTAGAGTCCCCAGCTGAGCCTGGCATTGCTTCCATTTACTTATTCCGGGCTCCTCACTTTCGTTTTATATACCACCACCATCCCAGCCATATTAAAGTTGCAGTCAATATCATCATGCGACTTTTGGCTAAGCATATCTATACTTGAATTAGTTCGTTCGTTCGTAATCTGTTTACCCTCCAGGGTCGGTTTTTCCCTCGGACTCAGCGAGGGATCCCACCTCTACCGCTTCATGGGCAGTGTCCTGGAGCTTCAGACTTTGGGTCGGGGGATACAAATGGGGAGGATGACCAGTACCTCGCCCAGGTGGCCTCACCTGGTATGCTGAAAAGGATCCTTGGTGGGGGATGGGAAGTTTGGAAGGGATAGACAAGGAAGAGGGAGGGAAGCGGCCGTGGCCATGGCCTTAAGTTGGGTACCATCCCGGCATTTGCCTGGAGGAGAAGTAGGAAACCACACGGAAAACCACTTCCAGGATGGCTGAGGAGGGAATCGAACCCCCCTCTACTCAGCTGACCACCCGAGGCTGAGTGGACCCCGTTCCAGCCCTTGTACCACTTTTCAAATTTCGTGGCAGAGCCGGGAATCGAACCCGGGCCTGCGGGGATAGCAGCTAATCACACTAACCACTACAGCACAGAGGCGGCTCGAATTAGTACTTTTCGGAATTTATAGGTTTGTTCGCTTTTTAAAATAATGTGGAGAATGAACTACAGTCCGTGAGGCCACCTGGGCGAGGTGCTGGTCATTCTCCCAGTTGTATCCCCTGACCCAATATCTCACGCTCCAGGACACTGCCTTTGAGGCGGTAGAGGTGAGATCCCTCACTGAGTCCGAGGGAAAAACTAACCCTGGAGGGTAACCAGATTAAGGAGAAGGAGGAGGAGAAGAAGAAGAGGAGGAAGAAGAAGAAGAAGAAGAAGAAGAAGAAGATGATGATGATGATGATGAACTATATAGGTTAAGATGGTACGTTCTGAATGAAGTTATGTTTTATCACTCGTGCCAAATCTCAGAATACAATTGACACATTGTTTACCATATGAACCATACTAATTGTAAAATGAAACTAATAGAGGAGAATCGGGTAATATGGAATAGTCGGGCAATAAGGAATACCACAATATCTTGCCTGTAAGGTACTGCTCTCAGGTGGAAACTCGTCGAATTACGGTAAATGTTCTCATGATGCTTTGTATTCAGTTTCGACATGCTCATGAGTGACGTTAGTGCGTGGAGCAAGAATATTTGTTTTTAATATTTGAAAAGCTTTTGCAGGTAATCCTTTTAAAGCTTGTATTAATTACCAAAACTGAGTTTAGTCCTGGGAAATCCAATGTTACATATTGTACAAGAGTTGCTTATATTGCTACACCAGTGTAATTTCCTTGTTGTGCAAAGTTTATGGCATGACGAATCCTTTAATTCAAACATGGTGTGTCGGGATGTATGGAATACTGTTTTAGTTTCAAAGTAAAATGACGTTTAAAATTAATTAAAATTAATTGCATTAATCCTGGTATATTATAACATTTAATTACCTATAGATCTCAGTTTCTGCATCTGTGACTTTTGTCACTGAACGAACAAGTGATTGTAAAAAGAAAACTCTGAATAATTAGTGTATACAGATTATCATTTAAGTTAATTACCAAATTTATTCTTTCGATTTTTTAAAATTTCTGTTTGTCCACCTGTAAGAACGTTCCTTAAATATAACTGAAAGAATTTACAGAAGTTGTATTTTAATTTACATATTATTTACCCTACTATTCCATATTAGCTGACTATTCCGTATTACCCACCAAGTGCAACTTTTTGAAAGAAATAATTTGGACGTGAAGACATTAACAATTTACAATTTACAAATACAGAGAATCTTGGCTAATTATTTGAATTTTCAAACCATATTTATTTATATTTCATAACTGATTTCGGTAAGAAGTTATACTGCCAAAAGTAAATGGTATTCCATATTATACGACTCTCCTCTACATGTTCAAAGGTTTTAGTTCCAAATTTGGTACTTTCATTAGGCTGTGGTTTAGTAGGCTATAAATCAAGTCGTCCCATGATGCAAAGAGATAGGCACTTGGAACAATAATTAATATGGGATACAGACACTTCTAAGACGTGCTCCCCTCATACACACACACACACACGCGCGCGCGCGCGCGCGCGCGCGCCATGGTGCCGGAATTTTGTCCTGCAGTATTAGATTTTTACGCGCCAGTAAATCTACCGACACGACCATGACACAATGACGTATTTAAACACCCCTTCAAATACCACCGGACTGAGCCACGATCGAACCTGCCAAATTGCGTTCAGAAAGCCAGCGCCTCGACCGTTTGAAACACTCAGCCCGGCGAGAGAGAGAGAGAGAGAGAGAGAGAGAGAGAGAGAGAGATAGTGAGAGAATGAGGGTAAGCGGGGATAGGGGCTTATACGCCATTGACTCGAAAGATATGTCTAAGGTCTCAAGAGTTAAAAAGGCAATTTACGATGGGGCCGTCAGAGATAATAACACTGATATAACCAAGGGCAATGCTTGTATCGATAGAATACAAAACAATGGTCCAGATAGTGAACATGTACTGTACTTTAGAACTTTTTTTTTTTTTTTTTTTTTTTTTTTGCTAGTTGCTTTACTTCGCACCAACACAGATAGGTCTTATGGTGACGATGAGACAGGGAGAGGGTAGGAGTGGGAAGGAAGCGGCCGTGGCCTTAAGGTACAGCCCCAGCATTTGCCTGGTGTGAAAATGGGAAACCACGGAAAACCATCTTCAAGGCTGCCGACAGTGGGGTTCGAACCTACTATCTCCCGAATACTGGATACTTGCCGCACTTAAGCGACTGCAGCTATCGAGCTCGGTACTTTCGTATTCTTGCTTGCTGATGCTTGTTATTTTAAGGGGACTAACATCGAAGGTCATCGGCCCCTTTAGAATTCTAAGAGGGTAGATAGGTACCAAGAAACAATGATACATGGCATATAGGATAGTGATAATGAGTGGTTGCGATAGTGACTGTTGTTGGAAGTTCAAAAACAATACCGTATTCCGACTCTCTTAAGATAATCATAAGAAGGAAGTCAGAACCTTTGACGAATGAATGTGGCAGCTAAAGAAAAGGAAAGGATATGAAAGGTGTGATATGATGACTCCAGAGTGGCCGGACATTAAAGATATGAAAGACAGGAGCACGGGTCAAGTAAGCAATGCCTGACTCAGCTAGGGCTCTGTGATTCACAAGATTCCACGATTCAACGAATTCAACGAAAAAGATGACTTATACGAAGAGACTTCGTACAACAGTACAGTAAACATCTGAAGTAATATACGTTAAAACATGGAAGTAGAACGTGACGTAAATATATCAAGTTAACAGAGCAGCAACATGTGGTGTAGTTGTTAGTGTGATTACTTTCCATCCCCGGAGGCCAGGGTTCGATTCTCGGCTCTGCCACGAAATTTGAAAAGTGGTACGAGTGCTGGAACTGGATCCACTCAGCCTCGGGAGGTCAACTGAGTAGAGGTGGGTTCGATTCCCACCTCAGCCGTACTGGAAGTGGTTTTCCGTGGTTTCCCACTTCTACTCCAGGCAAATGCCGGGATGGTACCTATCTTAAGGCCACGGCTGCTTCCTTCCATCTTTCTTGTATATCCCTTCCAATCTTCCTATCTCCCTACCAAGGTCCCTGTTCAGCATAACAGGTGAGGCCACCTGGGCGAGATACTGGTCCTCCTCCCTGGTTGTATCCCCGACCCAATGTCTCACGCTCCAGGACACTGTCCTTGAGGCGGTAGAGGTGGAAACCCTCGCTGAGTCCGAGGGAAAAGCCAACCCTGGAGGGTAAACAGATTAAAAAAAATAAGAAGAAACATGTAAAGAAGGACAATAAAATATGACAAAAAATATAACATTTATATGTTCAGAATGGCAATAAAATATGATAGTATAATATGACAATAAAACATAGCACTGGTATGTTAAGACTGGCAGTAAAAGCGACAGAAAATATGACGCTAATTATAACAATCAAACGTACAATTGTATGTTAAACAAGGCAATAACACGTGCCAGTAAATACCGGTATGTCATTTTAAACATGAAAATAAAATATATCTAGCTATGACACTGTATACTTTGAAACATGGCTGTAAAAGGTGTAAAGAAAATTATGTTTAATATGGCAATCAAATATGACATTGTATTCGTTCCGACATGGCTCTAAAAAGTAAAGAAAGGAATCCATCATCTCCTCATCCTCGTTCACCCCTGCTGCATACCCTATTGGACGATACTAACGGCCCGTTACAGGGCCTAATAAACAAATCGGTCCGTGGAAACTATTAAGTATGCTACCTTGCCACGTCCCAGGCAAGAGACGGTAAATGAAAAATTACTTGCGTGGAATTTGAAACCCCATAGCTTTGAGCACTGTCCACTATCACATCTCCGACCACGGCCTTGTAAAAGACATTAAATCATGGCACTATATATGTTAAAACTATGATATGTATTACCAAACCAAACCAAACCAAACCAAACCAAACCAAACCAAACCAAACCAAACCAAACCAAACCAAACCAAACCCGATGGTGCAACAGCCCTGAAAGGCCATGACCTACCAAGCGACCACTGCTCAGCTCGAAGGCTTGCAGGTTATGAGGTGTCATGTGGTCAGCACGACGAATCCTCTCGGCCGTTATTCTTGGCTCTCTAGACCGGGGCCGCCATCTCACCGTCAGATAGCTCCTCAATTGTAATCTTGTAGGCTGAGTGGACGTCGAACCAGCCCTCAAATCCATGTAAAAATCCCTGACCAGGCTGGAAATCGAACCCAGGGCCTCCGGATAAGAGGATGCTGTGTAATGCGACAGTAAAATATGGTTCGGTTTATTTAATACAACAATCAAATACGGCATTGTGTACCTTAAGATATGGCAGTAAAATGTGACGAGGGAAATGATACGTTAAATAAAAAAATGAAACCTGGTTAAAACATTCTTTTATGCATTAAAATGGCTATAAAAGTGACATTAAATTGTGACTATATATGACACGGTTATGCTAAAATGTGACAATACAATCACATTTAAATGAAGCAAGTAGAAACTTAAAAATAAGTTACGAAACAAGAATAGGTCTAAATGGGCCAGTTGATTAGTACTATTCGCCATCCTTATCGTAAACTGACAAGGAATATTTTGGGTATGCTCTACTTTAGTACTTTAGTGATATCCTTAGGATATTATGAATAATTATTCCTGACCTCTGCTAATTATCTCCTACTGCTGTTAATATAAATGAAGAACATTGTAGAAGATGTATACCAGTTCTATCTACGAAGTTGGACACATCGTCAATAATGGTGACCACATGGACACTTTCCATATTCTTGGCACTCCTGTGCCAGTACGCTGTAAGTGATTTCATTGTATTATAGATTATTGTTGTGGTTAAAGTAACAGCTGTTATGAGTGGCACACTCAAGTATTCGATACGAGAATAAAGCATAAGAAAGAGGAATATTTAAAAATTCATAGCATTATTAATACCTTTAATAATAATAATAATAATAATAATAATAATAATAATAATAATAATAATAATAATAATAATAGATTGAATTTCTGTACTCTCCTGAATAAGATTCTCATTGGTGAACACGATCGAACTCCAGCGCAGTCGATCGGGATTTTAATTTCTTAGTTTTCCAGAGTAAATAATAATAATTCCGGCTCCATGGATAAATGCTTAATATGCTTATCTTTGGTCCAAATGGTCCTAGGTTCTAATCCCTGCCGGGGTGGCGATTTTAATTTCCCTTTAACCTTCCTTTGGCTTGGGGGCTGGGTTTGTGTGCTGTCTTCGGTTACATTCCATTATCGGTAAGGCCTCATCCTCACAGACATGCAGGTTGCCTAGAGGGCGTCAATTCGAAACATCTGCACCAGTCATCTCCGATTATTATTATTATTATTATTATTATTATTATTATTATTATTATTATTATTATTATTATTATTTCCGGCTCCACGGCTAAGTGGTTAGCGTGCTGGCCTTTGGTCACAGAGTCCCGGGTTCGATTCCGGGCAGGGTCGGGAATTTTAACCATAAATGGTTAATTTCTCTGGCACGGGGGCTGAGTGTATGTGTCGTCTTCATCATCATTTCGTCTTCATAATGACGCGCAGGTCGCCTACGGGAGTCAAATCAAAAGACCTGCACCTGGCGAGCCGGACATATTATTATTATTATTATTATTATTATTATTATTATTATTATTATTATTATTATTATTATTATTATTGTTGTTGTTGATTCGTTATGCCCAGCTAAGGAGTGTGTTTGAACTTATTAGAACAGATTTTGGTTTTTATTCTTCTCTTCCCAATATCTCTTCATCGTCTCTCTGTGTTCCTTTTTACGTCGTTCACTCCATCCTGTACTTATTCGGGTGGGATTTACAGAAAATGTGTGTTTGTGAATTAAGATTCTGTACTGAGCTACCTTGAATGGTTTCTCCATTAATGCCAATTTAATTTAGGTCTTCACTGATTTCTTTAGCCAATTATTGTGGTTTTTCATTGATAATGCTAAATTTAAAATTTTCTTTCTGTGCCTCTAATTATCCATTATATATACTGTAAGTGACCTTAAAACTGTAATCATCGTTTCCTGATTGTATCTGTGATTTTTTCTGTGACTCGATAGATTTCATGTGATTTCCTTTTCATCCAAATTCCATTTTCGTACTTTGGTCCTATTATTATTATTATTACTTTATTGACAATATTACAATTGGTGAACGTTTCAACTAGGCGTACGATGTCTTTTGTAGACTTTCAGTTAACCGACCCCCCCCCCCTAATTTCATTGCGTTGTCTGCTCTGTTGTGGGAGCCTGAAGAAATGAATCGACTATTTCAGAGAGCAGTCAAGTGCCAAAAAATGAAAAAAATGAGTTAATGACAGAATATGTTACTAAGAGGGTATACGCACATTTTGGTGCTGAAACCAGTCAAGAAACGTCCTCCTATAATGGTCAAGCATTACGTTGAATTTCGTATTTAGTTCAGAAACCAGTTAAGTGACACCGCTTGGCTGGTTTCTGCAGTAAACTGGTGGTACATTTTGTGATGTGCCGCACCTTTCTGGTTGGCGCTGCTGTTCTGGAATCGCATGTTCGTAGTTTTGTGAACAACTGATTCAAAAAAGTGTTTTTGTTTAGTGCAGTGTTTTTATAATGGTAGTGATATGTCTGAAAGTTCAGAAGACGAACCTGTAACTAAAAGAAAACGAGTGATAGACAAACAAACTCACACGCGTAATATTATTCGGAATGGAAGGGTAAAAGGAGAAGGTTATATTTCTTACTCAGACAAGGAAGTACCTGGTCTGAGCCCTACATTATTCTTTGTTGTTGTTTGTTTTAGGTGCCCATCAATATCAAGAAGATACGTGAACTAAATGCCTTTAAACCTTACCTGATGTAATATGAACACTTTTATGACAGCACTTTACAATGGCCTACTAGAGAGACAGAATGTGCTGTGGAGTTTGTTTTATGAGGATTGATTACCTCCTGTCATGATGAGCAGGCATTGCTGATTTCATACTTTTGTATCAGCAATACAGTCTAAGCCTATTAAAATATGTTATTTTTCCACAAATATTGGGTTTATGACAAAATCCTTTCAAAATTCATGAATTATCCCCCCCAAAAATATGTTTTCAACACTCGTTTATTTCAGAAACCAGTTAAGTGGAAATTTTTCGGATTTTTTTACAGCGAAGTTAATAAGCACAAAATATTTTCCTTAGATAGGAATTATTAAGAGATATAATACTTTCAAGCTAAAATATTAAAACCCCTACCATAACATCTTTTCTGATGCTAGACAGTTTTTTTCATTTTCCCCAAAATGACTGACTTGGCGCTTGACTGGTTTCTGAAATAATCGATTCATTAATGAGATCGCTGACGCACGGTATTGAGTCTTGTCTGCGGCTACTACGGCTCTTTGCAGTGATAGAGTCTCCCTTTGACCTATAATACGTGCAGAGTTTCGTTACCGTACTTGCGCCACTGAACGATACAAAACCGTTCATAGGATAGAACACTCCCATCCCCTAGTTCTGGATCACCTGAAATGGAGTGAAAGCAGTCATTTATTGCAATTCATTTATTTGATCCATGCATTACATTTTCCTTGTTAAAACTATGTCTCTGTTACTACATTTAATATTAAATATTATACTTAAGGGGAGAACACTGAAAATTGAGGGATTTTAAGGAAAAATATATTTCCTTTTTTTGCATGTTAAAATAACCTAGTCCATTCTGTACCAGAAAATAATAAATAAGTATTCAATCCAGAATCGATAATACCAATAAGAGGCATAACAGGAGAGTTCTGAGGTGAGGAAAGTGTTGATTCTTTTTTGTTTTGTTTTCTCAGTTGTTGCTGTGTACAGAATGCTCCCCGTGACAGAGTTTTCCTCATAGAATGTGAAAAATGTATTTAAAAGCTATGTTGTACGTTAGGTTAACACTTGCTACTGACTTTTTATATCCAGTATGCATAACAGCCTTACTTTCTCACATGTAATTAGGTCCATGCAGATGTAAAAGATAACATTCAAATCTTAAGAGTTAAGAAAATCTATTACTGCAATAATCTTTACAGAATTATAAAATGTGCTCGTACAGTACATAAGCCTGTCTTCGACAGTCGAAATTACTCTATATTCAAGGGATACGATGTTTTTAGAATAGGTGATATGCTTTGTTCTTGCGAATGGATAGCTTTCCTTCGATGACAGGCAATTTACGCACCAACTTGCCAAACTGGTTTTTGTTTCTGTACTACTGTAAACACCTGAACGCTACCGATACAATATTACGAGATGTTACGTAACACTCTTGCCAAACTGGTTTTATGCTTAAGAGCAACTGAGTTATGATATCAGCTGAAGGCTGCTAATAGGGTATAACATGTTACGTAACATTCTCACCAGACTGGGTTTGGTTGTTAGTATTTTGTTTCCGTCTTAAGGACTTCAGCCACCCCTGGTCATCGGTTTCGGGCACTGGAGATGTATCGAATTGTTAATGCTGGTTCTTTTGTTCTTACGTGCTATAGAGGATTGGGGTCCGCCTAAGTGGTGTAGTGATTAGTGTGATTAGCTGCCACCCCTGGAGGCCCGGGTTCTATTCCCGGCTCTGCCACGGAACGGGTCCACTCAGCCTCGGGAGGTCAACTCAGTAGAGGGGGTTCGATTCCCTCCTCAGCCATTCTCGAAGTGGTTTTCCGTGGTTTCCCACTTCTCCTCTAGGCAAATGCCGGGATGGTACCTAACTTAAGGCTACGGCCGTTTCCTTCCCTCTTCCTTGTCTATCCCTTCCACTCTTCCTATCCCCCGACAAGGCCCCTGTTCAGCATAGGAGGTGAGGCCGCCTGGGCGAGGTACTGGTCATTCTCCCCAGTTGTATCCCCGACCCAAAGCCTCACTCTCCAGGACACTGCCCTTGAGGTGGTAGAGGTGGGATCCCTCGCTGAGTCCGAGGGAAAAACCACACCTGGAGTGTAAACAGATTAAGAAGAAGAGAAGGGGATTAGGACATCTGTGGTCATAAGCCCCATGCTCTAGTGAGTATGGAATATTCCTGATAACCTATGTCGGAGCGGGGCCTGTACGGGCGTGTGATGTAATTTTTCGAGCGTAAGTTTGGGATAGGGGCTCCGGGACGTAAAATATGATACGATCCCCGTTTTGCATTGCGTAAAGGTAGAAGAAAGATGACAAAATCGTGTTGACGTGTATGTAAGCAAAGTTTTTTACATCAACGAAAGAATGCATGGGAGAAGATTTCCAAATGAGTAGTGTCGGAATTGAATTATCGAAGCACATAAAACGTTTTGTTTCAAACGAATAATGGACATGCTATAAAACTAAAAACATTAAACGTACGTACATTTCGTGCTTCCTGCCGGGCTGAGTAGCCCAGACGCTTGAGGTGCTGGCCTTCTGACCCCAACGTCACAGCTTCTATCCTAGCTCAGTCCGGTGGTATTTAAAGGTGCTCAGATACATCAGCCTCGTGTCGATAGATTTACTAGCACGTAAAAGATATCTTGTGGGACTAAATTCCGACACCTCGCCTTCTCCAAAAACCGTAAGAATAGTTGGTGGGACGTAAAGCAAAATGACATTATAAAGATATGGTCCGAGCAACCGACCTCTTACTACATCCATCCAAATAGTAATTAATTGAGAATCGGTGCTGGAAGTTGCCTTGACGTACTGCGTGGTGATGTTCCACAGCCCATGAGTGAGTGTTGTGTATATTAAACATTCCTTGTCGTGTGAAAATTGCCTCATCTGTCACGAATACACTCGATAGAAAGTGTGCATTGCGGGATAGATCAATTAACCAGTCGTAGAAATCCACACCCGAGTCATCCATTGATCATTACTTGATCTTATCTCTCTTCCTAATTTCCTTCAGCAGACCTACTAATCTCGTTCTCCACAACTAACCACTCTCCATCTATTGAGTTTCATTAACCCTTTTCATTTAGTCCTTATGCAACATCTTCTTTAAATCAATTCCTCACATTTTTTTTCAACTTATCTACATCCCATCTTCTTGCATTCCTTCCTTTCTTCAAGTTCTTCAACTTCAGGTGACATTTCATGACCACCAAGTTGTGGTCAGGGTCCAGTCGTGTCGTGGAAATGTCTTACAATACAACATCGGGTTTCTGAATCCCTGCCGAATCATAATGAAGTTTATTCGAGTCCTTCCTGCGTCTCCAGGGCTCGTACACGTGTACAGCCTTCGTTTGTGTTGTTTGAACCAACTATTAGCAAGGACTAAATTATGATCAGGGCAGAATTCAAGTAGCCATCTTCCTCTTTCATTCATTCGCCCCAGTCCAAATTCTCCTACAGCATTACCTTTTTTTCCTTGGGCTACCAATATATTCCTGTCTCTTATCACAATTAGATTCTCCCTACTTTTACAAATTGTACTCAGTCTTCTCACTTTTCATAAAAATTTCCGATTTCTTCACCATCTGCTGAAGTAGTAGGCGAATAGACCTGCACTATTGTGGTGGGCATAGGTTTGGTGTCTACCTTGACAGCAATAATAACCCGCAGCCCTATTTTATTATGAATTATTAAGCTAACTCCTGCATTTCCCATGTTTGATTCTCTAGTTGCCTGACCAAAAATCCTGCTCTTCCTGCCAACGCACTTGACCAACTACATCTAATTTTAGTCTATCCATTTCTCTTAAAAACCACAACGATTCAAACTTCTAACATTCCACGCCCCGACTCGCAGAATAACAGTGTTCATCTTCTTGATGATTGCCTCCCCCCCTCCCCCCACCATGCAGTCGCCACCCGGAGATCCCAGTGGCAGTCTGTTTTACCTCCGGAATATGTTCCCCGGAAAGAATATTTCATCCGAACATCATTCGTACAGAAAGGACAACATGTCCTCGGGAGTTAGTTATGGCTAAAGTGGAAGCGACGTGTATGTATCATTTTTGAGCACATACTAGCCCTCATGCAATTCATAAATATCTGGTAGTATCGGGTATCAAACCCGGGACTCCAAGGACGGCAGCTATGCAGGACGCAACATAGGTGGCCATAAATTATGCTACAACCACTGAACAGACCACTATAATTTATACTTGAAATAAATACCTTGTACTTCAGTAGCAGTTCAGAAACAGTGTTCTAAAAATAACTCAAGCACTGGATTCTATATAATGAGTCAAGGCTTCTTCTAATTATCAGTTCAATGGCTTGACGTGGTCGATTCTTAGAGTAAATCACGTAATCACCCGATAGTTGGATGTTTCAAATCTAAGCGTAGGAAATTCCCTTCTCACACCTATTACATGCCCAATTATTTTTATATGACTGTTTCTCCCGCGGTAGACAGTAATTCTAACGGTAGAACATTTATTCCTGGTGCCTTGTTCCTGTTTAGAACACACAAAGCGTTGCCAAATTGTAATTTCGATATTGAGTCTTCTATCTCATTAGCAATTAAAGCTTCTCTTTGTAATAAGTGATCATTAATGAAGTCAATTGAAACTTTACCAATAATCTTTACCAGTTTTTCGAGTGATTCAAACATATTTCTAAACGTGTTGCACCGATTGTCCAGCAATAATAGATTATATAATTGTGTATTCAGAAAATGTGTAGGTTTTGTAATCTATATTGAAGTTACCTCTTTCTGCAATTTGTACATTTCACCCTGTTGAGCAAAAATAGATGTAATAACCAATCCTGTCCTGCAATAGTTACACAGAAAGAGAACATTTATAAATGTTGATATTATTTCACAGGCTGCTGGATATGTGGAGAACTTTGATCAAACTATACGGCCACTTGCGGAGGAATGTAGAGAATACGTAGGAGCTAGTGATGGTAAGTTATCAAATTATTACTGTAAAATAATTTTAACATCAACATCTTAATCTTCACCTTGTAGATAAATAGATTACTTCTTCAGTTATGTTACCTGTTGATTCGCCTTTCAGGACGTTTTAGTTTTTGCCGGATATTCAGCGATGGACTATATTTTACATTTCATATGGGGATAGCATGAACATGAGATTCCTTCTGCAGGGTAGCTTACAGGCTCTTCATCACTTTGCGATATGTCGTAATGTGTTCAGGATTTTCTAACTATTCGGAGATAAATACTGAGATAGGCTAGTTTAAATTATGTTATTAAATAAATAGAGAAGAGATTGAATTTTATTTGCTAACACATGATAACAATTTAATAAAGCTGGACGGCTTCTGGAGTTAAAAGAATGAGGTTAAAGTATTAAAACACGTTGGGAATTATTAACACGCTGGCTTGGTTCAGGAGGTATTCACTTAACTATCTTAAGGGTAATTTTAATGGAAAACCATTCTTGTAATTTAGGATGATCAAGAAAGGACTTCCTAAATTCGATTTCTATATGAGACGGCATGTAACACCATTTTGACTCCTGGTAGACCAACTCTCGTGATACGAGCTCGAGACTCTTGGTATAATTGAGGCCGTCCAATTGGCGTATGCAACGTGGCATGGACCCTTAGTTGAGTCGACGTATTCACCAACGTCGGTAACTTTGGCTGTTATCTTAGATTTCCAAAACTCGGATAATGTTATTATCTCGGATAACGGTTGCTTCCGTATTCACCACAGCATTTATTATCTCGGTTTACGAAACCCAAGATTTCCTTGCAATGTGAATTTGAACGTAGAATTTTTCATACTGCCGCACGGAAAACAAATGACTACGCACTGCCGCCATTAGCGAAAATATACAAGTTGTTGAGCCTACTTATTCTCTTTGTTGTTGAGTGTTTTGGAAGTGTTTGAGATATTATTGCTGTTTTTCGTAATTTTCTCGTCAATCATGTCCGCTTGTGAGCTGCAGAAACGAAGGAAGAAGCCAAATATGACGTTCCACGAGAAGGAAATGTTAATCAATTTGGTGGCTGAGAACATTCATGTAATTGAAAATAAGAAAACAGATGGTGTAACGACGCAGGTGAAGAATGATAGGTGGGGAAAAATTGCCATTTCGTTTAATTCCCAAGGAAATGAGTCTGTTCGGGACGCTGCAAATTTGAAGACAGTTTGGGAGAACATGAAGAAAGCTGCCAGGAAAGCATCAGCGGACAGAAAAATGGAAGTGTTGAAAACAGGTGGGGGCACTAATACGTTTATTAAAAGTGACCCTATTCTGGAAAGAGTAATCGAGCTGATTCGCCCTTCAGTAGAGGGGAATGAAGAACCCGTACGATGGCGATAGTGAACCATTAGAGGTGACAACTGTGAGTGATAGGGAACCATTAGAATTAACTATGGACATTGGTACCAGTAATGTAGTTGTTTTGGAAGAGGGGTGTGGGGAGTCTAATATGGAGGCTGAAGCAGTGCAGTTGGATTGGAGCGACTATACTTCAAATATGCTAAAGTCTTCAATACATCCAGCTCTGAAACCGACTACAAGCTGTAATGAAAGTGACTCCCATAAAGTGAGCAGTGTAGACTTCAACATTTCCCCAGCCCCTCCAGTGTCAATTTCTCCAAGGTGGGCTAAGCGTAGAAGGCCAACGCTTAGCAAATCAGAAGAACCCTTGGCAAAAGTCCACAAATTAAAAGCTGAGGCGATAACAAAGTGCACGGAGGAAGCAACGCAGGAACACTTGTGGAAACAGGAGCTTCACTCTCTTCGTTTAGAGCAAGAGAGAGTAAAGCTGAAAATTGAACAAGTCAGACTTGAGAGGGAGTATGAACTTCTGAAGCAAGAGAAAATCAAAACAGAATTGTTGGTGAAAAAACAGTAAAATGAGTTCAGCTGTGTTATGTGTTTTTAGTTATTTTGTGTGTTGCTTCTTATTTAATTCTTGGTGTGTTTTAGTTATTTACTTTGTGTGTTTCTTATTTAATTGTGTTTTTTCTTATTTAATTCTGGGTGTGTTTCTTGTTATTTGTTTCCTTAATTGTACAGAGAAACAGAAAATACATAAATATTATAGGCTATTCTAAAAAAAAATCTGAAAAATTAATCTTCCCAGTTTCGCTATATAATACTGTCATATGTAAGAACAAACTAAACTAACATCATTATGTAACATTTGTTCTTGTACAATACCACAGCATTCTATAAAGTACCAGGTTGGACTACACATTGATACAACCTCTCACTGATAACTTGTTGGCCAGCTGGCACTTGCATTCTGCTGCTGTTGCTGCTCGTAAATAATTCTCTGCTATCATGATTAGAGAAATAACTCACTAATGTCATAAGCAACAAATTGAATGCTGTTTAACATAGCACTGAAGGCACACATTATTAATTTATTTGAATAGCCTGATGAAATATTTCTTCAGGCAATTGCATTCTATCCTACTTGGTCGAAATATAGGTCATGCCGAGACACATAGTGTTTCACTGTTCTCCATTTAGGCCTAACTAATTTAAGAAATGGAACAAACTGAATTTGTACAAGAAGTAGCTAAATCCAAACACCATAGGCATTAAGATAAATTCTTACCTGAAACTTACCTGATGTTGGTTATTTAATATTTTTTCATGATAATTCTAATCTCAGTGCTACTGTAGAAATTTCTTTAATATAGCCTACAAGTGTTGGACACGCTGAGAAAATGGAACAGTTTAAGCCTCACAAATTATTTGTTCATCATTTCTTGACCTTATAGTAATTTACCATAATAAGGTAGTGAAGGAATTAGTGATGAGGGGCAGCTGGAATACTAGTTAAGAATGTGGAAAATGTAATTAGCTGTTCTAACATACTTTATTTACATATTAATCAACTTCAGAATGACACAACAACAACATAGTAACCAAATATTAATAGACACTTTTAAGCCTCAAAAATCATTTCAGCAAAACTTAAGTAGGAAAAGTGACTTTTATTTTAGAGCTAAGGGTTCATTATCCAACCTCACAAAATACACTATATTTGCTTTTGTAACCTAACATAGTGTGTCATTTTCAGTATTGCTGACATCATTAGCCATTGCTTTTCTTGCTTGTTTTTGTTTTCACTGAAATTTATGCAATTCCTAGAATTTGACATAGATGTCATTACCAACTAATGGCTCAATAAAACCTCCTAAATCAATAAATTAATGCACACACACACATACCGAAAGAAAGTATGCTTATGCTGAAAATAATTTAGATAACCTTTCTAACCCCTAACAACTTGATTCATGCTGTACAGAAACCAACGGTAAAAAGTTATATTCATCTCACACCTGTGCACACATTTCCTCAGTTGCTAGCAGTTCTTATGAACAACGTACATCCCTAACAAGAAATGAACACCCAACAGTATGTGCAAGTTGTGCAGGCTGGGATGCACTGTGTTATTTTTTAGCATCATTTCTTGATAAGATTATAATAAGTTATACAAAGTACTGCAAAAAAAAAGTGGGAAATATTTTCTTTTATTGAAGTGACAGTTATCATTTCTCAACCTTGTTTAATGTGTGACAATATTTATAAAATGGAGTTATCAGCATGTTTTGAATCATAATACAATATATTTTCGACCACATGTACATATAGTGACATCAGATAGTTGCTTTGTTTTAATAAGTTCAGTAGTACAGCAAGGAGGAACTGATGTAGTTTACGCTTTGTAAAAATATACTTTGTGCAAGCACCATCCTAACTGCAGAGTCATTTCTGGGAATACTTGGACACCTCTATTTAACACACAGGCTACGTGCATACATCTTCAATATAGACTGTTATGCCTTTCAGCAGTCAGTCTGCAAGCCTCCATAATCCTCTTATTCTTAACTAACTGTGGACTCATTCAGTTCCATTCCACTTGTACTTAAATCATTAGAAACTTAATCGAACCATCGTCGCCTTATTTTCCTTCTACAACTTTTCTTCTTCTTCTTTTTTTTTGCTTTACGTTGCACCAACACAGATAGGCCTTAGGGTGACGATGGGACAGGAAAGACCTAGGAATGGGAAGGAAGCGGCCGTGGCCTTACGGTACAGCCCCAGCATTTGCCTGGTGTGAAAATGGGAAACCACGGAAAACCATCTTCAGAGCTGCCGACACTATATCCTGGATGTAAGCTCACAGCTGCGCTGCCCTAACCACACGGCCAACTCACCCGGTTTCTACAACTCTTACCCTCCAGGACCGAGTTAGAGATCTAACATGGTGTGCCTTGGATGATGTCACAATTCAGTAAACAGTGCAGGCAATGTTGGTGCATTAATGTACACAGTACAAACATTGTATTTTATGTTTGAGACTGGCCAAAAGTTGAATTTGATTTGCACAACAAGGAAAGGAAGTCTGGAGCATAAGCCCCCAGGTTAGCTGCCATGAAGCAGCCTCCAGCCCTCTATTATACCCTGTACAAAACCACTGGTCTGCTCTGGATAGGCCAATGGTCTGGTTACATACCAGTTTCAAAGCCTAGGTTCCAAAAATATACTCTTGCTGGTCAATTGCTTGAAGTTGCAGGTACATTTCTTCTGGCACAAGAAAATTAATTTTGTTCCTGACACTTCCAGACATCTGGCACACGTTGCACAACAAATGAACAGGCCTAAGTTTATTAACCTATGACTTATTAAAAAGTCTATGAATTTCACTTATCACTAGTTATTGTAAATATGTCAGAGATTCAGTACAAGCCACGACAATTTTAAACTGGGCGCTTCACTTATTTTGACCCAATGTGGCCAGACATGATGCGAGCTCTTATCAGAGACAACAGCAAACTTGTCTTCATTACAGCCAGGCAATATCAACAAAGAAAATGGTCGCATTCCCTACATTTACACAGTCTTGGATTTACTTATTCTGTGTAAGAAAGAATACTTCTAGGTGGGGGTTTGTGCATCCTGACTAGCATAAAGGAAGGATCTCTCCTCGCTGCTACTTCTGGTACCACTTCGCATAATTTTTACATGATTTTTCCTGTATCCTAAATAAGCGGTACCTGCCATTTCATGAAATAAGTTATCTACCAAACTGACCATTTGTCTTTCCAAACTGTTAGACAGCCTTATGGTTCAAGTTCAGTATTCAATAACATGTATGTCCAACCCTTGTCCTGTTCCTCTATGGAGTCTGGTATGATGCGAGATGAATCTTCGTAGCAAGGTTTTCATGGCCGGATGCCCTTCCTCCCATCAGAGGAGTTAATGAGATATGATGAAGTGTATGGCGTTTAATATGATAGTAGGAAGGGAAAGGGTGAAACCTGGTGCTGGTACATACTCTACTACTCCTGTCGACTAGCACCACAGGGTCTCCTCAAGGCTTTACATCCGCATCCAATACACAAATCGCCATCAACAGCGTCATATGCCCTCACTCCATGTGAGCACTGCAAAGAGGTTTGGAATTTAATCCATGATTTTGGCATGCAATGTAGCGATTAGAAATTGTATACCAGCACCTACCCTGCTGGCCAACATTCTGATGGTGATACTTTTTTTCAACCAATGGGTCTCAAACTGGCCAACCACAGTGTCAGATTGTATAGCCTTCAATGCCTTCACGATCATGGCCACCGGACAGGTATCAGTATTCAATAACATATTTCTTTAGATTTTTATAAATATCCCTAACTTCTGAGAATTTTGCATACAAATACAAATATACTGTCATCAAAATTATCAAACTAAGGCATAAGTCTTGCTGGCATTTTTCAGATTAAACCACTGCACCTTGACCTGACATTTACTCTAATAAGAGTTATAGAAAATTATCACTCTTAAAAAATAATCTTACGACGGCGGTATACAAACTGATAACAAAATCAAGTCGATTATAACGTGTACTATCGATTACAGGACAGATTCCTCTGAAAAGACTAAAACACCGCCAAATTCTTTGAGTTTCAAGAACATAACTATTACTACTCAAGTAATGATATTTACAATTGGAATAATAGGGTATCTAATCCTAGTTTATAGCCCAATTTTCAAAGCTTCGTATACCAATTCTAAACCCCAAATAAATTCAAATGTGCACAAAATCAAAGGTGGATTTCCTGTATAGAGTATTGAAATGAACATATTTTACATTCTGCAATTCAGAAAACATTTCTATTTATGTTGTTAAAATCAAGACTTGAAAAACTTTTATTGTTATGGGTTTTTACGTCCCACTAAACTTTTACAGCTCTCGGGAGATGCCGAGGAGATGGAATTTGGTCCCGCAGGACTTCTCTTATATGGTAGTAACATAAATCTACTGACACAAGGTGACACATTTGAGCACCTTCAAATATCTATTTTTTTTTTATTTTTTTTTGCTACGGGCTTTACGTCGCACCGACACGGATAGGTCTTATGGCGACGATGGGACAGGAAAGGCCTAGGAGTTGGAGGGAATCGGCCGTGGCCTTAATTAAGGTACAGCCCCAGCATTTGCCTGGAGTGAAAATGGGAAACCACGGAAAACCATCTTCAGGGCTGCCGATAGTGGGATTCGAACCTACTATCTCCCGGATGCAAGCTCACAGCCACGCGCCTTCAAATATCAGCGGACCACCAAGTTGGACTCAGAAGGCCGCGCTCTACCATCTCAGCTACTCAACCCAGCCCTTTACTTTTAATGAACGCCAGTACTTCCCATGGAAGCATTAACAATTCTGCAACAGTAAGGTTTTTCACTGGAAATAACCCAACAATTTCCTTCATATGACCATCATATAGGCTTTGATTTTCTGTAGCCATTACGTTATGATAGTTTTTCTTGAAAATGTTTCCCTATCGGATCAGTTACTACTGTACAGAGCTGAGAAGAGAGGATCCCTGAAAGAGCAGTTGCATGTGGGGGGTTAGGGGGAACTGAAGGTGAAGAGGAATGGCAGGCAGGCAGATGACCTATTATTGGCTTGCGGCGAGCATTATCTGATACCACTCTCGATGAAAACAATGAGAGGTTTGAGAGCACTGGCTACGACGACAAGGGGTACCATGTTGTGTTAAAATGCGCAGAGCGCAGGTATAAGACTTGGACTGAGGTGATAAAACCAATAGCTATTTAAAATTCATCAACTTTCTAGCTGCTCATAGCCATATCGTACCTAGGCTACCCCACTTCAACTGCGAACTCAGTCCAATAGTTGCATGGGCTAAAGTAAAACAGTATGTTTAGTGATGCTAGTGACCTTGGTGTGAATATCATTTTGAGAGCTAAGCAAAGAAGTTATCAAGATACCAGCAGTAACAAAAGATGTCTGCATGGGGTATAGCTGTCATGAGTAGTACTGACAGAGACAGGATTATTGAAGTCATGGCAAACTAGTTAACAGGAGTGAAGAAGATTCTAATAAATTATCCTCCTCCAACAAAACTTATTCAGACTTGGCTTTACCCTTGTAAAGCAATTTTTCATCTTAAGATGTAGCCTATAATTTTTTCCAAATCATTTTCATATTTTTATTCTGCTGTGATGTGATTAATATTATCATTATTACTATGACTGCAATATTATTCACTGATACAGCAATCGAGAGACCTGGTACTTTGAAACGGGCAGAAAGGTCTAATATAATAGCCTATAACGGAGAGAATTGTGTAAAACGTACCAATAAAATTTTAGGCCTTTCTTTTGCATCAAGAGGGATTTTCAGAAGATTAATATAAATTTATGCGAGTACAATCTGGTCACCCTGCGTCAATCATTGTTGTACTTTAAAGTCTTGGATTCCATTCGTAGATATTTACAGAACCAATGTTTCTGGGCCAAGCAGTAGCAATACCTCCCTCGCCTCTGCTTCACCATCAAGAATCTGATCATCTCGTCAGCTCCATACAATAAGTACTCCTAAAAAATAATTACTATTTTCACTTTCGAAAGAAGGAGAGAGATGGGGCTTTCTTGAAAAACTCTGGAGATACTTTGGATGTGGTAGCACAAACCAAACTTATATGAAATAAATTTCATGGTTAAAAGCCTGTATGTAAGAGAAATTCCACATTTTCAATAATTCAGAATATGTATTTTTCTATTAAAATACAATTGGATTACAGTGGAATATGTTTCGCCCCTTTTTTTGGGACATTTTCAGCCACGAAACATGTTTCACCATAGTCCAATTGTATATTAATAGATAATACATATTTTGAAGTATTGAAAATGTGGAATTCTCTCAAATATATTTGAAATAAGGTTATTCATCATAACAAGAAAACTGTTCATACAACACAAAAGCAATAAGGATCGTACCAAAATTGTAAGATTTTTACATAGGTACCAAGAAAAATTTGTTCTAATAAAAATGTTAGCTGTTTCTGTACATTTTCACACAAATAAATATTAATTACAAGTGACCCTGTCATCTTTTCTAATGCAAATCATCATCATTATTATTATTAATTATAGATTGCCTAAGAGTCATCTGTTCTAAAATTCAGTATTATTCTCAGCAGAATCATTGCTCCTGTCAACATACCTTATTAACAAACTTTGTAGCTGAAACCACCTCTGCTGCTTCCCTTGTGACATTATCCAAGACAAGTGAAAAGAAGTCATTACCGGTATATGACCATTCACACACACTTGGATTCCCACATTAGTATCTATTTTCACACACTATGGGCACATTTATAAATTTTTATAACACAAAAACTCTTGCAATCATTCTTTATAAACAACTCCCACTCATCCCCAATATCTTTCTTTAATCCTTCCAGCTTGGTTTGTAGTTCAAATATTCTGGTAGACCTGGGAATAGTCTTGTAATCACTTCTGGTTTGACAAGACATCTATTTCTTCAAAATTACTGTAGCATTCCAGAATACAGCACTTTGGTCCCATCTGAAAATCAAGAGAATACTATAAAACATCAACATAGGCTAGATAATAAAATCTAATTACAATAATACAACATGTACTTCATGTTGTATGCTGTATGTAAGCAAGAAACAAAAACAGTGTTTCTTTCCTACTTACCTCTTTATCTTTGTGAAGTTACAGCAGTACAGAGGATTATCAACGTGACAGTACTGTGTTGTTATTGCCGTAAAAGACTTCTAAAGTAGGAATCAATTATTGTTCGTCTAACAAGACTGTCACGGCGAGGTATGCCCTGTTGATCCATTCGTCTATCAATCTGCCCTTCTCCTAATAGTTCATCCCACGGTGTAGGTAGCTGTAGATGTGGATCATCTGGAGGCAGCTCTTCTCCAGCTTGACGCAAGATATTATGAAGAACAGCTGTTGCAATTATCACAGGAAATACACAATCTAACGTGACATTCATTCCCAAAGCAAGAACTGGGAATCGTCGCTTCCATATACCAAATGTTCTTTCTATCACATTTCTAGTTCTTATTTGCGATTCATTGTAAAGATTCTCTTCCGGTGTTTGAACTGCATCCAGTGGAGGCATTAAATATGGTCTACAGGGGTAACCTGCATCTACCAGCAATACTGAATCTCTGTAGATACCTTGTTCAAATCTGGCTCGTTCTACACAATTATTAAAAATAGTGCTGTCATGACTACTGCCTGGCCATCTAGCTACAATGTTGGAAAATTCCATGTTAGAATTACACATTCCTTGGACATTTAAAGAAAAGTACATCTTTCTGTTTCGAAAGAGCTCTGCTTCATTACCACCAGGGGATCGTATCCGAATGTGAGTACAGTCCATTGCCCCTATCACCTTTGGAAACCTGGCGATATTATAAAAGTTAATCTGTGTTCGATGTATAGACTGAGGTGTTTGAGGAAGATTAATATAGCAGGGTCGTAAAGCTGCTATGGCTGCGCTGACTCGATGTACAATTCTAGATGCCGTAGACTGGCTCACCCCAGCATAATCTGCCACGCTAAGCTGACCACTTCCAGTAGCGTAATATCTTAAAGTAAGCAGAAGCTGATTTATGGGTGAAACAGCTTGATTCCTGAAAGGATAGAAAGACAATCCATACAGTTTTCGTATGATAAAAAATGGGATGTACTGATAAGCACTGTGGTTACCTAAATATGCATGTTTGTACAGTACTAACTTAAGACAAGGGTGTAACTTTTTAGTGAAGAATTAAAGAAATTGCCTTATTTATCGAGTGAAGTATACCATGCGTAGGCTATAATGCCTGCAGACCTAACAGTCCTAGAGCAGGTAAAAGCAAGTTTCCCAAAGAGAGCAATATGTGTAGCGAAGTCTACATCAACAAGGCTAATTTATGAACTGGCAAAATAACTTTTCTTCACAGTGGATCTCAAAGCGAGACTGCAGCTCCCGTCTACTACGGTTTCAGAGAAATATGTAACTGACAGATGAAAAGGTCTGGTATCTGGGAAGAATTATATTTCACAGAGGCAATGTTAAAGAGAGAAGGGGCAAAGGCACACTATGACCAGGCATACAATACTGTAACACAGATTATTTGTGCAACTAATTCATACCATTCACTGAATGGCAAGTGTATTTGTGAACTCTGACCAAGAGTACAACAAATACCATTCACTTCACTGGCTGAGAAGAACCATGTTACTTATTGACTACAGCAATTATTAAAATTAGTACTGTCATGTCTAGGCCTACTGTAATGCCCGGTCATCTAGTCACAATGTTGGAAAATGATTAGGCCTACTTGTAATTGTAATACAGCAAAGCTATCGTACTGAACTTGACTTGCAAAAATTCCTTTTGCATTATTTTGTTAGTATGTTGATACTAGTCAGTTCGCGGTTAACGTGTAAAAGTACGTGAAAATTGAATGGATGAATGCAATTAAGCAAAATAACAGAATTTGCAATAAGAAATACGTAATTTAATTAAAACACGTATAAATCACCGGTATTCATATCGGTAATATTTACATTTCGAACAGTGTTTATGAGATAAACCATGAACTGAGTTGTAAAGGCCTATACTAAAATACGACAACAAGGCCTAACCTATATACCTTTTCTTTTTTGGTTACCGGTATGCCTGTCACTTGTTCAATAACCACGAAAGAAATTGTGCAACGTACTTCACTCAAAAAATATACAACATTCCTTAGTTCTTCAATCGTGTACCGTACAAGATATAAGCTATAATCGAGAATTCGCCTTACCTATTTGTTGGAAATTCCAGGTTATGTTCAATCTTGGATAAGACTGACAGTGTCGAAGCTTTAGATAACCTAAAATGAGTCTGAAAATCAATGTCGTCGTAGTCCTCGAAGTATGTCGCTCGTTCTTTTATCCACCTAGGGCGTTTATTAACTGCATAATCTTGATCATATTCCTCGTCGCTGTCATTTTCCCTTTCAATCAGATGTTCCAGCCGTCTACGAGCTGCCATTTTGGAATGCTATTATCTTAGATTTCCCATTTTACCGGGCAACCAATCTCCGGTAAAATTTTAAACCGAGATAATACCCGTTATCCGAGATAATGTTGTTGGTGAATACAAAGTTAACTGTTATCTCGGTTTACGTAGCTTTTAACCAAGATAAAAGCTTTTACTCGTGTTGGTGAATACGGGCCTATGTCACGGACAGTTATCTGTCAATATTTCATTAATCATTTAAGTCAGTGGAGCTAATGACCAAAGGGAAATAAGTTACTGTGGCTTATGGACAAAATATAAAGTCATTGAGGATGATGGGGCAAACAAAGTTAAGTTAATGTGGCTGATGGCGAAAGTATCTATTTAATAAATCCCTGCACTCGTAGTGCTCAACAAATTCAAATATTAAAATAAAAAGCAACAAATGCACAAAATCATATTTGCCAACAATGCTTCTCAAATTTGAACAGTTCCTCTTAACATTACTAAGTTACTTCACCACAACAAAAATCTAAAACTTCCCAAATGAACTTCAAGAAAACTTCATGGATTTACGTTATTATTATTATTCAAAACGCGATTTAATAAAATGTATTAGAACAATTAAGCTATTTGTTGAACAAAACTATATAATAAAGAAATAGTTTCATAAGAAGGCTGTCAATCTTCTTCTATGTTAAACTGAAATAATCTTTTACATTATTGTGACATTTCTTGAACATTTATTGATAATTTCATTAACATACCTTTTGCAACTGGACGTAATTGTGCGTAACTGCTGTTAGTTTCTTGCAGTTCCTATAAGGAAGCATGAATGTGTATGACTACCCATTTCTGGCTTTGCTATGTCACTGTTTTCGATATTAACATCTAAAACAATAATACAATGGATTGTTACAAACGAAATGTTATGATGGGTAACTCTTAACCTACATTCCCACCAAACTATTCATTCGTAAAAATTCCTACACACACACAAAAAAAAAAAACTAATACATCAATCCATCTTAACAATGAGCACTAGACCCTCAAGTACATCATTTCCCATGACCAACTAGCAATTATATTTCCCCATTTAATAACTGTGCGTAGAACGAAATAGAATCACGTTCTCTCATTAAATATTCTGTAAATGTGACATGGACCTCGACCTCCCACTTCGCAAAGTTACAGAATACAACTCAAAACCAGTTGGTCAGCCTGCCTGGGTTTCTTTAACTCCGGTCTCCCAGCACGAAGCCTGCTTCTTCCAATCTAAACAAATGACACTAAATAATTCCTAACTTTCCCGAAATGAGATTCCTGCGTCGGTTACACGTAGAGTAGCTTGAAATAACATCAAATGAATTGTTGGTTATGCGAAGGGATTCGATTTAAAATGTACACCATCACCCAGTCCTAACGCACACAGAATACTTACCCCGTGGACCGGTCGGAACAGACTAGAGACAGACGAGGAACTGAATTCGTGCCTCTTAAACTTATGAAGGGAAGTGGAAAAGGCATGTACCCACAAAAAAACATTGGGATCACAAAAATAGAGTTGATTAACATAACATGAAATGCAAATGAATATGCAAATAGGAAAAGAAATAGAGGACACAGAGAAAAAGGTACTCAAGTTTACAGACGTAAAGAGTATTGTGCACGCAGTCATGCTTTTTTCCAACCACAGGATTCTGCTTTGTAAACATCAACGAGGTTGAAACAGGGGCGTTACGAAATGTGTTAACAATAGTGATCAAAATAGATCTATCTTGGAAAAATAAATTAACACTTGACGCAAAGCATTCCTTTCTCCAGAGTGAGAAGTTGGACACGCGTGAAAGGAACAAACATATCGTCTTTGCCGGGATAAAACCTCCTATGTGATAATATTTTTGGAGATATACTAACCCGCAGTACACACATACTGAAGAGCGAGAATGCCTTGACAATATTCACACAATATTGCACCTTAGATGACAGAACCTCACCGGCCGAAGTTCTAAGCTAAAATATTTCACATAGGAGGTTTTGTCCCGGCAATGACGATATACTTTAAAAGCTTGACTTGAACTCCAGTCATACATTTAAAGACGCGAACACAACAATTATCTCCAAAGAGACAGCATCCCCAGAAACAAAAACACTGAGAAGTAGCCCAGCAAAAAACAAAACAAAACAAGGAGACTGAGAGGTTGCCATAGTTACGAGATCAATAAGCATATCTAACAATAAAACAAATAAAACAGAAAGAAAATCCGTTAAAATGAACAAGTACTCGGGCGTGTAAAGCCGAGAGTAAAAGTATTAAGAGGAATAATAATGGTGTAAAAATAACAACCGTGACACGTGACACGCGCGCACGCACGCACGCACGCACAGCATAGAAACCAGAATGTACAAGACCAAATAGGTAGTGTTATCAAGACAAGTTACGAGACGATCCGTACAGCATGACAAGCAAAATCACAGGCTCCCAAGCTTGATTCAAATTCCCAGATCATAACCGTGGATCGCCGCATAGTAGGTCAGGCTCATCCAGTTACAATCGTGACCGTCAAACTGTATACGCAGTACATGACATATTCATATCGCCTTGCCGAAGGCAACCATGAAATGCATAGCATTAGTGTTAAACAATATCAACACCAAAACAAGCTCAGCCAGTAGCAGACACGAAGAAAAATAATAATAGTTCTCAAATCAAATCCACAGGCAAGCACCTCATTCACACAGACCGATTTTATCCTCCGCTCTCACGTGTGAATAAATGTACGAAAAACAGATGCACAAAACGAAAGATATATAAGGTCTGCAGCAAATGAATAATGAAAAGCCTGCAGAGCTAGAATTTCAGAACACAATGTCAGCATAACTATGGCAAACCAAAACAGTGATATAAATACCTTAAACCTCGTAAGATAAAACCCGGCGATTCTATGTAATTATGAACATTGACTATAGATACAGAGTCGTGTATAGCAAATTGTAAATCAATTTATTATACCATTTAGCATATTTATTTCACAGCCTCCAAATCTCGGACAATGCTGACAAGAAATCAACATGGCTCCCCTTGTTTTGTCAGTTCACCAACTGCCTCCAAGTCCAGCCAACGATGCAACCGACGGACAACGAACAAATCTTAACCATCTACGCGTCTTAAACTGTGGCGTGCGAACAAATGTCTTGTGCTACACGATGATGACCCTGCACTTCCCTCTGTGCTTCTTGTGAAGAAGGGTTGAACACGAGCAGCAGAATGCAATAATTTCGCAGTCTGAGTAGAATTAGGCAAGTCCGCTGAGCGAAGTGTTTCAGGTGATAAAGCCAAAATCGCGCGTACCGCCATGACTAGAAATCCCTTGATAAGACAAGCCAAAAAGCAATTGACACTTGAACTGTTCGACTAATAGGAAATTGAGTCCATGGAGTTCAATTGCAAGGACCAACTGTAGAGAAGAACGGCCAATAAAGCGATTGAATTCGTCGTAAGCGTCCTGAGACGCGGCGTTGTCTACTGAACGTATGCTTCGAAACAGTGTATCGATTCATTACTCGTATGTGCGGGTGAATAGAATCACAGCAATTTAAATAAGATTTCCTGACCTGGCCAGGTAGGAGGCTGTCTCATTAGTCCTAGACTGTGGGCCCGACAGTATATTTACATAAAGCATAAATAATATGAAAATTATTTAATTGTAACGGACGAAGCAGAATATACTTCAATCAGCAAGAGTGTAATAATAATAATAATAATAATAATAATAATAATAATAATAATAATAATAATAATAATAATAATAATAATAATAATAATTATAATAATAATAATAATAGGGAGCACGTTTCGGACCGTGCTTTCGGAAGATGTTCGGTTCGCTCCTTACTATCAGCACTTCTGAAGGCAGTTAATGTCCGTAGTTTTCCATTTTCATATAAGGAAAATACCGAGGATGAGGCTGTACTTTAGGTAAGATCACGGACGCTTCCTTCCCGGTTTTAGCTAATTTCCTACCCCATCACCGCCAAAAAAACTTTCTGAGCTGTTACGAACCACTAGCGAATAAAATCTGTTTTAATAGATCTTTTCCTTTGCCTGTTTCAGTGGATGTGGAGAAAGTGTCCACGCTGGAGGTGTTGACTTCTCAGAGCCAGAATGTAAGTAGAGGGGACGTATACATTCTTTCAGTTGTTACCTCATTTGAATATTCCTCCTGCTATTCAACTGTGATGCATTTGTGCCGTGTTTAATTGGACAGGCCTAGCTCTCAATCAGTCACCCCTGATTTAGATGTAGGACAGTCGCCCACGTAAGATATTACCCATCTGTTGTTCACCTGCTTTATCATAAATAATTGCAAATTTATTGTACATAGTCTGATTGTATAACTCCTCTTGTATCTTGATGTCATCGCCCAAAACGCAACCCTGTTTGAGGCATCTGTGCTACCTCCAGAACAGCCTCTCCACACTTGAACCTTGGCTCCACAGTGGACAGTTAAACTTACGTTAATAAGTGTCATGCGACAAAAGCAAAGCAAAGTCACGTCTGTACAGGGGTATCCGGACACTTGCGGTCACTGCAGCAGGGGGTGGGTCTCATTAGCTTAATCTCGGGGTATCCCCGCTACGTTGTGTGGCATTTGCGATCAGTCTCATTTGCGATCACAGCAAAATTTGTCCCATTTGCGTTCACTCCCGTTACGGTGGAAACAAATAATACCAAGAAAGACCAGTTCGTGTCCCATTTGCGATCAAAGTAAATTATCAGCAGTCTATTAGGGTTTTCCAACGTCCATGCAGCAGGGGGACTGCTAATTAGGACGTACTCCAGATAACCGTGTGGTATGGCTAGGCTCAGGTATTCTCCCAAACCGTCCCCTCTCACATGAATTTCCCCTGTGGGTGGGGGCGGTAGAATAACACCCACGGTATCCCCCGCCTGTAGTAAGAGGCGACCAAAAAGGCCCCCAGGGTCTCTGAACTCTTGAGCGTGGGTTGGCGACCACGGGGCCCTTAGCTGAGTCCTGGCATTGCTTCCACTTACTTGTGCTAGGCTCCTCACTTTCATCTATCCTATCCGTCTTCCCTTGGTCAACTCTTGTTCTTTTCCGACCCCGACGGTATTAGAGCACTCGAGGCCTAGTGAGTCTTTAATTTTCATGCCTTTCGTGGCCCTTGTCTTACTTTGGCTGATACCTTCATTTTTCGAAGTGTCGGATGCCTTCCATTTTTTCTCTCTGATTAGCGTTATATAGAGGATGGTTGCCTAGTTTTAGGTCTACTTCCTCTTAAAACAATAATCACCACTACCACCACCACTCTCACATGAACATTTTTTGAGGTAATATTGGTCTATAGTTTTTAACTAACTTATTCCATCTGTAGACATCCATCGTTGATGTAGCTTTTGTTGTTACCTGCGTGCTTACTTACGACCTGGGGTTCGTTGAGACGAAGAGAGGCAAACCTTGTGCTTTATAAATATAATGGATACTCTTACAGAAATTTACGGGAAAGTCAAGGATGTTTGATGACGTGGGTACGTTTAAAACAAAAGAAATCCCACTGTAAAGGAGGATTAGTGTGTCAAAACGACACTGTAGTCAGAATGATCGATCATCAGTGCGTTCCTGACGAGGCGAACTTGGACGCAAAGAAAGCTATATTTCGAGCGAAGAAGCGATCCCGCCAGGACAACAGTGCAGCAGTTCCTCAGGTATTTGACGAAGAAATTTACCTGCTTCTTGAGCCCCAGTTAGCGGACTAGATTTCGGCTCACAATCCGGCCGGTAGCATTTGAAGATCTTCATGTACGCCATCGTCCTATCGGTAGACTTACCGCAACTTAAAGGAACTGCTGTGTCTCCGAAAACTGAAAAAGTACTTCGTGGGACGTAAATCATCATTGTAATAATAATTATAATAATTATTATTATTTATATAACCCCAGTACTAAGTGAGGTAAAGTGGTTACAAAGCTGTCTCTTTGCCTGAAGACGGATGTATTGGTTCTTTTTTTTTTTTTTTTTTTTTGCTAGTGGCTTTACGTCGCACCGAGATAGACAAGTCTTATGGCGACGATGGGACAGGAAAGGGCTAGGAGTGGGAAGGAAGCAGCCGTGGCCTTAATTAAGTACAGCCCCAGCATTTGCCTGGTGTGAAAATGGGAAACCACGGAAAACCATCTTCAGGGCTGCCGACAGTGGGGCTCGAACCCACTATCTCCCGAATACTGGATACTGGCCGCAATTAAGCGACTGCAGCTATCGAGCGCGGTGTATTGGTTCTATATTTTTTCGACTTCCTACAGTGGAATCGAACCTCTTTCCTTAAAGTTGAACCGAAAAATGTTTTTTTTTAATCCATGAGGTAGGCAGTTCACATTGATTAATTACTACTGAATATTGCCATATATATAAAACATTAATTAAACCTCTAATGAAACTTCACTAGTAATGTCCTGATTTCATTATTTTTGTTTTTGAGTTCATAAAGGTGGTGCTTGTGGATCGAAGTTGGTCTCTTATTATGTGTCTAATATCCAGACGACAATCCTGTTTTAAGTTCTGGGCCTTGTGAAAGTCTTAATGAAATGTTATTTTACAGTGTTTGCAGTACTGCGCTTTCAACAAAGCAGGTCTTATGGATGGAACCACTTTTGCTTCCGAGGACGACCTTTTAACCGTTTTCAAGTCTGTTCATAAAGATGAAGAAGAGATCCTCGCCCATGGTCCGGAAGTTATCAACAAATGTTTAGATGAAGGTAGGTTTTGAACTCTTTATTCACTGTTTTAAGTAGACGTGCACTCAACCGAACAAATTTTGGCCGCTAGCTAATATCAAGGAATCCGCGTTTTTAGAGATCTACAAATCAACGCAAAAACCTGTTCAGTAATAGCCATGAAACGAAAGCATACACAGTGTCTGGCTTGTAAACATCACTGAGATCGGATTTCTATATCAACGTGTAACACGTAAACAACAAATATCGCAGGAAAGTGTTTCTAGGAGGTAAAGAGGAGCTGCTTTTCCTATAAACCTCTTAATAACGTGCCTCGTTACTGAGTGGAGGTTATGCGACCGGCTTCGATAGTGGGCTGTAGTTGTTTAATTGGTTGAGGCACTATGTATGAGAGATAGGGTAGCACATAAATTACAATGGATTGCAGTGCTCACTGCCCTTGTTTTAATCGCTTAGAACAACTTGTAAGCACAGTTGCTTTTTGGAATATACTGACAATATTGACAGGGAACTGTTATCTCATTTCCCTTATTCCGTTTCATTTTTATGTATAGAAGTACATACGATAGTATTTAGTCCATTTATAGCTTAGGTAAGAAGGTAAACACAGACAGGAGGTGCATTATTTCTTTGTATTTTTGTTATTAATTGGACACTTTATGGTTTGGTGCAGAAAACGTGTTAGTTCCTTGTCACATTGAGCAAAACGTAAACGGCCTCGTTTTTTGTTCTTAGAATAATTCAATGCGGCAAACAGATAAGGAGAAATGCTGTATGTTAGTAGAAGTATGTAGATTTATCGACTGGATGACCAGTTGAATAATACCTCAGCCTGTAAAACGCATCATTAGTGTCAGATACTGTAGTGGTATGTTGAGGTTCCAATACCAGTTTTTATCCTTTTTGTGTGTTCAACTTTTCTATTATAGGGTAATTCCGGGAGAGTTGCCGCACTTTTTATGTCTTTTGTTATATCTCGGTATATTTACTTTAAAAATTGTTGCAAATTCATCGAGCATAATTTGAAAACATGTACATTTGATCAGGGATGAACAAAATATTGGCAATTGAAAGTAAATGAGAGAAAGGAGTGAACAAAGGAATTGTTGCATCTGCGGCGTCTCTCCCTGGATCCCGGTATAGATGCCGACTTTGCTCAGGAGAGATGCCGCGAGTAAAATAATTAATGACAAAATCAAATTTAAGCCAATTTCTTCAACTTTAATATAATCGAACACTAGAACGTACTACAAGACAATTATATCCACATAATATAATCATTCAATGGAAAGAATCTATCTGATAATTTACAACATTAAAATCATATTTTAATTTCGATTTACTATAAATGTGCATGTGCAATGGATTCTTCACTGTGTTATATAAAACCCCACGGCACTTAACACCCTTGAAATGGCTCTGGCCTGCACAGCGACCGCTGCTCAGCCCGAAGGCCAACTATCAGGGAGAGACGCCGCACCCTCCTGTTTTCATACCTCAAGGCTATCATGGCCCAAAATTAGCTTACTCTCAACTACAGTTATGTTTCTGACGTCTACTGTACTAAAAACGTCTGATTTAAGCATTTGAAGCCAACTTAATATACAAAAAGTTAACACACGCAAAAACTTTGTCAGGAGGAAACATGTACTCCCCTCATGATATCGGCTATAATTGGCGTAATACACGAGCAAATTTCGTCACACTCGCAGACAGTAGTTCTTCCTTAGAAACTGAAAAACCACACATATTGCCATCTAGCTCTAACGATGGGAACCTTTAGCTACAGTGTATGCGGCATCTCTACCGGGGCGGCATCTGTCCCGGATTTACCTTAATGTTTGGCATTGCTAGCTATCGTGTGATTCCGTGTGGGAGGTGGCCAACTGACATCTAATGGAATAAGAATATATCACTGTACTGAGTTAACGACGGACGCCGATATTTTTCAACAACTGGAACATATATTTTCATGTGGAATCCAAACCACTCCGTGAGTTCGCCTAATAACTCGTACAAAGTTCTTCCGTTTCGATTACCGCTTAAGGTCGGCGAGGAAAGGAAGCTGTGAGACCAGCAATACATTTCCAGCTCTCCGCAACCTCTGCCCAAACATCAGACCCTAGATCCCAAAGGTCATCTTAGAATCTTGGGGCGGGGTCAGGTCAGTTCTCCCTCATGACGACCTTTGTCTCAGCCCACATGTTTTTGACTGGGATGGGATCCTCAATGAAGCCAGTCTATGATAATTATTTCATCATGCTCGGCGAACCATCTCTGGACCATTTTTCTCTTCCACGTGTAATTAGATGCTGAAAATCATAGAGACAAGTAAACTGTTTCACTCAAATGTACAAAATTCGGCTATCACAGAAGACGGTTGTTCAGTATGAGTACAGCACTACCTAAAAACGGTTCACTACGAAATGAACAAACATGAATTTAATGTTTAAAGAACTGATCCAACTTCGGGTTCGAACACAGATAGGCGGACCAACTAGCGAAAATCTCATCCAACAAGCCAAGCCTGACCCTAAGCGTTCGTAGTTTGCTGGGGTATAGTGTATCATGGTAACCGAACGGACTAACCGGAATATTAAAGAACGTTTAAGAAAGCGTATTGATTCAGCATCGAGCCTGCCACAGATGTAATTCTCACACAATGCCTCACCAACACCAGTCCGTCCGCGAGCGACTTATAGAGCCTGTAGAGGAGGGTCAAATGATGGCCTCTGCGGCAGGTAAGCTCTTTAGGATTCCTGGCAGGACGGTTCGAATCTGGATTCAGCAGTATCGTGAAACAGGACATTCCAGTAGACGTCTTGGTAGTGGATTGCGGCCTGTTTCAACACTAGCCCAAGATAATGAGCTGATGAACGCATCACGTAGAATCTGTTAGTGAATGCGGTGCAATTAAAACGTAATACTGTGTTTCTTGGGTCCGTGGATACTGTTCGGTAACGACTCTGTTCCACTGCTGCGGAGTAGAAGCCGAAGCTCTCCGACGAACATCAGCTTTACTACCTAGCATTTGCTGAGGAAAATATCGATCGCGACTGGGAAAAATGTTAATTTTTTCGGATGAATCTTCGTTTTCCTCGGTGAACGATGGTCTGACGAACGACACGTGCCCTTCCCATAGTGGTCGCGCATGTTTACCGGTAAGGGGATGAGTATCCTCCCGACGACTTGGAATTATCTTTAATACCATGCACAATCATTCTGTATAGTTCGTTGCACAAGTCTTTGCCATTTACTTGTGAGTGCGCTTGTGTGTTTCCTAAACTGTCAGTGTTGCCAACTTATATTTTCAAGATCCGCTAAATACTACTAAAAATCCGCTAAAATTCCGCCAAGAAATCCGATCTCTAATAATGAGCAATAAGAATTAGCAATAATAATAATAATAATAATAATAATAATAATAATAATAATAATAATAATAATAATAATAATAATAATAAATGTCTGCACTCACCTGATCTGTGAGTTTCACTGGGATTAAACCCCTACCTGCAAGCCGGCGAGCTAAAGCTTGTAGGCGTTTTACTGCCGGGTACAAACTAGGTGAATCCCCTACCTCAAGGCCCATACACAAAACAGGCCAGTTCATTAAACGGTCTTCCTTCATAGCATAAATATAAATCCTACTCTCTCACAGTTTCATTATCTGTCGTCATTCGTCAATTAAGAGATAAGTAACCTTTCCCAACTCATTACAAATTTATGATACCATGATCTCATAACATCAAATCCAAATAACACGCTTACCTCATGTCACTGCTAGCTCCTGATAGGAAATACGGAATAGCTCGGAGACAGACTGGAGTACAAATTTTTAAAAATGTAAAATTGATAAAACGCTAAATTCCGCTATAATAAATCTAGAACTCCGCCAAAAAATCCGCTGTCCGCTAAATGATATATTTCTCCGCCGACAGTCTTCTAATTCCGCTAAATTTAGCGGAAAATCCGCTAAGCTGGCAACACTGGTAGTGGCGCGCCTGAAGACTAGCGCGGAGAGCAGTATACTCCGTATTGACACCAGGTCTTTTATTTTAAAGTAATTGAAACTACGAGTATTTTAATTACAATTAAATTGCTTGTACATACGTTTTACTGAGTAGTATCTGAAGTCGAACTTGTAATTTCATTATCGGTATCTTTTGTGTCTTCGGTCGAGCTACCATCCGATTCTCTAGTTATGGTGGTATTTGGTTCCTGATCATTGCCTTCATCACTACTTTCCGGAACACCCTCAATCCCCTGTTCCAGTAGTGAATCACGGCGCCAGTATTCTTTCTCAACATCCTTAAGTTTCACAAACATGTATCGTCACTTCTGGCATGCAGTGGCATGTCAGTTCTTTCAAAGAAGACAATGGGAGTTATTGGAGACATTGTTTGCGGTTGTTTTCTTGTTTCTCTAAGTTCAAAATAAGTTTGATTTGATTTAGGTCGTGGTGATAGGGAGGTAATCTCAGAGAAGTAAACTCACTGTTTCGCAAAATAATGTCAACCGTGTACACAGGTTGCGGTTTGTTTGGTAATAAAAATTTCTACCAAATCTTCTTTAGCCATGTTGTCAGTCACAGTAATTTTGTTGCCTTTTAGCCACGTAGCAAAGTCACTTTTGCGAGCAGCGTGTGTGAGGGAGTTGTTTTCATGAAGTGTACGATTGTCAAGGACTACAATGCACCCAGACGAACTGTGTGGAATGAGTCGCTTCCTCAGCAAAATTTGTGTTCGCCATGGTAATGCTGTGATTGCAACTTGGAATCGTAACTAAACTCTGGACCTTGGATGAAACCCATTGAATCAATATAGCTCTTTGTCCTGCGCTTTGGTTTACCATAACCCTTGTAACGTCCTTGTGCTTCTAGCACTTCTTGACCGTGTAGTGGGTATGGTTCAATTCCTCACCTTTGTACACAACATGCTTTTTAGATCCATATTCAGCCTGTACCAATGCACGGACAAATGTCGCTCCTTGAATTTACACTACGTCTCACATTTTTACACATATTAAATTTAAAATCACATAATTTCATCTCCATAAATGTGCTTCTATCCTATAAAGGATACCTTTATTTTGACATTATAAATAATTTTGCGTAAAGTGGGGATTTCATATTTTCATTCTGCGGAATGTTGACAGTGTCTAGCAATATTACGCATAGTCCTTTTACGTCAGCTGAGAGCTTTCACAGCCTTTTCACTGATTTCTGGTGAGGGATTAGGAAACCTCGCCTCTTTTCCTCTATATAACAATGCAGAGCATTAAACTACCTTCCTGCCCCGAGATCGGATCACTACGCATGATTTCTTCGGGGGCTTCCGCATTCTAAATACAATGCAATGACATATCATATCATGAGTAATTTTCTTTAATGTTTTAAAGCACCCTAATACGGAATAACATGCCGGGCTAAGTGGCTCAGACGGTTGAGGCGCTGGCCTTCTGACCCCAACTTGGCAGGTTCGATCCTGGCTCAGTCCGGTGGTATTTGAAGGTGCTCAAATACGTCAGCCTCGTGTCGGTAGATTTACTGGTTCGTAAAAGAACTCCTGCGGGACAAAATTCCGGCATTTCGGCGTCTCCGAAAACCATAAAAGAGTAGTTAGTGGGACGTAAAACAAATAACATTATTATTATTATTACTGAATAACAACACTGCATTCAACTTGCAATCGAGCCTAGCGATAGTGATACAACGATATACGCGTGGAACAAGTTTTCCTTGAATGTACAAATATAAGAAAATTAAGCTATTCACGTCGAGCGCACTATAAATCAAACAGGAATATCTTGAAAAGATCGATTTTCTTGCGTATTTTTCTTAAATACTGTACCCCATCCAGCATTTCGCTGGAGTAGTGAAGGAGTGCTTCGTAATGACAATCGAACATCAGCGTTCCCTTCCTGCAAAGTACGTTCGCTCTCTCGCTTCACTGTGACGTATGCTTGCTACGTAAGCTGCCCGCATTTACGTCACGCCAGCCCGGCCGCACTGGGCTAGCCTCAACAGCACCTCTGTCTGCACCTCCTTCAAAATTAAATTTTGAAATTTGGATAAGATGAAAACGCCATTATTTATATGTGATGTTCAGACAGTTATTTATTTATTTATTTATTTATTTATTTATTTATTTAATGCATGGATAATGCTGGCATATCTTACGAAGACATTTTCTTGAAATAGCTGCCTCTGTAGATCAGTTGGTAGAGTGTTGGCCTCCGGATCTCAAGATAGCGGGTTCAAACCAGGCAGAGGTAGTCGGATTTTTGAAGGGTGGAAATACATTCCATTAAACACTCCATATCGTACGAAGTCGGCATGTAAAAGATCTCTGGTGACACATTTGGTGTTTACCCGACAAAACTCATTAAATCTCAGCCAGAGACCCCCAAGAGAGTTTCGGTTTATTCGGTCTGCCATCTAGTGGGCCTAGAGTAAAGAGGAACGTCGAAATTGACGAGCAGACAGCCAGATGGCGCCAAATTGAAATGTCTGCACACGGTAGCTGAGGCCATACGATTATTATTATTATTATTATTATTATTATTATTATTATTATTATTATTTCTTGAAATTTACAACATACCGTGTGGTACAATGTGCCTATTCACTCAGTTTTACACGTACTGCAGATTATAGCATAACCTAAAAGTATTTTACAATTTGCTTTACGTAGCTCTGACACATATAGGTTTTATGGTGACGATGGGACAGTAAGGGGATAGGAATGGGAATAAACCGACCTTAGCCTTGATTAAGGTACAGCCCCAGAATTTCTCTCGTGTGAAAATGGGAAACAACGAATAAAGATCTTCAGGGTTACCGATAGTGGGGTTCAAACCCACTATTTTTCGAATGCAAGCTGACAGCTACGTGACCCAAACCGTGGAGGAACTAGTTCGGACTAGAAATATTGACCTTGGCTACTCACAATAATGTCTGGCCTCATTACGCTTTCTGTAATTCGTTTGACACAAGTCAATCAAGTCAGCATTAATGATAAAATATCTAATGATGCTACAATCATGAAAATCTTATATCACGTAATCATAAACGACATACACAGGGAGCGAATAACAGGCTGAAGATCGGGAAGTAGTATTGATATAACAGAACTCTATGACAACTTGTGATAGCCCAGCGTGCTAAAAGCTGGAGGAGGAAACAAGTGCTTGTTGATCGGAGGTTCGAGTCCGATGTAAGATGAATATTTCATTTCGTTGTTAATGTTCGTGTGAGCTGAGTTGATGAAGACAAATCTAAATGTTTGCTTTTAAGTAGCTCTTAAAAGAGCTATTTGTACTAAAGTAAGCTATTATTGACACATGGTGCAATGGGCTTCTGTATAGTCATTTGATTAATGATGCGAATGTTCAAAATGACCACCTCCTTCGTTAGAGCAAATCTGAGCGCGGTGAAGGGGAGACATTCTTACACGCCGCAACATATGTCGTGGAACCAGCCTGCAGGATTTCGTCTGAAGTTCATACAGCTGTGTTTCATAACGTTGACAATAAGTGCAGTGCACTTCGTTTGTTGCAGCCGTTTGCCATGTGAAAGTCAAAGTTATTCTTCCTTTCTTATGTAGCTTTTCACTATAAAGGTGAACAATGACTTTTGAGACTGAACGAAGTTAAACCTTAATTACGAATGCCTTTACTGGTATTTATATAAAAATAAAATTGATTTGGCTGCAATTACAACCACGCTACCTCTCGAAAATTAGGACTGCTGGATGCACTTATCATTGGAGCTCAAAGACAAAAATTAAATTAAAAATTCACGCCCGCCAGATGATTATTCGACTGAAAGTAAGACACCTCTGCTTTGTCAGCACATTTTTTTACTTCATATAGAGTCAGGAAGATTCGATGTCTCCGAAAACCATAAAATACAGTATATGCCCTTTTAGCTGTTACAAAAGTAGCGTATTACTTCGAACTAGACTTGTTTTTAGACATTTAAATGCATTTATCATACAGTGATATCTTCATTCTTCGATGAATCAGAATTCTTGCGTTTCTTCTAGCTAAGGAATTGTCACACCTTTCGTGCCGAAACGGACCATGAAACTTTGGTGACATAATCTGTGTCCTACAAGGTCACATGCAAAGAAATAGCTGTTTATTTCCACGACAGGGCCCTGAAATCAATGCTGGAATCCTACGTGGCCAGACGGTGACAAGGCGCAGCTGGACGTCTCTGGCGGGATGTCTGACCATGACTCATGGTTTTCTGTTCGCCGAACCACTGCTGGATTAACGAGAGCGAGGTCTGTACAATCCAACCCGCGCCTGCGGCGACTAGTATCGTCTTTCTGCTCCTTACACCCATTGCCGGCACCTTGCAGTAGAAACAGGCGGATAACTCTTTGCATCTGGTCTTCTCCTAGGACATTAATTATGTTGCCATTCAAGTTAGGTTTTGGCATAAAAGGTGTGAGCCTTCCCTTCTAAGATTTTTTAAGAAATTTAGTACTCATCTTGGCTTCTTAAAATGACAATGACGATCATATTACCTTGAATTAAGGAATATGTCATAGAAATACTCGCCGGTATCATAATAAATTATAATATCAAAAATATATTACTGTTTTTATTATGGCTTGTAGGATTCAATTTTACTCTTCATTTTGTGAAAATATTAAATGAATTCAACGCCGTGTGACAATATGGTCTTAACATGCTCTCTGACTTATTGCATTTCAGCTTCAAAACTGAAGACAGATGATTCCTGCTTGTTGGCCTACTTTTTCCGGCAATGTGTCCTTGATAAGGTGAGTACGAATTCATTTTGTAGTCTTGAATAAGAAACAGAGGCGGACAGTCAATATTTCATTTACAACTTAATGTCTAATGATCACTCCATAAACTAGGCCAAAATATTGTGGCTACTCTGACCACTACTCTTATACCTTCATATATTCCACATAATATAAATAACATTTGTTTGAGCGCCAGTTGCTTTTTTAAGAAAAACAACAAAATTCGGTAGAGCATACCTCTTATATCAATTATCTCAAGGCGTGAGGTGATAAACTCACATATCTGGCAATATACAGGGATATGGATCAGGACAATATTAAATTACTGTTGCATTTCCACAATTGAGGATTGTACATGGAACTGGAATCACTTATTATAATTAAAAATAAAACTGAGTTTATGACTAAATTTACGTCACAATGAACAATCATTGACGTCTTTTAATTTAACTAAAGAAATATATCGTGAGATTTGCGGTACTAAGAAAAGGAAAATTTAATCTAAACAAAAAAAGCTATTGGCATGAACTTGAAGTGAGATGTGATATCGCCGCTGATTACACTCTTCTTCATGTTATGAATGCATAACATGTCTGATGCTTTAATTACCTGTTGTCTGCATACACCGCTGTTGAACTTGAAATTCTTGGGAAAACCTGTGAGCTGAAGTCGGGAGCCGTCTGTTGTTATCTTCTTATATAACAAGGAGTTGGCCTACATACCATGTACGCGTGTAGGGAGCTCCAATGTAATTACGTCCACTCAATATATTTTAAATAATTGGAAAATATTATTGAAACATCTTGTGAAGTCCATCCTCACAAGAAGATGATGTTTCTTTATCAGCATAGTACCCGTCTCTGCTCGGATACAACCACCACTTGTAGACTTCCTCGATGATTACCTCTTCAAACACAACTCTTAGCTCTGACCATCACACTAAGACCACTTCTTCCATTTGATACATCTGACTGTTACATATGATCTGCACGATATCAACGGCTTATGAACTGAGTACCATCAACTGAATAGATATGATGAACTGAGTAAGAACAGAATAATGAACTGAATACCTCTCCCCACCGTCGCCTCGACTTTATATCACCTCGCGATGACGACTCATCTCCCCACTCACTGTTCATCCCTTCCACTTCCACATACAGTAGCTGGCGAATACTGACACTTGGTCGCAATCACGTGTCCACGCACTGATGTCATCAGTCATGTGTCGTCTAAGCGTACCCAAGCGGTCCGAGAATGACTATACCGAATGCGTCACCGGGAAATCTCCTTGTACACAACATTCCCAGTTAAACATAGCCTCGATTGCAAAATACTATGCCAGCTCATCTAGCCAAAGTTACAAGCCACAGCATGACAATATGAAACCAACAAATCTCACTTACTACAATACAGAATAATTACAAACATATTCACTTAACCTATGATGAAATACAATAATATACGTGATACCTAATTATTACAGTCTAAATGATGAGAAACAGAATATATAAAATATAATGAATCGGGTTAATAATGATAATAATAATAATAATAATAATAATAATAATAATAATAAATACAGAATGGAGTCTGTAACCCTGTTGTACGGTTACAGAACGCCTCCCTCATGAAATAATCGATTAAATGAATCGATTGATTCATGAAATATCTACACAATCACCTGAAATCGAGTACACCATATATACATGTATAAAAATGACCTTTACAAATTTGGTACATAGTATCATCCATCTGGATGTTCGTTGTTACACATATAAAACATTGATCAATTATCATTTTCACTTTGATTATACAGCATTATTTACATACAGATTACATTTCTTTCTCACTTCTGTCGTTTCAAACGTTCATTGAGTGTTCAAAAGTAATTCTCGAAGACATTTCATTATATACACTGTCTCCAAGCACTGGAGTTTATTGCACTGCCGTGCTTCACTTATTATCACAACACACGCTAATTTCACTGAAGTCCTGTTCGCAATGCCAGCTTCATAAAATATGGTGAATTAACATAATAATGAAACTTAATCAACAAACTCACATGATATATTTCTTAAGATTCCTTATATTGTATGTGCCTACGATATTTCCTTCCTTGTCTTCTAATGAATAAGCGCATTTCCCAATCCGTTTCACTACGGTGAAGTATCCCTGATATAACAAGAAAAACTTAGAAAATTGACCAGCTTCTCCTGATGACGGGAGTGGCACTCTGAGTAAAACCTTGTCACCCAGCTCAAATTCATCCAATATAGTCTTACAAAAATTATCATGCACAATCTTACCGTGTTATCCTTCTTAGGTATAATAACAAGTGGATTTAAATTAGGACTACATGATGGTTCAATTATATTATAATCTAGCATAATGTCAATCTGCTCTTCAACAGCGCTAGCGTATTTTAACGGAATGGGATATTTCGGTCCTACAAAAGTTGAGTTATCAATAACATTAAATTTGTGTTCGTAAAGATGTATTCTACCAGGCCGATCGCTAAAAACATCACTATGTGATATCAATAATTCACACAATTCGTCCTTCTGACTTTCCGCTAAATTACATTTCTCCACTGTCTCATACAATTCATCTCTAGAATCTCTCTGTATAGACACATGGCAGACATCAATATTTTTCCTCATATTAGGAATTTCACAAGATCCTTCCGTACTAGAACACACTTTATTCGCACTAATTTCTGACAAAACATCATATGGTAAACTGACTTCCCTGCTACTCTTTCCCCAAATAAGATTTACATTACACAGATCAAAATTTAATTTAGCCTTGTGACACGTTAACCAGTCGGTACCTAAAATAACGGCATAAACTAAATTAGGCACAACTAAGCATGGTTGGAAAATACATTCTCCACTTATGCTAATGGGGACAGCTATTTGTTTATTCACTCTTTGAGACTTGTTTCAAACAGCTGTTACGATGAACGTATTCCTCACTGGAATTTCCGCTACCTCATACTTCTCTCTTAAAACTTCCTCATACAGCTTGGAATTTACACATGACTTCTCACTACCAGAGTCCAACAAAATCTTAACTTTTCTGCCCCATATCAGCAGTTCAATCGTCGGTGTAACAGTAACACTACTTAAATTATCCTCATTACATAATATAAGATCACTTAACAAATCTTGCCTTATATCTAAATTTAAATTACACTTATAAAATTTATTGTCTACGATTAAGTCGTCACTTAAAACATTTGAATTATTGCTACTTAGGTCACAATCATGTTCACTTACAACTATAGGCTGGTCGACATTGCCATACTTATCTACCTTATACGTGAACTCACCATTTACGGACTGTCTCAGTGACCTGTTTATACAGTCCGTTGCGCGTTTAAAGTACTTGGTTCGGTTACGACTTGTTGGTTACACACCTCAGTCGGCCTCCCCTGTTGCCTATTTCCTCTAGCGTCATTATTATTATTATTATGGCCTGTATTCTCCCGCCTCCCAGCTTCTGGTTGATTACCATAATCACGCCTCCCAGTCCTGAAATTTTCCGAACTATTTTGATAATTTCTCTCCCTGTGGAAATTATTATTAGGTCTCTCCTGATATTCTCTTCTGTAGTTACGATTATTCATAGGCCTGTCCTGATTATTAGATTGGTTACCCCTTCCTTCTACATTCCTATTTAGTGTCCTATTATTATTCAAGCTACTACCTAAAGCATCAAAACTTTCCAACAAAATCTCCATTTCCTTAATAGTCTCCACTCTTTGCATACAAACAGCTTCTCTTATTCTATCGGGATAGTGCTTAGCCATCAGTCTAACTATATCAGCCTCAGGTCCAATACATTCTAAATTTCTCCACACCAAAACATGAGCCAAAAAGTATTCAGTCATTCTAACACCCTCGTTAGAATTATACCTGCCAAACATTACTCTCTCTCTCTCTCTACTCTGAACACCTTCACTCCAAAATTTAGCCATGAATTTCTCCTTAAATTCAGTTAGACTAGACATCGAGCTTTTATATACTTGAAACCAAGACTTAGTCTCTCCTACGAAAGCATTAGATAAGATCTCCAATACAGTTTCCCAGCTAATAATATTGTCTCTTAATTGAACAGCAAATTTCTTCTCTACTACTCTCATAAATTCCATCGGGTTAAATTCTTTCCCAGAAAACTTAGGTAAGTCATGATCTCTAGTGATTAAACCATTATTTACAATTATTTCGCGTACATTTCTACTATCACGCACTTCTTTCTGGAGTACTCTCTGGCAACTCAGAAATTTTTCTTCCAATGTTTCCTCAGCCTTTTCTTCAATTTTTCTTAACTTCTCCTGTAATTTTTCTTCCGATTCTCTCACCTTCTGTGATAATGATTTTTGTTCACTCTCTAGATCACCTACTTCTCCAAGTTTTCTTTCCACCTGTTCTACCCTACTAATACATTTCCTAGTTTCTTGCCCCACTGTATTGGTTATCTTTTCCAACCTTTCTTCTACTAACTCATTGATTTCTCCTTTATTAGACTCGATCTTGGCACCTAATTCATCAATCTTATGCCCTTGTTTGATGCATGTCTCACTAACTTGCTCGATTTCAGTATGGAGATTGCTCCGACCCAATTCCATCTCAGCTCTGATGTCACTACACTCCCTATTTACCTTACTTTCTAAATTATTAATTTGCTTACTTATTTCTAACACCTTATGATCTATCTTATTACTAACATCATCGATCTTCTTATTAATACTAATACCCTGAGCTCCAATTTTTTCACTAATGACCGCTTCAATTTTCTCACTCATAATATTATTCTGAGATTCAATTTTCTCACTCATAATATTATTCTGAGATTCAATTTTCTCACTCATAATATTATTCTGAGATTCAATTTTCTCACTCATAATATTATTCTGAGATTCAATTTTCTCACTAATGACCGTTTCAATTTTCTCACTCATAGCATTATTCTGCTCAGTCATTTTGGACATCAGCAAATTAAATAAACCCAGGTCAATCACCCCTTTACTTTGATCTTGCGTGACAGCGTTTCCCTCAGTTTCTACTATTTTCTGACTTTCAGTAGGTCCCACCTTAGTCACCAACTTCCTATTTATGTTACCACCTTGGATTTCCTTGGACACAATAACCTCAGCCTCATCACCTGACTGCATATTGCTATCCTTGTCCATCTTCGGTTTCCTACTAATTTTTCGCGATCTCAAAGCTATTTCCCCTTGCAATTCCTCTGACATTACCCCTTAAATACAAACTTCAACAAAATGTTCTTCCTAACATTACTCGGTGAATTTAACATGTGCGTACTCATTAAAAGAACTGATCCATGTATATTGTCATTCAGAAACACTTTTTCTGAACCTTTCGAGTCCCACGTTGCTGGCGACACGTTGTGGCTACTCTGACCACTACTCTTATACCTTCATATATTCCACATAATATAAATAACATTTGTTTGAGCGCCAGTTGCTTTTTTAAGAAAAACAACAAAATTCGGTAGAGCATACCTCTTATATCAATTATCTCAAGGCGTGAGGTGATGAACTCACATATCTGGCAATATACAGGGATATGGATCAGGACAATATTAAATTACTGTTGCATTTCCACAATTGAGGATTGTACATGGAACTGGAATCACTTATTATAATTAAAAATAAAACTGAGTTTATGACTAAATTTACGTCACAATGAACAATCATTGACGTCTTTTAATTTAACTAAAGAAATATATCGTGAGATTTGCGGTACTAAGAAAAGGAAAATTTAATCTAAACAAAAAAAGCTATTGGCATGAACTTGAAGTGAGATGTGATATCGCCGCTGATTACACTCTTCTTCATGTTATGAATGCATAACATGTCTGATGCTTTAATTACCTGTTGTCTGCATACACCGCTGTTGAACTTGAAATTCTTGGGAAAACCTGTGAGCTGAAGTCGGGAGCCGTCTGTTGTTATCTTCTTATATAACAAGGAGTTAGCCTACATACCATGTACGCGTGTAGGGAGCTCCAATGTAATTACGTCCACTCAATATATTTTAAATAATTGGAAAATATTATTGAAACATCTTGTGAAGTCCATCCTCACAAGAAGATGATGTTTCTTTATCAGCATAGTACCCGTCTCTGCTCGGATACAACCACCACTTGTAGACTTCCTCGATGATTACCTCTTCAAACACAACTCTTAGCTCTGACCATCACACTAAGACCACTTCTTCCATTTGATACATCTGACTGTTACATATGATCTGCACGATATCAACGGCTTATGAACTGAGTACCATCAACTGAATAGATATGATGAACTGAGTAAGAACAGAATAATGAACTGAATACCTCTCCCCACCGTCGCCTCGACTTTATATCACCTCGCGATGACGACTTATCTCCCCACTCACTGTTCATCCCTTCCACTTCCACATACAGTAGCTGGCGAATACTGACACTTGGTCGCAATCACGTGTCCACGCACTGATGTCATCAGTCATGTGTCGTCTAAGCGTACCCAAGCGGTCCGAGAATGACTATACCGAATGCGTCACCGGGAAATCTCCTTGTACACAACATTCCCAGTTAAACATAGCCTCGATTGCAAAATACTATGCCAGCTCATCTAGCCAAAGTTACAAGCCACAGCATGACAATATGAAACCAACAAATCTCACTTACTACAATACAGAATAATTACAAACATATTCACTTAACCTATGATGAAATACAATAATATACGTGATACCTAATTATTACAGTCTAAATGATGAGAAACAGAATATATAAAATATAATGAATCGGGTTAATAATGATAATAATTATAATAATAATAATAATAATAATAAATACAGAATGGAGTCTGTAACCCTGTTGTACGGTTACAATATATCTGCAATTAGTGAACAAGAAGTAGCATATTTTTGAATAGCAAGTATAATGTATCCGTTCATCCAACAGAATTGGACTGAACGGAAATTCTTTCGATTTCTTGATACTCATTTGTACCGGACTCTCTCATGTAAAAACAATTAAAACCGTGGAATATTAAATAACATAGACCCTACTACGTTGTATCACAACTGACGTTACCTAAAAGCATTTTAAAACTAGCTGAAAAGTGTAATTATAATGTGACATCCCACGAAATTTAATTTTTACATTAATGGAAGAACATTTTTCGGTACACATCCGCAATTTATGTTATTGTTCCCTTCATGTTTCGGATGGCGTTTAAATTGTAGGGAAACTATAAAGTTCTACAACAGCTGATGTCTGAAATACGATCGTGTATTTTTACTCGTGTGACTATTCTCATTTATTTGACACCTTCTGCTTACCCAGGCAGGTTATCACAAGAGGACACTTGAAAACTGATGGACGAGAGACGACGTTGGGTTAAACGTTTTTACATCGTCTTGGCGTTTTACATATTATGGGATGTTTAACGTTCAGGGATCAGCTCACACTGATGTTGTTTCATCTTGAGTTACCGCTACAGCTTTCGGTGACCACTTAAGTGTCCGGCTCCATGGCTAAATGTTTAGCGTGCTGGCCTTTGGTCTCAAAGGTCCCGAGTTCGATTCCCGACAGAGTCAGGAATTTTAACCCTCACTGGGTAATTCCTTTGGCACGGGGGATGGGTGTATGTGCCGTCTTCATCATCATTTTATCCTCATCATGACTCGCAGGTCGCCTACGGGAGTCAAATCGAAGACCTGCACCTGGCGAGCCGAACATGTCCTCGGACATTCCCGGCATTAAAAGTCATACGCCATTTCATTTCATTTTTTACCACTTAAGAATCTATACGTGGCCCAGTATGTATAGTATGACTTGGTCTTAGGATGCAACACTCCGTTTGTACGTCTCAAAGAAATATCCACGTTGGATGGCGACATTAAGTCTTGAGCAAACCCCTGGTGTTATTCGACGGGAGTATGGGTATTTATGAAAATGGTAAGAGTTTTAAAGTTTGTAACACTGTGCTGTGGAGGCTGTGTACCGTATCTTATATCTTCGTAATAATTGCTGTTTAGTTGTCTAATGTCTATTTCTTTAGTTTTCGAATCGTATTATTGAATACAATTAAGGGGAAGAGTGCAGAGGTAACTCATTTCAAGGGTGCAGATGGGAGAAAATGTTAATATTTACTCAGAACGTTGCGAAAAGTATCTCTGCAATTCTTCTTGTAGTTAATCTGTGAAGTAATAAAAGGGCGTGATGGTACCCGGAAATACCAATATTGGCACCTGAATGAAATTTGCTTACCACTCTCGTATTTCCCACACGTTTCACTGAGAAGCTCATTATATGACCATCCAAATTAATATTTTGCGTGTCAAAGTCGCACATTGTGCTAAGAATGTCACTATGACCTGCCCCTCAAATTCACTGATATTCTCAAAACACCTTGAAGTAATTCCTTGGCTCGTGAGTCTTTACTGTATCACACTTTCTCTCATAATACAATCACTGAAGTGAGATTGTTCACAATTGTCTGCCAGTAATGTTGTGAAACTGGGCTAATGCACTAACATCTCAGAACTGGTCAGCAAACTTCTTTCCAGTTCGGGTCGATCTGAACAAGCCATAACTAACGCATGGAGCAAGAGTGAGACACAATACCACTTAAATACCTGTAGGTAGCTCGCTGATCATTTTTACATCTAACACACTCTTTCTGATCGTCGCAACAACTGTTATAAATATCCCTTGTTTCCCATATTTTCATCACTTTTAGTGCAGAAAATGGTTACATGATGGGTTGGACCATGACACACATAGAGACTGGGCAGTCTCAGTTTTCGTGGATACTACACTTTCATTATTACTCCCCCTAACACTTCATGTATTTTACCTTCAAAATAGCAGAGATTTGTTTGGGGAAAAGTGATACGGGGAGGGATGAGACATTCAAATCAGAGTGCTTCTAGATAAGAGAATTCTGAAGTAACCTTAAGTCAGTGTTTGTACGTTTGATATCTCGAACACTTCCTTAACCATTCACTACTCCCGTGATGAAAAGTGGTCTACCAAGCGAGCGCTACTCAATCTGGAAGTCTGCAGACTACAAATGACGTATAGTCAGGGCGATGAATACTCTCGGCCTTTATTCTCGGTTTTCTAGACCGAGAACGCGTCTCATGTAGCTCCTAAACTGTTCACACACGTAGGATGCGTGGACCTCGAACAAGTCCTCAGATTCAGTTAAATATCCCTGAACTTGCCGGGATTTAAAACACGGAGGCTCCTGGTAAGCCGCTGGATCGCTAACCCTAGACTGCGGGGTCGGCTTCAGATCTGGATAGTTCATCATTCCTTCGTCAATACTTCTTAATCTCTCTTTCCTTCTCATTCATTTCTCCGAAAACTGGTAAAAAGTAGTTAGTGAGAGGTAAAAACTATACCATTTCTTATTCATTTATTTTCCTCTTCTTCTCCTCCTTCTTCTTGTCCTAGTGCCACTTTTTTCATTATTCGATAGAATTATTGGTGCAAGCCATGTCACACACCTATGGACTCGACCCAGTTTTACTTCCGAATGCCCCGTCTGACGCCATCCCTATGTTGATCTATGTATTCATTCATTACGTATTTCCGTGGTGGTTGACAATCTACTTTTGTAGGTATGTAAATGGAATATCTGTGTCTTAGTAACTGAGGGCATTGGTAAAGAATGACTAGCTCACAGTCCGGCTCCATGGATAAATGGTCAGTGTACAGACATTTAGTCTGAGGGGTCCTGGGTCCAATGCCCTTCCGAGTGGGTAGGAGATAGAGATCTGCGCTCAGATGGCCTTCACTTAAACCGCAGTGGTACGTATAAGTTAGGAAATTTGTTTAGAAGGGTAATAGGGAGGTACATTCTGGTAAACGAAGTGGCCTAGGGAGTGGTGATAAAAGTACAGGGATCCGGAAGTCAAGTAGGGATGACATAAAAATGTTAGTGTTGAACTGTAGAAGTATTGTAAAGAAAGGAATATAATTAAGTAATTTAATAGATATATACTTACCAGATATTGTAACAGGAGTTGAATCATGGCTTGAGAAATGATATAATGCATGCAGAATAATCTCACTTGAATTGGAGTGTATGTCGTAGAGATAGGATAGGAATGGTAGGAGGGGGAGTATGCATTCTGGTGAAAGAAGAATTTGTAAGCTACGAAAAAGTTAAAGATGACAAACATGAAATTCTAGGTGTAAGGCTCATCTCTAAAGAAAATAGGCAATTTGATATCTTTGGAGTGTACAGACCGGGAAAGGGTAGCGCTGACGCTGATTCAGAATTATTTGATAAGATAATCAGTTATGGGGTAACCGATATGGAAAGGAACGTGATAGTAGCGGGTGATCTCAATTTAACAAATGCCAATCGGTAAGGTAATGCGAACGACCGGAAGCTTGACCAACAAATGGCAAATAAGTTAGTATGGGAAGGGGAACTGATTCAGAAAATGATGGAAACCACTAGAGGGAAGAATATTCTGGATGTGGTGCTAGTAAAACCAGATGAGCGCTATAGAGAAACCGAAGTAATAGATGATATTAGTGATCACAAAGCTGTTTTTTTGTAGTAAAAACAAATGTGAAAGGTAGGTATTAAAATGAGGACTATTAGGAAGTACCATATGAGTGATAAAAGAGGCTTGAGGGACATGATACTGTATAGGCTTTTAAAATGTAACTATGGTCGGTGGAAAATGGTAAATAAGAATTTAAACTGTCTGTGAGATGATTTTGCGATTGTGAAAATAGGTTTGTACCTTTGAAGGTAGTAAGGAATGGTAAAGGTCCACTATATTATAACAGAGAAATAAAGAAACTGAGAAGGAGGTGTAGGTTGGAAATAAATAGAGTTATAAATGGCTGTGGAAGTAAGGAGAAATTGAAAGAACTTACTAGGAAATTGCCAACGGCCGTAGCCGTGTTGAAACACCGGATCCCGTGAGATCTCCGAAGTTAAGCAATATTGGGCATGGTCAAGATTTGAATGGGTTGCCACGCGCTGTTGGTGGGGTAAGGGAATGGAGGAGCGGAAAGGAGGTGGCCACCCTACCGCACGTAAACTGCGGCTCAAGCACACCTCTACGGAGGTTCGGACCTGCTTTCGGGCAGAATACACCATTACCTTACAAGGAGATTGAATCTAGCAAAGAAGTCAGCTAAGGATAACATGATGGCAAGGATAATAATTGACAGTCATACAAATTTTAGTGAAAATAGGAAGGGTATGTATAGGTACTGTAAGGCAGAAACAGTTTCCATGAAGAACATTCCAGGAATCATTAATGAACAAGAGGAATGTGTATGGAGGATCTTCAAAAGGCAGAAGTATTCAGTCAGCAGCATTTAAAGATTGTTGGTCACAAGGATAATGTCCAGATAGAGGAGGTGACTAACACTAAAGAAGTATTAAAATTTACCTATGATAACAATGACATTTACAGTAAGATAAAAAAAGTTGGAAAATAGAAAAGCGGCTGGAATTGATAAGATTTCTGGGGATATACTAAAGATAATGGATTGGGATTCAGTACCATATGTGAAGTACTTATTTGATTATTGTTTGCATGAAGGAGCTATACCAAAAAATGGAGAGTTGTTATAGTAGATCCTGTGTATGAAGGAAAGGGTGATAGCCATAAAGCTGAATATTACAGGCCAGTCAGTTTGACATGCATTGCATGTAAGCTTTGGGAAAGCATTCTTTCCGATTATATTAGACATGTTTACGGAATTATTAACTGGTTTGATAGAAGGCAGTTTAAGTTAGGGAAGGTTATTCCACCGAAGCTCTACTTGTATGATTCCAACAAGGTATAGCAGATATCCTGGATTCAGGAGGTCAAACGGACTGTATCGTGATTGACCTATCTAAGGCATAGGGTAGATCATGGGAGACTATTGCCAAAATTAGTGCAATTGGACTACACAAAAGAGTGACTGAATGGGTGGCTATATTGCTAGAAAATTGAACTGAGGTAATAAAAGTAGGCGAAGCTTTATCTGTCCTTGTAATAATTAAGGGGCGAATTCCTCAAGGCAGTATATTGGTCCTTTTATGATGATGATGATGATACTTGTTGTTTTAAGGGGCCTAACATTGAAGGTCATCGGCCCCTAATTGGTCCGTTTATATCAACGATATGTGTAAAGAAGTGGAATCAGAGACAAGGCTTTTTGCAGATGATGTTATTCTGTCCAGAGTCATATATAAGGTACAAGATTGTGAGCAACTGCAAAATGACCTCTATGATGTTGTGAGATGGACAGTATAATGATAAACGAGTTAAAAGTAAGGTTTGAGTTTCGCAAATAGGAAAAGAGGAAAAGCCCTCTCAGTTTAATTACTGCGTTGATGTGGTGAAAATTCCTTTTTTTTGGGGATCATTGTAAGTACCTAGGTGTTAATATAAGGAAAATTTTCTTTGGGGTAATCACATAAATATGATTGTAAATAAAGGGTATAGATCTCTGCACATGGTTATGAGGGTATTTAGGGGTTGTAGTAAAGATGGAAAGGAGATGGCATATAAGTCTCTGGTAAGACCAAGATTACTTGATTCAATAACTAGAAAAAATCAAAAGAAAAGAAGCTCGATTTGTTCTGGGCGATTTCCAACAAAATAATAGCGTTACAAAAATGTTGCAAAGTTCGGGCTGGGAAAACTTTGGAAAAAGGAGACGAGCTGCTCGACTAAGTGGTATGTTCCGGGCCATCGGTGGACAGAAAACATGGAATGACAATAGTAGACGAATAAGTCTGAGTTCTGTCTTTAAAAGTAGGAAAGATCACAATATAAAGATAAAGCTGGAATTCAAGAGGACAAATTGGGGCAAATATTCGTTTATAGGAACGAGAGTTAGGGATTGGAATGTCTTACCAAGGAAGATGTTCAATACATTTTCAATTTATTTGCAATCATTTAAGAAAATGCTAAGAAAATAACAGATAATCTGCCACCTGGGCGACTGCCCTAAATGCAGATCAGTAGTGAGTGATTGATTGAAAAAAATGTATGACGTGTGTTGGTTAATTCCGATGGTTCGGGGGCTGGGTGTGTGTACCATCTTCAGCATTACAAATCATCTTAAGTGGGGCCCCATCCTCATAGATGCGCAGGTCGACTTTAGAGTGCCTAGTCGAACGACTTGCATGTCTGCTCTCCGGAGGTCACACGCCATTATTATTATTATTATTATTATTATTATTATTATTATTAATACCCTCTCACAAGTCATTGGTGAGATTTCATAGAAGATGGCCATTTAGTACTCTACTTAGAAATATTATTCTCAACAAATGTGTCAGAGTTCCAGTAATACGAGCTTGAATATGTCCTCTACTGTATGTTTACGGAAACAAACCACAGGAGTATGTTACATATTACTAGCTGATGTACCCGTGCTTCGCTACGGAATTCTACGTTGTATACAGCATTCTAGGTTAGGTAGTGTACACGTTGTGAGTAAGAGTATATTAAATTGCATAGCTCTTAACGTTAATCTAGAAACGCGACGGTTAAGCCACAAAACATATTTTCTTATGTGAAGACTGGTTTAGGGAATTTTCATTGTAATGGTAGGTCATCTTCCCTATCACCAGTTACAATCAAGTTGGGGAGTTTTCATCATAATGGCAGACACTCACTCTCCAGCTGCCTTTTTACATCCTCAGAAAGGCTGTCTTAGTGGTTTTCCCAAATGAAATAAACGTAGATCAGTACAATGACGTCAGCAGGAATGTGGCAATTAAAAGCAATGCTATCATATGAAGTACTCGATCAAATGAAAAACAAAACATTTTCTCACTTTTAACGAATAGTACTACGCTGCCGATCTAACAGTCCAAAAGTTCCAGAGCTGGAATGACCAGGCCGCAGGCAGCCGTGAGCCGTGAACACTCTTTAATTTCGGGGGGGGGGTAGGGGGAATCTCAATTCACTACACAAGCTAGAGGAAAAGCTCCTTCTTCGCAGCCAATTTAGAGTAAAATGAATGTAGAATTTAATAAAAGTGAAGAGTAAGAAGCTTTTCTTAAGAAACGGCTCTTTTGAGGGTTGAATTTCGAGTTATTTAGTGAATTATGGTGCTATAATTTGGAAAAGATCGTAATTGAAATTCTTGACCAGGTCTAGATTTTAGTGACTTGTTTTCCGACTTTAGATACAGATTTTCATTAAATTATCTTCAACCGTTATCTCGTGTTGCACGTACATACATACAGTACATACATACATACATACATACATACATACATACATACATACATACATACATACATACATACATACATACATACATACATACATACATACATACATACATACATACAGTACGTACATACAGTACGTACATACATACATACATACATACATACACACATACATACATACATACATACATACATACATACATACATACATACATACATACATACATACATACATACATACATACATACATACATACATACATACATACATACATACATACATACATACAGAAATTACTGAAAAGTAAGAAGCTCATTTCCTTCTTACTATGGACATGACCCATACAGAAATACCACTTTTCAAGTTCTGAGCAGTGTACAGACAAAACTCTTATTTTATATATATATATATATAGAGAGAGAGATAGATTTATTAAGGAAATAAATCATCCGTCCTCCAATGAGGGTGACCATTTGGATCCGGAATACAGTTTCAATTCAATGGAGTTTCAAAATATCAAGAAATGAAAATTTAATCGTTGAAGCTGTTATCTTCTATTTTCCCAGGGTTAGTGGGGGAGAAATGTCAATCACGTACAAGATGTACAATATAATACTATAACATATAATATATAATACTATATAATACTATACATTAAAAATATTAGACAAAGTGTTCGGCAGTGTGGTTTGATTAAATTATTTATGTTCAAAAATCCAATGTTATTACTACCAACTACAATCCATTTCTGAAAACATTGATATTAAAAAATGCAAAAGATAAAACAAAATGCAACATAGTTTTATATGTAATTCTTTTATGTGTTTTAGTCCTTCAGCTTCGCCTACCAGGCCTGAAATTAAATACATGGGGAATAAACATGCATCCTGAGAAGAAGATCCTGGCAGAACACCTCAATTCTTATGAATATTTCTAATGTACTACGAGTAAAACCAATGTATACTAAATATGAATAAATATGTTTGTGAAATTCTGAAGTTAAGATATTTATGGAATTATAAAATGAGGTCAGTCATTACTGATTATTCAGACTCCTGTACTATAGAGCAATTAATCAGTAAGTAGAGCTAAAGGTAGACCGGAAAGACAACTAGCAAATAAATATGATTAAAAATATAATAAAGTCACAATTTATGTTAACAGATCGCAGGCCGAGTCTCATGGTAGGCCTCGCCTCGCTCGTACCTGAAAACCTGCCTCTAGGCTAATTAATAAGAAAAGAAACAAGAGATATATCGAACATACAGTTTATACAGAAAAATTAATTATGGCTGCTTACGACAGGAAGAATTTTATAACGGTTTAAAGAGCTGTGTTTTTAGCTTAAACAATGTTAGCAAAGTAGTAGGACCTGATTCCCCTCTAGCTGCGTTCAAGTGTCTCATTCACCAATAGAATGGTCCAGAAGCTTACTGACTTTTACGTGTTCATTCTACGTGGAATGAGCTCAGTTTCAAGACTGGGTAACAGCAAGCGACAACGTAAGCAGAGTAGTACCTAGAACCTGATTCTGCTCATGCTGCGTTCATTTGTCTTTTTCCAATAGACTGATGCAGCAGCTTCCTGACGTCTGCCTGTTCACTGTACCTGGAGTGAGCTCAGTTACAAGACTGGGTAAGTAACACATGTGCTCATATTATGTTTCATTATTCTGACATAACATACATCTGTAGTTTCGGTACCGTTCTTGAGCCTGTGTGCGTAGCAAATTCATGAAATTAAGTACAAAAGTAATATCTAGACAACATACGCGCTGACAGTGTTCAATATTCCATTATAAAGAGGAAGAGCCAATTTGTGACCTTGATATTGAGTGATGCAGTAATGCTGCCATATTGAGGTACTAAAATCGCCGTTTCGCGTGCCAACAATTACAACACTGAATGAACGCAGCCGAGCACACGTTGCTAGCGAGTCAGCCCAGCAAGCCAGCCAGAGCAGCTGTATCCAGCCAGTCATTAATCCAAAAATAATTTAATATCTCAAGACTTGATAAATGGATATATCGTGCCTTCACTTTGACCTTCTCTCTCCCTGTCACGGACCAATTTACCAGTCTTTTCCTTTCCAATACGTTTAATTTCCATTTCCTTACGCCCGCCATTGTGTTTGATGGAATAAGAAAACTTTTATCTTATAAATAAAATTGTCTGTAATATTATTTATTTCGCCAAATTTTAATATATTTATCCTTTTTAGTTCAACCCGAGATCATATCAGTGGTTTTTAGCTTTCGTGTTTGTTTGTTTGTTTGTTTGTTTGTCCGTTGTTTGTCCGTTGTTTGTCTGACTGTTTGTTTGTTTGTCTGACTGTTCCACCATCACGGATAAAAGGCTGAATAGATCACAATCAAACTTCACATTTGAAGTCTCCTCATTCAGGAACAGGTTTCGACATGCGTATCATTTAAAATCACTGACTAGACTGGGGGTTTATTGGAAGACTCGAGGAGTTTCTTCAGTTTTATCTTACACTACTGATTATATGTCGATCAAACTTCATATTTTTTAAGAGTCTACTCATTCAGGAGCATGTTCCGATATGCATATCTTTAAAAAATCACTGAACACAGTGAGGTTTTATAGGAAAACCTGAAGAGATTTTATCAATACTATTATTGTATCTCTTGGTTCTGTTTCTAATCCAACCAGTATTAATCTTCACTGAATTGAACATATCCTTTCACTTGGATGCCTGTTCGGTAACAATTAATTTGAAAATAGCTTAAATAGGTTAATAGTAAATAAGTAGTTTGCGACTGATATATGACTTGTGTTGTTCCTAAATGAACTGCAAGTGACCATGTCAAGCGATGGAAACAGTAAGGGCGTGGATAGTTTGGCCCATACAGAACATAATCAATAAGATATTCGTAGAGTACTTATTCATAAACAAAGAAAGCGAATTATGAGGCAAATAAACACCCACTGCCAAAAACTTTCCGATGGTGGAGCAGGTGATTTTTCTATAAAGGGGTAATTATCATCATGCTCCAATACTATTTTACCAACGTAAAATTTTCAAACAGTAAAACTATAATTAAGGATCGAACCACAACTTGAAGACAGAGTTAGGGCGAAGCGTTGCTGAGATAATTCCTGAAGGTCATCTGGAATAAGTACAGTAATGACAAGGAAATAAGGGAGAAATAGAGTAGTCTGAATATTCGTAACAACAAGATTGATACCAAGATATATTTATAACACCATTGAAAGGAACAAGATCATTACACTGAGTAAGATTAACTTAAGTTAAACACCTGGAACACGGTGGGTTTGTTCTGAACATGAAAGTTAGAAATTTAAATACATAGCAAGGACTCTTAAGAAAATTGACCTTATGGATCGTGTCAAGACTTCGGATAACACGTAAGTTTTATCGAAGCAAAAAAATTATTAAGGACAACAATTTAACACCAAGAAAGTGAGCACAATTGATAAACACTTATAACTTCGACAATGAAATGCCTAGGCCACTTTACAAATTTGAGACCACCAGGGTTACACTTAAAACATTAAATGTAAATAAGGACCGACAGTAAATTTAACGAAGCAGAAGAAGAGGGGGTGGGAGGTTGTAGGATTGGCGAGGGAAAAGGAAGGAAGAATATGGCTGTATTAATCTTAGAAAGTAGTTACACAATGGGAAATTAGTTCCCTATGCGACAGTCACTCATTTGACTAAACTTCAAGTGTTCGTTCACACAGAGTGTCTTGCAGCATAACTATTCGAGTTAGAGTTACGTCTAAAAAGGATCTCACAATATTGAGTACTCGAATTGCCACACAGAGGCCTAAAGTTCCATTGCAGATAATGCCTGAAGGGCACAATAAAACAAGTTTAAGTAAAAGTAGCAGGGTACTGGATGAATATTTGCTCACCCAGCCTGTTGTTAACAGTTCAGATGTAGCATTGCGGAGTAAAGTAAAGGATCGTACGGACCAGCCGTTACGATCAGAACTGCTCCCTCCACACCAGTTCGTCACTCGATGCTGACTGCCAGTTCATTATTTTTAGTCCGGCTTTTTTCTTTCGTTGGGAGGGGGGGGGGGCGAAGCCCGCTCCCCCCGTGTGACCATCGACTCAATCTACATGGCCTCCGACATGCTATTAGTTCTAAGAAGAGAAAGATATCAGGGAGGAATGGAAGTGTGATACTATAGGAGTATCTGCCTGTCCCCATGCTCAGCATGCTACCAGGCCAGATATGGTGGTGGGTATCAATAGTGGTGTAATCGGGTAATAAGGGTCAGCAAAAACCACATAGGCAGAAACAGAAAGATACCTACATGTAAAACCTGACATTTTGTAGATAGCACATGCATGGATATGGTTCTGGAGACGTCCAGGTAATTGTGTTAGTTGGGAATGGGTATCATGCACTAGTCATAAGCCTATTCCTCGCCATTCCAGTTATTCAGGGGAACAGTCCTTCTAGGCACTGCTGTGACTAGCGCGGGCCGTGCTGGTTGCCCAGCCATGCGGCAATAGCCACTAGTGCCTGCCGCACCGCCCGACACCCTCGAGGTCCCTCGTACCCAGTCTCCAATCCCGGAGAATGGGGCCAAGCCTGCCGAGGCGGGGACATGCTGGATGGTTGTGGGACATGGCGCCGGGCCTCCCTCCTCTCTGTCCGTGCCATGGCCCGGTAGACAGGGCAACTGCGATGGGAGGCCGGATGGCCCCCGCCGCGCAGTTGGCGCACACCGGCGCCTCCCTAAGTGTAGCGCAGGCCATGTAATGGTGATCACCACCAACACGGTTGCACTTTACTTGGAGACCACAGCTGACCTGACGGTGGCCCCACCTCAAACAGCGGAAACACTGCAAGAGCTGCTGAGGGGGACGTTCTGTTCTCACCTGACTGCCGCTACCTGCTGAGGTCCTCTCCTGAGTGGTTCCTCGGTCGACTGCTGTCCTGGTAGCAGTCCTGGATTGTGGCTCGGTGCCCCGGTCCTGGTGGGCCGGCGTCGTCTTCTTCTTTCTCCTGGTCCGGGGACGGCGTCTTCCTCCGTGGTGTCGCTTCTCAGCAACGGAAGAGGCCTCGTCTTGGTGGCTCCCCTCCCGTCCTGGCGACCCCGGGGTAGCGAGTGGTCCCGCTGTGTGGCTGTCTTCCCCCTCGTCATGGCTGGCGGCGGTGGCGTTGATCGGTGCTGACACCCGACAGCCTTCCCTGTCCTGTAGGGCGTATATCGATGTCCGCATCTCGACAGACTCGCTGGCAGGCTGGGCCTGAATAGCGGCCTTAGAACGCCAAGGGGCGTCCTTCTACACTGCTGTGCTGCTCTCCACCATAAAGCCAGTGCACACAATTATAGTCGAAGGTAGCGGATTCGAGAACATACGAGAAGTATGCGTGACGTAGTCATAAGGTAGAAGAGGGGAGGGTAAGGAGCAAACCACAAACACAGTGCAGAATCGGCCGGATAAGCAGACGGAGTGGAAGGTGCAGCATAGATCAGGTGTAGAAATAAACAAAGCAGCAGGTCGGCGAAGTTGGTAAATCCCAGAAGTAGTACATATGTTAGGGAGCACGTAATACACTCTTATGCCCATTTCTTTATTTAGGACTATTCCTGATCCTGCTTGACCCTGGTTTGTCAGATGATGTTCCTGATTTAATTATTCTGATATCGCCATTCCAAAAGTCTCCTGCATCTGGCCACCTTACCTCTGACTCTCCTAAAATGTCAATATTCATTCTTTTCATCTCTTGTTTCAAATCTTACAACTTTCCACGCTTCATCATCGATTGCACATTCCACGTTGCTATTCTTTTCTCTCCTCCACTGTATTTCCATCTCTTCATCTCTTCAGTTGTCCTCGCCCGGAGATCCGAATGGAGGACAATTCCAGAACAATTTTGTAGAGAGCCTTCCAACATACTGCCGATACTTGGGAAATATTAATAGATCATTAATGGAGTAGTTTCCAGTAGTGATGGGCAACGCTCTCGCTCGAGACTCTCGAGACTCACGTCGCAGATCTCGAGAATCTCGCGAGAATCTCGAGACCGATCCTCCTGTAGCGCAAGCTGTGCGATGTACCAGTAACTACGACTGTAAACTTGATAGTATATTATTGGCAGTTATTGCGTGAAATAGCGTTCTCATATGAAAACGTGTAAGCCAATACATTTTGTCAAAAGCCTGGAATAAAAACTGCATGTTCAACTATGAACCCCTTAATACCATTAACTAAAGTGGAAACAGAATGTCAGTATCTTAAACTGTTCACGACTTATTTGGGGTGGACATCTTAGGTGAATAACAATGCATAATTTGTGAATAACTGTAGATAGGATGTACACCTACTTGGATGCTAGAGGCGTGCATTATTCGAACCTGAGACGGGGAAGATGTGCGTTGCTACATATGCAACCCCCATTACACATGAGTCGAACGTGTAACAGAGGTAATGGGCAACGCTCTTTAGACGGATTCTCGTGTGCTGCGAGCTGTGCGACGTCCCAGTAACTACGAGTGTAAGCTTGATAATTATCATCAGCAGTTCTCACATGGGAACGTATGTGACGATAAATTTTGTCTCTAGGAAAGCACTGCATGTTGAACTATGAGCTTCTTACCATTAACGAAAGTGAACACAGAATGCCAGTATCTTAAACTGTTCACGAGTTATGTTGGGTGGACTTCTTAGCTGAATAACCCGTATGATTTGTTAATAATTGTTATTAGGATGTAAACCTACCTGGATGCCTCACAATCGTTGTCGGCAGGGTAGTTCCTTATGATTCAGACCGGGCCGGAGGTGTTCTGTGACGATTCCTCTTCATAGATATTATGCGTTTGTAAGTGCCGGATCATCCTAGAAGTATTTCTGCCGATGTATTTTACTTCTTTTCAATATCCAACACAGTGGGCTGTGCTATGTGACATCTCTTAAAAATAACCGATATCCACGACTTACGTTGCGTTTCGGATATGGTCTTCAAGTTGTCGCGTACAACTAGACACAGTTCACATTGCACTGTCATATGTCGAAGAACCTACCTAATTATGACGCGAATACTCTATAGCATTGTAAGTAATTATTTCCTTCGTCACAAAAATATCGGTAAACACAAGCAGTGGTCATATGTTATTGAATGCGGGGTCTGATAACGATGTACACCTGCCTGTCGAAAGAATTGGAGCAAACTGAAGCAATTTAGATGGCATATTCCACTCATACGTAATGGTGGTTGCATATGCAGCAAGGCGCACCTTGCCTGGTCTCGAGTTGGAATAATCCACGCCTCTAGTATCCAGTTACGTGTATCTACAGTAGCCGTCGGGCTCTGTACTTAAACCACTCATTCGTGTACCTAGCAGTGCATACAATGCCCGAATGCGTGTCCTTTATAATTATGTTATACTACGTCAAAATAGACCTCGGTAGAAATGAACACCCTAGTCGCTTGTTGACACGTATTTACGAAACTGAGAAGGCCCGTGGTTGGTTATTCGCATATTCTGAACAAATAACATTCAGCTCCGACTACCTGTAGGCCTACGACACGCTGCTCGCCGCACAATATGGGGACAACGCTCTCGAGATTTCTCGAAATTTCTCGCGAGAAAAAATGCCTGCGCTAGTCTCGAGAATTCCCGAGAAATCTCGAGACCTCGTCTCAGACTGCCATCACTAGTTTCCAGTTGTTTTCTCCATCCTATACCGTTGACCATCACTAAAGTGGCTCATCCGCCTTCAGAGGTAGTTTCCTATCTCCAGGGCAAGAAAGTGTCCTGTATCACTACCCGCTCATCCGCCATCCCAGGAGGCCGTTGGCTAGTGATGGGCAGTCTGAGACGAGGTCTCGCGATTTTTCGAGATTTCTCAAGACCAGCGCAGGCACTATTTCTCGCGAGAAATTTCGAGAGATCTCGAGAGCGTTGTCCCCGCATTGTGCGGCGAGCAGCATGTCGTAGGCCTACAGGTAGTCGGAGCTGAATGTTGTTTGTGCCGAGTATGCTAATAGCCAACCACGGGCCTTCTCAATTTCGTAAATACGTGTCAACAAGTGACTAGGGCGTTCACTTCTACCTAGGTCTATTTTGACGCAGTATTCTGGCATTGTATGCACTGGTAGGTACACGAATGAGTGGTTTAAGTACAGAACCTGACGGCTACTGTAGGTACACGTACCTGGATACTAGAGGCGTGCATTATTAGAACGCGAGACGAGGCAAGATGCGCCTTACTGCATATGCAACCACCATTACGCATGAGTGAAGTGTATTCTAAATATGCTTCAGTTTGCTCCAATTCTTTCGACAGATAGGTGTACATCGTTATCAGACCCCGCATTCAATAACACATGACCACTGCTTGTGTTTACCGATATTTTGGTGACGATGGAAATAATTCATTACAATGTTATGGAGTATTCGCGTCATAATTAGGTACTTCGACATATGACGGTGCAATGTGAAATTGTCTATAGTTGTACGCGACAACTTGAAGTTATGTTGGTTGTGTTGCTTATTCAAAAGAAGTAAAAAACATCGGCAGAAATACCTCTGGGATGATCCGTCACTTACAAACGCATATCAATGAAGAGGAATCGTCACAGAACACCTCCCGCCCGGTCTGAATCATAAGAAACTACCCTGCCGACAACGATTGTAAGGCATCCAGGTAGGTTTACATCCTAATAACAATTAAACAATTATACAGGTTATTCAGCTAAGAAGTCCACCTGACATAACTCGTGAACAGTTTAAGATACTGGCATTCTGTATTCACTTTAGTTAATGGTATTAAGGAGCTCATAGTTCAACATGGAGTGCTTTCGTAGGCTTTTTAATAAATATATCATCACACACGTTTCCACATGAGAACTGCTGATGATAACTTTCAAGCTTACATTCGTAGTTACTAGGACGTCGAACAGCTCGCAGCACACGAGAATCGGTCTCGAGAGCGTTGCCATCACCCCTGCTGAAAGAATTGGAGCGAAGTCGGGCATTTTAGATTACACGTTCGACTCATGTGTAATGGGGGTTGCATATGTAGCAAAGCACATCTTCCCGGTCTTAGGTTCGAATAATGCACACCTCTAGTATCCAAGTAGGTGTACAACCTATCTACAGTTATTCACAATTTATGCATGGCTATTCAGCTAAGATGTCCACCCCAAATAAGTCGTGAACAGTGTAAGATACTGATATTCTGTTTTCACTTTCGTTAATGGTATTAAGGGGTTCATAGTTGAACATGCAGTACTTTTTCTGGCCTTTTACAAAATGTATTGGCTCACACGTTTTCGTATGAGAACGTTCTTTCACGCAATAACTGCCAATGATATACTATCAAGTTTACAGTCGTAGTTACTGGTACGTCGCTCAGCTTGCACCACAGGAGGATTGGTCTCGAGATTCTCGCGAGAGTCTCGAGATCTGCGACGTCAGTCTCGAGAGTCTCGAGCGAGAGCGTTGCCCATCACTACCGTTGGCACTTAGTAATGGTCGTCTCGTTATCCCAGGAGACATTCGGTCCCTGTATTCGTTAGCCGCTTGAATATGACGAAAATGTATATTCAGACGTTGTCCCCTCTTTACCGCGGGGAGGTGAATATCAGGAATTTCCTTTCATCGAGTTTAGGACCATAGTGGCATTTCCTAAACTCTCCAGTATGCCATCGTATACTTTAAAACAGGGCATTCAGTTTCATTACTAAGACCTAGCTTATTGCCTGGGATATGCTTTCCACGGTGATCTGTGACTGCAAGAACTTCCAGTTTCGATATGAAACGGTAAACATGATCCCAACTAGCTTGTAACGTACTAAGAATATATTTATTGCAAGCAGTAACATTTTCCTCTTTTGCCCGAAGAGTATATTGGAAGGTGTAAGATTTTGGTGTTCCACTGCCATCACAACGGCGTGATCTAATAGCTCTGTTTACTTTCACTACACCCCGAAGAATAGCGTTCTGTTTTTAATAATGCCCCAATTTCCAAAATTAATCTAATACCATTTTACTTTGCTCATTAGGAAATGTATCAGGATAGTGTCTGGGACAATGACAATCGAAATTCGTAGGAAATGTCTAAGAGGGTATACATCGTCTACCGTCCTCTGACTGATACTCCTTACCACTTTCTTAAACGCTTCCTGATATTCTTCTTCCAGTTGTGTTCGTCCCTTTTCCGCTTTCTTCCACTGCCAACATTTTCAGTTAAAATAGGTTGAGAATTTTTTTAGTTGGTATATCCTACAACTGGCAAAGGTGCTTCTCCAGATACTGACATAAATAACAAAGTAAGCTTAGTATTGTCCCCTTTTCCGGGGTCGCTCAGTCGGCGGAGCGAAAGTCCCAAAGGGTGGAACGTTCGCAGGGCCAACTTTACTGTTTCGGGACAGACCTTCGAATTATTTTTATTTGCAGGGCTATAGGTGACTGGATAGGTGACACAGCATGAAAAAAATCAGAACAAAATAACAATAACATTTATTAAATAAATAACAGTCTGGACATGCAGATGAGAAAAGAAGAAAAAACTATTTACACCAATACAACTCAAATTGACTGCTTCAGATCAGTAACATGAACGTATGTACACTGCTTGCTCATGGGTTCCATTATCTTCAACTCGTCTTCATTTAAACACCATCCGAAATCATGCTTCAGGTCAAATCTTTGATTTACAGAACAGTAACATTGGAACAATCATAATGTTAGCGACAATGTCCTTATGACCAATAGTGCTACATTAGATCATTTAATTATACAATATTCCCTTGAGGGATAAATTCTTTACCAATTTTACGAGTACTGCCCCTTCATATAAGTTCTGGGCAAATTCTCATCAATTTATCTCACTAAATCACCATGGCTTTTTGGAAAATCATTTGAAAAAGTTTTCACGAAATTTCCTTTACTAATTTTTGGAGAATTCTGCAATATTTCCATTTCCAAAATTCTTTCACAATACTCAGAAAATTCGCTTACACAATACCTAGGAAATTTCTGAACATTATTGTAAGAATAACCTTTCAATATTTACATGGAAATTTCTTTACATTTTCATTGGAAAATTCATTTAAAATTTAATTTTGAATTTTTAAAACATTTAATGTGGAAATTCTTTGACATTTATTTTGGAAATTATTTAGCAAGTTTCCCATCCTTCACAGGTTACGTTTGACTGTATTCTTTTATTGACAATTTTAAACGATTATTTATTCACTAATTTACTGTAGGTAGATAGCAGAGTATCACGTAGCGAAACGTGCAGCCAACGGAAATCAAAACTCCACATGACAATAAACCACATGAAAAATCACCAAAAGAACTAACATTTGTTGAAACACATGAATAAGCTGTCACACAATTACGCAATCTCCCCCAGTTATTTATCAGCAGATTATATCATAGTATCGAGGTTATTTTTTAAAATTATTATTATGTCTCCCTTCAGAATTAGGTTGAAGACCCTCGCATCATTTGCAGATAATAGCAATAAATCACCATGACCTATGATGAATGACCTAAATAGGATGAATGAAAAAATTGAAGAAACAATCATCACCACCATCAGTTAGGGATAAATCGAAGAATGCACTCATAACCTCAGGGAAAGAAAAAAATATTGAGTCATTACTTTACACAATATAAGTTGTTGAGCGAAAGTTTATTATTTTTCCCTGAATAATTAACCATATCACCATAAATCACAATACCCTTACGACTAACATGTACCCTAGCGGTCAACATGTTGTCTAATATCATAACATTTTATCATCGCAATCGTCGCTCATATTTAACTCTCAACAACAAGTTTAAATTTTTCCGACTCATTATTATTATATCCCTGATTATTGTTCCTAAGCTCATCATCTCGATGAGCTGCCTACTGTCCACATCTATCAACTTCACTTCTAAGGTCGGACATACTTCACAAATCATTTCTTTACCAAAGCTTCGATTTAATTGTTGCTTTAACATAATCCGATATCATGATTTTTAATGCACACAACATCTTTATTATTATTATTATTATTATTATTATTATTATTATTATTATTATTATTATTTATTATTATTATTATTATTATTATTATTATTATTATTATTATTATTATTATTATTATTATTATTATTATTTGCCTTCATTCCCCCGTAATTCATTTCGAAGATTTTAATTGCACATAACCTCGTGAAATTCACTAACAACGGGGGTTATCAAACACTGGATCAACACAGCAATATTCCAAGAAATGTACAAAATGAAATCAATGAATCAAGGAATCAATGACTACTCTACCATCACCACAATTTAAATACTACATCTCTAACTAATCTACGTTTCATTATATAAGAGCACAATCCAACTAGCAATCTACCGAAAGAGAAGAAAATGTGACAAGAGTAGAATACTTATTATTCCGATGTAAATCTCCGGCGTCTTGAATATAGGTGTAGATGTAGGTTCTTCCTTTGGATTATGGCGGGTTGTAGATCAACAAATTGATCGTGCTGGCTCACACACGTCGGCTGTACACATCAGGATTCCTGTGCAGTCAAATAGCGTAGAATCACTTCAGCAGTGTTTTAGAGTTCCCCAAGATTTCCTTCTTAGTCGGCCCATGATGACGACTCGCCTTCGTTGATGTCGCTGAAACTAAAATTTATTATTAAAATTCGATCCACACTCGTTGTAGACTAACAGTTTGCCTTACAGTACTTAACTGGCGCAATGATGTACACTGTGGTTCAGCCCTACAGAAAGCTTCAAATCTTGACCTCATTTATCAGTTTACAGCACTTGGTTGAGTTGTTGGAATCTCGAACAGTCCACTATATTACTGTTGAAAACGATGTTCCTCGGTCAGGTTTATTCTCGAAGGTTCCATTTCAATGACAATCTTCCCTCGTAATTCCTAATAGAACATTCCATAAATTTCTGCGGCAAAACTTGACGTAACGTCGTGTACTGACTGTCCGTGGTTTGGAAATTTCCACCCACGAAAATGTGCGGCAATAATATATGCACTATGCTGATCCGTCTAAACAGAAAATTAAATTAGCACATTCGAATACCATAATCGTCGTGTAGTACTATATTGTAGTCAAATAGTTCCTTTAACAGCTTTAGCAGTGACCATCGTACTCTATCTGTTCCTCAGCCTTATTAAAACCTCACTGTCCGACTTCTTTCCAGAATGATTCTCTGACTATAGAACTGCTTCACTAATTCTCATTGGTCGCCAGCTATTTTGCGACGTGATTCGTTATTCCAAATTTGGAGCAGATCTTTCTGGAATCTCACTCCCCTTTGCCTCCGGCTCGCTATGTGACGTAAACCCTATGACGTACGATGACCTTCACCGCCTGACACTGTTTCCTCTCGTGCGCAGCGGAACGGCACGGTTATCAGCTGGTGCTCGCTCGCGCGTAGACCCGTGTTACGTAACGAGAATTGAACCAACTTATCTAAGTCCAATAAAATACCATTTGAACTTAATACCTGAATAATAATATTAGCAAAGTAATAAAAATGCAATTGTTAATTTGTGAGAATACAAACATATTTCGTATTAATATAAACCTTCACTTACCAACAGTAGGATCACAAGCAGAATTTTTACTTTTCTCGCTGCGGACTTTACACTTGCTGCAACCAACTTGGGAAATAGCCTAGTATCTGAAAATATAAACAATTCGTTAAAGTATGTTCAAGCTTTAGTTGTAATTTTAATCCACTTTTAAAGCAAAGTCCTAGACCATAACACGTAAATAAATGAAAATGTGGACTGTATAAACAATTTGTTGGTATGTAAAACATAAAGGCCTAACCTAAAAATGTAAGGCTGTACTTTCATTATAAAAATAAAACTAGTAATAATTCCAGTAGACTTACCTTGGTCTGAATCAGAAAATGTATCAGATAATGAATTAGGAACATAATATTGAATTTTCACGACCGCATTCTAATCAAAATCGACTTTCAACCTATTAGGCCGTGTTATATACATTTAGTATGTGGTGAAGAGATGTTAAGGTACAGAACAAAAATGGCCAACCGGACACCAGTGAGATCCGGAACCCACAACCTTCCGTTTTCGCGTCGGTTGATCTACCAATAGAGTCATTTTTGTCCTGTACTTAACGTGTGTTCAACACGTACTAACTGTACGTAACACGGCCTGATAGGTTGAAAGTCGATTTCGATTACAATGTGGTCGTGAAATTTCAATATTCATTGACTTGGCCCTCAACGGGCGACTTGCACGCACTCTGCAGTGTGATGGCAGTAATGCCAGACCTGTAGCTTAGATCGTTTCCAACAGAATAAGGATGACCTAGGCCACCATAGTTTAATTGGTAGAGCAACCGACGCTAAATCGTGAGTTCGGATTCCACTGGTCTCCGGTTGGCTGTTTACGTTCTGTACTTAACATGTGTTCAACACGTACGAAATGCATGTAACATGGCCTAATAGGTTTCAAGTCGATTTCCATTCATCGGTAGACATGTTATTGACCAAATTAAACACATACACTCACAAAAAATGATGGCACGTAGTGTAATGCACTTGGTTCACTATGGCAGTGAAAAATGGTTAGCAACCTTCACCTTGCACAGGAAGTGCTGCTTCTGTGAAGTAGCAAATGCCTTATCGACTTAGTTTGCTGTGGCAATGAATACATCAAAGAAATGAAATAAAATGTCGTATGGCTTTTAACGCCAGGGTATCCCAGGACGGGTTCGGCCCACCAAGGTGCAGGTCTTTCTATTTGACTCCCGTAGGCGACCTGCACGTCATGATGAGGATGAAATGATGGTAAAGACAACACATATACCCAGACCCCGTGCCGTAGGAATTAACCAATTAAGGTTAAAATCCCCGATCCGGCCGGGAATCGAACCCGGGACCCTCTGAACCGAAGGCCAGTACGCTGACCGTTCAGACAACGAGTCGGACATCAAAGAAATGATGCGTTAAATGAGAATATAATATCTGATTAAAATATTCTTTCATTAATTTAAAATGTCTATAAAATTGACAGTATAATGTGACGTGTAAGATATGGCTATGATACATGACACAGTTGTACTAAAATGTGACACCGGTAATACAATCGCATTTAAATGACGCAGGTAAGAAATAAAAGAATAGAAATGTAGGAAACAAGAATAGGTCTACATACACAAGTTGATTACCACTAATCACCGTCCTTATCGTAAACTGACATGAAATATTGTACATATGTTCCACTTTAGCGATATCTTTAAGAAATTATACATAATTATTCCTGTTCTCAGATAATTGTTATCTCCTAATGCTGTTGGTATAAATGAACAACATTGCACTCGGCGTATTACAGTTCTTTCTATGAAGTTAGACACATCGTCAGTAATGGTGAACACAGGGACACTTTCCATATTCTTGGCACTCATGTGCCACTTCGCTGTAAGTGATTTTATTGTATTACAGATTATTGTTTTGGTTAAAGCAACAGCTTTTATGAGTGATACTCACAAGAATTCTAAAGGAGAATAAAACATGAGAAAGAGGGTTATTTAAAAATTCATAGGATTATTAATACCTTAAATAATATTACTAATACTACTACTATTACTAATAATAATAATAATTATTATTATTATAACAGCAGATGGATTTGCTGTAACTCTACTCAGTAATATACTCATTGGTGAATATGATCGAATTCCAGCGCAGTCGATCGGAACTTTAATTTCTTAGCATTCTAGAGTGAAATTCCCATATGAGTTAAGAGGTTAATAATAATAATAATAATAATAATAATAATAATAATAATAATAATAATAATAATAATAATAATAATTGTTACGGGTGTTACCCGTGGAACGCAGAGGTGAAAGAAGGTGCCGGGGTGAATGGGTCTAACTACAATGCCAAGAAAGAATTTAAAAGTGAAATGGAAGGTTATATTTTTGAAAAGCAACAAGTTAACAAATTCTCACTTAGTGAGATAACAATGACAAAAAATAGAAAAATCCAAGATTACAGTACTTTAACTCTCTTGGGCTACAAGCCCCTAGTTTTACAATTTTTGAGTTCCCAGCTCAAATTTACAAAGAGCACAAATTTACACAAGGGCAGAAATCCCTCAATACATGGAACGCTTGCTCCCAACACACAATATCAAGCCTCCCAGAGGCACTTTTACAACACTAGAAAAGAGCGAACGTGCTCTCAGTTCTCCCAAGCCTACTCAAGGCAACATTACATGAAAATCGATTAATCACAGGCCTTACAAGGCACTATTTACAAATTTGAAACAGGGGTACCTTGTACCCAACCTGTTGGGCCGTTGCGGAAAGAAACAGGTTAAGTAAATGGCCCGAAACACAAATTGAATGGAGGCGAGTACTTGCACTCCTAAATATGCATTCTTAAAACCTAAGGGGCACTAGGCCGATGAAACAGGGGCTATTCCCAAACTATGGAGGTGACTCGAATAAGAAAGTAATTTACCACACTACAGAATGAAAAATAGCATTAAATGTAGTCACCTCAAACCAAGATGAAGGGGAGCACGAGAGGGTACATCACTCTCTATCCCCGATTTACAGTTAAAGATTTATTAAATTTTTACATGAACCGAAAGGAGATTTACATGTAGAGTAGTTGGTTACATAGTTAAAGTTTCGAACCTTTCCCTCGGGTTAAACTGCGGAGCTAGCCAAAAAGTAAGATATTAGATCGCCATTGCCTTGCTGAGGAACTGCTGCCTGATGAAAGAGGCGCCTCCCGCCCCCTGCTTGACACACACGCCTAGTTAGATGACGATCAAATGGCCAAGAGACGAGAAAATCCGCAGTTTATAAGCCCTAGGGGAAAGTTCGAGAACTTTCAGGCATAAACCAGCCACACCCTCTCATTTTACTGGTGGATTTAAAAGTTACAAGAAAAATCGAGGAAGAAGGCAGTGATAGGTTGAAAATTAATTACAGAAATTTGGGATTGGCTAAATTCAAAACTGGCAGAAAGAAAAGATAAATATTACCAACCCAAAAATAAATGAACATCGTTTAGTAAAAAACTTTTGAATACAAAACGTCTTTAAATCAAAAGTCCTTTCACTTCGCACCAGGGTGCATGATCATAGTTTTCTCAGCAGTGACATCTGTTGAAGAAAGTCCAAACTTCTTGATGAAGGGCAAACAAAACAAGTAGAAATACAGTTAGTTCAGGAAACTTCAAAATAATAAATTTCATCAGATTTCTGTAGTGACATATTCTGAGTAAAGGTTTAAGTAGGTCTAGTTTCAAGTTCACGGTTTCTTCAGTAGAGGAGTTCTTTTAGGCGCAAGATTTGAATTTGCGTAGTACAGGCGAACCTCTCGGTACAATAATAATAATAATAATAATAATAATAATAATAATAATAATAATAATAATAATAATACGAAGAAGAGGAAGAAGAATAACGTGTGCAAACAGTACAATCATAACATGATTGGCATTTGCAGATGACCTGGCAATACTTAGTGACAATAGATAAAAACACGAAAAACACTGAAATACTTACATGAAATTTCTATCAAAACAGGTCTACAGATATCATATGAGAAAACACAGTATATGGAAAGAAAATATAACAATACCCAAGCCATGCACATCAAACATGGAACGATCACAAGAGTAGAAAAATTCCAGAATCTAGGGGAATACTTACAAATAGAAGAATCAATTAAGGCATCCAACACAGACAGAACAGACAAACTTCAGAAAGCGTACACACTCACACGGACACACTGCAATAAAAGAAACATATCAAGATAGGCCAAACTCAGGTACTACAATACAGTTGTACTACCAGAAGCCCGTTACGCTTTAGAAACAACCCCAGATGGAAAATCATGTATCATAGAGACAGAAGAAATAGAAAGTAAAATCCTCAGCAAGATTTTTGGAGCAACCAAAGACCAACTAAAGAACTATACGAATACACAGAGAGACTCACAAACATGATCAGAAATCGCCGACGAATGTTCTACGGGCATCTACATAGAACGGACAGCAGCAGGCTCACAAAGAGGATTTTTGATGTAGGTAATAGATCAATAAAGAAAAAATTAGAAGAAGAACTACAACAAGCAGGTATCGACAAGGCAATGATAAATGAAAGAAACATATTCAGAAATAAAATTATGAATGCGAAATTTGAAGTAAAAGAGAGTTAAAAACAGGTAAAGTATGGACTGAACAAAGGAAAGAAGAACACAGTCAAAGAATGAAGAGATTTTGGGAAGAGGAAAGGAAAAAACGAGACGAAATTTAATAATCATGTAACGTTCAAGTTCAACCACAGTCTTAATGGCAATAATAATAATAATAATAATAATAATAATAATAATAATAATAATAATAATAATAATAATGGTTAGCGTGCTGGTCTTCGCCCAAGGGGTTCCTGGTTCTATTCCCGGCCGAGTTGGGGATTTTAACTTCCATTAAACTTTCCTTTGGCTTGGGGACTGGGTTATTGTGCTGTCTTCAGTTACAATTCATCTCCGGTAGGGCGTCGTCTTCATAGACACCCAGGTCGCCTAGAGGTCGTCAACTCGAAACATCTGCACCGGACCTCTCCGATGATTATTATTATTATTATTATTATTATTTTATTCAGTATATTAAAATTAGTGAGCGTTTCAGCCAGACGTGCTATATATTTTATAGACTTTCGGCTGATCCAAACGCCTCATTTTCACTGTGTTGTCTGCTCTGTTGTGAGAACCTGAAGTAATGAGTTCTCTGACGCGCGGTGTTGAGTCTTGCCTGCAACTACTACTGCACTGTGCAATGTTAGAATCACCTTTTGACTCAGAATACAGTTCTAGTTTCGGAACCGTACTTGAGCCGCTGAACGATACAAAAACCTTCATAGAACATTCTCATCTCCCAATTCTGGGTCACCTGCAACTGGGGAGGGGCCTTTATTTATTGCAATTCATTTATTTGATTCACTCATTAGATTTTCCTTGTTACAGGTATGTCTCTATTTCTTTTTTACTTAATCCATTCACGGTCCAGGGTTGGATTTTTCCCTTTGACTCGGCAAGATATCCCAAATCTAGTGCCTCAAGGGCAGTGTCCCGGAGCGTGAGACTTTGAGTCGGGGATACAACTGGGGAGGCTTCTGGCCGTTTCACTTGCTATGCTGAACAGGGACCTTGTGGGGGGATGGGAAGATTGGAAGAGGTAGGCAGGGAGGAGGGAAGGAAGCGGCCGCGGCCTGAAGTTCGGTACCATCCCGGCGTTAGACAGGAGAAGTGGGAAAACACGAACAATTATTTCGAGGATGGCTCAATTGGGAATCGAATCCCCCCCCTCCACTCATTTGACTTCCCGAGGCTGAGTGGACCCCGTTCCAGTCGTCGTACCACATTCCAAATTTCGTGGCAGAGCCGGGAATCGAGCCCGGGACTCCAGGGGTAGCAGCTAATCACACTAACCACTACACCACTGAGGCGGACTATGTCTCTATTACTACATTAAATGTTATAAAGCTAATAGTGTTTATATCACTCTAAAAATTATCACACTTTTCTATGCCGGGCTGAGTGGCTCAGATGGTTGAGATACTGGCGTTCTGACCCCAATTTGGCAGGTTCAGTACTGGCTCAGTCCGATGGTATTTGAAGGTGCTCAAATACATCTACCTCGTGTCGGTAGATTTACTGGCTCGTAAAAGAACTCCTGCGGGACTAAACTTTGACACCTCGGATTGTGTTCAAAAGACGTAAAAGTACGGTAATTATTTAACGTAAAAACAAACAATGTTGTATTTAACACCTTTTTATTTTTATGTCCTACCCTTTCAGGTATACAGTGCTGCGTACACTCGGACAAACATGTCTCGTACGCTTCATTATTTTCCTTAGTACTTAGTTTATTTTCTCTCATTTTCTTTTGCCATATATTCTTAAAATACAGAAGAAAAAGTGTTCTTCCCAGAGAATTCCACTAGTTATAATTCTAAAATTGTGTGGAATTCTTTATCTTTTTTTTTTTTGTTTGATGTAAATTCCTTACCGAGTTATTTCGTCCTATATTTTGTCAATTGATGTCATCTTCTATTGTTTCTCCACAGGATAAACAGCGATTTTCGTCATGTTTCTCTCTGTGACACTTGTTCTTAATATATGCATTTTAGCCACCACACCATACGTCTTACTTATCTGTTCGTTCCTATTTTGACCGCCGGGCTCTTTATTGTTGGCATTTAAATACGATTGTTCATTACAGCACACGTAAGGTATATTTCTGTTTAAATATGTAGCCAGTCACTCGATAAGCATCACACCCTAATAAAGAAATTAGTGAATGGAGTGTCCGTCCGCAGAGGTAAAAACGTACAACATTATGTTAATGGTAGTAAATGATATAGAAAATAAATAAATCGTATATATAACTCTACTTTGTTTAAGCGTTCTGCGTTTTGCTGTTCATATATTTCGGCCCTTCAAAGATATCCCTTGTTAATGTTGATATTGTTTCACAGGCTGCTGGATATGTGGAGAACTTCGATCAGTTGATACGGCCACTTGCGGAGGACTGTAAGAAGTACGTAGGAGCAAGTGATGGTAAGTTATATAGTTAATACTGTAAAATAATTTTAACATCGTCTTAATCCTCATCTTGTCGATGAATAGATTACTTACTACAACTGTTGACGCGGCTTTCAGTACCTATTAGTTTTAATACAGTACTACACATACATGTTTCACCCCTATGAGGGGCTTCCTCAATGCGATTTATTAGATCAACCTCATATTAAATACGTAGTACTGTCATTAGACACAGTGTCGCTGTGGTGCTCTACAGCGGATAGGTTGCACCTTGGGATGGTGCGGTGACAGTACTTCGCTCGTCCCAGTAAGAGGCAGTTGCATTCATATAGCACAAGTGGAAAAGAAGGATCAAGTGTAAAAAAGGACAGCAATAAAGCGATCATTCACAATCTACGCGACTGAGTGTCGTGGGAAGAACTGTCTAGCGTTACACGACGAGGACGACGACGACGGCGACTCTGCACTTCGCTTCGTACTTGTTGTGAAGTTTGGTTGAACACGAGCAGCGGAATGCGATAATTTCGCAGTCTGAACACAATTAGCAAGTCCGCTAAGCGAAGCGTTTCAGGTGATAAAATTAAAATCGCGCGTATCGCCATTACAGGGCAAAAAGCAAGCTGATGTTTGAACTGTTTGACTAATAGGAAATTGAGCTGATCGAGTTCATTCACAAGGAAAGGCTGTAAAGAATAACGGCCGTCTACCCAATTGAATTCGTCCTAAGCATACTAAGCAGTGGTGTGGGAAGTATTGTTGGCTACTGAGTGTATGCTTCGAAGCAGTACATCGGTCCATTCAACTGTCCGTGTGAATCGAATCACAGCAGCAGCGAGCTGACGGTACGCGAGTGCTGAGTGGTGCACTTTCCCATTAGTGAGCCACAACACACACACATGGTTCATTATCGGAACGCTGGACATTGGCGAGGAGCCGATGATCCGCTGCAAATGAGAAATAAAAAGCCATGGCTAACTGAAAGAATCGTACGCTTGTGGCTATATTACGGATTCTAATTCTCAGCTCAGAAAACAGTACACTCAATTGGATTTCCATTAAAAAGGAGGTTTAAATAATAGTTGGATTCATTTGCGGTGTAATAAACGAAGTCGAATTATAATTCCGAAGTAGATAGGCTAATTATAGGTTCTTCAATTTTTGTGTTAATGAATCTTGGTATTATAACTTAGTTGACATTCGAGAGTTAATTCAACTCAACTCTATAGCCTCCACTATGACCATGAGTCATAATCATGAACACTCAGAAATATCTGTCTTATAATGGGAAGAACTGCTCACCGCTCTCCCAGTTCGTATACCACATCATTGCACAATAATTAAATAATCGAATCACGAGATCACCGACTGCCCGTGCACGGATATTTTTCATCTAATTCTAAACACTATTTAATGGAGTTGTCACTGCGGGGGGAGGCATTATAACAACAAAACTTTATGTGAAGAGGTAGCTGCAGGTGAAACCGCAACCTGAAGCCTGGATGACATGCATCAGGAAGCAGTTCATAGAATGAAGACCAGATAGGAGCAGTGAACATTGAGTATTATTGCTATTATCTACGAGTACACCCGGTGTAATAGGAACGGTGACTCTAATGTGCCGTATACCAGATCATTGTATAAATTAAGTAACGTGAACGGAATCGGATCGATTCAGTAAAATGAATCGAATATCCCATCATTAGTGAGAAGAACAGTCTATTGCTACACGACAAAGCCCCTGCACTTCGCTTTGTGCTTGACTAAGAGGAACGGAATTGAAAGCAAAGATTTCATTCCGCCGATGATGTCATCACTGTCACAAGAGAATCCGTAATGGATGTTCCTGCCAATATCACTCAGCAGTGCTTTGAAATGCTGTACTAATGTTGACAAACTTGTACGGTGGTCAACGGGGTCAGTTTTGAGGGACGATGGGGAGATGTGTAAGAAAACACTGTGTTGCGTGACTGCCTACAATCTGGGCACTCGTCCAAGAAGTTATTTACTGTGGCAGGATCATACCATAGACGTAAATACATTACTAACATTTCATATGAACGTAACAAAACATTTAAAGTAGTATACGCTGATAAGTGTTGACACTGAAAGGATATACATAACCATCAATGGATGGCAAATGTTTACTATACTACTATGATTGAGGTTTTTATTTGTTTTAATGGTCCCCAAAATCACGATATCAGTAACTTAAAATGGTTAATACACTGCTGTGCAAAACTTAAGGACGAGATAGATAAAGCAACATAAACTATCAACTACACGGTGGAAATGAAAAAAAGTGCGGTAACTTGTTGACAAAGGTCTCTACACGTGCATAGAAGCCTGGCGTGAGCTCATCGCGACTATAGCGTCAATTGGGACTGGTCCCACAAAATGAAGCATCTGAAGGAACGGGACAAGACAGTGTGATGAGCTGCGAGCTGTTACTGTGCGCTGTGGTGGTGTTATTTATTACAGCATGGCCAGGGGACAACATTTGGATGACTTCACATGGGAAAGGATCATCAGGGAAACTGGAAAAAGGACGAAGTCGGACGAGTGTAGCCGAGTAGTTGGTATAGTTCACAATATTTTTTCACGTGCATGGAGAGCATTCCGAACCACAGACACTGCTGCTGGAAGGAGAGTGTGATTCCATCCGAACCCTCGTCTGGCGAGAGGTAGGAACACATATTTCATCTAGGAACATTGTCAAACATTATCATTCTGGTGATCCAAGTGTTATGGTGTTGGGAGGCATAATGTTGCATGGGCGTACCGACTTACCAATCTTTGAATGTGATACACTCACCAGTCAACGTTATTATGACAGTGCACTCTTTTCCCATGTGAGTCTTTCCTGGGATGCACTCGACCCTCGCTTCACTTTTTTTTTATTCATGAGAATGACTGCATCGAACAGCGCAGGGGTAGGAGCTCTTGAAATGGGTGGATATTCCGTGAATGAACTGGCCTGCCCGTTCACCGACTTAAATCCCATCGAGCACGTGTGGGACATATTGTGCAGACGTCCATACACCAACGACCATCCAGCAGTTGTCAACCGCGCTGGTAGAGGGATGGAACGCCTACCCCAAGAACCCCTGACGAATCTTTTGGCCAGGATGGGGACGCGTTCTAGAGCATGCATCGCCATCCGCTGTGATCACACACCCTCTTAAGAACCATGCCCTTTCTTTTGTGATGTCCAGAGGAGTCGCAATGACTTACGTGTAATTTATTGTCTCTGAATAAAAGTGTCATATCTCTTCGTCTCATCGCATATTCCTTTCAGTTGCCTACCGTACCATACTGTATCAGTTCTTCCTGTGTATGGTTCAAGTTTCATCGAGCTATGTTACTTGAGAGTGACACAACATGCGAAAGTTTTATATAGCAGTGAAATTCTGCTATTATTTGTTATTTTATTACTGTACAGGAACAAAGTGTATTATTTCGAACCAGGTACCGTACATCATGGTACTGATAATGGTCTTTTCTTATAAAAATAATGAAAATAACGAAGGGGATACACCCTAGAGACTCACTTAGCCTTCTTGTACTTGGAAAGAGCATTCGTTATTTCTGCCAGGGAAGCATTATGATACGTTCTGAAACAGTGAGAGAAAGGTTAACAGCAATTCCCGAAGAACAGATAGTTATATCCACTGACGAAAGTCGATTTAAAAGGTGAGATATAAAGGTAGAACTGTCATCGTTGAGAATAATGGTATGCTGGTCGTCCATCATGTCTTAAAGAGCTGTCGCAGCACGGTCTGTAAAAGCACATCCGTAAGATACACTATACGCGTTAAGGGTTCCACATAACATATAAGTGCTGTAGCCCCATTCTGATGGATAAATTATAATGTGTGATGTACAACAGATATATATTAATTTAACCATAGCGAGAAAAATACGAGCAGTAAGTTCTAGGAATGAAATAACTCCTGTAAAACAAAAGATATTTCGCCGTAACGAATATTGTTGCCTATTATCAGATTCATCATCTCTGTCTGATTACAAACATTATACCCTGGAAAAGTAACTGCTTTGCCTGCATGAAACTAGGTTTAAGATAATGCTGTTGAAGGGATGTGTCAATCGCATAATTCTTTTAGAAGGATATATTTATAAGCCATTTCTGACTGGCTATTCTACTGCAATGTTTATTGTTATTTTAGAAGGGCCCATGAATGTTACGTGTCATCATCTCACGTAATTCCGATGCTGAAGGGACACCCTTATTGGATAGAAGAATACCTTGTAGATGTTGAGGAACTAGGTTACGGATGCTATTAAAAAGCATTATGAGGAGATAAGTGGCGATTGAGAGGAGCTGTCAGTTACAATACTATCATCCTTGAGTGCGAACATGTGTGGCAAAGGTAGGTAAGCGATTGAGTCCATGACTTCATGAGGATGGCAAATTATGTTGGGAAACGGTGATTGTATAATTTTTGTCGTATTAAGGGAGGGAAAGATTGCTTATCTCGAAGAGGTAATGGTTTAACTACATCAGTGGTTTCTTAGTAACAACTTCCTTAGCTTCCTCATACGGTAAGATATAGTTGGCCGAAATCTCGTTGATCTCTAATCGTTTATAATACTCAAGATACTGTTTACTTAGTGCATTATATTGACCTTCTTGCTGTACGCACGGAGGCTGAAGCAGTGAGCCATGGCTTGCAGCATGCGACACGCCACTGTTGTTACACCTAGCTTGAGATCGACAGCTTTTACTGACGTGTCCGAGGAGTAAACTATTGTAGGGAATACGCACTGGCGGCATACCACACTCCAGAACGTACCCCATATATTGACACATCTGGAAGAGTCTGAGGGTCAAAAGTATTCATCCTGGTCCGTATTGGAACAACAATTGTAATATCGACATTAGATGTGTTGCGTATCTTCGTGAATTTTAAAAGGCTGGTGTATCCTTATCCGCAAGACGGACGCCAGGACATGAATGAATTAACTCCAACCAACTCCCATTGATAGACGAATACATTTCACAGCGTATCATAATGAAAATACATTGTTCTAATGAAAACATCACTTTTTAAGCAACGCAGTACTGAAATACTGACACAGAAACTACGCTGCCAAAATAAACGTATTTACATTAGAGCGATGGCAACGATACTCAACTGTTGCCAAAGTCAAGAAACTAAAACGACGTGTTTACCACTTGCACATATTAACATTAAAACACCTCGATCAGGTGCTATCGTGGCGGCACGTGGTGGGGTCATAGTATGGCTAACATCGCCTTGTAGGCCTATATACAGTACATATGGCACATGTTAATGGCAGGTACAGAAATTTTGAGTATGTATAACATGGAACGACACACACTTTTCTTCGGTTGCAATTTTCGTGAAAACCATTTGGATGTTTGTGAAACGCTTCAGATGTTACAGACACAAAATATCATCATATCTAATATTTCATACAGTGAAGGCATCAATCTGAACAACATTAATATAAATATTAGCTACTCCGTTATAGAGGGTGATTCACAGAGGACGTGTAGAATTGAAAATGACGCCATTTATGTCTGGTAGCAGGTAGGAAGATGCAGATACTTTCCAAATATGAAAAAAGCTGTGGGAGATTTACTTACCATCGCAGAATATGTTGTAAATGACCTCCATCTTCATGCTGACACACCCGTCGATCCATCCTTCTGTAAGCTTGCTCTAACATTTCCTTGCCTAATCCATTGATTTCAATCATGATGTTGGTCTTCAAATCTTCTATTGTTCGTGGTCGATTTCGATACATTTTATCATGGAAATAACATCACGGGAAATAATGTGGTGTCGTTAAGTCTGATGATCTTGGTGGCCAGAAATTCTTAGATATTATTCTGTTCTTAAAGAAGCAATAGCAAGAGAGCCAGTTGATGTGTGGGAAGTCGCACTGTCTTGATGAAAATAACCTGCGTTCATTGTTCTCTAGTTGCTCGAGAAATTACAGGGAAATGTCCCTGTGCCGGTCTGTGATAATGGTATCCAAGAAGAAGAATGAACGCACCGTTCAGTTTGTCGACACTTCATACCAACTCCGACCATCTGTGGGCGCAGGGGTCTTTCATGTATAGCGTGTGGGTTATGTGTGGCCCAAACGCGGGTATTTTGAGAATCAAGTAACCATTCAGATGAAACCAGGTCTCATCTGTGAACCACCTGATGTTGATAATTCCAGGTAGCCGTTCGGTAAAATCTAAGCACCTTGTGCAGTAACCGACTCATTCTTCTTGGTTCGGTTCCTGCAGCTCGTGAATCGCAGTCATCTTGTATGGCCACAGTTTCGTTACCTTGGACACCCTCAGACATACAGAATACGAATACCCCCCCCCCCTCACCCCCCTGATACAAAGGAAGTAACGATTTCGTAGGAGACTGAAGCAGGCGAGTCTGAACAACTTCCTCCTCTTCTGCTAAACCAGATGTGCGATGCTTGCCAGACTCTCTCAACAAAGACCCAGTTATTTCCAACTTTCTCTGGCAGGATCGTACACTCCATTCTCTCACCTGAACGCCCTTTGCGTGGCTGCAATGGACTTCGTAATCCAACAAATCCTACAAATTTTTACTATAAACATGCACTGAGGAATGTTCAGCGCATCTTTAATGAATTCACGGTGAAACTACAAGACAGACAACAACTAGTAAAATTGAGGAAACAATTGACGTCTAACAACGAATTACTTGCATAATGTTGGCGTATGTTGGTAAAGTGAATATTCCAGAATTTCTTCAAATTTAGAAAGCAATCACACCTTCTTATCAGCTTGTAACTGTTCGCTCTCCTCATCAAGACACTTGGGGAGATGAAAGTTATTACCTTGGGACACATGAATATCAAATAAACTATATGTGGCTTGCCCGCAAATTGCCACGCAAATAGAAACAATTAACATTCCATGGTTTCCCATTTCTCTATGTGAGGTTTGGGCGCCAGGGTTACAGTTTTAAACAAAACTGTAAACCAAAATTTATATTTACTAGCATAGAGACTTATCCTTAAATCACAGGGGTAGGATTTTAAATAATTAACCATTAAGTATCGCTTAAGAAAGAAAATTAACGCAATATAAAATACAAATGAATTTATTATACAAAAAATGAGATGAATCGGAAAAGTTCCTTAAAGCGTGGAGGGATTTAGAATTTACTTTACTGAATTTACTAATTGCTTGCTTTATCTAATTGAAGCTCACCAATTGCAGCTTTCGTTGAAGTCATCGGGTTTCCATATTAGTAGAAATCTCAATCCAACTGAGCTATAATATTTATACGGTACAGACTTGTACCAAATTCCGTGGACTTGAACTAAACATAGTTCTTCGTCCAGAAGATTTACTGAATATAACACAAGCCGTAAGCTTGTTTCGTCTCACATAGATCCGATAATATAACCGCAGCTAAGTACTGTATCGAAGCAAGCACATACCGTCTCAAAATAACTATGTCGTGGAGCGACCATATACTGTCTCAAAAATAATAACGTCGTTCAAAGTAGATGTTCACACTAGAAGTTCTAATAGTAGTTAGGTTCACAGCAGAAGTTGTAGTTAGGTTGTTAGGATGCCGTTTTCGTGGTGAGAATCTCTATATATCCGGGCTCACCCCCACTCTTGGTAACAGTTCAATCTCAAAACTCATATACAACGAAGTATCTGATTCGTAGATCAAATTATCAACTCCCCTTCTCTTCTTTCTTGACAAGTCCAGTAGGCGTGGCTATGATGTAGTTGACCAGCTCGCAAGCCTCGCGCGCGGGTCGCTGTTTACTAGCCTTGGCTCATGAGTTAAACCCAGTGAGTCATGTAATTTTCCACGCTCAAGAATAACCTTTGCAGTATATACAAATATGAGATGAAATGACAACAACTATATTTCAACATATTAACCAAATCCAATACGTAATAAATTCCTCTTTCATAATATAATAATAAATAATAAATGATGTTATAATATATATAATATGATTGGAAAAACCTTATTTACAAATGCTTGACGTAGAATAAATATGTTATTACGAATAATTGCCGATGGCGGATAAACTTGATATCAAATGATATCGAGTAAAATGATATTATATTAAATTAGTAGGGCTGGAGAAGCCTGAACGGTTACAAGCTATCAGACGGGAGTTAGGTGGTTTTGAAGACCACACGGTTTATGTAACACCCTGTTATTTCAACATCAGTTTTGTTAACATAAATCGGTCTGAGTAGTTCAGACGGTAGAGCGCTGGCCTGAGCTTAAGTCCTGTGACAGTCCGATGGTATTTGAAGGTGCTCAAAGTACGTCCGCCTCCTGGCTCGTACAGGAAAATTTTCGGGACAAAATTCTGGCACCCGGCGTCTCCGAACAGCGTAAAAGTATAGTGAAACTTAAAACCAATAACATTATTATTGATAACAATAGCAAATGTACGCTATTGGCGCTATTGTATAATATTGACACAAAAAAAACAGTAGCTAGATGAGAGAAGTGACTCATTTGTCATTATTTAAAATATTCGCCGTACTTAAACGGCCTGGCAATGTAATTATATATAAATCAGATGTAACGGCCCTGGGCCTACCAAGCGACCGCTGCCTAGTCCGAAGTCATGCAAATAACAAGGTAAGGCGTGGTAAGTACAAGGAATCCTCTCGATCGTTATTCTTAGCTTTCCAGGCCGTGGCGTATATCTTAAAGATGGCTCATCAATTGTCCCCATGTAGGCTAAGTGAACCTCAAACCAGCCCTCAAATTTGCGTAAAATTATCTGACCTGGCCGGGAGTCGATCCGAATATACTTCATTCAACAAGAGTTATCGATATAATAATAATAATAATAATAATAATAATAATAATAATAATAATAATCATTCTTGCAGTGATTGGATGTAATGGTATTATACCAAAGACACTGAAACACTTAATCTCCACCCTCTCAGTTACAGAGAATTACAAAAAGCAGCAATCCTGGCCACTTGCCACATAGTAAGGAAGTTTATTGGCATGAACCATTCACTATATATAGAGGACTAATTAAAATCTTCTACCAATAGTTTTGACTGTTTATTATTATTAACTTTACTGACCACATTGGGCCAGTTGAATCTTCCATGTACACCTTTTATTTGAAGGCTGTACTGTTTCTTTCTTTCTTAATGTGCTTACCCTACAGGGTTGGATTTTCCCTCGGACTCAGCCTCAAGGGCAGTGTCCTGGAGCGTGAGACATTGGGTAGGGGGTACACCTCTACTCATTTGACCTCCCGAGGCTGAGTGGACCCCGTTCCAGCCCTCGTACAACTTTTCAAATTTCGTGGCAGAGCTGGGAATCGAATCCGGGCCTCTGGGGGTGGCAGCTAATCACACTAACCACTACACCACAGAGGAGGACTGGCTGTACTGTTTGATTTTTCTTATCTGCCAAGTACTTCTTCATTCGTTCTGATCACAGTGTTCTTAATTCGTCTGAAATCTATACAGGCATTCTGTGCATCATTACAATTGAAAATATGTGATTCTTAAGAAAGGTAGTATTCTTGTTCTCTGCATCTGTAATTTAGAGCCCATCTGTTTTGTGATCCTCTGGAATTTCTTTGATACAACGCTCTCCTGCCTCTTTTTGCAGGACTTCTCACCACTACAATAGTTGTCGTAAAATCCTGTTTTCTTGTCGACCGTTTATGTGTAGTAAATGTCATATAAATCTCTGGCATATACCAGCATGTATGGAGCATATGTGCATATGTACTAAATAGTACGGACGGAGTGGGGCGCGCTGGTCTAACCGAGTAGCTGTTAGCTTGCATTTGCATTCGGAAGACTTCGGGTTCGCATCTTACTCTCAGCAGCTCTAAATATAGTTTTAAGGTAGTTTTCCACTATCACATGAGGCCAATGTTGAGGCTGTACTTTATTTAAGACCGCAGACTCTTCCTTTTCGGTCCTAGCCATTTCATATTCCATCACCACCAAAATATCTGTCTGAGATGGTACAATATATAGTCACTAGCGATAAAACCCTTGCATATGTTTTAATCGATATAAATGTCAAGCTCTTGTTGTTTGTTTTAGCGGATGTGGAGAAGGTGACCACGCTGCAGGTGTTGACTACCCAGAGCCAGAATGTAAGTAGAAGAGAGTTAAACTTACTATCACTTGTTACCTCATTTGAATATTCCTTGTGCTATACAGCATTACAATAATATATCTGTACGGTGTTTCAATTGGACACGCCAAGCCCGTCCTCTTGTATCTTGTCGTTACCACCCGAAACGAGACCCTTTGGAGGCATCCGTGATATCCCTAGAACAGCCTCTCCACACTTGAACCTTGGATCCAACAGTGGACAATCATACTTATGTTAAAAAGTTAATAAGTGTCATGCGACACTATTGGGAGCGGGACAAGGCAGGCTCGAGGTGAGCAGTTACATCGAAGAAGTCATCGGATGGTCCCGAGTGTCACTCATGACCGGGGACTCATATACCGCATGCACAGAAAAGTTCCTTCTAACATTGCCCACACAAGAGTTCTACAAACTATTCTCCCTCATATAACACAGTGAAAATAGCCTTGCAACAGAAATCAGACTCCTCATGTACACTTGTGTGTCCGCTATTGGAGGACGACAGCACTAAATTGTTACCTGGTTAAAGTACAAGCTCTCAAAAACCTGGCATGTTGCTTATTTATTATTTTTTAATTATTATTGTCATCTCTATATCTAAAACACTAGGCTGATTTTTGTTACATAGAGAACGGCTGAATAGATTGACGTCGTAAGGCATTCTGACGAAAGCTCTTGGCCTGTAGAGTTGCAATGTGTCTTTGAAGGCATAAAAGTTTCTTGCCAGTACCTCAAGGCCACCTTGTGGTTGCGCTGAGAATACGATGCGAGAGAGGAGTTGGAAGTGGGCAAGAACGCATGCGCAGTCGGACGTGTTTCTGATCAGCTGCTCCAGTCTGTGTTGTGTTGCAGTTGCAGAGTCACTTAGTCGACAAAAAGCTATTCGGCACACTGTTACCATCTGTCTGAAGCTCTCTCTATGTTTGCTGGCTTGGAATGGTGATGAAGAAAATTAAGAGGCTTTTTCTAAACACTAAGGGAGTGAACTTCTCCCACTCAGGTAGTCAGCGAAGTGAGTCGACCCTCCGTGTCATACTAATGTGCTAATTTTCAATTTTGATTTGATAATTAATGAAATCATTGACGTGCTCCAACAAAAAGACACATATATCAAAAATGCATTTTTCTTTGATGATCCCGGGGCAGTGGGCAGGCCATGTTGCTCGGAGAACTGATGGTAGGTGGACAAAGATTGTGCTTGAGTGGTGTCCGAAATATCATCTCAGACCAAGGGGAAGACCACCGGACAGATGGGATAAAGACATCCGGAAGATTACTGGGATCAATTGTCAGAACATCGCTCAAGACCGTCCCAGATGGAGAGACCTCATGAAAACCTACCTTGCTTCGGACTTAAAGAGGCCACATCGTAAAAACGCTTGAATGTGGCTGATAGTGATAGTGATAGTGATCCCGGGGCACTAGAATTTTTTTTAGGATGTATAGTAGAAATGTACTTTAATTTAGGGCTTCATGCTATACCAGTAACGTGGACAGAAATAGTCATTGTTTTGCTACCCAACAGTTAATCAGTGCACATTACATTCAAAATTTTTCTAAATTTAACCCTCTACTGCATACTGTTGCCTTTAGGCAACAAATAACTTTTCACCTGTATAAATGGATAAATATCGTAGACAGAGGTAGTTTCACGGCACCCCTTCAACTGTACAATCATTTAAACACATATCCCAGTGATGCCTTGTTTTTTTTCACATAATATATGACAAAACAGCCCTACAACCAAAGGTACTCCTTCCACCCCGTCAACATCCACGCGAACCAACCACCGTTTATTTTACGTGGGCCCTCCCCATCATATTACCACAGGCTTCAGGAGTACCTCTGGCTCAACCTCAAAGACATTACCGACCTACGGTTCTGCAAGTTGTACTTGCGCCTTGCAGTACGTACCCATGGCCAGTAGGTAGTAATGTTCGGTCTTTAAATGTTAAAAGCTTAGCGTAAAATCGTGAAAATTTGTATATATATTCAACTATGGCAATCCACATCACATATGAGTGTTAAGCTATTAGCCCCACTTAAGAATTGCTGGTACATCTAATACACTGAACGTATGTTGAACATTAAAGCTTGAAATTTTCTTCACCAAACGAAAACGAAAAATAATTCATGCAGTAGAGGGTTAAATGAGAGTTCGGTGTCTGGATTGAAATTAAATTCCATAGCAGCTGACAATATACGATTAGTACGGCTCAATATGGAATGAAACCGGAATGGCAAATAACCATTCTATAATATGTGTGAATCGTCTTCTAAAATATCATAGGTAACGACATTCCATTCCTTTTGGTGGGAAATGATTATTCTTGGAGTAGGATTTATAAAGGTTTTGCCTGTTTTGCAACATCCTTAGCTCCAATAATAATCTACATATATAAAATAACTTGTCCTGACTGACTGACTGACTGACTGACTGACTGACTGACTGATTCATCATTGCCGAGCCAAAACTACTGGACAAAATGAAATGAAATTTTGGGGATACATTCATATTAAGATATAGGTGCTCGCTAAGAGAGGATTTTTGGATATTCCATCGCTAAGGGGGTGAAAAGGGGGGTGAAATTTTAAAATGATTGTATCTATATCTCAAAACTTTAATAGTTTACAGACGTAAACATTAGTATTTAAAACCGTCTTTAAAAAAAAGGAAACACGTATTTTTTTGTTTTCAGAAAATCCCAATAGGAGGGGTGAAAAAAAGTGATAAAAGGGTTGAATGCCTTTAATCAGGATACCGGTACTTACAAGTATATCTCAGAAACTGAACATATTACAGACCTGAAAATTTGTACTTTTGATCTCTTCTAAAAATAAAGAAACACGTATTTTTTATTTTTGGAAAATCCGATTAATGGGAGGTTGAAAAGGGGGTTAATTTTTAAAATGAGTGTATCTATATCTCAAAACTTTGAAAGTTTACAGATGTAAAAATTGGTATTTAGAATCTTCATTAAAAATAAAGAAACGCGTATTTTTTTGTTTTCAGAAAATCCCATTAGGAGGGGTGAAAACGGGGGAAAAACGGGTTGAATGCCTTTCAAGAGGATACTTATATCTCAGAAACTTAAGATATTATAGACCTGAAAATTGGTGTTTGGGATCTCCTTTAAAAATAAAGAAACACGTATTTTTTTGTTTTCGGAAAATCCAATTAATGGAGGGGGGTGAAAAGGGGGTGAATTTTTAAAATGAGTGTATCTATATCTCAAAACCTTTAAAGCTTATAGGTGTAAAAATTGGTATTTAGAATCTCCCTCAGAAATAAAGATAAACGTACCTTTTTGTTTTCGGAAAATCCTTATACTGTAACAAGGGTGGAAAAGGGTGAAAAATGTGTTGAATGCCTTTAATGAGGCTACTTTTATTTCAGAACCTGAAGATATTACAGCCCTGAAAGTTGGTATTTGGGATCTGCTTTAAAAATAAACAAGATTTTTTTTCTTTTTTGGAAAATCCAAATATGGGGGGTGTGAAAAGGGGGGTGATTTTTAAAATGAGTGTATCTACATCTTAAAACTTGAAAAGTTTACAGATGTAAAATTTGGTATTTAAAACCTCCTTTAAAAATAAAGAAACATGTATTTTTTGTTTTCGGAAAATCCCAATAGGAGGGGTATAAAAGGGTGAATAATAGGTTGAATGCCATTATTTTAATTAAGCTACTGATATCTCAAAAATGAAGATGTTACAGACGTGAAATTTGATATTTGGATTCTGCTTTAAAGTAAAGAAACACGTATTTTCGAAAAATCCAATGAAGCGGGGGGGGGGCGGGTGAAAGAATTGAATAATTAATTGACTTAATTGTATGAGAATACTTACGTTTTATAAAAACTAAAGTTGTTACAGACGTGAAAATTGGTATTTGGATCTCCTTAAGAAACAAAGAAAAACGTTTTTTAGGGGGGGGGGGAATCATCTTGGGGGGCGGGATTGAAAAGGAGTTGAATTCCTTTCATGAGGTCACACAAATCAAGAACTGAGGAAGTTAAATTCGTGATAATTGGTATTTAGAAGATCCTTAACTATTAAAGAAACAAGGTTTTTGCTGGAATATTCAATTGGGGGGGGGGGGAGGAGTGTGAAAGGAAGTGAAAAAGTGAATTATTATTATGGGGATACTTATATCTCAAAACTGAAGGTAATAGACGTGAACATTGGTGTTTGGAATCTCCTTTAAACATAAAGAAACATGCCTTTCTGTTATTTTTTGCGGGGGGGGGGGGAGGTAAATAAACTTAACGGCGGTGGGGTGTAAAAGGAGGTGAGAATAGTTGATTTTACTGTTCATAATGTACTTATAAGGAGCCTCCGTTGCTCAGGTGGCAGCGCGCCTTGCTCTCACAGCTCGGTTATGTGGTTCAAATCCTGGTCACTCCATGAGACATTCGTGCTGGACCAAACGGAGGCGGGACAGGGTTTTCTCCGGATACTCCGGCTTTCCCTGTCATCATTCATTCCAGCAACACTGTCCAATATCATTTCATTTCATTTGTCATTCATTATCCATTGCCCCAGAGGAGTGCGACAGGCTTCGGCAGCCGGCACAATTCCTATTGCCGCCGCCAGATGGGAGCTTTATTCATTCCATTCCTGACCCTGTCGAATGACCGGAAACAGGCTCTAGATTTCCGATGTACTTATTCTGATCATAAATCGATCATTTTTTTATCTTTCCTGGGTTCGTTTTCAAGAGCCATCTTTTTCTTCGGAGAACGTTCTTAGATTACAGTACATTCTCCTGGCATATGAATAAAAATTTAAACACCTTTCAAATAAACGATAGGAATGAGATTGACCGTCCAATTGTTCACCTCTATAATAAGGTCAACAATGCACGGAATATGTCATTCGTATCACCAGAAATCCCGCACACTTGGCTACGCGCGACAATGGTGCTGGTCACATTGTTAACAATGACAGTGGCAGCAGATGTAATTTACCGCCAAGTAGCGGTCTTGCATCTTGCTTTGGAGTCCTGAACATCTATAATAATAATAATAATAATAATAATAATAATAATAATAATAATAATAATAATAATAATAATAATAATAATAATAATAATGTTCTGGACCGTCGTCAAATTGCAGACCGCGCTGGAAACGGGTCCTGGACGGGTAATGACTAAGAATGCAGTCCAGCCACGAGTTCAGTACCGCCAAGGCACCCAAGAGGACACCACGCCGGATCTCCTCAAGAATTTGATCCATATTAAAAATTCTTATAGGAAAGGATGGCAAAGATTTAGGGACCCAACTGACCGGGTGGAATACCTGGACCTAGCCCTGGAAGTACGAAATCGATTGCTTGAAAGAAATATTGAAAAATGGGAGGAAACTTGCCGTAATCTATTAGAAAACGAGTCAGATCGCGAATTTCGGCTGATTCTCTCAGATAACCAGTCAGATCGCGGATTTTGGCGGATTATATATAAAACAATAAGCATTCAATTATAAATTTCAGTATAATACCGTAGCGAAGCACGGGTATCTTGCTAGTTTATTTATAACTGTATTAAGTACCCACTTTAACCCTTCTTAAAATACGCCGCTTACATGAAAATACCCTGGAAAACCCACAAAAAATAAATGAAATTCGCTGATTTCTTTGCAAGAGATCGATAACAGGGACTACCCCTCTGTAGATGGTGATGGATCAAATGTTATCGCACTACTAGCCAGAATTTTAGCACATAATGATATCGTGATTAAAATATAAAGCAAAACGTTCACTTATCCGAAAGATGTCATCATTTTCCAGAAAGTTAGCTTTCTTAGTTAATTCTTCTTCTTCTTAGCGTGCCTGTCCCCCTCGGACGTTGGCGATCAACATGGCTATTCGGGCTTTATCCATTGAAATTCGGAACAGTTCTGCAGATGTTTTGTTGAACCAGGTTTTAAGGTTGTCGAGCCAGGAAATTATTCTTCGCCCAGGAGATCTTTTTCCTTCTATTTTCTCTTGCAGGATAAGTTGAAGCAGCTCATATCTTTTCTGATTCCTCATGATGTGTCCAAAATATTGTAGTTTACGACACTTGATGGTGTTGATCAGCTCTGGTCTCTTGTTGGCTCGGTGTAGAACCTCAACGTTTGTAACCTTCTGAGTCCATGATATTCTCAAAATTCTTCTGTATAGCCAGAGTTCAAATGCTTCCAGCCTAGCAGTGGTGGCTTTTGTAAGCGTCCATGTTTCCACACCGTAAAAGAGAACTGAAAACACATAGCACCTAAGGAGCCGCATTTTGGTATCCATGGTAAGGTCGTGATTCTTGAAGGTTGAGCTCATTGAATTGAAAACACTTCTCGCTTTTCCAATGCGACACTTTATCTCTTGCGAATTGTCCCATGCTTCGTTAATGATGGTACCCAGGTACTGCACCCGCTCACCTCCTGAGTCCCAGACTAGCATTTATCTCAGGGGTGATCAGTTCGAAAACGATAAAAAAAATTACATAAAGAAAATCAAAAAAATATATATCGGCGCATCAAATGAACACAGGGATGAACGGGGCATGCAAATTTAAGGTTACGGGGGACGACTCATTCATGGATACAAAATTTTGACTCCACAATAGGACTGGGAAGTGACAACTTAAATTCCATGGGCATACTGGACTAACTACAATGAAAAGATATGGAAACTGTTTCCTATTGAAATTGCAATGAGGAGCAATTTATTCACTTATTTTGCATACTACACATGATGACAATTTTACATTGGGACACTTTCATCCTGAAAAATAAATGACATAATACTTGGATTTTACCTCACTACTCTGGTAGTGTAAAACATCTGGTGAATTCGCCCCAATTGGTTACTGGGGATCGAATTCACATCCGTATGATTGGACCTTCCACCGCTGGAGATCTTCTTTCGGAGACGAAGGCACGACAGTAACTTTTTACTGTCGTCTCCTCGTTCCGTTTGGACATGAGACACTTCCGGTATGTACATTCTGGTGAGCCGGACACCCACCGTGGAAAATGTTATCGCCTCGAAAAAACGGGAATTTATAATACGGACAAACTCTAGCCTATTATTTCCAGATTCACAAACACGCCAGGTAGAGCTCATTAACTCAAAGCCTATTTCAATATTTACACTTGTCAATACGACAAGACGTACGGAAAGGTTCATTACTATGCTCTGACCATGAAAACATGTGCCGTCCGTGGGTTATTTACGTATCTACCACTAACATTCTCCCCGTGAAAACCCAACATCTGGTTCGGAGCAGTTCGACACAGGATGACTGTCCCTATTATATCCTCCTATGATTATTAAACAATATCATTACCATTCTTTATCTGATCGTTATCATATTCTTTGACTACCATCAATTAATTTTATTATTATCATTAATTTCAATTATAATCCTGTATTTGATTATTATCATTTGTCATCCGGGATGATTATATGCCAACCCTTGCCGACGTTTCAAACGAAGGGTCGTTCTTCCTCCTAATTTATCCGCACAATATAATGATCAGCTTCCTCGTAAATATTATTATTATTATTATTATTATTATTATTATTATTATTATTATTATTATTATTATTATTATTATTATATTCGTAACAATGAATCATCGCCCATTAAATATCTTATTTTCCTTTCATCATAATTATTATTCTCAAATTACTATTGCAAGTTCTTTATCTTCTGCTCCTTCAACTTTTCATTATTATTATTATTATTATTATTATTATTATTATTATTATTATTATTATTAACTTTATTATTAATAGTGGAAATCGTGATTATCGTAACCCGTAATCATCCTCGCTATAATACTTCAACTTCTCGCTCTTATTATTTTCATCAAAAAAATAAAATTCAAATAAAGTAGCTTCATTTGTTATTCTTCTTCTCCTTCTTCAAATATTTTATTTATTATTATTATTATTAGTTAAAAATCTCAAATCTTTCATTTCTACTCCCAACATCATTATTATGTCTAAAATATAAAAAATAAATTCTTCTTCTAAAAAAGTAGTTTTTATTTTATTTATTATTATTATTAATTTAAAAAAATTAATTTCGCCTGTTACACGGTAGTCCACTCTTAATATGTTTAACGCATAACCCCTTTTACGATTCCGATTTATCTTGGCACTAAGCACTAGATTTAAGACAAGATTCACTTGGAGTATGATTATTGTTATTATTATTATTAAAAATGGAAAGATGATATTTTAATTTCCACTCTTTTAATTTAGTCACATATGTTAAATCCCGTTATGAACCACTAAGATCCGCTTTATATCGGTCGGGACAACACGGTATTCGGGACCGTACCTTCAGTTTCGTACTGCCGTTAATTTTATATGGGGACACCTGTCCTCCCAAGACACATCTCACAACCTATGGCACATCGCGGCTGGGCAAATACCTCCAATGCCGGCGATTGCTAAACTATTCCTTCCAATTTGAAGTCCATTTCCTTTCATCGGAACTCTTCAAACATTTAATTTATAAATTAATCCTCGGTGCGTGGATTCTACCACTAATAACACCGGCATCTGTATTTTATATCATCTTAGGCCTTGAGATTCATCCATTTCATCATTACAAACAATACGGCTCAATTTATTTCACGCCGGATATTCGTCCCTCATGACTTCCAACTCTAAATATGGGCTCAAATCATTCTGGGCTTTTAACATATCGTGACCATTCTACTTCACGTGCCTATATCGCTTTTAAACAAATTTTAGTGGTTAAAATAAAGTCCAAAAACGTAAAATCAAAAATTTACGTAAAATCAAACTGATTACGCGAATGAAAGTCTTTAACGCTACATGTCATCTCCACATTGATTATTATATTTGCACTGGCTAACTCACGAGGCACTGTCATTATTATTATTATTATACTTTAACTCGCAAACGCACAAATATTATTATTATTATTAATTTACTTTCCTTTGTCAACTCACAAACATTATTATTATTAGTATTTTAATGACCTTCCGTACGCAACACAAATTTTACATACTCTGGCTCTTTCATAATCTGGCTGTCAGGTAGAAAATATTCCTAATTAAAATACAAATGATCACCGCAGTGATTGAAAATCAAATAAATGGGTTAGCACAAAAAAAGGAATTTAACACTTGAAATGAACTTAAATCAAAGTATTACGAACAGCATGCATTAATTGAAAGAAATATATCCCACATTTACATTATATACAACAAACAAATACTCAAATTAATTAATCTAACCCATTATTACGTTAATATAAATTAGTTCGTCCGTCTAACAAAAAAATAAAATCATGGACTCGGGAAGCGGACCATGTTAAGTAACCATAATTAATTTACACTGAACCCCGTTTAGTCGCGATAACATCCCCCAAATATCAAAATTGTGTACTCTTTCCTATGTAGAATTCCATTGTCTCGTAGCGGATGAGATATAGGCCTTACGGCCCCATGGTGATCTACTCGTCCATCATGTTGCACAATACAAATTTAACACAATAAAACACTTCTGGGTGACTACCCAAGATTAATACCTTATTACACTATTTTACACAAGAATACTAATAACAAAAAAACACTTATAGGTGCTCCTAGACCCCTGACACTCGTACAATATACTCTTCATATACGCCCGAAACACACGTAGTGACACATTACGATGAAATGTTGTTCATTTGAACCGGCGCGTATCGCGTCTTCAACCGGCACTTCCTGGTTTATTTCTAAGCCGTCTTGATAATCGCCTAGCTCCTATAATTCCCTGCTCGGATAGTTATTCACCGTCTATCTTGAGGTGTTTACTTCAGGCTCCGCACACTGCCTTCCAAAGGTACTATCGGCGTTCCGTTAATTATTTATTATTTAATCACATTACATTTATTAAATTCAATATACAATTGTACTGATTATTTACTCTCGGTACTATGGATAATTTCTCTGTTCGTATTCATTCTCCTAATAACTCACGCACTTTCAGCTTTAACTGACTTCGAATGCGTCCCGAGGTACTGACTTACAGAGTCAACGTGTCAAAGTCTCAACTACTTCATACGACTGACACGACTGGTGACCGGTCACAACTGGTGACTTCAAACGACTGGGTGATGTGAGGTTCACTACTGGACTTTTATGGACGATATGGTTTCCCGCCGGGGTCATCCGCGGTCAGCTCCTGGGGAGGGAGGTTGGTTATCCTAAATCGGCATGTGCAGGTGGATTTAGATCTCTTGCTTTATCCCACTTAATACACTGGCGATACACATTCATGTGTCGTATTCTGAACTCATATCGTTCGGTGATCATGGAAATATCACTTAGTTTCTGTCCTCCACCCTTCGCGCGCTAACTCGGCGTCCCTGATGGCGTGCTCATCTCGACCAATGGCGACATAGCGTGGGTCATTTCCACGAATTCATTACTTGAATTTATTACGATTACATTTAATCAACATGGGAATATCACAAAAATCCCCTCTATTCAATTATGTGGTTGGAATAATTTAATTATTGTTATCGGAGAAGCTAACTGGAGTTCACTCTGAGTTTTTCTTATGTTGGTTTATCTGCGGGCCTATGATAAATTTTGTCATTGGTCAACACCGCTTCGGTTAGTTTGAAATCTCTTCCTTGTAACGTTGACAACACCAAATGCCTCGGGCGTGGCAAAACTGGTACGTCATATTTCCGGTATTGGTGATACATCTGCTCGCCCTTGGTCCGAAATATACACTCTTTCACTTCCTCGAAGTCATTACTTCGTTGTTGTGAGCTCTAGCTTTAATCCTCTTATCTTCTGGCCAAGAAACATTTTCCCCATAATGACAAGCTTACTGTGGCGACGGTTTGTCGCGATCACGCCGGGCTATGTTGAAATTCTCCCGTCCACACAAAACTGACACTGTATTTCATTTAATATTTCTATATATCTGTATTTCTCATATCAAAATCAAATCATGAAACTAGGGCCTATCTCATCAGGGTACATTTTCCTGTTGCTCGGTAAAAAAATTCTTGTGATAATCATGAGATTTTTTAATATATATATCCGCATCATACTTTCATCATGATTTGATTACTGCTTTCGTACCTTTTCGATGGTGACTGATCTCGTCCCGCAGAATCTGGATATTGTGTCTCAATTCTTCATTCTCTCGTTGAATCAGGAGGATCCTGTTAACAAAATCTTGGACATCGCTGTCGGGCTCTCCGCATTCTGGGCATGGTCTTACTTCTATTTGCCTATGGATCAGTTGGACTCCTTCTCTTCCGTCTTCTTCTTCATCATCCTCTCCTTCGTCCTCATCTTCTTCTTGGTCATCCTCTGCTTTATTGAAACTCTCTCGTTTTCCTCCTAGCTCCGAGTTGTCTTTCGTCCTCAAATCTAGGGGCATTTGGATTTAGCTGGCTACTATATTGAGAATGTGACAACGGCGCGTTCCTTTCCCCGTTGCGACCACCATTTGCCTCCTTATTCCATTTGTCTTCTAAATATTGCTTGGTCTCCTGATGTAGCTCCTCCATAGTTTGTATCGTCGCCTCTATGTATGGTTTCCCATCGTCTCGGTCCCAAACACTACTTGGCTTGTCATCCTTTCGGTCATGATTTTGGATTGCCTCCTTCCATTTCCTCTTCTTCAGCTCATCGAGGTACTGCTGGGTTTCTGGGTGTCGATCCTCCCCATTTCTACGGTTCTCCTCCGTGTAAGGCCTTCGGTTATTCTGATTTCTTCGGTGGTACGGCTGAGTTTCGCTCCTTCCATTCCGATATCCACGGTATCCCCTTTCGTCATGGAATTTAACATGCTTCGTTTGCCAGTTGCCTTCCGCAAATCCTCCTCGGTGATTCCATTGTCGGGGTCTCCATCCTGGATCATACATCCTCTTGGGTTCTGGATCGGTACTCGTTCCTTGACTTCTAGTACTGATGGTTCTAGTTTCCGTCTGCCTCTCGACGTTATTTATCTGTTGCTCTCTAGGCCTGGGTTGCCTCTGGTTAGAGTGATACGTGGTCTGATCTAATTGACGTAACAGAGCTTCCGCTTGTATTGCCGTCTGAATATTCGACGTAATCATCATCCGCTGGACCTCAAATGGCAACTGCTTCTCGATGGCGCTAATGAGTTCTGTTTCACTGACCGGATTGTCTAATTCCCGCATCTTATGAAATTGGGATACGAAATACTCTGAATATTTAGTTGGGGACGATGTTGAATAACGTCTAGAATACAACTTCAACCTAAGATCTTGCTGTTCTTGGATACTCCAGAATTTTTGCAAAAACGCCTGTCGGAATCCCATGAAATCCTCGAATGTGTATAAGAAGGCCCTGAACCACATTGCAGGTGCTCCGTCCAAAAACTTCTCTACAGTTCGTAATTGCCGCTCCGCCGGAATTTTATTTTCACTAATATAGTTAGTGATCTCGCGGATGAAGCCTTTAGGGGTTATATGTCCTCGAGCGTCGTATCTAGGTGGTTTGTCGTCTGACATTTTGATGACGTGGACCACAGATGTCGGGAGGGCATTTGATGATGATGACGATCCGTCTCCTACTTCAAAAGTCCGGTCGTATCAGCTTGTGACATGCCTTCCTTTTTATGAAAGCCCTGATTGTCTGGGGTCTCGAACTCTCGGTACTGGATATGGAAGTCCTGAACTAACCCTGGCTGTTCTAACCTGGCCTTGACCTGTTCCAGATCCTTTCTAATCTCATCCAGCCTTTCGGTATTACTGTCTGACATTTGCTTGGACACTGAGTTCTGCCCCGTGTGGACCTTAAATTGTTCCACTATTCTGACCTCTGTGTCAGCGATCGTTTGGCTTTGTTCCGCCAACCCATCAGTTTTTCTGAACAATGCTATATTTGCCTCCTCACACTGTGTGAGTCTACGGCTACGATCTTCCGAATTCGTCTTTATATCCTGAATTTCATTTCTAAGACCGGCTACTAGTACTAGGGTACGAACAGTTTCACCTCGTAACTCAGCGATTCCCTTTTCGTGCCTGTCCAAAGTGTTTGCAGTATGTGCACCTTTACTTTCCACGTGGCTTCGGAGGATATCGTTTTCCTTGCGACATTCACCCCTCACCTCTTCGATGTGCGCCATTAAATCTTCGCGGTCGACCAACCTCTGAGCTGAGATCTCCTGAATACTGGCCTTTATTTTCTCCTTAATTTCGTTACGCTCTAGTAACGCCTCATCCCTGAATCGGTCAACCTTTTCATTGACACTAATAATACAAGAGTCGATATGCCCTTTTAATTCGTCCTTAGCGACATGACACGCCTCTTGGACTTGGGTCATTCGGTCCCGTAATTCCTGTCCTAGTGATATACTGGCGGCATGAACCTCAGCTATTTGTTCTGTGAGTTTCATTTTATTAATTTCACATGCGGCCTGCAACTTGTCCAATTTAATTTCTAACGAAATATTTGCGGCATTTATTTGTTCCGTCAGTTCCTGTCTATTAGTCTCAATTTTACGCTCTAGTGAAACACTCGCGGCCTGAACTATAGATGTCAGTTCCTGTTTAGTAGAAACACTATCGGCATGAACTATCGATGTCAGTTCCGTGAGTTCTTGTTTATTTAGAACCATAACTCGCATTAAGTCTTCCAAAGTGAGAGCTTTCACCTCTCCCTGTCCTTCTAACTGTTCACCTTGGGGACGCTCCCCACCTTCGTCTGACATTATATAAAATGAGAAAAGAGGGCCGATCAGCCTCTCATCCTATCGCACACGATTATGACAATTGTGGGTCTAGGCCCTATCATACGGTTATATCCTCGTTAATATTTTCTAGAATTTTAACTTTCCAAATTCAAAACCAAAACAATATTTTTCGCTTTCACATAGCGAATTATTATAGAACGTAATTCAAATTTGCATATTAATTACCATCACGTGCTTATTATGCCTGAAATTCATATCATTAGTCACTCCAAACTATGACAATAACACCAACAACAATCGATAATACAACGATGGAAAACTTGAAGTCACCTGTCTTGAAATAATTTAAATTTAACTTACACAGTTCCATTATCTTTTTATTAATACTTGAATCTGGTTCTCAGTCACATTTTTACCAAATACAGTATTCCTAATAAATTTTGCCTATATAAAATTTCTGCCCATGGATAGTTATATTTATGCGGAGTCTCACTAAATCACAATAAATTTTAATTTCATAGAATAGGGAATTATTAATTTAATGAGCCTTTATAGCAATAAAATACTACTGTATAATTATCAAGTCTAGCCCCGTTCGAAACTAACCTTACTTTAACATGAAATACTACTTGACACATCTAAAACCACTATTTAACCGTGATGCGGTCAAAATTTAATTAAATATCCCGATTGGGTTTACATTGAAGTTAAACAACTGGGCCTATCTATAAAGCAATCGGGCACTGAGCTGGTTGCTCATGATATCGTCGCTAATACAACAAAAAGTTCAGTTGTTTTTTTATGTAAAAAAAAAATAAAGTCACCCGTTGCTCAAACATGATGCAATAGGCCCTTTTACGTTGGGCGCCATTATGCACCCGCTCACTTCCTGAGTCCCAGACTAGCATTTATCTCAGGGGTGATCAGTTCGAAAACGATAAAAAAAATTATATAAAGAAAATCAAAAAATATATATATATCGACGCATCAAATGAACACAGGGATGAACGGGCATGCAAATTAAGATTACGGGGGACGACTCATTCATGGATACAAAATTTTGACTCCACAATAGGACTGGGAAGTGACAACTTAAATTCCATGGGCATACTGGACTAACTACAATGAAAATATATGGAAACTGTTTCCTATTGAAATTGCAATGAGAAGCAATTTATTCACTTATTTTGCATACTACACATGATGACAATTTTACATTGGGACACTTTCATCCTGAAAAATAAATGACATAATACTTGGATTTTACCTCACTACTCTGGTAGTGTAAAACATCTGGTGAATTCGTCCCAAATGGTTACTGGGGATCGAATTCACATCCGTATGATTGGACCTTTCACCGCTGGAGATCTTCTTTCGGAGACGAGGGCACGACAGTAACCTTTTACTGTCGTCTCCTCGTTCCGTTTGGACATGAGACACTTCCGGTATGTACATTCTGGTGAGCCGGACACCCACCGTGGAAAATGTTATCGCCTCGAAAAAACGGGAATTTATAATACGGACAAACTCTAGCCTATTATTTCCAGATTCACAAACACGCCAGGTAGAGTTCATTAACTCAAAGCCTATTTCAATATTTACACTTGTCAATACGACAAGACGTACGGAAAGGTTCATTACTATGCTCTGACCATGAAAACATGTGCCGTCCGTGGGTTATTTACGTATCTACCGCTAACAATCTCCCCGTGAAAACCCAACATCTGGTTCGGAGCAGTTCGACACAGGATGACTGTCCCTATTATATCCTCCTATGATTATTAAATAATATCATTACAATTCTTTATCTGATCGTTATCATATTCTTTGACTACCATCAATTAATTTTATTATTATCATTAATTTCAATTATAATCCTGTATTTGATTATTATCATTTGTCATCCGGGATGATTATATGCCAACCCTTGCCGACGTTTCAAACGAAGGGTCGTTCTTCCTCCTAATTTATCCGCACAATATAATGATCAGCTTCCTCATAAATTTTTTAAAAATTAATAATAATAATAATAAAAAAATATTTATGAGGAAGCTGATCATTATATTGTGCGGATAAATTAGGAGGAAGAACGACCCTTCGTTTGAAACGTCGGCAAGGGTTGGCATATAATCATCTCGGATGACAAATGATAATAATCAAATACAGGATTATAATTGAAATTAATGATAATAATAAAATTAATTGATGGTAGTCAAAGAATATGATAACGATCAGATAAAGAATGGTAATGATATTATTTAATAATCATAGGAGGATATAATAGGGACAGTCATCCTGTGTCGAACTGCTCCGAACCAGATGTTGGGTTTTCACGGGGAGATTGTTAGCGGTAGGTACGTAAATAACCCACGGACGGCACATGTTTTCATGGTCAGAGCATAGTAATGAACCTTTCCGTACGTCTTGTCGTATTGACAAGTGTAAATATTGAAATAGGCTTTGAGTTAATGAACTCTACCTGGCGTGTTTGTGAATCTGGAAATAATAGGCTAGAGTTTGTCCGTATTATAAATTCCCGTTTTTTCGAGGCGATAACATTTTCCACGGTGGGTGTCCGGCTCACCAGAATGTACATACGGAAGTGTCTCATGTCCAAACGGAACGAGGAGACGACAGTAAAAGGTTACTGTCGTGCCCTCGTCTCCGAAAGAAGATCTCCAGCGGTGAAACGTCCAATCATACGGATGTGAATTCGATCCCCAGTAACCATTTGGGGCGAATTCACCAGATGTTTTACACTACCAGAGTAGTGAGGTAAAATCCAAGTATTATGTCATTTATTTTTCAGGATGAAAGTGTCCCAATGTAAAATTGTCATCATGTGTAGTATGCAAAATAAGTGAATAAATTGCTTCTCATTGCAATTTCAATAGGAAACAGTTTCCATATATTTTCATTGTAGTTAGTCCAGTATGCCCATGGAATTTAAGTTGTCACTTCCCAGTCCTATTGTGGAGTCAAAATTTTGTATCCATGAATGAGTCGTCCCCCGTAACCTTAATTTGCATGCCCGTTCATCCCTGTGTTCATTTGATGCGCCGATATATATATATTTTTGATTTTCTTTATATAATTTTTTTATCGTTTTCGAACTGATCACCCCTGAGATAAATGCTAGTCTGGGACTCAGGAAGTGAGCGGGTGCAGTACGAATACTGTGAACTCTCTCTATACTTGCTCCATTGAGGAACAGATTCACGCCTCGGATGTTCTTCTTAGTGATGATCATCAATTTTGTTTTATTAGTGTTGTTGTCCAGACCATATCTCTTGCTTGTTTCAGAAATTTTGTTCATCAACTTCTGTAGCCCTTCCATCGTATCTTCAAAGACAATTGTGTCATCTGCGTAGCGCAAATTGTTGAGTTTGACACCATTCACTGAAATTCCTTCCTCCACATCAAATAGGGCTTCTTTGAATACGTGCTCAGAATACAGGTTGAAGAGTATCGGTGATGGTACATCCTTGCCTGACCCTTCGGCGTATTCTCACTTGCTTAGATTGGTATTGATCTATTTTCATGACTGCAGATTAATTAATTAATTAATTTGAAAACCGTTACCCGGAAGTTCAAAATCAAACACTTCCATCAACGGATTAATACTAAAGATGAAAGCTAGTTACTAAAATTTCCTACATTGTTCTTGAATTTATTGGAATTAATTTGCCTTCCCATGTTCTTGCTCTACATATGGAGCCATAGAAATCTGGACGTTCCCCAACGGCTCCTAAAAGGAACCAGATTATGGCCTTATTGTAAAAAAATTGTTTAGATTTGGAAATAGTAAGATAGTTGAGATAATGTTGGGCAGAGAGCTTTAATACACTCGAATCGACTTAACATCATATCCATTTTCCTTCAAGAGGCATCAATTTCTAATTTTCGCGTTTAGAAATAGAAGGATGAACTGCACGATAGTCAAGTATATGTTCTTGCTCTCAACTTTATTTGTTGATGTGCTGTCTCCATATTGATGCTGATATCGATAGGTAAAGAGAGGACAATTGAGGATTGTCGATTTATTTTCTGTATCTATGAGTGGATGAATGTTTCTCCTTGGGCAATTACTTCCTATTAACTAATTTATTTATTCGGACTGGTTCATAACTGATATTTAGTTTTGTCCATTGACTATTGTTATATGTTTGTGGTATGTAAAGGGATATATGGTGTTCAAATGAGTAAACTTAAAAGGAAAGAAAGTGAACCCCCTTCCAGATCTCAGTTCAGAATTAACTTCTGCTGCGGCTTGAGTTCTATAATATGATCTAAATTGCTGATTAATCGACTACTGTACATAAAGTAATGCCCGTACAGTTCCTCAACACCCCTGGAGGTGTGGAAAGTAAAGGTTTCTACTTTCTATGGCTTGTCAGGTCGAGTGGCTCAGACGGTAGAAACGCTGCCTCCTGAGCCCTAGTTGGTGTATTAGATATCGATTTACGACCGGGCGGGTGCCATTTGAAGATGTTCATATATGCCAGCCTCTTGTAGATAGATTTACCGGCACTTAAAGGAACTACTGTGGGTCAAATAACCAGCACTTCGGTGTCTCCGTAAACTCCGTATTCATGGGTCGTAAAATTATTATTATTATTATTATTATTATTATTATTATTATTATTATTATTATTTGTATAATACCATTAATAAGTGAGATAGAGTGGTTACAAATCTGTCTCTTTGCCTGGAATTGGATGTATTGGTTCTACAATTTTTCGACTTACTACTACGAAATCGACCCCTTTCTATTAATTTGAACCGAAAATGTGTGTTACTGCATGAGGTAGGCAGTTCCCAATGATGAATTACCACTGAATTGTCATATAAATAAAATTAATAAACCTATAATGAAACTTCATTATCATTGCCACGATTTCCTTTTTTCTGTTTATAAAAGAGGTACTTGTGGATCGAAGTTAGTCCTGTATTATGTGATTAATACCCAGACGACTATCATGTTTGATGTTCTTGGCCTTGGAAAACTCTTAATGAAATGTTGTTTTACAGTGTTTGCAGTACTGCGCTTTTAGCAAAGCGGGAGTTATGAATGGAACCACTTTTGCTTCTGAGGACGACATTTTGAAAGTTTACAACGCTGTTCATAAAGATGATGACGAGTTCATCGCCCAGGGTCCGAAAGTTGTCAACGAATGTTTAGCTGAAGGTAGGTTTTGAACTCTGTATTCACAGTTTTACAGTACATGTACACTCAACTGCACAAAATTTGGTCGCTAGCTAAAACTGAAGCATCCGCCACATCGGAGATCAACCAGTCAGGGTAAACATGTACAGTACTGGCCGTGGAACGGAAGTATACATAGTATCTGGCTTGTAGACATCACTGAGATCCGATTTCGGATCAACGCATAACACGTAAACAACAAATATCGTAGGAAATTGTTCCTAGAAGGTAGAGGAGTAGCTATTTTTCCTGTAAGTACGTTAATACGTACCATCGCTAAGTGTATGTTATGCCACCGGCTTCGACAGCGTATCTAATAGCTTAGTTGATTAAGGTACAGTATTTCGGAGACAGGGAAGGATATTGCATTGTTTCGAATCTACACAGTACTCACAGATTGCAATATGCATGGATCATTGAAATCCCAGTCCGACTCGTTGGCTGAACGGTCAGCGTACTGGCCTTCGGTTCAGAGGGTCCCGGGTTCGATTCCCGGCTGGGTCGGGGATTTTTAACCTTAATTGGTTAATTCCAATGGCACGGGGGCTGGGTGTATGTGTTGTCTTCATCAACATTTCATCCTCATCACGACGCGCAGGTCGCCTATGGGGTCAAATAGAAAGACCTGCATCTGGCGAGCCGAACCCGTCCTGGGATATCCCGGCACTTAAAGCCATACGGCATTTCATTTCATTGAAATCCCAAAGCCAAAATAAAAAAATAAAAAGTAAATATTTCACGTTGGACCTATTTTTACACCTTTAAATGCCTTTCTCATTCGTCCGACTCACTGACTGAATGATGAACATTGAAGCTTGCGGTTCAGAGGGTCCCGGGTTCAATTCCCGACCGGATCGGCGATTTTAAACGCATATGATTATTTTTTGGCTCGGGGACTAGGAGTTTGTATTTTTTTGCTACTTGCTTTACGTCGCACCGACAAAGATATGTCTTATGGCGACTGTGGGACAGGAAAGGGCTAGGAGTGGGAAGGAAGTGGCCGTGGCCTTAAATAAGGTACAGCCCCAGCATTTGCCTGGTGTGAAAATGGGAAAACACGGAAAACCATTTTCAGGGCTGCCGAAAGTGGGGTTCGAACCTACTATCTCCCGAATACTGGATACTGGCCGGACTTAGGCGACTGCAGCTATCGAGCTCGGTGGAGTTTGTATTTGTCGCAACACATCCCTCTTCATACTCAGAGAACACACCACGGTACAAACCACCACCCACCCCCTTAAAATGACAATGACGGCAAAATTACCTTGAATACCTTCTGAAGTACAGTGGCCACAGAAAGTATTAGTACACCAACATGTTGACGTATATCTTGTATATTAAGCACCATGAACTAATATGAACACACCCAGTGAGACATATATATATATAAAGAAAAGACAACACCTTGCTGTACAATTGCTATGAGATTGACAGCGCTCAACATAATAAACAAATAAACCCCTCTTTTAACACAAAAAGTATTCGTACACTATTAGATTATTCAAAACTTGCTGATGTTTTTGTTCAAACACGGTCTTAACATTTTGTATGCATGCCTTTAGCTTTGATGACTTGTTTCAGACGTCTTGGTATTGAGCTAACTAAACGTCTGATGTACTCTACAGATATGTTGGACTTTGCATCCGAGAGTATCCCTTTAAGATGTTCTTTATCAGTAGGATGGCGTACTTGCACTTCTTTGCCTAGATGATAACACAGGTTCTCTATGGGGTTGAAATCTGGACTCTGCGGTGGAATGAGAAGTCTTCTTGGGGCGTTGTACAACAACCATTCACGGGTTATCATGGCACAATGCTTAGGATCATTGTACTGTTGGAAGTGGAAGACTTCTTCCAGATGAGGCTTGTGTGCACTGCTGCTTAAATTATGGCGCAACACATCTACGTACTTCCTAGCATCCGTAATACCATCAATAAATGCCAGGTTTCCCACCCCATTCGCAGCCATGCAGACCCAAAACCATCACACTCGTTCCTCCGTGTTTTACCTACGTGTTGAGGTTCAAGTTCGGTGTTTGGCTTCCGTCAAAACCTTACTGCTCCTACCAGTTCCGAACTGTGTAAATTTCGCTCACCAGAAAAAATAACGGTGTTCCAAAAGTCCATTGTCTTTTCACAATACTCTTTCGCGAACTGTAGGTGCTTCTGCCTATTTCTTTCACGTATAAGTGGCTTCTTTCGTGGACATCCACTACGTAGGTTCGCACTGTGCAATACATTCCTTGTAGTTTGCACACTCACCATTTTGTTGGACCTTGAAGCGAGGTCTCGACGATGGATGCAGCACTTCGAAATGGTTCCTTTCATGTCGAATGCACAATAATGCGTCGCTCCCGTACTGTCAGCACTTTTGGACGACCAGATCTGGGTTTGTTTTCTGTTTGTCCGCTGTGCTTGTATTTATTAACTATTGAACTCACCGTAGTAAAGCTAATGCCCAGCTGTTTTCCAATCTGAGGATAACTTTTACCTTGTTTATACAGTTAACACCATATTCTCTCGTTGACTCAATGAAAGTTCCGTTTTCTTTCTCCCCATACTAAATAATCTTACGGCAACGACAGAACAGTGATGAATGAAGAGATATCAACCCCTACTGCAGACACAGCGGCGAAAACCTGTGCGACAACTGATTTAACCAATTACAAAGACGGTACATCCGCACTGTACGAATACTTTCTTGGCGGTACGATCTGCAGTATCTATACAGTATCGTGCCGATCATATTACATTTTTAAACGATCTGTATGTTCAGCGTGTATATCTGATGTCTGTCGTTATGCCATTTATAAATCTGACTTCAGCCCGTATGCCGTAATGATATTCCATCACATTCCACAGGTGTACGAATACTTTTTGTGGCCACTGTATGTCACAGAAATACTTTCTTGTATCATAATAAATTTTAATAACAAAAACTGTTTGATTGTTTTCTGTAGGATTCAATTTAACTCTCCATTTTATGAAAATATTAAATAAATTCAACGCCGTGTGACAGTATGATCTTAATATGCTTTCTGACTTTATGCATTTCAGCTTCAAAACTAGAGACAGATGATTCCTGCTTATTGGCATATTTCCTGCGGCAATGCGCCCATGATAAGGTGAGTACGATTTGATTTTGTAGTGTTGGACAACAACACAGAAGGACAATTCAATATTTCACTTACAATTTCGTGTCTAATGATCGCTTTGTATACTAGGCAACAAGATATTTGCAATTAGTGAACAAGAAGTAGCATATTGGTTGAATAGCAAGTATCACCAATCAATCACCAATCAATCAATCAATGATACAGTTAGGGCTGTCACCCGGGTGGCAGATTCGCTATCAATTGTTTACCAAAAGCCAAACCCCACGGCACCTAACGCCCTTGAAAGGGCCTTGGCCTGCCCAGCGACCGCTGCTCAGCCCGAAAGCCTGCAGATTACGAGGGGTCGTGTGGTTAGCACGACGCAACCTTTCGGCCGTTATTCTGGACTTTCGAGATCCGCGCCGCCATCTCACCGTGAGGTAGCTCCTCAATTCTAATCACGTAGGCTGAGTGGACCCGGAACCAGCTCTCAGGTCGAAAGAAAAATACCTGACCTGGCCGGGAATCAAACCCGGGGCCTCCGGGCGAGAGGCAGGCACGCTACCCCAACACCACGGGGCCGTCAGTTGTTTACCTAGCATTTTAAAAAATATTTTCAACGACTTGGAAATTTATCCAGTATTTCCCTTGATAATTTACCCCAGTCCCTTACTCCTCGTCCTATTAATGAATGTTTGCCCCAATCTGTCCTCTTGAAATCCAACTTTATCTTGATATGATGATCTTTCCTACTTTTGAAAGCTCCACTCAAGTTTATTCTACTGCTTATATCATTCCACGCCAATTCAGCAGTGACAGCTCGAAACATACCTCGTAGTCGAGCATCTCACCTCCTTACCACGAAATCTTCCCAGCCCAAAGTCTGCAATATATTCGTAACACAACTCCTTTGTCAGAAATCACCCAGAAAAAAAAATCGTGCTTCTCTCCTTGGAATTTTTTCCAGTTCTCGTATCAAGCAGTAATGGTAAGGGTTCCGTACACTGGAGCCAGATACTATATACTTACCAGATACTATATGCCCTCTCCTTTACATCCTTACGAGAACTCCTAAATGCTCCCAAAACCATGTGAAGAGATTTGTAACGTTTCTCTACAACCTCATTAGTATGATCACCCCAATGGAGGTCATTCCTTATATTAACATCCAGGTATTTACATCCTTCCCTATGAGGTACTATCACACCATCAACACAACAATTAAAAGTTAGCAGGTTCGATCCTGGCTCAGTTCGGTGGTATTTGAAGGTGCTCAAATACGTCAGCCTCGTGCCGGTAGATTTAATGACAACTAAAAGAACTCCTGCGGGGCTAAATTATGGCACCTCGGCGTCTCTGAAACCGTAAAGGTAGTTAGTGGGACGTTAAGCCAATAACATTATTTATTATTCATTTATATATATATATATATATATATATAAGTAAACATTAATCATTTCAAGATCAAATAACGCTTCACCTACTCTAATTCTCTGAATTCTATTTTCGGCAAATGTAACCACCCATACAACCAATCTTTAGTCTAGTCCAATAGCCCTCATTTTCGTCAGTACTCTCCCATGATCTACCCTATCTATCCGCTCATCCATCCGAATTCGACTGAACAGAAATTCTTACGCTTTCTTGATATAAATTTGAACTGGCCTCTCTCATGTAAAAATTATGAAAAACCGTGGAATATTACTAATATAGACACTGATATGTTGTACCACAAATGTCGTTATCTAATACCATTTCAAAACTGGCTGAAAATTATGATTAAAACATGACATCCCACGAAAATTAATTTTTACGTTCATAGAAGGATTTTTTTGGTATGCACCCATAATTTCTGTTACTGTTCCCTCTATGTTTCGGATGACGTTTACATTTTAGAATAAGCTTTAAAGTTCTACAATATTTGATGTCTGCAATATGTTTGTGTACTGTTACTCGTATGACTCTTCTCAATTATTTCACATCTTCTGCTTATTTACAAGTGATAAATAACACTCAACAGTAATAGTAACGTCTTAGTGGTCTAAGGGACAGTCTACACTCGCTTGGCGTCTCATATCATCCATCACAAGTTAGATGTCCCTTTTGACCATCACGCTCGTATTCAACACGTACAAATACCATCAAGCTGTGCTACTTACAACTTTACTTCTTTAACCAGATTAATGGTGGTATACCTTTTCATGTCCAAAAAACACTTTTTTCGTTTTTCATAATTTTTGATAGTTTAGACCTTATTTTATAATGTACTGCTTGTTTATTTTGTACACGCCATCCCGTAAGGTCTCAAATACCATTTAAATGTCACTCTGACAGCTGTGGACACGCCCACTTTTTGTATAACAGATATAGTTTTGCCGCATTTTAAAAAAAAATTGAATTTCGCGGCATGTACTCACGTTCTAGGGTTGGTACAAATGTTGCGGCTTGGCGGGTGGCGCATGTCTTTTGTTTTGTGTCATGGCTGTTGTTTTCAACACGTCCTGTTGTGGAAAGTAAACAAAATGTAAAGGAGTAATGTTTTTAGGATGCCTAGCTCAACTAGATTGTTCAAGAAGTGTCGATGAGGACAAATAGATCTGTGTCTACTCTTGTTCTGAATTTCGTCTTTTCCTTTTGGGCATTCACTTGTTGTATGCTTGGCAGATTTACAGTAGTATCCACGGACAGATGATAGTGCTGGAAAATTTAGGAATTAATCCTGGCAGAAACATGCGAAAATTTGTAGTGAAATTGATGCAGAGCGAGTGAGAAAGGCTGACCTACAGGCTGAAATGGTGATCCAGAGAAACAGGGTAATGAGCAGGAGCAGGAAGAAAGCAAGGGAAGATGTCTGTGATGATCCAGATGATTCAGAATATGGACCAGGGATGCATTAGGCAGTGTGTAACTTTAATTCAATTTTTCCGAAGGTATAATTTTTAAATACATTCAGGTATTTTAATCAGTATACATTTAAGCCAGGTAAATGAAATTTTTACCAGATGTTTTACTGTGCTTGTTGAACATACTGACATTATTTTATGCCTCTAACTCAAATAGTTCCAACGTTATTGAGTATAACACTTCACATAAAGCAATTATTTTTATCAGTAAAGTTAAAAAATATGTTTCTGCTATGTGTGAGGTTAGATGAAGTTATAAAATTGTCGGTATATAAAATAAACATTCCTTTTGAGCCATACCAAGTTTCACCATTCTAAGATTCATAGTTTCGTAGGAAAATACTTTTAAATATGGACAATTTAACATTGCCAAGATAGGGTGTACCACCTCCCCTTACAAGATTAATGATGGCCTATTTTAATTCAAGATACTCCAATCAAGTTGTCGTCATACTTTAATATTTGATCTCTTCATCAAGGACTACGTCAAGTGCCAAATCATCAACCACGTATTTACAAGTCAATAACCAAAAATCTTAATCTCTCGAACCAAAGACTTTAACCAAATGGTTTTACAACTTTAAAGATATTATTTCTGAATAAGCTCATAATTAACTGATTCCATATCGTTGGAAGGTATTTCCTAAACATTATGACAAATTGCAATATAAAAACATGAAGATAGACTACTACTATAAAATATTGTGTTATGTACTTTTGACACAACCATTAATTAATCACAGCTAACGGCTGACATGTTGTTATTCAAGACAATACCAAAATTGTTATCCAACTTTTCTTTTTGACTGCTCCTATTTTTAAGTGTGTAAATGTTAAAGTAAACAGTTATATTTTAATTTTGAAATCAGGTGCCTGACTTATTCTCGTGGTGATTGAATGTTGCAGATGCCTTCTATGAAAGGCGAAACATGTCTTTTTTATAATGTAATAAGGATGAAGTCCTAATTAAATAAGACCCAAATGTATTGAATAGGTGGTTAAATCATAAATTAGTTAGTACTCTTATAAGTATAACTTCTGTTTACCCTGCCAGCTTGTCACAAGAGGATACATGGAAACTGATGTACCTTAGTTTAAACGTTTTTACATCGTCTTGGCGTATTATTATGACATATTTAACATTCAGGCATCAGCTCAATCTGGTGTTGCTTCTTCTTGAGTTAGCGATACAGTTTTCGGTGGCGCGTCGTCAGATTGTCGTTACATCATCATCATCATCATCATCATCATCATCACTCTCCATTCTTCTTCTAGGTAGCCTGTCCTCCGACATCCGCCTCACATGCCCTACTACCTAGCTGGTTATGTGAACAGATTCAACTATCGAGTTTATTACTAACGTTACCTTTACCTCATTAATCCGTGTACCTACCTGCCTGCCATCGTCCTCACTTGTTTGTTGAATAGAACATCGTTGATCGCAATTGCGAACTCACTGCATTCGATTTGTATTCCGTGCTTGCAGTTGTAATTTCTTTTTTTGTTATTGGTTTAATGGCGCACTAACACATGGGAGATTTTTGGCGACAAAAATGTGAAAGGGATAAGAATGGGAAGGTAGTTGCCCGTGATCTTATATAATATACAATTTTGGTGTGAAAATGTGCAACCAGGGCAGCCGATGGAAGGATTTGTGCCCATCATCTCACGTATTCTAGCTCATAGCTACGCGACTCAAACCGAGGATCCATCTAGCTCGGTGTTATTATTTTACTTAGTACACTACAATCCTGGGAGAATACAAATCCTATTTAAAATGGCCCACCTGTTCCTGCTTTGTATTTCCTAACTGATATTCAATTATCTTGAGTTTCTTCTCAACTGACTTCGCTTTAGTATTGGATATAAATGATTAAGTTTCGTATCATCCTCGCTGCACCTCTTCTCAAGCTATAAGATATTAGATGGGTAGCTTTCAGCACAGTTTACCATTGGCGTATGCCAAGCTGATTACTACAATTCACACCGAGATAAATCCTTCTTTGACATTTTACAAGAGTGTAATATTTTACCCTCTTCTTAAACCTTTATAACTACTTTGTCAATGTAAATACTTTTCTCTGCTCGTAATAACCTGTCATGATCCTGTAATCTCGCGATATGGCTAACGATGTAAATTTCTCTTGGTAATCTCTCTTATGTGTATAAAACTTAAGCATAAATGGCTAATGTTCTCGTAGCATTTTTCGATTACTTGACACTAGTGGCGGCTTGTGGTATCTGAAGCTGGGTGTTGCACCAAAATTTTCAATGTTGCAATTTTAAATGAGAATCTTACAGAAATAACAAGAATCCCTAGCATCCGTATGTAATGAACTGCATTCCTATTAAATATAATGAAATAAAACCAGCAATTAAAACACAAGAAATAAGAGTATAACTACAGTTATTCTTACCTCACTTGAATTGAAAATTTGCCCTCCTGTTTTTCATTGACGCAAACTTGTTAGTCACCCGTTGATTGAAGTCTGCAATTTCCATCACCAGATCTCTTTCTATAGAAAGCATTGTCAAGGCCAACAATCTTTCCTGGGTCATAGAGTTCCTTAAAAATGTTTTTATTCTATTCAAAGTAGAAAAACATCTTTCTGCTTCAACAGACGTCATAGGGATTGTAAGAATTCATTTCAACAGTTTCAAGCACTCACTGAACGTTTTCTCTAGGTTGTTGGTTATTTAAACTCTGCTAGACTAACAGCACCCGACAATGATCTGAATTCTTGTGCTAAATAGGTGGACGATAGTTCATGGCGTAGTTTTAGTTTGTCCAGAAACGTATACACTGAACACACTGTCTGTAAGGTACCTTCAGGGAACTTAGAACAGTAGAAGGAGAACTTCTCTGGAAGAAACAATGATGAAGCTACAAGATGATCTGAGAAGCTAAAACGATTTTTAGCCTGGGAAATTATCACATCGCACACTTCCTTTGCTTCTCTTTTCCGTTCAGTCTTGTCCAATTTCTTTTCCTTCAATGAGTAATCGGTAGGTTCATTACCGCTCGCGAGGGCAATTTCTTCTCGGATCTTGGAGATGTTTATTTCAAATGCTGAAACAGCATTATGTGCAGAACCCGCATCAGTGTCTCCGTGTTGTAACTGACCGAAGAGAACTTCGACTAGTGGCATAACTTTACGGAAGAATTCCAGCCAAAAATTGAAACTACAACTGGAAAGGACTTTTTTTATGACCAAGAGCCTGACAAATTGTAGTTTCACTCATTACAGAGTCACCTTCCAATATCTGGTTCATACACTCAATAAGATCTTCCTTGCAGTCATAAACTGTATTTATGTATCGTGATTGAAAATTCCACCTAGTAGGGCAAGCCCGTGGCAAACGTTTCCTCACTATCTCGTCAAGTATCGCGGTCCGCTGTGGGCTGTTGGAAAAGAATGAACAAATTCCTTGCAAACTTGAAAAAATATTGCTCAAGATTAACTTGATGGGCATAGCAATGCACATATTCTGCGTTGGATTTTTTTACAATAGCTTGTACCCCACCAGAGGAACCAGCCATAACGGATGCCCCGTCATATGTCTGTGCAATGAACTTTTGGGGAGTTTCATTTACTTTGTGCTTCTTTAATTCTTCCAATAAACACGCAGCTAATCTCTGTGCGTCATGTTTTACAGGAGACAGGAAACTCCAGAACCTTTCTATTGGTTTGCCTCTTACTACGTAACGGTACACAACAGCCATCTGGAATACATTGGAAATGTCACTGGTTTCATCTGCTATAATAGCTAGAAATTCTGATTACCTTATTTGTTTTGATATTTCTTCATGGAATACCTCCAACATAATTTTCAAAAGTTCATTTTGAATTGTTTTGGATATTCCTTTGAAAACAGTTGTCTTTTCCAAATGACCTTTTAGCACAGCATCCAATTCAGCGCTAAAATTAATTAGTCCTCTGAAAACACCTGGGTTTGATGATGATTCAGTTTCATCGTGCCCCCTTAAGGCCAGTTCAAAAGAACCGCAGAAACGAATACAGTTTATTAAAATATTTAACACATATCTGTTATGCCTAACTTCTTCGTTATACTCCGCAGTTTTCCTTCTATACGCATTATCGAGTTGTGCAGCTACGTTGACAGTTCCAAAAAGTGTCAGTCTTAAACAGTTTTGAATGTGAACAGTTGAAGATTCATGTTTCTTTACTTTGGTTCTTAAATGGTTTATGTCCGTAACTCCTACTTTGGTCCACGCGGGTTCCCCACCAAACAACAAGCACGGGAAGCAGAATAACGCATTTTTAAGTTCGCACCCACATAACCAAACACTATTTGTATAAATATCTCTTTTAAACACCCTCCTAAACTGTCGATTTCCAGTATTAATATTCTGCACAATATTTAAGTCCAATAATGGTCTTCCGAGTGTCTTTACGGCATGTTTCTCCTCATCAGAAAGCTGGAAAAACTCTCTATCTTGTAAATTACTTACAGTATTAATTTTCACTCACACTCCGCTACACATGAGATTACACCTTGAAAAGTTAATATTTCAAACCAAACATTCAGTTAAAACAAAATACTAATACACCCACAGGTGGTAGATTTGACCGATAATGCCATGACACGACACCAACAAACAGTCAAACTAAACTACACTAACACCGGCAGCTTTGTGACGAACTCTTACTCACAATCTAGAATCCATCAGTTATAATAATAACCCACAGAAAAGCTATCTACAACCAAAACACTCAATCACCTGAAAACACACCAAGACCTACACGTGATAAATGTAAAAATAACGTCTACAGTAATACCAACAACTCCATGTCGCAAATCGCAACAGTCCAGCCGTTTATCAACGATCAACATGTGACAATGTTGCCACAAAGCTCGTTTTACGGTTGACAAAAGTATAACATGAAGTTATGCTGATGAGAAAACGTTTCTTCCGAAATTATATCCTCAAAACAAATTTTACGATTTAAAAAAAAATGGTCATGATTGCCCATGAAATACAAATGTTGGTAACATTATGAATGGTGCGGTACAGCTTACCCTAGTGGCGTGAAAAAGACATTACCTTTGCGAGAGGAGAGAAAGCAGGGATGAAGTCATCTCTGCAGAGTGGTGCAATCTAACGGGGACATTTGAAATTGTTTTCCGTTAGGGGTCTTGCTGTTCTCGTGCAACTCCCTAGGACCGGCACTGGCGGGCTTGCTACCTGATGCTATATGTCGTATACAGGCTTGGGCTCGTCCCTGCTGAAGCTAAATAGCGGCGCGCTGTGCGCTAGGGAGTTTGGCGTAGGAAAGTCAGCCGCCTGAGTTTGATTTGAAGACGGCGGAGTTTAATGGTCCGTTACGAAGCATTAGTACATCGAACGACAAAATATGGTTGGTTTTAACACATTTTGGAGTACATGTTAGGTTTATTAAACTGAAAAATAGGAAGAAAAGACGACCAATGAAGCGTAAAATTATTGGGAGTTGTGCAACCCTGCAACAATACCACGCACCGCCCTTGCTTGACACGTATGTAAACCTGGTTCTGATAGCCCCTTTGTGGTCTGAAACCTGAAACTGCATTATTATCTAATTCATACTCCAACATTCACTACAATCACTTTTCTAAAATACCTGTGAACACCTTGCTTTCTGGTATCCTAACCAATAAAATACCTCGATATTTTTTACAATCCTTCCTGTTCCCTTGACCGAGCTCGATAGCTGCAGTCGCCTAAGTGCGGCCAGTATCCAGTATTCGGGAGATAGTGAGTTCGAACCCCACTGTCGACAGCCCTGAAGATGGTTTTCCGTGGTTTCCCATTTTCACACGAGACAAATGCTGGGGCTGCACCTTAATTAAAGCCACGGCCACTTCCTTCCTATTCCTAGGCCTTTCCTATCCCATCGTCGCCATAAGACCTATCTGTGTCGGTGCGACGTAAAGCAAATAACCTGTTCCCTTGCTAATGCATAGCTGAAATTACTGTTTTCATCCTAACAGGTATTGTACGTGCAACTGTTATTGATAGCCGGTGTTGCGGGGTTGAAGAGTAAGGAGGGAGCACTCCCGGTTCCGGTAATACTGCCAACCGAATGGAAATTAAATCTGAATTGAATAGACAGTATGATCGATCGATATGAATTTTCTAAACCTTCATTACCTTCAGCCAACAACTGTGTCAAATACACATTATATAATATTTCTGGATGCGAATCTTGTTCCTAGCATGAATTCTATAGTTTGGCTTTGCTGTGTAAACAGCAACAGTACTAGTACGTAAAGTGTACGCCAGATGTCTCACGGCGATGCATTAGCGATTCATAGTTTGTGTTTCAAAGGTTGCCAATACGAATCTCGAAGTTAACCGAGCTCTACCGATTCAGCACTAGGGTGTCCATATATCACTAAAAGTTGAGCGTACTATACCTTATCCAAATTCCATTCGAATACATTCATTGCACGGGACCATTATGAAATGCGTAGTAAAGGTTTCCGAAGTTTGGAACACTGTGCCGTGGATGCTGTGTATGTTATAGCCTCGTAGTTATTGCCATGTAGTTGTCTAATATCTATTTCTTCAGATCACGAATCGTATTTTACAGTGAAACGGAAGAGCACAGGGGTCATCCATATCAAGGGCGCAGATGGGGATAACGTTAATATTTACTCAGAACGTTGCGTGATATATCTTTGCAACTATTTCGCATTATTCTGTGAAGTGATAAAGAGCTCTGATGATACGCAGAAGTATGGTATCAATGCTGACACCTGCATGAAATTTGCTGGCCGCTCTCGTATTTCGCCTACGTTTTTTCGCTGAGATCTCCTTATAGGAGCACCGAAATTAATATTCTGCGTGTCAAGGTCTCACATTGCACTAAAATAAGTTACTATGACCTGCCTCTCAGATTCACTGATATTCTCAAAATAACTGCAGGCGTTCCTTGCCTCCTGAGTCTGAGTTCAAAGTTTCGTTGCTACTTCACACTTTCATTCATAATACAGTCACTGAAGTGAGATTGTTCACAATTATCTGCCGGTAATGGTGTAAAACATGGATAATGCAATAAGATCTCAGAACTGGTCACTAAACTTCGCTGCAGTCAGTGTCAAACTCAACAAGCCAGAACTAAGGCAAGAAGCATCGGCGGGACATAAGATCACTCCAATACCTGTAGTTAGCTCACTGATTATTTTTTCATCTAGCGCGCTCTTTCTGATCGTTGCAACAACTGTTATAAATATCCCTGTTTCTCATATTTTCATCACTTTTCGTGCAGAGCACCGTGTAACGTGATGGCTTTGACCACGACACACATGTGGATTGGGCAAACTCTTTTTTCGTGGAAACTACACCTTCATTGTTATTCTCTCCAACACTCCATGCATTTTACCTTCAAATTAGCAGAAATCTGCTTTGGGGGAAAGTGATAGCGGAAGGGATGGGAAGGCCAGTTAGAGTGTGCTTCTAGATTAGAGAATTCTGGAGTAACCGTGAATCAATATTTGTACATTTGAGATCTAGAACACTTCCTCGTTCATGCGGTACATGTCTACCAAGCGACCGCTGCTCAGCGTCATACAGGTAACGCGTAGTCAGGGCGATGAATCCTCTCGGCCTTTATTCCTGGTTTTCTAGAACGTGAACTCTTCTCACCGTCATGTAGCTCCTCAGCTGTTCACAGGTAGGATGAGTGGACCTCGAACAAGCCGTCAGATTCAGTAAAAAATTCCTAACGTTGCCGAGGTTTAAACCTGGAGGTTCCTTGTAAGGGATCTAGACTGAGGGTCCGACTTCAGATCGGGATAGTTTATCATTCATTCGTCAATACTAGTCTTTCTTTCTTCATTATTTTTCCACTTCTTCTTTTCCCGCTGTCTCGCTTTTCATCGTACCATAGGGTCGTGGGTGCGAGTTGTTTCTCTCTCTCACACACATGTATGAATGTATTTACGTGGGGAATTGGGTCAGTTTTACAACAGGACGCGCTGTTTGACTTTATCACTATGTGGAATGATTGATTCATTCATTATGCGCTTCCAAGGTGATTGACGACCTAATGTTGTATGCACATTTTTCTACAAGCTGCTTTATGTCGTTCCTACACAGATAGGTCTTGTAGCAACGATGGGATAGGAAAGGGCGTGGAGTGGGAAAGAAGCGGCCGTGGCCTAAATTAAGGTACAGCTCCAGCATTTTCCTGGTGTAACAATTACAAACCACTGAAAAATCATCTTCAAGGCTGCCGACAGTGCGGTTCGAACCCACTATCTCCCGAATGCAAGCTCACAGCTGCGCGCCCCTAACTGCAAGGCCAACTCACTTGGTATGTTATATGTAAATGGATTCTCTGAGTTCTAGTAGCTGAGGTCAAATGGTAAAGAATAATTATCTCACAGTTCGGCTTCATGGCTAAATTATCAGAGTGCATATCTTTGGTCCAAGCGGTCCCGTGTTCGATTCCCGGTCAGGTCAGGGATTTTTACCTGGATCTGAGAGCTGCTTCGTGGTACACTCAGCCTACGTGATTAGAATTCAGGAGCTACGTGACGGTGAGATAGTCACTCCAGTCTAGAAAGCCAAGAATAACGGCCGAGAGGATTCATCGTGCTGACCACACGACACCTCGTAATCTGCACGCATTCGGGCTGAGCAGCGGTCGCTTGGTAGGCCAAGGCCCTTAAGGGCTGTAGTGCCATGGTGTTAGTTAATCTAAATCAGGCAAATATTTTAAATTTGAGAAATATTGGCATTCATGAACTTAAATGAAATTGTGCGCATCAATAAATATTTATCTTCCATCCAGATATTAACAACTATGTCAGAGAAAGAGTATTCCGCACATATAATATATATCAAACGATATGCTCTGGGATCTAGTAACTTATTCATAGGATTATTGATTATCATCTTCAAACACATGAATTTATACTATTAAGAGAGCAAAATAGTTAGTGAAAATTTATCTCGTCCAACAGAGTATTTTCTGAATGAGTTTTCATTTATTAATTCGATATTCCCCTTTGTGGAAGAAATTATAATACTTTATTTAATTAAGTGAAGCATAAAATAAAATCAATCATAATTTGAAAGGAGATTCAGCATATTATTTTCAATCATCGATGAAACTTGTCGTCAGTGAAATAAATATCATCCTGGGTAAAAGGTTGAGTGTCAGCAATGACAAAAATAAAATTGAAATCAGCGTTGCACGTCTACTCATAAAAACAAATATTCTCACATATTAAAATGGTATGTGTTCATTCGTAACATATTCTCAAATAATATTCCAACACGAAGAATATAATGTTCAAATATCGTTGTAAATGAATTGAAATAGAAAGCTCACCGTCACTACTCATTTACTGGCGTATTACACTACCTAGCATTACACTATGATTGGAAATTTCGTCTTTAAATGATTTTATAAGTCACTTTATTTCATTAAAATTAATTCATGGCTCTTAAATATTTGGGCAACCCTTCATCATTCCTAAGAAAATATCCAAAATATACAAGGGAAACTATTCTGAAACATATTCAAGACTACACGTGAAATTCTACTGTTTAGCTTTCCATTTTCAAATATAAAGTCGACACATTCATACCGCTATATGGCGTATATCCAATTATTGCACCGAAAACAGACTTCATCTTCAGCAAGCAGCTTCTAATGAACTATTCGGACGATTATATACATCCAAAATCTGTCTGTGCATAAATTTAATTACCTATTGGAAACCACATCGTCTGTATTACAATAAAATGATTCTCGTGATTATCACTTTATAACGCCATCACATTTCTTGATACCATGAATACTAATTTATGATCTATTATGGATTTGGTTCTTTTCGAAGTGAAGCATGCTTCTAAATATTATATATATATTTGTATTTATATATATATATATATATATATATATATATATATTCGTTTTTTATTTTGGCAAGTTTAAGTGAACAACGTGCAGCTGTGAAATTTTGTTTTATACTCGGTGAAAAGACCCGATTTGTGGCAGACAGGAGACTGGTTCTTCCACCACGACAACGCACTTGCACACACAGCCATCTCTGTGTTAGACAGTTATTGGCTAAAAATGGCATGGTTCCGCAGCTCCACGCACATTTCTCGCCTGACCTGGTTCTGTGTGACTTTTTCTTTTTTTCCACGCATGAAAAGGGATATGAAAGGACACCGATTTGACAACATTGAAGAGGTCAAGAAGAAAATGAGGGAGGAGCTGTTAGCCATTCCTAAAGATAACTACAAAAAGTGTTTCGGACAGTGGAAGCACCGGTGGGACAAATGCATTAGTTGCAATGAAGAGAATTTTGAAGAGGATAAGGTTGTTTTGTAAAATTGAAAATATAGAGCTTTTAAAAATAATTTCGGTTTTTTGGGTACCCTTCCTTTAATGACTCTTACTTTGTAAAACAAATGCTATAACTTTACGAATTATACTAAAAAACAGATTGGAACTTATGAAAATATGTCAATCCTAACCAGGTGAAAGAAAACAGAGGTAAGTGGCTAGGTTTAATTCATTATTCCAAACTGATGATTCACTTTATGCTGTATGTCCTTTCACATTATTTTAAAATTTAGGAACAGAGTAAATATTGCGATAGTAAAAAATAAAATAAAATTAAGGAAATAAAAGAAAGGGTAAAGGTAAATACAAGTCAAGTCAGTACTCATCTGGACGGCGATAGTTTCTCTCCCGTGGAGTAATACTGCTATTTATCTGTTGCTGACATATTTGGGCACTATTATGGGACCGAATCCCTTATATCATTAACTGATCATATTATTATGCATTATATAGGCCAAAATTCTCAAATCCCCAATAAGTACCTGAAACAACTTTAAACATATTAGCTTACACATCATAATATTATACAATGATTACACCTAATTAACAATAATCCTTCACAGTCAAATACGTTCACTTTCCTTTAATCACAAAATCACGGTACATGTAACTGATTTTTATTTTCCTCACAACATTGTGTATAAATGTGTCTCTAATAATTGCTGAATATTCCGTAACCTCCTCAATCATTAATCAATCACTCGACGAGTTTACTACGTTTTCTTCACTGTCTATTACACTCAATGTTCCGGGTTTTCCGTGGTCCACAGAGGTGTAAGAAGGTGCCGGGATGAATGGATCGACAGGGAAATGAAAAGAGCATAAGTTAAAGCACTAAATTTTGAAATTTTATTTGTTTCCTTTTATTTATTTTTACATTTGGTGGGTAGAACATCTGAACAAGCAACAACAAATAACAGTTAAATGAAATAACAATGAGCTCGTCAGCTTTGAAGGCAAGTGCTAACTATAAGTCCCAAATTCGGGTACAAGAACTGGACAGAATTATCAACAAGATAATATATCAGGGATGAGCCTAGTAGCTCTGAAGGTACACTGTTAGAAGAGCATATTTGCTCCACTCACTTACATTCCAGGAGACTTCGCTCCAAAAGGTTACTGTAATCCAGCCTCTAAAAGCCACAAGCTTCTTACAAAATAATGCCTTATAAATTTACAGTATACTGCGTTACTGCTCAACAGTTTGTTACACACTCGTCTGTATACAATTACCAAAATAATAGGGACAATGAGTGCCCATTATAACTGGTCTTAAAGTAATAGTAAATGGTTTAACACGAACAGCCATGGGCAAAATGCTACTAGGCGAAACACTTGCCCTCCTTTTAGTAAAAATTCTTAAAACTCTAAATGGCCTTGTGTTCCGAGGTTGGAGACGCTAAGCCTAACAGAGGGGTGACTAAACGAAAAATATTAAATGCCGAAGAGTTGTGAAGAATTTAGAGCTTTAGAAAATATTAGTCACACCATACCAAGTTGAATGGGAGTCAACAGAGGGTGAAAACTATTTGTTCCCTTAATTTACATGTTTTCCAGCAGGAGTCCTCAGACGTACCGAAAATTTACATAAAAATGGCTTTAGAACTTTACATTAATCAAAGAAGTTTGAAACCTTCCCCTCAAGTTATCTGCCTGGAGCTATCACACGTTAAGAATTTTCTGCCATTTCCTTGAGTAGTTGGGCCTTCCGAACGACTGCCCATGCCTCCTAATAACACTATACTGGAGCAATGAAGATGACAATTTGGCCCTAAATCGCCCAGCTTTTATAACATCTCAGAGGGGAATGTTTCAGAACTCTTTATACATAGGCTGGCTGCCTGTACACAGCCCCAATTTTAATTGGCTAGAGAAATATACACGAAATTCCTGATTGGTTAATACTTAAGGAAGAAGGAAGCCGTAGGAGTGGTGACAACTTTAACACATGAAAAAAAAAATTACAAACTTTGAAAGTTGAAAATTCCCTTAAAAATTAATTGTCCCTAATCCCGCCAGAGGGGCCACATAGACCGATGGTAGGGATATCTAATGGTTGAAGGTCCAAGTATCTTGAGTTACATTAGTTCGAGATTCCTAGAACAGATGGTCTTGTAGAAGGCGTGCAGTTCAACGGGACGGAGAAGGTGTACCCCCGGTACACTCAACATGAGTTTGCTTCCAATATTGCGTACATTACTTAATTTTATCGGTTCCTCTCTTCTTTTTGATGATCATATGGTTTCTTCTTTATTTTTGTCAGGCTACAACAAGGGAAATTTAATCTTTGCATATCTATTACCGTTCCATAATTTTAATCTCGTTATAAAAACAGGTTTAACTTTTTAAAAATAGCGTCGCAGTGGGTCTCTGTTGTGATGTATGTTTAAAATGTAACAGTATTCTGTACAACATAACACTTCATATTAAAAATATTAGACCAAATGTTCGGCAGTGAAGTGTCATTGTATTATTTTTGTTCAAAATCCAATTTTATTACTCCCAACGATAATCCATTTCTGGAAAAATTGATCTCATGTGTATATTTATGTAACTTCTGAGTTGCAAGATCATGCAATGCAGGTAGAGCAGACTACGGATAGGTAGACAATTTGATCCATGTAAATGGTAGTCAAGAATCTGTCAATAGTGGTAATTAATACAGTGAGTATTAGTATTATTATCGTTGTCATGTCATTGTTGTTACTATTCCATAACCTAGATACTTGTTAAATTGTATGTAGTGGATCAGGATCCAATAGATGGAATGTTTCTTCCTTATTTGCTGGTGATACCTCGCTGTAGGATGAGAACATTCATTAATTCATTCATTCAAGCAATGAGCGGTCTCTCCGCAGTTACTGGTTATCCGTGACCAAGAGTGAAGAGTATCCTTTTCTTTTCATGCATGCATGAATTCTGTTCATTCATTCATTAATTTATCCATTTACTCCTTCACTCATTCATTCATTTTCTTTCATTCATCCATTCATTCATTCAGAAGGAAATTCCCTCTCCGTAGCTGCTGGCCTTCCGTAGCTATAGGCCGAGAACTTCCTATCCATTCATTCATTCATTCATTCATTCATTCATTCGTCAACTCATTCGTTTACAAAGTGACTGAGAGTGAATTGTTTATTCATTCACGAATGAATGAATACAATTCAGTCAGGTAATCATTCATTCATTCATGAAGCCATTCATTTAGTCACTTCATGCATAGTGTCTGTTGAAAGTTTAGGAGTACACTGTACATACTTATGACAAATGAATGAAATATGTAATATCTGATGTGTTTTAGAGCTTCAGCCTTGTGTACCAGGCCAAAAGTTAAATGCCCGAGGAATGGACGTGCATCCTGAGATGAAAATACGGAAGAGATCCTGGCAAAACTTCTTAATTCTTATGAATATTTTTTATTAACTAAAACCAATGTAACCTGAATGTGAATAAACATGTTTATGGATAAATAATGGAATGAAATGAGTCAGACATTAATGATTATTCAGACTCCTATTTAGTCAGTAAGTACAGCTGCACGTAGACACTGTGACCCTACAAAATGTACAATAAATGTTGGGTGCACGGAAGGTGAATTACCAAATAGATATCATTAAAAAAGTAAAAGGAAGTTGCAATTTACGTTAACAGATCGCAGGTCGAAACTCATGGTAGGCTTTACCTCACTTATACCTCAAAAACCTCCTTCTAGGACTAGGTAAACTAGTTGATAAACAAGAAGAACATCGAATAAGTTGTACAGAAACGTAACATACAATACAGTGCATCGAATATGCTACTTACGATGGTAAGAATTTCATGTTGTTTTAAAGAACTGTATTTGTAATGTAAATTAATTCCATTTTCCACCTTATTGCTAAAAAGTAGCTAAACTAAGATTTTAGAATTAAAAAACTAGAGAATACGGACTTTCCTTTAAATTTCCATTTTTATTCATTTGTAAACATTATTCTGTTTGTTTTTGAGAATTACTGAACTTGATCTAGTTCTGTTTTATCTCCTTTTATAAATAAGTTATAACAGGAACACGATACTCGTTAATGCCACGAAGCCATTGGTAACGGCAAGTGACAATGTTAGCCGAGTAACAGGAGCAGATTCTCCTCAAACTGCGTTCATTTGTCTCATCCTCCAATAGACTGACGCAGCAGCTTACTGAGGTCAACTATTCACTCTTCCTACAGTGAGCTCACTTACACGACTGGGTAAGTAATACATGCGCTCATGTTATATTTTATTGTTTTTGTACCGGCTGGTACACCTATACGCCGCACATTTGAATTTTCCGCCTTTAAGTACTCCTCTACAGGAGAAACTCTGAACTTTAACAACTGTATCAACTTATAAGTTTTCTCAGAAGATGTCACTACCGTACATTTTGTGATTACGAAGTTGTCAGTACTGTGTGGAGTTCAACTTGTTTTGTTTTCTATTGATCAAGAAGTGTGGACATTCTCTGATAGATGACTCTACAAAAAACTATGACATTGCACCCTGGTGCGAGGTGGAAGAACTTTATTTGAAGAAATTTTGTATTCATAAGTTTGTTCTTAACTAAATTTCGTTCTTTCATTTGTGGGTTGGCAATATACATCTTTCCTTGCCGCCAGTTTTGAACTTAGCCAATCCAGAATTTCTGTAATTAATTTTTGACCAATCATGTCTTCTTCAATTTTGATGTGTAACTTATAGACAGCCAATAAACGACTGTGGGTGTGCCTTAATTATTCATGAAAGGTCTCGAGTCTTCCCCGAGAGTATAAAAACTGCTGATTTTCTTGTCTGTCGGCCACTCGAACAACATCTAGCCTAGTGTATGGAAGTGTAGCAGGAGGCGGGAAGAGCCTCTTTCATCCGGCAGTAGCTCTTCAACAAGGTAATGGCCACTTAACATTTTTATTTCTCGCTAGCTCAGCAGTCAAAACCGCGGGGAAGTTCCGAAACGTTGACTATGTAACCTATCTTGAAACATGTAATTTGCCGTCGCTTTTGTAAAACTTCACATATCTCTAACTGTGAAACGGGGATAGAGAGTGCTATACCCTCTTGAGCTCCCCTTCATTTTTGGTTTGAGGTGACTACGTTTTGTAACTGTTTCTTCTCTTCTGTAATGTCTTAAAGTTTTCACATACGAGTCACCTCCATAGTTTGGGAATAGCCCCCGTTTCATAGGCCTAGTGCCCCTTAGGTTTTAAAAGGTTTCATGTAGGAGTGCAAGCAACGCCTCCATTCATCTTGGTATTTTGGGCCATTTATTTAATCTGTTCTTTTCGACTGAGGCCCAGTAGGTTGGGTACGAGATACCCCCGTTTCATTTGATGTAAGCGGTGCCTTGATGGCAATTTAGTGTAAAAGTCTGGTATTGCCTTTAATAGGCTTGAAAAATTGAGAGTGGGTCAGCTCTTTCTTGTGTTTGAAAAGTGCCTCTGGGAGGCTTGAGGTAAAAACTTGGGAGCAAGTGCTCATTGAATGAAGGGGTTTTCTGCCCTTTGAACAAATGTATGCCTGGGTAAAGTTGGGCTAGTAGCTCAAGGATTGTAAATTGGGGCTCGAAGCCCAGAACTGGTTAAGATCCCTGAACTTGTGCTTTCGTTTGTAAAAAAGTATATCTTGTACCTGATTTTTGTTATTTCACCTAGTGAAAGTTTGTTAAATCTTGTTGTGTATTGAAAATATAACCTTCGGTTAAATTTTAAGTTTTGGTTTCATGTTGTGGATAGACCCATTCCAGCCCGCACCTTCTTTCACCTCTGCATTCCACGGGTAATCCCGTAACAGTTCTGACATAGAATACGTCTGTAGTTTCGGTACCGTACCTGGGCCGGGGTGCGTAGCAGAAACATGAAGGTACGTACGAAAGGAATTTCTAGACAAGGCACGCGATGATAGTTTTTAATATCTAAACTAATATTATAAATAGGAAAAATGTGTATGTTTGTAACGAATAGACTCAAAAACTACTGAACCGATTTTAAAAATTACACCACCTATAGAAAGCTACATTGCAAGTGAGTAACATGGGCTGTATTCTATTTTCAAAACAATTCCAGGTGGGGGCACGGAAGGGGGAGATATAAAAATAATATGCTAATATAGGCAAAATATCGAATTTGTCGTATAAGGACGAGACAAAGCTCAATTTAATCCTCTTGATACAACGAATAAAACTCGGTAAGCCGTGCGGGCCCGAAAACCATGTGTTAAGGCCCTAAAACCAACCGTTACGGAGATATTGGCACCACACTACCCCTGCTCTAGGAATCGGATAAAGTAATGAACTGCCATAACCATGGCAACGTCAGCTCCAGGATTCTACAGCAGCGAAATTACCTTCTTACAAATAAAGTTGTTCGTGTCTGTGTCTGTTTGTTTGTTCCACCATCACGTCGAAACGGCTGGATAGATCTCAACCAAACTTTATATTTAGAGTATACTCAACCCGGGGAAGGTTTCGATATGCATATCATTTTAAAATCTTTGAAAAGACGAGGGTTTTATAGGAAAACCACAACGGTTTTATACTATTATAGGCAAAATATCGAATTTGTCGTATAAGGACGAGACAAAGCTCAATTTAATCCTCTTGACGCAAAGAACAAAACTCCGTAAAACCCTACGGGCCCGAAAACCATGTTTTAAGGCCCTAAAACCAACCGTTACGGAGATATTGGCACCACACTACCCCTGCTCTAGGAATCGGATAAAGAAATGAACTGCCGTAACCATGGCAACGTCAGCTCCAGGATTCTAGAGCAGTGAGATTATGTATGTACGTTTGGGCATAGCTACCAACCAAAATTGGTACAAATAAGACTTAATATCTGGAAAAAACATACTGTTGTGTAAGGCACTCACAGGACTCCTTTGGGCGGGGATGGAAAGGGGGTGAAGTACGAGTATAAAAATCTTACTATATATAGAAATGAAAGTGTGTGTGTAAATGACACATCTCCTCCTAAACCACTGGAGCAATTTCAACCAAACTTGGTACACGTATTACTTACTATCGGGAGACGATCACTGCGAGGGGCAAGCCATCCTTAGCGCCCTTAAGGGAGTGGGTCAATGGGGGGGGGGGCGGTTAGTTACAATAATAATCGAGAATAGTGTCGAATTCATAGTTTTCGGGGTCGCTGAGTTGAAAAGTAATACTCTAGAATTTTTTAAAGTCCAGCCCCATTTTAGGTGGAGAGCAAACGGGGGGGGGGGGTGAGATATAGAAATAATTAAAAACAGTTTCGAATCCATAGATTTCAGGGTCTCTGAGATGAATAGTATTACTCCGGATGTTTTGCAAGTTCAAGTGGGGAGCGAAGGGGGTGAGATATAAAATTAATCGAAAAACTACATATAAAAATATTATCTTCTTCTTACTATATATACAAATTTTGGTATGTGTGTGCGTGGGTGTGTGGGTGTGGGTGTGTAAATGACACATCTCCTCCTAAACCACTGGAGCAGTTTCACCAAACTTGGTACACTTATCAATTAGTATCAGGAGACAAACCGTGTGAGGGTAAGACACCCCTAACACCCTTATGGGCAGGGGATGAGGGGGGTGGTATAAAATAATCTAGAATATTATCGAATCCATAGTTTTCGTGGTAGCTGAAATAATTAGTGACACTCCGAATTTTTTAAATTCATATTCAGCCCCCTTTGGGGTGTGGGTGAGGGGGAGTGAGATATAAAAATAATCGAAATTAGTGTCGAATCTACAGTTTTCGGGGTCACCGAGATGAATTGTGACAATCCATATTTTATATCTCTTAGTGGTGGAGGGGGGAGGGGGACAGTCTCATTGACAGTTGAAATCCTGTACATCGTATCTATAGTGCGACGGCTAAATACATATAGTTATCAGTTATTAATTTTTGACAGGATCAAATACTTCCCAGTCGATTCGAGCTTCCATAAGGACGAAGTTTTACTCGAAAACTAAATAATCTAAAACTTGAAATCAAACACATCTAAATAATTTTAAAACTACATAATAGATCATAACATATCAATCTGCAAGTCAAAAAGGAATTCTATAAAAATTCACATCACACATAACTAACTGGCAATGCAAATCTTAAAGGTAAATATTCAGAAACTATCCGGGCAACGCCGGGTACTACAGCTAGTCTACAATAAATCACAAAAACCTAACATGTTACAGACATGAAAAATGATATTTGGAATCCCCTTTAAAAATAAAAGAACACAAATATTCGTTTTCAGAAAATCCACTTAAAGGGAGGGAGGGTGTGTGAAAAGAAGTGAGGAAGGAGTTGAATTATTGATATGAGGATATATAAATATCTAAAAAATGAGGATGTTACAGACTTTAAAATTAGTACTTGGAATCTCCTTCAAAATGAACACTTTCTGGAAAATCCACTTAAGGGAGTGAAAAGAATGAGAAAAGCGGGTGAATTTTTAATATGAGTATCTTATTTTTCTATCGCTTTACCCACACCTGTGGGGTTGCGGGTGCTAACTGTGTTGCACATGGGGATTTGACCCTGTTTTACGGCTGGATGCCCTTCCTGACGGCAACCGTATCTGTAGGGATGTAATCTATACTTATATACTAATATTATAAACAAGAAAAATTTGTATATTGAACCGATTTTAAAAATTACTTCACTTATAGAAAGCTACATTGCCGGTGAGTAACATGGGCTGTATTTTATTTTCAAAACATTTCGAGGGGAGGGGGCGACGGAGGGAGATATAAAATATTAAAGTAATAGGCTAATATAGGCGAAATAGAATTTGTCGTACAAGGACGAGACAAAGCTCATTTTAAGCCCCTTGACGCAAAGAACAAAACTCGGTACAACCTTCGGGCCCGAAAACCATGTTTTAACGCCCTAAAACCAACCGTTATGGAGATATTGGAATCACACTACCCTGCTCTAGGAATCGGATAAAGAAACAAACGGCCGTAACCATGGCAACGTCAGCTCCAGGATTCTACAGCAGCTAGATTATGCATGTACGTTTGGGCATAGCTGCCAAACAAAATTGATACACATATGACTTACTATCTGGAAAAAATAAACTGTTGTGTAAGACGCTCATAGCACCCCTTTGGGCGGGGATGGAAAGGGAGTGAAGTGAAGTATAAAAATAATAGCCCCGGAGATCTCCGTAGTACAGCGACCAGCAGTTGCCGACGGGCCTCCGTTTTTACATATTGGCTTAGGTTTCAGCATTGAGCGGAGTCTGTTACCTATAGTTTAAACTATTGTCTATCAAATCATGACCCGTCCTGGGATATCACGGCACTAAAAGCCATACGACATTTCATCAAATCATGGAGTAGTAGGATCACTGATGTTATTAGTGCCGATATTTTGATCCACTTTTACCATCATTGTAACCATAAAAACAACCTATATACTGTACACAATTGTCAAGATGGTGCGCCCATGACTTGAAAAAATTCCTCAATATTTATACCGAGATTCATTATATGATGTGCGACATGAGTGACAAGCCCTGAGAATTATAATTCTCGATAGTTATAGTAGTTTCTTTTATGCATCGCGAATTTCCTTGATCATTTGTAATAGTTACGAAATGTCGGATCAAAGAAATACATTCAATAATATTTATATTTGTGGTACTATCTAGCGGAAGTGTACTTACACTAAACCTGAAGCTTAGTGAAGGGAGCAGGTATATCTAGGTGGGAATGAAGGAAAAACATGGTAGCAAAAGATCTTAGAGGTCGAAGCTAATTAGGAACTAATATTTAGAGACCCCCATGAAGAAAAGAAGAAGAAGAAGAAGAAGATACACTATAATTCCGAACATGACAAATAATTTCTACGTACTTAAGTAAATACACCAGTGATATAAATATATAATGAAGTCAGTCACACCGATAGTATGTGTAACTAAAGCCAGTTTCTGATAACCCGTACGAAGAACGGGTACTTCTGCTAGTACAATTATAAAGAAGAAGGACCAATGTGTGGCCCTGATATCGAGTGATGCAGTAATGCTGCCATCTTGAGGTAGTGAAGTCGTCGTGACGGACGGCTAACAATTACAACACTGAACGAGTCCAGCCGAGTCCACGTTACTAGTAGGCCAGCCCAGCAAGCCAGACAGAGCAGATTTACTCAGCTAGTCATTAATCTACTGTAAAAATAATTTAATTTATCAATACTTGGTAAACTCATATACAGTGTTCTTCACCTAAGACGTGTCCGTCTCGTTGGCTGAACGATCAGCGTACTGGCCTTCGGTTCAGAGGGTCCCGGGTTCGATTTTAACCTTAATTGGTTAGTTCCAATGGCACGGGGGCTGGGTGTATGTGTTGTCTTCATCATCATTTCATCCTCATCACGACGCGCAGGTCACCTACGGGTGTCAAATAGAAAGACCTGCACTTGGCGATCCGAACCCGTCCTGGGATATCCCGGCACTAAAAGCCATACGACATTTCATTTCATTTCACCTAAGACGTTACGCGGAAATAACGTCTAAACCATTACATACATCGGTATTCTGTTTTCATATTCGTAAATGATACCCTGTGGATTGTAAAATAATGGGGAGATTAATAACCGAGATATTGATACTAACTCCATATATTTAAATGGAAAGGCACAAATACATACAGCTTGCCTGAAAGTTCAACCGCGTACAAGTTCAAATATGTAAGTATTTTCAAAATCGGACAGTTACTTTTTGAGATATCAATAAAAACCGCATTTGGGCTTTTGCGTGCTCCATCAGACAGCGTGCGGTCGGCCAAGGACGTATTGGCACGCAGGCTGTTTCTTGGCATTGATTCCAGCCCCAGAACGGATACCAGGCATGTACTGTAATCTACAATACACATTACGTGATGTACCGGAACATACCCTGGGTGTGCAACGTTATTGTATGACTGGCGAACACGACGGGGAAGGAAGATTAAAGCTGAGGCCGAAAATTACTCGAAGACGGAGGGGGCTCCTTCGCGACACGTAATGTGTCAGCATACCTAACTCCTTCGGCTGAGACAGCCATATTCTCCAATTCGGCAAAAGTTTGAGGACGCGACGCAAAACACAGATATGGCCTGTAGGGTGGTGAAATCCCTTCCAAAATGGCCTGCACGATTTGATCTTCTGGGAAATGAAGAGCAAATACCCTTGTATAAAATTGAATAACCTGGATGTAGTCGGCAATATTTTCATCCAGTCGCTGTACTCTGTAATAATACTTTTGAATTAATGAAGGCCTTGCTCGAGCGGAAATGAAGTTTGCCAGAAGGTGTGCATGGAAGTTTTCAATGGAAGATTGCTCAGCGATGGCTCTAACGATCTTGTCCGAGAGGACACCTATGGAGTAAGGGTAAATAATCTGAAGAATTTGACACGGGGAAAGAGAAAACACAAGATCGTGATCTTGGAATTCAACTAACAACCTTAAGAATGCAATTACGTCATTAGTGGAATTAATCGAAAACGTAGAAATACTTCTAAGTAAGACAACGTAGGTGTCTCACTGAGTCTCGCATTGTTTCTACTTCTATTGCTTGTATCCTCACGAACTACCTTGGTCCATTGTTCTTTTCCAATCTTGAATGTACAAAGTTTGCGGAGTCGAGAGAATCTACCATTTTCGCACCTCTCATTACCTTCGAGTTTCTCTGCCCGGTATCTTAGTTCGTCGGGCTTCTTCATGTTTCTATTACTATTACTGGCAATTGGTGCTGATTATTCCGTCTTTTTTTACCCCTATTAACTTCCCTGTTGGTGGGGACGGTAGAATGCACCCACGGTATCCCACGCCTGTCAGAAGAGACGACTAAATATGGTAAACTCTCAAGGACTCTCAAAGGAGCGTGGGATGGCGGCCATAGTGTCCCCAGCTGAGCCGGGCATTGCTTCCATTTACTTATGCAGGGCTCCTCACTTTCGTCTTATATACCACCACCATCCTAGCCATATTAAAGTAGCAGTGAATATCATCATGCGACTTTTGGCTAAGCATAAACTTGAATTAGTACTTTTCGGATTTTATAGGTTTGTACGTTTTTTAAAATAATGTGGAGAACGAACTATAGTCCGCCTCTGTGGTGTAGTGTGATTAACTGCCACCCTCGGAAGCCCGGGTTCGATTCTCGGCTCTGCCACGACATTTGAAAAGTGGAACGAGGGCCGGAACGGGGTCCACCCAGCCTTGGGAGGTCAAATGAGTAGAGGTGGGTTCGATTCCCACCACAGACATGCTTGAAGTGGTTTTCCGTGGTTTCCCAGTTCTCCTTCTGGCAAACGCCAAAGGCCAAGGCTGCTTCCTTCCCTCCTGCTTGTCTATCCCTTCCTATCTTCACATCCCCCCGCCAGGCCCCTGTTCAGCATAGCAAGTGATATTGGTCCTCCTTCCTGGTTGTATCCCCGACCCAATGTCTCACGCTCCAGGACACTGTCCTTGGGGTGGTAGAGGTGGGAACCCTTGCTGAGTCCGAGGGAAAAGCCAACCCTGGAGGGTAAACAGGTTAAGAAGCAAAAGAAGAAGAAGAAGTAACATGTAAAGAATGACAATACAATGTGGCAGTATAATATGTCATTTTAAATATGAAAATAAAATGTGTCAAACTATGACATTGTATACTTTGAAACATGGTTGTAAAAGATGTAATTAAAATTATGTTTAATATGGCAATCAAATGTGACATTGTGTTCGTTAAGACAAGGCTCTAAAACGTGACGAAAGAAATTCATCATCTCCTCATTCTCGTCCACCCCTTCTGCATACCCTATGGCACAATACTAACGGCCCGTTACAGGGCCAAATTTACAAATCGGTCAGTGGAAACTATTGAGTATGCTACCTTGCCACATCCCAGGCAAGAGGCGGTAAAGGAAAAATTACTTGCGTGGAATTCGAAACCCCGTAGCCTTGAGCACCGTCCACTATCACATCTCCGACCACGCCTTTGTAAAAGACATTAAATCATGACACTATATATATTAAAACAATGCTGTGTAATACCAAACCAAATCACATGACGCAACACCCCCGAAGGGCCATGGCCTACCAAGCGACCGCTGCTCAGCCCGAAGGCCTGCAGATTATGAGGTGCCGCGTGGTCAGCACGACGCATCCTCTCGGCCGTTATTCTTGGCTCTCTACACCGGAGCCGCTATCTCACCGTCAGATAGCTCCTCAATTGCAATCACGTAGGCTGAATGGACCTCGAACCAGCCCTCAGATCCAGGTAAAAATTCCTGACCTGGCCGGAAATCGAAACCGGGACCTCCGGATAAGACGATGCTGTGTAATGCGACAGTTATATTCTATATGGTGTATTTAATATGACAATCAAATACGACATTGTGTACCTTAAGATATGGCAGTAAAATGAGACGAGGGAAATGATACGTAAAATAAGAAAATAAAACCTAGTTAAAACATTCTTTTTTGCAGTAAATTGACTATAAAAGTGACAGTAAATTGTGGCTGTATATGGCTATGATATATGACACGGTTATACTAAAATGTGATAATACAATCACATTTAAATGAAGCAAGTAGAAACTTCAAAAAAGTTACGAAACAAGAACGGGTCTAAATGGGCCAGTTGATTACTACCATTCGTCATCCTTATCGTAAACTGACATGGAATATTTTGGGTATGTTGTAATTCAGTAATTTAGTGATATCTTTAAGATACTATGAATAATTATTCCTGTTCTCCGCTAATTGTTATCTCCTACTGCTGTTAGTATAAATGAAGAACTTTATAGAAGATGTACACCAGTTCTTACCATGAAGTTAGACACATCGTCAATAATGGTGAACACAGGGACACTTTCCATATTCTTGGCACTCATGTGCCAGTTTGCTGTAAGTGATTTCATTGTATTATAGATTATTGTAGTTAAAGCAACAGCTTTTATGAGTGGCACACGAAACAGTTCGAAAGGAGAATAAAGCATGGGAAAGGGGAATATTTAAAAATTCATAGGATTATTAATATCTTAAATAATAATAATAATAATAATAATAATAATAATAATAATAATAATAATAATTATAATAATAATAATTCCGGTTCCATGGCTAAATGGCTAATATGCTCATCTTTGGTCCAAGTGGTTCTAGGTTCAATTCCCGGCCGGGTTGGGGATTTTAATTTCCATTTAACCTTCCTTTGGCTTGGAGGCTGGGTTTGTGTGCTGTCTTCAGTTACAATCCATTATCGGTAAGGCCTCATCCTCACAGACATGCAGGTCGCCTACAAGGCGTCAATTCGAAACATCTGCACCAGGCATTTCCGATTATTATTATTATTATTATTATTATTATTATTATTATTATTATTATTATTATTATTATTATTGTTGTTGTTGATTCGTTATGCCCAACTAAGGATCACGTTTGAACTTAGTAGCACACTGCACGCATCTCCAGAGAAGCTCTCCACGACATCACAACCTTAGAATGGCCGGCCAGATCCCCAGACCTCAGTCCTATTGAGCGTGTGTGGGACATGATGTGTTGACAACTGGCGAACCGTCTTCAGCCACCCACAACTCTGGAACAACTGACCCGTGCAGTGCAGCAAGCTTGGGCCACAATTCCCCAGGAAGCGATCCAGGGCCTTATTGACTCCATGCCTCGACGAATTTATCAATGTATTGCAGCTCGTGGTGGGCACATCCTGTATTGATTGTTGTCCAAACTTGCGGTCAGAGGGACCTGAAAGTGTAATCATCGAATCACAACCGACCACCCGTCCTGCATAATCAATTGCAGTAATGTAGCACTACTCCTTCTGGGTGTTGCAGTTTCCATTTTCTTCAGTTTATAACGCCACCTCTCCTATCCTGTCGGCCAACATTATAATCTTATTCGTTTTCGATCAACGGGCCTCCAACCGACTAACAACGGTGTCCGATAATTTAGCCTGCACACCTAAACGATCATCGCCAGCATATGGGCTGTACTAACCCCAGAATCGAAATAAAATGATTCATTCATTTATAGAAAGATAGTATTCTTCACTAAATAGTTCAAGTATGATCGTCATCATTGGATTGGTTTTGCAACCAATATAACTTCTCTGATAGAAACATATTTTTCTTTAAAAAGTACAAAAGTCGTGGCCGTGACATTTTCATTGTATTATTTCATTGTATTATTCTTGTAAAGGAGACATTAGAGCGCCATATGTCTTCACTCTATATGAACACTGCGAAAAGGTTTGGAATTTAATCCAGGCTTTTGGCACGCAATCTAGTGATTAGAAATTGTGTACTGCCACCTCTCTTACACTGCCAACCAACATTCTAATGGTAAACATTTTTTCCGACCAACAGGACTCGAAGCGGCTAACCACAATGTCACACCATACTGAACCCTTAAACTTACCATTCCATCGTTGGTCGACCAGAGCTGCTGCAGTAGAGCAATATCGAACTCTTAAATCTTGGGTTCGTAGCGGGAATAATTCGGTCACGATATTAACCAAACGATGGGGTTCAGAAGAGAGCCTAACTACTTGAAACGAGGAGCAAATATGTGCTTACTAACTTTTATTGAATCAATTAACCGCACAAAAAATATTTTATATAAAATCCTTGATCAAGAAAAAATTTAATTATTAAATGTTTCAAATGCAGTCACATTGCTTGGCGTTAGTTTTATTGATTACAAGATCGAAGAATTTTCTTCGGAGAAAAGTAGAAATCTCACTGAATAATGGACAGCGAAAACTAGAAAAATGAAAAGTAACCTGAAAATCGGGCACCTATTAATCCTAACGATAACTGAGAATTAATCCACACGATCCGTGGAAAATCTGACCTTCAACAAATAGAGTTCCATATTTATTCTTAATTAAGGTTATCCACCAGTCAAATACCCTGTCGGATATGGAAACATCCGCCGAATGGACCCTTAATCGAACCAAATTGACTATCACTTGCTTTGGATAGGTTGCGAAATATTACTGGAAAGCATGGTGTTCACTACAAGTTAACAGCAGCATCCACAATTGAAAATAAAATTCCACCATATATTGTCATCACGTGACACTCTTAAGTTATAAAATAATCCCGATGCTGAAACGTGCATCACCCAAACAGCTCTTCAGAAGGAACCAACAACAACACGATCCGAGAGGATCTTACGTTACGTCGTTCTGAAGGAACAAAACTGCGAAATGTAGGAAACACTTATTCATCACCCATTTAGAAGAAATGCCAAACACTGAAGTAAATAAAAAGTGGTAAATCACTTGAAAAATCTTATTACAAAACCAACTTTCAGGTTATAAATGGTTACGTTACGCTTAATCAAATTACAAGTCCACATGGTAAAATAAAAACATAAGAATTCTTTTCTTTACAACAATGACCACCATCACAGATCCATCTACTTATTGTTTGTCCCCACAAACTAGCTACAAAGTTATTGATCGACCACAATCAACTACGTATATAAATGAAAGAATGAAATAAATTGAAAATAAAAATATATTACAGGCTGACGAACCGAACCCGCATTCGTAACTCAAGTCTCACACAAATAAGCTGAGTGTCAACACGCACACTTGCAAAGCACTCGGACGTCAGAACGACAAAACAATTAAGTTCGTAAAATAAAATACTGAAGTTCAATGGACTCAAACACGCGTAGCAAACTGCAATAATATTTCAAATCACCGTTAGCTCAGTACCCGATATTGGACAACAATCACTTTCATGCCACTAGTGGTTCCATAATCTTAGGTAAACACCTTCCACCTAGTAAGGTCTGTGCGCAAAACAGGGCGTCAATATTGCTTAGCTAACACCCTTCGCATTGCATACACTACTGCAGACACTACCATCGCTCAATCACTTCGTAAAAACACCTAATCTAAGACTTGAGTATACACTGACTGACAGAGCAAATGCAACACCAAGAAGGAGTGGTCAGAACTTTATGCCAATTGCAGGGTAGACTGACGTCACTGAGGTATGCTCATGATGTGAAATGCGCCGCTGTGCTGCGCACGTAGCGAACGATAAATGGGACACGGCGTTGGCGAATGGCCCACTTCGTACCGTGATTTCTCAGCCGACAGTCATTGTAGAACGTGTTGTCGTGTGCCACAGGACACGTGTATAGCTAAGAATGCCAGGCCGCCGTCAACGGAGGCATTTCCAGCAGACAGACGACTTTACGAGGGGTATGGTGATCGGGCTGAGAAGGGCAGGTTGGTCGCTTCGTCAAATCGCAGCCGATACCCATAGGGATGTGTCCACGGTGCAGCGCCTGTGGCGAAGATGGTTGGCGCAGGGACATGTGGCACGTACGAGGGGTCCAGGCGCAGCCCGAGTGACGTCAGCACGCGAGGATCGGCGCATCCGCCGCCAAGCGGTGGCAGTCCCGCACGCCACGTCAACCGCCATTCTTCAGCATGTGCAAGACACCCTGGCTGTTCCAATATCGACCAGAACAATTTCCCGTCGATTGGTTGAAGGAGGCCTGCACTCCCGGCGTCCGCTCAGAAGACTACCATTGACTCCACAGCATAGACGTGCACGCCTGGCATGGTGCCGGGCTAGAGCGACTTGGATGAGGGAATGGCGGAACGTCGTGTTCTCCGATGAGTCACGCTTCTGTTCTGTCAGTGATAGTCACCGCAGACGAGTGTGGCGTCGGCGTGGAGAAGTGGAGAAAGGTCAAATCCGGCAGTAACTGTGGAGCGCCCTACCGCTAGACAACGCGGCATCATGGTTTGGGGCGCTATTGCGTATGATTCCACGTCACCTCTAGTGCGTATTCAAGGCACGTTAAATGCCCACCGCTACGTGCAGCATGTGCTGCGGCCGGTGGCACTCCCGTACCTTCAGGGGCTGCCCAATGCTCTGTTTCAGCAGGATAATGCCCGCCCACACATTGCTCGCATCTCCCAACAGGCTCTACGAGGTGTACAGATGCTTCCGTGGCCAGCGTACTCTCCGGATCTCTCACCAATCGAACACGTGTGGGATCTCATTGGACGCCGTTTGCAAACTCTGCCCCAGCCTCGTACGGACGACCAACTGTGGCAAATGGTTGACAGAGAATGGAGAACCATCCCTCAGGACACCATCCGCACTCTTATTGACTCTGTACCTCGACGTGGTTCTGCGTGCATCGCCGCTCGCGGTGGTCCTACATCCTACTGAGTCGATGCCGTGCGCATTGTGTAACCTGCATATCGGTTTGAAATAAACATCAATTATTCATCCGTGCCGTCTCTGTTTTTCCCCAACTTTCATCCCTTTCGAACCACTCCTCCTTGGTGTTGCATTGTCACTGTCAGTCAGTGTATATAGCCGACATCCTAACCCTATCGTCGGGCCTACCTAATGTATGCACCCTAACACTAACCTCTATGTACATACACACACCTTCCTAAAACTATCGTTGAGCGTGAACTAGGACGTCTCCTAATCCGTATACTCCTAGGATAACATGTGACGTCCTAAATCTATTGTCGAGCGAAAACGGGGTCGTATACGCTTCCCCTAGCATGTCAGGCGAAATCGTAGCTTCAAACACACTCTTAGATATTTTAGCTGTAAACCTTGCCGAAACTAATAGTACACAATGAAACAAATCTTGCCATAGAATGAACGCAAGTCGGGAAATGCAACTAAGTCCCTATCTTGTTAATAAACGTGAAATTGAAAATAAATAACGCGTGGCAAGCAATCCACAACTCAAACACGACCTCGACATACGCAATGAAGTTTAAAAAAAGTAATAATGACTTTCAACACACGTCTAAAATTACGTGAATATCGCCAACAGCAGTAATCATCACCACCGCAAAAATCCACACTGTAATTCTAGGGTGAGACCCTCAAATCGCCTACCATCTCACTATCCCAAATATCCATATCCATAAACTATCCAGTGAAGCGAAATTCAATGAATCTACACAGTCGGACTATCGCTTTAATAACGTCCAATATCTCATCCCACAATGTTTCCGATCTAATGATAAATTATCGTCTCGTAATTCATGAAATTTTCTGAGTGGAAATTTGTTATTACAGTTAACTAACACCAGCCGTGTATTCAGAATGCTCTTTTACCCTTGAGGCCGTATAATATAATACTCATTATGCCGACTTAACGTAAACTAGTCACTTGGTTTTAACTACCACGAGCTACAATCTTCAACAAAAATTGTTTTTCACGTGCGATTTTAACTTGAAATCTTACTGTGCGTCACACAATACTCATCTCGACCCAACCTTCACTCGGTCAGCTGTCCAGGATTGTAAGCGGAATATACCACAGCCTGCCCAGAAATATCACATTTAATATACAGCCTGTCTCAAACATTCTTCGCCATCAGCAAATATAGCCTGTCTCAAAAATTCATTCTCATCGCCTCTCACGGCTGTATTACACATGAAATACAGGCTTCCTCTGCCTTCAACATCTATACAACTCCTATCTCAACGTATACTTTCGGAACAATCCATTTTCTTCTGTTTTAAGACTTTTCAAACTTCAATCCTCTCGTGACAAACAACTTTTATAAAATCCTTCTTCATTTATATTTTTCTACAACTTTCTGACCTCAGGAATACAACAACACACCGTGATTTCCCATATCACCGACATATACGATGTCACAAAATTTTAACTTCCCATGAATAAAACATAACTTTATCAGATTTCACTGGATTTCGAGATGAACGCAAATATTACTGAACATGACTGTTAAATACACTTTTAACATACACAAATTTTATCCCGCGGCAATTATTATTATTATTATTATTATTATTATTATTATTATTTCGACCAAAATTTTCTGAACTCATACGATATTCGAAATTAAGACATTCAGCACGACTATCTGATCGTTATCACCTTCCAAATTTTTCTTCATTTGAGCAATATCTCAAAGAATATTAACACAATATTTAAACTTCGCGTTTTATAGTTTCTCGACGTGAATTTTACAGCCCCGAAGAGTTTCACGCGACGACCAGAAATGGAATACCTTCACCTGATCATTATTAAACATAAATCCGACACACGCACTGAAAATTTGTTGGGACAAACAATTCTAACTACAACATTGATACAAAGATATTTACAGACCTGCAATCGTAGTCACCATCCTGGATTCTGGCTGCATCTAGCCAGCAGGTTTTGTGCCTAGCCTTCCATGGCTACATTTGTCATCTTCTTATATATATAACTTAAACTATACAACAACTTACACTTGGTGTCGATTGACACCGCAAATATCGCACTTTTCTCGCGTTTAACAGGCGACGAGCACTCTTCTCAAATAGCGACTGCCACTGTTTTCCCAAGACTCTGCTTTCGTTCACCCTACTAAGGGCCAAGTGTTCCAAACAGATAAGAAAACCAGACCTCGCGGCCAACCTCCAGACTTCTCCTTGACAAATATTAGACGCACACACTGAATACAGAGAGAAACTCAAGTACGTATTTTAACCAAATCTCTAAACTTTCAAAGTTATCATCTGCGGCAGTTCAGGAAAATTTCTATCACCTTCTACTTTAATATTATATTGAACCATAGACACGAATATGTAGCAAGTTACTTGGAGAAGAAAACCCCGCACTTTCTCGCAGACGAGTGACGTGAGCTTCGGCGTTCAGACAACCAGACAGGGTGTGGTAAATAGACGCAGGGGGTTTCTTCTATACCCTCTGGGAGGGACGCCACCCTTTCCACGAGGCTAGATTGCACAATCTGCTAATTCCGCATCCCCTGGACCAATTTTCTTGAAATTTATTCCATAACTTCGGACAGTCTTACGATTCATTGCGGTGTTAATTTCATATTTTTCCCATACTTGCAACGGGCGAAATGAATTATTTCTGCCCTGGCGTTTCGCGGGTTTTTCGTCATCCATTGGCCTTGCCACGTGCGGCTAATTCGGGAGCGGTACGCAAACTTTTCTTCAGGCTTAACTGCATTTATATTTACCATGGGGATTCTATCTTCACATATGGTTTATAAATAATTTAGATCCTTTATTCCTGGATATACCATGTCGCCAAAATCTCTCGTTATGAAGGATTTCTTGAATTTGACAAATTGTTCATTACTCGAGGCCCACCGAAGTTTTCCGGCCTTTCACGAGCTCATGGTTCGCTCGTCACGGAGAGTTCTGTTCCCACGACAGAGCCAGACTCTTGAAATAAAAACATGGCTACTCTCAAAAAGTAGTTTGTTGCTGAAATAAATATTTGGAATTTTCTTTTCTCATCGTTGAATTATGGGTTCATTATTATACACTTGATGACTTAACGACCAATGCCACCAGACGCGCTGTGCATGTTGATGGAAATAATCTGTTTTGATATCCTAGAATGGAAAAAAATCATTCATTTCACTAAAAGATAGTATTTTTCACTAAACAATTCATGTATGATGGTCATCATTGCATTGTTCTTGTAATCCATATCTGGTACCAGTTCTAGTCTTTCGAACGTTCCTGTTTACTCCAACAACAGTATTTGTGGAAGGTAATAGAAGTCACAAAGTACGTACGTCGACCTCATGCCGTTAGATATAGCTGTGTACCTACATCATGACAATAACTTCGCTGAAGGAAACGTTTTTTTCCTTAAAAATTGCATTTTTCTTGTAAAGTAGATAAAACAAACTATAACGTACCAATTTCAGCTGTTGAAACCTTCCATTTTTCTCAATATCGCCGTGAATGACAGACAGAATTAGGCATCATGTACCCATACAGGATGTTAGTGGTATACGTGTAGATATTTCTTGTAGCAATACAGAACACTGTGACGAACCACTACATAACAAACTTTTAGTAATCCTCGGAAATTACTTTTGTGAGCAAAGGGATACGTTGCTTTTAGAATAGGTGATATGCCTTGTTTCTTCTGAATGGATAACTTTCCATCGATAACAGCCAATTTATGCGCCAACTTGCCAAACTGGTTTTTGTTTCTGTACTACTGTAACACCTGAACGCTACCGATACAATGTTACGAGATGTTACGTAACACTCTTGCCAAACTGGTTTTATGCTTAAGAGCAACTGAGTTATGATATCAGCTGAAGGCTGCTAATAAAGTATGCCATGTTACGTACTGTTTGACCGAGATGAAAATGTTGTTTATTTTTTGATCAAAACCTTACCTCTGGAGGTCGCGTATGATAACCACACATAAAAACAATGAATTACACTTTCGGAGGACCACTTAAATGTTATTAAGGCAATACAGTATATAAAACATAAAAAGTACACAAGTCACATATATTCAGATGTACGTGAACTACAAAATGCACTAGTACTGAACGTACTTCTTGTACATATACAATAAAATTTTATTTACACATGCGGTACGTACTGACACAAATTAACACTCGAAATATTCTTTACACTTGTGTTCCTAATTGTTATTGTGCCAATGGTTTGGCTGCACCTGAAAGGTTAGCACTGTTGTGCTAGTATTTTGTGAGACTGCTGTCTCTACATGTTACTAGCGGCATGTCTGACGCGCTACTCCCTTTTCTCTCGCCAGTCACTTGCGCCAGAAAACAGTCCCGGTAGCCAAGTGCTGCCCTCTATTCACAATTTCAAGAAATATAAATAAAACACTACAATAATGTAAGTTACACAAATAAGTCATAAAATCACTCAAATATAACTGTTAATGCGATATGCAGTAACATACCGGCCCACTTAAAATGTGCTCACATTTTACAAATTAAATGCAATAACAATGAAATTAAATACCCTGAAAATAAAACAAGTAATGCATGAGTTCTGTCTCAAAAAAAAAGAAAAACTGTCAAGGCAAAGATAAATACATATGCACAAATACACAAGAAAATATGGACGACGCACTACACTGAGGTCACTAGTCAATTGGGAGTGGGCATAATTTGCACACAGGTCTCCTATAAACTCCTGTGGGTGTACGGACATCAACGACTCTCACCAACCCGTCCTTGCCTGGAAATGTTTGCTCAATGATGCCTAGTCTCCAGTCCAATGGTGGAGTGTTGTCCTCCTTAATTAGGACAACAGTTCCTGTAGATACACTGGGCTGTGCTGACCTCCATCTCATGCGTTGCTGCAAGCTGCCCAGATAGTCGGATGACCACCTGTTCCAAAAATGTCCCTTCATTTTTTGAAGATGATTCCACCTGGAAAGCCTTGAAGTATTTGATAAGGTTAGGTCTGGTTCAGGTATGGCCATCATGGGTTCTCCTATCAGGAAATGTCCGGGTGAAAGATAAGAGGTGTCATTTGGGTCATTGTTCAGGAGAGTGATTGGACGTGAATTTAAAATGGATTCAATCTGACAGAGGAGAGTGGTCATTTCTTCGAATGTCAAGTGAGCGTGCTTGGTGATTCTAGTAAGGTGAAATTTCATAGATTTCACCCCAGCTTCCCAAAGACCTCCGAAATTTGGTGCTCGTGGAGGAATGAATTTCCAGGTAAATCCTTCTTGGATTCCAACATTATCAATTTCACGTTGGTGTTGCTCTGATTGGAATAATTTGTAAAGTTCTCGAAGTTGATTTCTGGCTCCGATGAATGATGAACCATTGTCACTGTGAAGTTGAAGTACCTTTCCTCTCCGGGCTATCATTCTCCTTAAGGCAGCAATGAAGGCTTCGGTGGTTAAATTGCTTACAAGTTCCAAGTGAATGGCCTTGGTGGCTAAGCAGACAAAAAGTGCAACGTAACATTTTACTCTCGTGTTACTACGTGGAGAACCTTGTTTAATGAAGAAGGGTCCCGCAAAGTCTACACCGCTATATAGGAAAGGACGAGTGGGTTTAACTCTTTCAGCAGGCAGCTGGCCCATCAATTGCGATGAGCTCTCGGCCTTGAACCTGTAACATGTCACACATTTGCGAATGACACCTTTGACAGTTGTCCTGGCGTGAGGAATCCAATACTTCATTCTAAGTGATGCAACTAGTAGCTGTGTGCTAGCATGTAGTAATCTTAAGTGTTCGTCACGAATAATTAATTTCGTGACATGGTGATGCGCTGGTAGTATAATCTGATGTTTCTGGTCATATGCTGCGTCTGCATTACGTAATCGCCCGACCACTCTGAGACACTCATCTTTATCAAGAAATGGAGCGAGAGATTTTAACTGACTTCTCTTGTCAACTTCTTTTTTCAGTTGAAGATATTGAATTTCCTTCTGAAATTCCTGGTGTTGAATATATCGTACACAGCAAAGTAGTGCATTGTTGCATTCTTCCGTGCTTAGATTTCCTGTAATCTTCGCATGTGAGTGCTGTAAATTGTAGATGAATCTTTTACAGTACGCAAAGACACGTTTCATTCTTGATAACGAGGAAAACCGTGTAGTGATGTCTTCATTATCGCAGCTGTTGATTGCACATGTAGTGGGTTTGGCTTCAAGTGCTTCTGAGGTACATTCTGCAGTACTGATTGGCCATAATTCTTCAGGCTGGCACAACCAGGACGGTCCATGCCACCAGAGGTCATGTGATTTTAATGCTTGAGGCTCGCTTCCTCGTGACAATATGTCAGCTGGATTCTCTTGTGTAGACACATGATGCCATGTGCAGTTTTCTGCCGTGTCCTGGATTTCAGAGACCCGGTTGGCGACGAATGTTTTCCACCTCGTCGACGGTGACGCAATCCATTGTAAGACAATTGTAGAGTCTGTCCACGCATGAATAGAACTTATATCCAGGTTGAGACTCGTGAACGTTCGCTTAAGTAATCTTGCTAACAGGAGAGCGCCGCACAATTCTAAGCGTGGAATTGACAATTGTTTAAGTGGGGCGACTCTTGATTTAGAACACATCAAATTGCATGAAATAAGCCCTTCTTCATCTGTGGTACGAATGTACACGCAAGCCCCGTAAGCACGTTCAGAGGCTTCGCAGAAACCATGTAATTCACAATTTACAACTTTAGTCTTACTTAAAATGTACCTGTCAATTTTGATATCGTTAAGTTCTGGTAATTGCGAGTAAATAGCATTCCAAGTGTTAAGAAGCTGACTCGGCAGGTCTTGATCCCATTTTAATTGAAAGGTCCAGAGTTGTTGCATGAAGACCTTGCATGAGAGAATAACTGGACCCAATAAGCCCAGAGGGTCAAAAATTGCAGCAATAGTTGAGAGTACACTTCTCTTGGTTGCATGGGAAACCCTTTTAACAGTTATGTCGAATTGAAACTGGTCCGTAGAAGGGTGCCATAGTATTCCCAATGTTCTTACTGTGTCTGCATTGTCGAGTTGAAGTGGTGATTTGGTTTCTCTATTTTCTTCTGGTATTTTTGACATGACCTTACTGCTGTTAGAACACCATTTCTTAAGTTCAAATCTCCCTCTTAACAGTAATGTCTCTAATTCTTGCTGTAAACGAATGGCTTCTGATTCAGTACTGGCTCCGGTTAGGAGGTCATCAACATAAAAATCCTTTCTAAGGACAGCTGCTGCTTGTGGAAATTCCTTTGACTCGTCATCGGCTAACTGTTTCAAACACCTCACAGCGAGAAAGGGAGCACTTGCCGTACCGTAAGTAACTGTCGTGAGTTCATAACACTGGAGAGGCTCGGTGCTAGTGTTTCTCCATAGTATTCGTTGTAGTTTCATGTCCTTGTTGTCAACTTGTATTTGTCGATACATTTTTGTAATATCTGCGACAAGAGCAATCTTGTGTGATCTGAAACGTAGTACAATAGAATGCAGGTCGTCTTGTATGGTAGGACCTACGAGTAACTTGTCATTCAAAGATACGCCACTGTCAGTCTTAGCAGACGCATCAAAGACAACACGAGTTTTAGTGCTGGTACTTGTTGGTTTGAATACGGCATGATGTGGCATGAAGTATCCTCCATCTTCAGTGCACGTGGGTACCGGTTTCATGTGGCCAAGTTTCAGATACTCATTCATGAATGCTGAATATTCTTCTCTTAATTTGGGATCACGATTAAGTTTCTTCTCAATACTGTAGAATCTCACTACTGCCTGAGGGTATGAATTCCCTAACTGCGATGAAGTCTGTTTAAGTGGCAGTCGAACTCGGAACCTTCCTGTAGCATCTCGCGTTGTGTTCTTAGTGAAGTGTTCTTCGCAATCTCTTTCTTCTTTGGTGATTAGTGGCATATTCAGTTCTTCTATTTCCCAGAATCTTTTAAGTTGTGTGTCTAATTGGTCTACCTGGATGAATAGTGATGTTGCATATTCCCCTTGGTGTTGTATGGGTGCCTGGCCAGCTACTACCCAACCCAGTTTCGTATTCTGCAATGTTGGATACCCATCACGAGTTTTCTTGCCCTCCAATATAACCTTAAAGAATATGTCTGCAGAGAGTAGCAAATCGATCTTGCTTGGAATGTGGAAATTTCTGTCGGCATATTTTATATTGGTGGGTAGATTCCATCTTGAAATGTCGATTTTTCTACTTGGCAAATTGTTTGTAATCTTTGGTAGCACTAAGCATGTGGCATCTATATTGAAAGGGCTGACCGCAGATTGCAAATGAACTGTAATGCAGTGTGAGGTTTGAACTCCTGCACCGTTAATTCCAGTTACTGGTGTAACATGTTTTTGTTTTCTTAGACGTAATAATTGAGCTAGTTCTTCGCTCACGAAATTTGTCTGAGAACCTGAATCCAAAAGACATCTAGCCTCATGCATATTACCGTGAATGTCCTTAACCTTGACTATCGCTGTTGATATCAAGACTGTAGACAGATCGGATTCCTTGACAGCGCAGTGAGTAACATCTGTTGAACGGGTTGTGTGATTAGCTACTGCTTGGCGTGAGCTGTGTTCTCTCTCTGTTTCCCGTGAGCTAAGCATTGGCCTGCTGCGGTCACGTCTGGTGTCATCATGCAATAGTGAATTGTGATACTTTCCGCACATCTTGCACGAGCCTGATTGGCACTGATTGACATTATGATTACTGCCCAAGCAGTTAAAGCATAATTTGTAATCTCTCACAACATTATGTCTCTCATGGACATTGAGCCTTTTGAAGGACTCGCACTTAAATAGGTAATGTGAGCCCTTGCAGAGTACACATTGGTAATTAACACTAGCATGCACATTGCTTACTTGATGTTTGGGTGTAGATCTAATCGACTGTTTAATCTGTTGAACTTGAGTACCTGGCTTGATTGCCTCAAGTGCTAAACATCTCTTTTCTAAAAATGTCCACAACACCTCCAGAGATTCTAACTCAGAACCTGAAGTGTGTATTTCCCATGCCTTCCTAGTCGCTGGGTCTAGTTTGTTGATTAACAATTGTGACAATAATAAATCTTCAATTGAAACATCTAAGTCAAGGGCTTGTAATGCTTTTACATTGGCCTGACTTGTGTTTATAGCCTCTCTGAGAGAACTGGCATTCTCTTTCTGGATTGAGTCTTGCTCTAATATCCGTTTAATGTGGATTGACGAAATTAATTTGTTGTTTTGAAACCTGTCTATTAACCTTTGCCAAACTATGCTGTAGTTTTCAGCAGATAGAGGGAGACTTTGTGCAATTGAAAGAGGTTCGTTTCTTAGACTGCTAATTAGGTAGTGAAATTTCTGTATATCATGCAAATCTTGATTGTTATGGATCATAGATACAAAGGAATCGTGAAATCCTCTCCAGTCTTCGTACTCGCCTCCAAATGGTTTCAGTGTAATAGTAGGTAATTTGATGTGCGCCCCATTGTAATTATTGCTTACTGAGATATTCCCTTGACTGGAGTGTCTGGAAAGACCTGTTATTTCATGCTGGGTGATTATTCTGTCTATGTCGACCTTTATCTGATGATATGTGTCTTCAAATATTTCTCTATCTGCTTCGTATGTTTCTCCCTCCTCACTGATTTCTAGCTGGGATTGAATGTCCTCATACCTTTGTTTCAATTCCTCTAAACTTTCCCTACGAGAGATAATAGCCACAATTCCCTGCTCACTGTTAAACCCATCTACGAAGTTTTTAATACGTGTTACGCTGCCCTTTATTACACCTCGTTTGCGTATTAGAATTTTAATACTCTCCTCTGCCATAATGAAAGGATAGGAATAAAGATATGAATTGGATCTGACCTTGTAAGGTGTGGGAAGTAGTTGTTGTCATCAAGGAGCCATCTTGATATGGCTCAGGGTTGCTACTGCCAACAGTCCACAGGTTGTATTCCACAGCGCGGAAGATTTGACCGGCGCGGTTGGTAGCTCTGATTTAGCGGCGTGAGTTCGCGCGTAAATCAGCCATGTGGCGAATTGCGTCATAAATTGCACCACGATACATCACAATATATTATCGGCATAATCCAGTCACTGTAAATGCACTATGTTTGTTGTCACATAAAATGAAAGCTCGAAGTATCCGGCCCGTTAGGACCAAAATGTTTGACCGAGATGAAAATGTTGTTTATTTTTTGATCAAAACCTTACCTCTGGAGGTCGCGTATGATAACCACACATAAAAACAATGAATTACACTTTCGGAGGACCACTTAAATGTTATTAAGGCAATACAGTATATAAAACATAAAAAGTACACAAGTCACATATATTCAGATGTACGTGAACTACAAAAGGCACTAGTACTGAACGTACTTCTTGTACATATACAATAAAATTTTATTTACACATGCGGTACGTACTGACACAAATTAACACTCGAAATATTCTTTACACTTGTGTTCCTAATTGTTATTGTGCCAATGGTTTGGCTGCACCTGAAAGGTTAGCACTGTTGTGCTAGTATTTTGTGAGACTGCTGTCTCTACATGTTACTAGCGGCATGTCTGACGCGCTACTCCCTTTTCTCTCGCCAGTCACTTGCGCCAGAAAACAGTCCCGGTAGCCAAGTGCTGCCCTCTATTCACAATTTCAAGAAATATAAATAAAACACTACAATAATGTAAGTTACACAAATAAGTCATAAAATCACTCAAATATAACTGTTAATGCGATATGCAGTAACACGTACCATTCTCTCCAGACTGGTTTTGTGGTTGTTAGTATTTTGTTTCCGTCTTAAGGACTTCAGGCACCGCTGGTCATCGATTTCGGGCACTGGAGGTGTATCGAATTGTCGATGTTAATGCTGGTTCTTTTGTTCTTACGTCGTTTAGAGGAGTGTGACATCTGTGGTCATCAGCCCCATTCTCTAATGAGTATGGAAATTTCCTGATAACCTGTGTCGGTGTGAGGTGTGTAAGGGCCTTTGATGTAATTTTTCGAGCGTAAGTTTGGGATAGGCACTCCGGGACGTAAGATATAGTACGATCCCCGTTTTGCATTGCGTAAAGGTAGAAAAAAAAAGACAAAATCGTGTTGACGTGTATGTAAACAACGTTTTTTACGTCAAAGAAAGAATGCATGGAATAGGATTTCCAAATGAGTAGTATCGGAATTGAATTATCTAAGCACATAAAATGTCTTGTTTCAAACGAATAATGGACATGTTATAAAACTAAATACATTAAACGTACCTACATTTCGTGCTTCCTGCCGAGCTGAGTGGCTCAGACGTTTGAGGTGCTGACCTTCTGACCCCAACGTCACAGGTTCGATCATAGCTCAGTCCGGTGGTATTTAAAGGTGCTCAAATACATCAAATACATACAGATAGATTTACTGGCACGTAAAATATCACTTGTGGGACTAAATTCAAAAACATCGGTTTGTCAAAAACGCGTAAAAATATTTGGTGTGACATAAAGCAAAATGACATTAAAAAGATGATTGGTGCAAGTAACCGACCTCTTACTATACCCATCCAAATATTAATTAATTGAGAACCGGTGCTGGAAGTTGCCTTGACGTACTGCGTGGGGATGTCCCACAGCCCATGAGTGAGTGTTATGCATATTGAACATACCTTGTCGTGTGAAAATTGCCTCATCTGTCACGAATACACTCGACGGAAAGTGTGCATTGCGTGCTAGATCAATTAACCAGCGGTAGAAATCCACTCCCGAGTGATCCATTGATTCTTACTTGATCTTACCTTCCTTCCTAACTTCCTTACGCAGACCTACTAATCTCATTCTTCACGACTAACCACTCTCCATATATTGAATTTCATTAAGCCTTTTAATCTAGTCCTTATGCAACATGTTCTTTAAAACAATTCCTCACATTCTTTCAACTTATCTAGATCCAATCTTCTTGCGTTCCTTTCTTTCTTCATGTTCTTCAACTTCAGGTGACATTTCAAGTTGTGGTCAGAGTCCACGTCTTGTCCTGGGAATATCTTGCAATCCACCACTTGGTTTCTGAATCTCTGCCAAATCATAATGAATTCTACTCGATACCTTCCTGCGTCTCCAGGTCTCATCCACGTGTACAGCGTTCGTTTGTGTTGTTTGAACGAAGTATTAGCAAGGACTAAATTGTGATCAGTGCAGAATTCAAGTAGCCATATTCCTCTTTCATTCATTCGCCCCTGTCCAAATTCTCCTACGGCATTACCTTTCCTTCCTTGGGCTACCACTATATTCCAGTCTCTTATCACAGATTCTCGTCTTTTACATATTGTATTCAGTCCTGTCGATTTTCATATATTTTTCGATTTCTTCATCATCTGCTGAAGTAGTAGACGTATAGATCTGCACTATTGTGGTGGGAATAGGTTTGGTGTCTACCTTGACAGCAATAATTCGTTCACTATTCTGGTCGTAGTAGCTTACCCGCAGCCCTATTTTATTATGCATTATTAAACTAACTCCTGCATTTCCCATGTTTGATTCTCTAGTTGCTTGACCAAAAATCCTGCTCTTCCTGCCAACGCAATTTACTTACATAAACTAAATCTAATTTTAGGCTATATATTTCTCTTTCCAGCCACAACGATTCAAGCTTCTAACATTCCACGCTCCGACTCGCAGAATATCAGTGTTCATCTTCCTGATGATTGCTCCCTCTCGTGCAGTCCCCACCCGGAGGTCCCTATGGGGGTCTATATTACCTCCGGAATACTTTACCCGGAAAGAACCTTTCATCCGTACATCATTCACTCATACAGAAAGAGCAGTATGCCCTAGGGAGTTAGTTACGGCTTTAGTTTCCCGTTACCTTAAACCAAGTAGCAGTATCAACACACCTAAGCCATGTTAAATATTATTACAAGGACATATCAGTCAGTCATTCAGAATGCCGCCCTAGAATAATCGAACATTTTCAAAATACCCTGAGGGGGCCTCGCTGGAAGTCTCAAATTTAGGGCTCAGCATAAGAACATAGTTGGATATATTTACCAAAAACTATAACCTATAAGTTTCATGGGCTTAAAAGTTTCCTGAAAATCCTAATTTTTAAAACTCCCCAATTCAAGATGGCGGCCATAATCTGCCAGACGACCTAGAAAATTTAAATATTGCATAAGTATACCTTTTAGCCTGTAACGGACGGAAAAATTACGAATTGTTTAAGTTTTTTCATTTTTAACCCCGAAAACTTTTGAAATATGAAGGCAATTTTAACGACGGTTCAGACCTTCATTTCAAGTTATTTGGTGGCTAAACGGTAAGGCGTATCACAAAACTGATGGCACAATTTCCGTTCAATTTGGAGTGATCTACAACTTTGGTCCTATGTCTTTTTGTCGTAGCTCTATCCCTAATACGTTAAAATTTGGCTCTATTTCTGGATTGTACGTAAATTTTGCACTTTTTACACGTGTAATTGGTAGTTTGATTCATTTATCCGAAAGGTAAGGATCATCAAATTCTACGCGAACATTGGCCCACCCAGTAGCTATATGTGAGCCAAATTCTATGTTACCGAGCTCGATTGCTGCAGTCGCTTAAGTGCAGCCAGTATCCAGTATTCGGGAGATAGTAGGTTCGAACCCCACTCTCGGCAGCCCTGAAAATGGTTTTCCGTGGTTTCCCATTTTCACACCAGGCAAATGCTGCGACTGTACCTTAATTAAGGCCACAACCGCTTCCTTCCCACTCCTAGCCCTTTCCTGTCCCATCGTCGCCATAAGACCTATCTGTGCCGGTGCGACGTAAAGCAACAAGCAAAAAAATATATATATGTGTTTGTAGCTGTCACATATACATCCGAAAAATAATGCACTGTGAGAAAAACTTACCCAATCGTCACTCTATTCAACGTTTCTAAATAAATCTTACCCATAAATAGATGAGATACCAGGACAAATCATAGGACCAGCCATTTAGACCGTTACATGTGGCATCTTATCGCACAATCCGTTTTTCGATATGTTGTACCGTTTAGAGCAGTTGATCTTTAAATGAAGGCAAAAATGCACATACTTTCGTGTGTCTATCTAATTTATTTCTTGAAGTTGATTTGTAGCGATCTAGAAAGTGGTGTGTGCCTTTGTAATTAATAGTTTACAAATCGATAATGACTCTCAGAAGGAGGGCCTCTGCTATTGTAATCAGTACTCCGCACATCGACTTTGACTGGCAGTATGAATGGGGTCCTACTCCAACTACACTACTGTGTACCATTGTAATGAATAATTTCCTTCTCGATTTGACTGGCAGAAGGCTAGTGTGCCCGCCATTATAAACAAATTTACCTATCTAAAAAGTGGCTGATGTTAGGCATAGTTGCCTGCTTTTATAATTGAAACTCACCAATTCAGTGTGACTGGAATTAAGCTGACTGGCATTAGGAAACGGGGCCTATCATTATATTGATAACAGCACAACTCAATTTTGACTGGCAGTAGGGAAGGTGCGTGCCATCATAATAAAAGTTCGTCAATTCTTGTCCGTCTGGAATTCGGAAATGCGGCCTGCCATTGCAACGAAAACTCCCCAAATCGATTGTGACCACGCAGCTGGCAATGGGGCCCGCCATTATAATGAAAATTTCCAACTCGATTGCGAATGGCAGTAGGCAAGTGGATCTGCCGTTTTCGTCAAAATTCCGCAACTCATATTTTACTTTGGAAACAACGTACGTGGACCTGCCTATGCTGTTTCTCGGATAACGCTAAGACACACGGAATTAAAAAAATATTTTTCACTGCATGTGCAGTAATTTACTTCGATATCCGTAACAATACTGAATACCGTAGCGAAGCACGGGTACATTTCCTAGTAAATAAATAAATAAATAAATAAATAAATAAATAAATAGTGCTAAGAAAGTAAACTCATGTCCTCATTCCTCGTGGTGAAACTGTTTTCGTTCACTCCCCGAAGTGGAAGCGACGTGTATGTATCATTTTTGAGCACATACTATCCCTCATGCAATTCTTAAATATCTGGCAGTATCGGGTATTGAACCCGGAACTGCGAGGACGGCAGCTATGCAGGATGCAACATAGATGATCATAAATTATGCTACAACCACTGAACAGACTTCTATAATTGATACCTGAAATAAAGACGTTGTATTTTAGTAGCAGTTCGAAAATTGTGTTCCAAAACGAACTCAAGAACTGAGTCAAGGCTTCTTCTAATTATCAGTTCAATGGCTTGACGTGGTCGAGTCTTAGAGAAAATCACATAATCACCCGATAGTTGGCTGTTTCACATCTAAGCGTTGGAAATTCCCGTCTCACACCTATTACAGGTCTAACGTCGGAGCACCAATTCCTGGTGCCTTGTTCCTGTTTAGAACACACAAAGCGTTGCCAAATTGTAATTTCAATATTGAGTCTTCCATCTCATTAGCAATAAAAGCTTCTCTTTGTAATAAGTGACCATTAGCGAAGTCAAATAGAACTGTAACAATAATATTTACCAGTTTTCGAGTCATTCAAACATGTTTCTAAACGTATTGTACCGATTGTCCAGCAATAATAGACCATAGAATTAAGTAATCAGGAATTGTGTAGGATCTTTCTGCAATTGTACATTTCACCCTGTTGAACAAAAATAGATGTAATAACAAATCCCATCCTGTAAAATTACCCAGAAAGTGAACATTTACAAATATTGATATTATTTCACAGGCTGCTGGACATGTGGAGAACTTTGATCAAATTGTACGGCCACTTGCGGAGGACTGTAAGAAATACGTAGGAGCTAGTCATGGTAAGTTATATAGTTAACACTGTAAAGTAATTTTAACATCGACATCTTAATCTTCATCTTGTCGATAAATATATTACTTCTTCAGTTAAGTTTCTTGTTGATCCACCTTTCAGTACTTTTTAGTTTTCGCCGGATATTCAGCGATGAACTATACTTTACCGTTCATATGGAGATAGCAGGAACATGAGTTTCGTTCTTCAGGATCGCTTACAGGCTCTTCATCACTTGCCGATATGTCCTAAGGTGTTCAGGATTTTCTAACTACTCGGAGTTATTAAATAAATAGAGAAGAAATTAAATTGTATTTGCTAACACATGATAACAATTTAATAAAGCTGGATGGCTTCTGGAGTTTAAAAGAATGAGGTTAAAGTATTAAAACACGTTGGAAATTATAAAAACGCTGGCTTGGTTCAGGAGGCATTTACTTAACTGCATGAAAGGTAAATTTAATGGAAAACCATTCTTGTAATTTAGGATTATCAAGAAAGGAAGTTCCTAATTTCGATGTCTATGTGAGACGGCATATAACACCATTTTGACACCTGGTAGTCCAACTCTTGTGACACGAGCTCGGGACTCTTGGTATAATTAAGGACATCCAATCGGCGTACGCAACGCGGCATGGACCCTTAGTTGAGTCGGCGTGACCTGCGCCTTTCATGGACAGTTATCTGTCAATATTTCATTAATCATTTAAGTCAGTGGGATTAATGAGCAAAGGGAAATACGTTACTGTTGCTGATGGACCAGTTATAAAGACACTGAGTTAATGGGCCTGATAGCGAAAGTATCTATTTAATAAATCCTCTGCACTTCTGGTGCTCAACAAATTCAAATATTAAAATATAAAGCAACAAATTCACAAAATCATAATTGGCAACAATGTTCCTCAAATTTGAACAGTTCCTCTTAATATTACTAAGTTACTTCCCCACAACAAAAATCTAAAACTTCCCGAATGAACTTCAAGGTAATTACATGGATTTACGTTATTATTCTAAACGCGATTTAATAAGATTTATTAGAACAATTAAGCTATTTGAATTCTTCTCATATTGGTTAAACAAAACTATATAATAAAGAAATGGTTTCCTTAGAATCTGTCGATTTTTCTAAATTGAAATAATCTTTTATATTATTCTGATCTTTCTGAATATGTATTGATAATTTCATTAACATACCTTTTTCACTTTGTCATAATTGTGCGTAACTGCTGTTAGTTTCTTGCAGTTCCTATAAAGAAGCATGAATGTGTATGACTACCCATTACTGGCTTTGCTACATATGTCACTGTTTTCCCTATTTACATCTTAAACAATAATAAAATTAATTATTACAACCTACATTCCCACCAAACTATTCAGACGTAAACAATCCTACACGAAAAGACTAATACATCAATCCATCTCAACTATGTGTAACTATTCGAGTAATCTTTGGACTAATCCACAGCACCCACGTCCAAATGGTTCCATATAGAAGAGAGTTAAGCCTTAGGATGCACCTCACCTAAAATCTAAGACGGGTGCACTTACTGCACTAATAACTTCTACGTTTAGGATCCACTACCGCAATGAACCAACAATATTTGCTTTAACTAGCCAATGATAACAAACATAAACAAGTCAAATATGTTGAGCAACGAAAATCACGTAAGCATCATTAATAGATAAAATATTGAGAATCATATCTGGAAATCCCTCTAATATAAAACTAAACACAAATGTAGCCACTTGGGCATCCCTCGAAACAAACAACTTAAAATAAAACATCACTGCGTTATCCCATTCACATCAAAATAATGAACACTAGACCCCAGACTAGTGCTTTATCCTACTAGCAATTATATTTCCCCATTAAATTACTGATGCGTAGAACGAAATAGAATCACGTTCCCCTATTAAATATTCTGTAAATGTGATATGGACCTCGAAGTCCCACTTCGCAAAGTTACAGAGATACAAACCCCCCCTCCCTACCAAAAGAAAAATGGTTAGGCTACCTGGGTTTCTTTAATCCCCGGTCTCCCAGCACGGAACCTGCTTCTTCCAATCTAAACAAATGACACTAAACAATTCCTAACTGTCACGAAATGAGATTCCTGCGACGGTTACACATAGAGTAGCTTTAAATAACATCAAATGAATTGTTGTATATGCGAAGGGATTCGACTTAAAATGTACACCATCACCCAGACCGGTCGGAACAGGCTTGAGACTGCCAGAAACTGAATTCGTGCCTCTTAAACTTACGAAGGGAAATAGAAAAGGCATGTACCTACAATAAAAGATTGGCATCTCAAGAATGGAGTTTATTAATATAACATGAGATACAAATTAATATGCAAACAGGAAAAGAAATAGAGGATACAGACAAAAAGGTATGCAAATTTACAGACTCAAAGAGCATTGTGCACGCAGAAATGCTTTTTTTTCCAAGCACAGGATTCTGCTTTGTAAACATCAGCGAGGCTGTAACAGAAGCGTTACGAAATGTGTTAACAATAGTGATCAAAATAGATCTATCTTGGAAAACTAAATTAACACTTGACGCACAGCATTCCTTTCTCCAGAGTGAGAAGTTGGACAAGCGTGAAAGAAACAAACATATACTTTAAAAGTCGCATAATCCAAGCATTCGGAAATGCTTCACTTGAACTCCAATCATACATACAAAGACGCGAACACAACAATTATGTCCAACGAGATAGCAACTCCAGAAATAAAAACACCGAGAAGTAGCCCAGCAAAGAAAACAAAACAAAACAAGGAGACTGAGAGGGTGCCATAGTTATGAGATCAATAAGCTTATCTAACAATTAAACAAATGAAACAGAAATAAAATCTATTAAAATGAACAAGTATTCGGGCATGTAAAGCCGAGAGTAAAAGTAATAAGAGGGATAATGATGGTTTAAAAATAACACCTGGGAATGCGGAAAAATAACATAAATCTAACCAGCCAATCCACACAAAGGCAAGCACGCACAACGTAAAGACCAGAATGTACAAGACTAAATAGTAGTGTTATCAAGACACGCTACGAGACAATCCGTACAGCATGACAAGCAAAATCAGAGGCTCCCGAGCTTGATTCAAATTCCCAGCTCGTAACCCTGGATCGCCGCATAGTAGGTCAGGCTCATCCAGTTACAATTGTGACCGTCAAACAGTATACGCGCTACATGACATATTCATATCGCATTGCCCAAGGCGAACATGAAATGCATTGTATTAGCGAACAATATCAGCACCCAAACAAGCTTAGCCAGTAGTAGACACGAAGAAAAATAAGAAATGGTCTCAAATCACAGGATCATGGCGTCACTAACGACCGTCAATAATTCATTCACACAGAACGATGTTATCCTCCGCTCTCACCTATGAACAAATGTACGAAAAACAGATGCACAAAACGAAATATACATAAGGTCTGCAGCAAATGAATAATGAAAAGCCTGCAGAGCTAGAATTTCAGAACAAAATGTCAGCATAACTATGACGAACCAAAAAAGTTATATAAATATCTTAAACCTCGTAAGATAGAACCCGGCGATTCTATATAAGTATGAACATTGATTCTAGATACAGAGTCGTGTAGGGCAATTAGTAAATCAATTTATAATACAATTTAGCATATTCATTTCACAGCCCGACCCTTACATTTTCTCGACACCAGTCATTGTTGACTCTCCCAGAGAGTAAAAAGCAAAGAGTAGCAAGAGAGATATGCTTCGTCAATCTCTGATGGCAAGAGGCGCTATTTCTCTAATAGAAGCGAATTAAATGTCACGTTCGAGAATATTACCTTATTATATGTATGTGACATCGCCAAAGAATGCGATGTTAGAATGGTGCAACACAAGGCAAACTTGGTGTGGTACAAATATCAGACTGGGATACTATCACGACTTAGACCAAATGACTACAGCTTCATATAAGAACATACACATAGCTACGTTGTACTCCCATACCGTTCGACACACACACACACACACACACAAAATCCTCCTCGGTTTATTTTCCAAATAGGATCCCGGCTTTACTACTACCTCAAATACATCAAGTTTCAACCTAGTGCCACATCTCATAAAAAACTGCAGGACTTAAATGTCTGAGCTACAACATCTCATCAACACAACAACTGCATGGAATATACAACTCACAAAAATCCGCTCTACTTGCCATGAAATACCTTGTGACGGAACACACTCGTTTCCCAACCTAGCATATAAATCTGAGAACCGAACCATGGAACTCACGCTCACTTCGCAAGAATCTACGTAATTTTCAACAAACCAAATTTTCAAATATTATCACATAGACTCTCGGATCACAACATCCCCCCTGAAATAACCCACTCTATAACATAAAATTTTATCATCGGAGACAATACAGCTTTCTCATTAGGCAACACATGAGCACATAGACTACGACGCGAGGACTTGAACCCGATCTCTGAAACAGTAAACATGGAAAATTTCACAAAATCATAACCTCAGAAGTGAACCTACCCAATGTGGATATCATAAAACAGTGAATTTGATTCGAAACATGAATAAAAGATCCCCAAATGTAACTACGGATTTCAAAATTTCTAAATAATTCTCACAGAACTTCACCTGCCTAATAAGGCCTAATATAAAGTACGGAGTAACACAGCTTTCCAATTACGAGGTAATCGTCCCACTAATGGTTAATATATATATATATATATATATATATATATATGCGTTAGGCCCTCTAAGGAGCACGTAGAACCATTAGTTAGCATTCTTCTTCTTGTTTCTCTTAGCCTCCCAAAACGTCTTCACCCTCGCACTGTGAGTCTGTCGTCTTTCTTGAGTCCATGCCTCCTGGAGTTTCAAGTTTCTTGTACATTGTCTGGCTGCAAAGCTGTGCAAGTTAATTTTGTGTCTAAATGTAGCCCGTGTAGTTGTCAGTGGTTCAACGCCGACTTCTGCGAGATCTTTTTGGGTGTCAGTAAGCCACCGTACTTTATTTTGTCGGGTTCCGCTGATAATGAGGAAGATTTTCTTGGTCAGTCGCGAGTCGTCCATTCGTGCTAGATGTCCATAGAATTGCATACGTCTTTTCCGGGCGATTGAAGTGAATCTTTCGGTCAGCGAGTAGAGTTCTTCCGAGCTTATTCGCATCCATATTCCACCTTGGATCTTTGGTCCAAATATTTTCCTAAGTATTTGCCGTTCCATTTTCTCGATGCCATTGATATTGATGGCCAGTGTTGATGTTTCAATCGCGTAGAGTGCTTCAGGAAGAACTACTGTATGGTAGTGACGCAGCTTGGCTTGGATGGAAAGGGATTTCTTATTGTAGATATTCCAGGTGACTGTGTAGGCTTTGCGTAATTTTCCGGCACGGGTTTTGTTGACTATCCTGTCGTTACCAGTGCTTCCGATAATTTCACCTAAGTACTTGAAATGTTTAACTCGTGTGATATTGCCATATTTGGTCCCAAGTGATTCCACACTGGTGTTCTTGGAGTCTATGTATTGTGTTTTCTCATATGATATTTGGAGGCCAGTCTTAATAGCAATCTCATGCAGATTCTCAAGAGCGGTTCTGGCTTCCTCGGGAGTGCGGGTGATTATTGCTAGGTAGTCAGCAAAGGCAAGACACTTAATATTGATTCGCTTATCTCTCGTTCCCATATTTATCCCGTGTACTTCTTTCTCCCATGTTCTAACGATCTTATCTAGTACAATATTATAAGTACAAAAACAGCTGCCTCTGTGGATCAGCGGTAGAGTGTCGGCTTCCGGATCCCAAGATAGCGGGTTCAAACCCGGCAGAGGTAGTCGGATTTTTGAAGGGCGGAAAAAAAGTCCATTCGACACTCCATGTCGTACGATGTCGGCATGTAAAAGATCTCTGGTGACACATTTGGTGTTTACCCGACAAAATTAATTAAATCTCAGCCATAGACGCCCAAGAGAGTTTCGGTTTACTCGGTCTGCCATCTAGCGGGGGCCTAGAGTGAAACGGAACGTCGAAATTGACGAGCAGACAGCCAGATGGCGTCACATTGAAATGCCTGCACACGGTAGCTGAGGCCGTACGATTATTATTATTATTATTTATTTATTATTACAAAAACACAAACACAACATCTTGCTGTTTCCGCGATAGATTACCCAAACATGAATAACAACGATAAATCACACATTTACATTACTGACGAAAGGGTGGCCAAAATAAGCCACAGAGAAGATGGAAACAGTGACCCTGCAAAGAAAGCATTATTTACAACATTATGGTAAGTCACCAACCTCCATTGTTGTACGTCCATCTCCATCGTAAGGAATAGTCAGCGGCCTCTATTTAAATTACCAAGCCATCCTGACAAGGTTAATGGTATTGGGATTTATTATCTCCCTCATTCGGGATTTCTATCACATAATTTTCTGAGTTTTGGTTTAAATTTTTATGTCACCTGAAAATCATCATCATCATCATCATCATCTGTTTACCCTCCAGGTTCGGTTTTTCCCTCGGACTTAGCGAGGGATCCCACCTCTACCGCCTCAAGGGCAGTGTCCTGGAGCTTCAGACTCTTGGTCGGGGGATACAACTGGGGAGTATGACCAGTACCTCGCCCAGGCGGCCTCACCTGCTATGCTGAACAGGGGCCTTGTGGAGGGATGGGAAGATTGGAAGGGATAGGCAAGGAAGAGGGAAGGAAGCGGCCGTGGCCTTAAGTTAGGTACCATCCCGGCATTCGCCTGGAGGAAAAGTGGGAAACCACGGAAAACCACTTCCAGGATGGCTGAGGTGGGAATCGAACCCACCTCTACTCAGTTGACCTCCCGAGGCTGAGTGGACCCCGTTCCAGCCCTCGTACCACTTTTCAAATTTCGTGGCAGAGCCGGGAATCGAACCCGGGCCTCCGGGGGTGGCAGCTAATCACACTAACCACTACACCACAGAGGCGGACTTCACCTGAAAATAATGACATAAAAATATACTCTCGCACGCAATTCTTGTCTCTTGAAGAAACGCACTCGGGTTTTATCAGGAATAGGTCGACACGAACACGGAATATCTCCCGTACAAGATACCTGGTGCTTTGACTGTTTCGTAGGATCATGGCGTTACTGACGACCGTCTATAACCTGACTGTTCAACGCCATGTACAGGCTTCAATTGAAACTTCTTGAAACTTCATTAGAGATTTCTTACCTTAAATTCCTGATCACGTAAATTTTAAACAGTTCTTTCTGCTAAAAATGACGTGTGCCGTTAACATGATCCCGATTAGCGTCAAATTGACGTCAAACAACTACCTATTTACTCTGGCGTTTTAATCCGCAATTGTATACTCTCACATTGAGATATCTCAAAAATTGTCCGACTCGTTGGCTGAATGGTCAGCCTACTGGCCTTCGGTTCAGAGGGTCCCGGCTTCGATTCCCGGCCGAGTCGGGGAATTAACCTTCATTGGTTAATTCCAATGGCCCGGGGACTGGGTGTTTGTGCTGTCCCCAACATCCCTGCCACTCACACACCACACATCACACTGTCCTCCACCACAATAACACGTAGTTCCCTACACATGGCAGATGCCGCCCGCCCTCATCGGAGGGTCTGCCTTACAAGGGCTGCACTCGGCTAGAAATAGCCACACGAAATTAAAAATTAATTAATCTCAAAAATTTTAAAAGTCCCACATTGACTCTCATTGTAAGTTTACTTGTATCGCATTTTTTGACTAGTTTCTTTCCTTGCGAATTGCCCAGGGAAATTCCCCAAAACTGGACTTAGCAAACAAAATGAGGTTTTTCAGCCTTATGCAACACTACGTGGGTTCACCTCCAAATCTCGGACAATACTGACAAGAAATCAACATGGCTCCCCTTGTCTTGTCAGCTCACCAACTCCCTTCAAGTCCAGCCAACGATGTTTCCGACGGACAACGAACAAATCTTTTCTTCTCGAGTTTCACGAATAACAAACATACCACTATCGTAGATAAATACAATATCCACAGCTCTGTTTTGGAAATAATTTAAGGGGTTGACTTTATGTGATTTGTACTTGAAAATGCATTGTTCTACGGACACTACCTTCTGTTCTGGTCAAACGGATGCCATAGAAATGCGTTGACTTTAGCGCGCAACATCGAAATCTTCTTTCTGTTGACAAGTTTGGGCCTAACCTTTCAACAGGCATTCGTAATAAATTACACTTGTAATTTTCTGAACTTTTTCCTTTCTAATTCTTCCCCAGATTCAATTACTGCCAAAATAGCTCCGCGCCAAATTCCTTTGTAGTCCTACATCTCCCACACGTGGCAATGACGTAAATTGATATATCGTGGGAGCATTTGATCTACCACCTGTTCACCACGATTCTCTCAGTCCGAAATAAATAAAATGGAGCTCCCAGTCTCAATATTCCAGCTCAGTCAATGTTAAAACTGTTCGTAAGTTTTGGCTCTGGTTCAGTTTGTACCAGAGGTTTTGTGTTCCCTATACATACATGTTTCACCCTCTTGAAAGGTTTCCTCAGCGTGATTCATTATATCAACCTCATATGAAATGCGTAGTACAGTCATTACGTCCGTGGACTGGACATGCACTGGTAGGTTGCACCATGGGATGCTGCAGTGGCAATACTTCACTCGGACCGGCAAGATGTGGTTGCGTTCATATAGCATAAGCAGAAACAGGATCAACTGTAAAGAAGGACAAGTAGAAGGCGGTCATTCACCATCTACGCGTCTTAAACCGTGGCGTGGGAAGAAATGTCTTGTGAACATGACGATGCCCCTGCACTCCGCTCTGTGCTTGTTGTGAAGAGTGGTTGGACACGAGCAGCGGAATGCGATAATTTCGCAGTCTGAGTAGAATTAGTCAAGTCTGCTAAGCGAAGTGTTTCAGGTGATAAAGCTAAAATCGCGCGTACCACCATGACTAGAAATCCCTAAACAAGACAGGCCAAAACGCAAGTGATACTTGAACTGTTTAACTAATAGGAAATTGAACCCTTGGAGTTCAATCGCAAGGAGCAACTGTAGAGAAGAACGGCCAACTACGCGATTGAATTCGCCGTAAGCACCCTAAGCTGAGGCGTTGTCTACTGAGCGTATGCTTCGAAGCAGTGTATCGATTCATTCAAATGTCCGGGTGAATAGAATCACAGCAGTGGCGAACTCACGGTACACGAGCCAGCTGACTCAAAGCAGACCGCGCTGTGTGGCGCACTCGCGGATCAGTGAGACACAACACTCACACGGTTCATAGTCGGAACACTGGACATTGGTGGGGAGCGAGACAAAGAGTCGTTGCTCACTGGAAGAATCGTAGACTTGTGGCTTTATTACGGACTCTCTCTCAGAGCTCATTTGAAAATAATACACTCACTTGAATTTCAAATTACAGGGAGGTTTAATAAATAGTCGGATTCTTTTGCAGAGTTGTAAAAGCGGCTAAATTATAATTCCGAAGTAGATGATCAATTATAGATTCTTCTATTTTCTTAGGTAAATTAATCTTGGTATTATAACTTAGTTGACATTCGACAGTTAATTCTACTCAAGTCTCTAGCCTCCACTATGACTGTCAGTCATGCTCATGACCACTCAGAAATACGAGGGCAGATCAGAAAATAAGTTGCACATTCCCAGTTATGGCCATTTATTACACCACCTATACAACAGCAACACGATTATAACGACATACACCCTAACGTTACTTTTCCACATAGTTTCCAAGAGACTCCAAAGATTTCTGCGAACGCACAACCAACTTGTCGATGCCGGATGCATAGAAATTTCCTCCAGCGTTCTGCAACCACTCGAAGACAGTGGCTTTCACCTCCTCATCGGTCTGGAAACGTCGAACACCGAGCTCCGGTTTGAGCTTACCGAACAGATGAAAGTCACATGGCGCTAGGTCGGGACTATAGGGTGGATGTTGCCAGACCTCCCACTTAAACGCTGCAGCAGGTCTCTCGTTTGGCGGGCCTTGTGAGGTGTTGCGTTATCCTGCAACAAAATCACACCGGCGCTCAATTTCCCCCGGCAATTCTCTTTATTCGCTTTACGCAACCGATGCAAATGGCAACAAATTTGTAAATAATGTGATTTTTACGGTCGAAGCAGAATATACTTCAATCAACAAGAGTGTTACAATAATAATAATACCGAGCTCGATAGCTGCAGTCGCTTAAGTGCGGCCAGTGTCCAGTATTCGGGAGATAGTAGGTTCGAACCCCACTCGGCAGCCCTGAAAATGGTTTTTCGTGGTTTCCCATGTTCACACCAGGAAAATGCTGGGGCTGTACCTTAATTAAGGCCACGGCCGCTTCCTTCCCACTCCTAGCCCTTCCCTGTCCCATCGTCGCCATAAGACCTATCTGTGTCGGTGCGACGTAAAACAACTAGCAAAATAATAATAATAATAATAATAATAATAATAATAATAATAATAATAATAATAATAATCACCGAAATAATAGGGAATACGTTTCGGACCGTGCATTCGGAAGATGTTCGGTTCGCTCCTTACTATCAGCACCTCTGAAGACAGCTAATGTCCGTAGTTTTCGATTTTCATATAAGGAAAATACCGAGGATGAGGCTGTACTTTAGATAAGACCACAGACGCTTCCTTCCCAGTCCTGGCTAATTTGCTATCCCATCACCGCCAAAAAAACTATCTGAGCTGTTACGAACCACTGGCGATAAAGGTCTGTTTTAATAGATTTTTTCCCTTGTATGTTTCAGTGGATGTGGAGAAAGTGTCCAGGCTAGAGGTGTTGACTTCTCAGAGCCAGAATGTAAGTAGAGGAAACGTCTATATTCTTTCAGTTTTTACCTCATTTGAATATTCCTCCTTCTATTCAACTGTGATGTATTTGTGCCGTGTTTAATTGGACAGGCCTACCTCTCAATCAGTCTCCACTGATTTGCATGTAGGACAGTCGCCCACGTAACAGATTACCCATCTGTTGTTCACCTACATTTTTCTTAAATAATTGCAAATTTATTGTACATAGTCCGAATGTACAACTCCTCTTGTATCTTGACTTTACAGCCCAAAACGCAACCCTGTTGGAGGCATCTGTGCTACCTCCAGAACAGCCTCTCCACACTTGAACCTTGATTCCACAGTGGACAATTCAACTTACGTTAATAAGTGTCATGCAACGAAAGCAAAGCGAACTCACGTCTGTACAGGGGTATCCGGACATTTGCGGTCACTGAGATAAACTTGTGCCTACTCACAGAAATTCCCCAGTTGTCACAGGACATTTGCGGTCACTGCAGCAGGGGGTGGGCCTCATTAGCTTACTATCGGGGTATCTCCGCTAACCTGCCCGAGCTCCTGCTCGCTCCTTGCAGATGAACTTTTTTTTTGTGGGCATTATTTAGAGACTGATACCTTCTGACACAAACACAATTCTATACCTATATCGAAATTCTAGTGTAAGTATTTACTGTTGTGTGCTGTAATGGATTTGACAGTACCCCCACGATAAGCGAGAGCAAAAACCTTAGGTATCACATCCTGAAAGAACATAGCCTGTGCGAGACAATAGAAGTAAATTAAACTGTTCTATTTCATGGGTTTCGCTTACAGTTTTGCAGAAAATCTCTTACGAATGCTAGATATATTTCAAAACAGAGTTTGTAAACAAGCCTTATCTAAAATGTGAAATATGGCCCATCACACAGATACTGTCTGCTCCGCATGAAATCTGTAAACATGAAGGTAAGGCTTTCGGCACAGAGTGAAAAGGGAACAGTTACATTTAAAGGAACATCTTGGCAGATACAGTTGAACTGAAAACTAGTTCACTCTTCGTCAAACGCATCATCAAGGCACTGAGAGGAGAATCCTTTGATTTTGTGTTTGGTAATGTGAATGATCCTCACAACTTTCTAAGATCCCGCAAATTTTTTGCAAGAAAGCTGTAGCTATTAACGGACATCTTTCGCGTAACCTAGGCTAGACAGCACCTTTGACCAAGTTAAGAGGCTCTACAACTTCTTTCTTCAAGGAAGAAATTTCGAACCAATCATTCAACTAAAATACCCCACAGGAACATAGAAAATAACCTGGAGAATTACATGTAACCAATGGTTACCCATACAATGACTAGTTTCAGTATATATAACCATGTGAATCGGATCCGTACTAGTGAAAAATTGAGGAGACACGAACAGCTAGTGTATGACAGATGTCCTCTATGTAATTTTGCAGATGCGTTGGTTCACTGGAGAACTACGTATGTAAATCTTGATGTAATATGGAAATGGACGTTGAAGGTCATGGAGAAAGTACACGATTCAGAGACTAATGATCTCCTCCAACGAGAGATCCTGAAATTTGACGATCCACAACAATCGAGCAAGAAAAGGAACGCAATCCTATGATTTCTAGCTGCTACCCTTCACTGCAATCTGTCTGGTTGCAATCAACCTATGTTCCGCATCCGAACTAGTCATCTGGACCATCCGAGAAAGGAACCATGGAGATTTTCCTGACATCTCTACGCAGCCTTTGGATGGCATATATGCTGACATGCCAATAATTATGATATACCGGTTTAGTGTCGTGTAGTCCCTCCTCTAGCTCGGTCAAATTCTGTAGCTCGACGTTGCACCGATTCCACAAATGGATGTAACGTGTCTGGTGAGATTACCATTTGCTTCCTGCTATTTGTAGCTGCATGTTTTCGGATGTGAATGATTCTCTCTTCCACGTCCCATGAATGTTTGACCTGGCAAATATCACGCGAACGTAGGGATGCGGGTGGGGGAGGGTACAGCAATCGTTGAAACTCTCCATAACGCTCCTCGGACCATTTCTCGACACCTTTGGCCCAGTGGGACGCTGTATTATCTTGCTGGAGAATAACATATTGTATGGTTGCGTGAAGCACACAAAGGGTTGCAAGTGGTCACGAAGCAGTTGAACGTAACACTTTGCTGTTCAAAGACGTGCTCGGGTGGATCAGTGGATCCAACACATGCTGCATCAGTACACCTGACACCATTACGATGCTAACACCAGGGCGTATGGTGCCTTGTTGACAACTGGGGTCCGAACTATACTATCAGCTATCAGCTCGAAAAAACTGGAACAGTGACTCATCGGACCAAGTTACATGTTACCAGGCTTCGAAGAAACGTTACGTTTCCAGGTCAAACGAAGTAACCGGTGCTGTGATTTTAACAGAAGGACTCTGGTAGGCCTTCTGCTTCCATATCCCATTGATGTTATAGAACGCTGCACTGACCTGCTGGATATGCATCTGGTACCTTCTATACTGAATGTGGGTGTGATCTGAGCCAGTGTGGCTTGTCTGTTACCATGGAGAATTCTAGCCATACGGTGCTTGTCACGATCATTGAGAATCTATCGTCAGCGACTGCGCAGTTCACTGTGGGTGGAAACGCCTTCCATGAAGTATTCTCGACATACATATGATGCCGTCGATCGAGGAATGTTAAATATCCGCACAAATTTGACAATGGAATGCTCCAACCACCTGCCCCTCTCTATAATGCCCCGTTTGAAAATCGATAAGTCACGTTGCCTTGCCACAACCAGCAGAGACGGTGTTTCATACCAAATGTTTGGGCACTTCTAAGACGTCACGAAATTATGGCGCCACAGACTATTATCCTTAAGTACGACTATCGCATGACTTTTGACATGTTAGCGTATATCGCCTTTGACATTCACAGCATTCCCTCGCGCACAGGCATTTCTCTGTTTAGAAATTGAACTGCATAATTGCCAAGTGTATGTTCTTGTTCTCCCCTTTATTTGTTTATTAGCTGTTTTCAAATTGATACTGATGTTGAAAGAAAAAAAGGGCAATTGAGAATTGTTGTTTTATTTTCTGTATCTATGAGTGGATGAATGTTCACCTTCGGAAGTTGCTTGCAATGAAATAATTATTTTCTTCGGTGTGGTTCATCATTGATATTTCATTTGGTCCATTGACTAATATAATATATTGCACCGTTGAAACTGCATGTTCTGTGGTGCAACATTCTCAGATTTCTGCCTCGGCTGCAAAAGAATAATGTACCTACCGCAGATGTCTCTCTTCTCAGGGCGTAACTCATCCGCTGGACTAGCCTTCACGGTGTGCTTAGGAAAAAACCGGACTCTAGCCTAATCTACTCCACAAAAGAACTGATGATGCACACTGGTTTTAAAAGTATGTATTTATTAACAAATGCCGGATCAAATAAACAAACTTAATGAAGACTGATTTAAAATCACTTAATACAGCATAATCGTGGAAAAATGTGCAGTTAACACGTATAGTGATGATGCCACAATAGAGTGCACCGGTGATTGTCATATTTATGATATCAATTGTCAAAAATATAAATAAATTAATCATAATAATTACTTAATTACATTATCATTCAGAGTAAGATTGTCTTATTGTTTCCCGTGTCACATAGCATCTGCAACGCTGTCACAAAAAGATCTCTTAAAGTAAGACTGATTTACCTAATTAGTCAACTGTAATTAATTAATTAATTGTTATTATAAAGACATGATTACAAACTGTAATATTTGAATATGTAATGGTATTGTAAAACTTCTCTATACTGCTATTTTTTGTGTTTATCGTCAGAAATCTCATGGCCATAGAGTCACTACTCCCATTACTATTATAATCTCACTCTCAATGTTTACATGACCTCTGTGAGCTTTCATGGTTTTGTCTCTGCATCTTACAAAAATTTACAAGAAATGCTAATCCAGTAGCTATGAGCATTTTAATTACATTTATCACACTATTAATATTACATCAGAAAAACAACATTAATCTGTGGAAACCTCCGTATCATTTCTGTAGACTGCCAAGGTCATTTACCTCGCTTTTTAATTTATACATTTGGCAACTGAACAGGCATTAGTTTACACATAACTATTACTGGTTGGTCCTATCTGGTCTAATCTGAACCTGAATATCTGAAATATATGACGACCGTAAATACACTTTTCCTCATGACCAACCATTCTGCAAGTTCGCACAGAATGAATTTCATTAATTGAAGCGTGTTGCCGAATAGGGGTCTATGTTACATTTTTACCCATGTTGATTATTTGGCGGAGTCGGGTCTATGGAGACGATTTCCACAAGTTATGTTAGAGAATTAGATTTTTCGGAATAAGTGTCTATGTGTGCACTTACACACCGCCAGGCATACTGAACCTCTCCGACCTTTTCAAACTCATAACTGGAACCACACCGGGTGTAACATAGACCCATATTCGGCAGCACACTTCAATTATGTACTGTTCAGTGACGATTACATTGTGATTGTTGCCAGTATAATAAGTGAAGCTAAGATGTTGTTTACCTAAGGCAGAGCCTCTCAGGGTGCATGCGCGTGGTGCATGCACTGTGCACGGTGCAAAAGACGACTTGGTTTGGTTGACCAGAGTGCAGACCCCCCACTCCTCGATTTGGAGCAATAGCGCTTACTCTCTCTTTCCTCACGCCTGTCTCGCTCGCTCCGCCTGTCTCCCTCTGCCCCATTTGCGCCGTAGCGCTCCAAATCCGGGCTGACTTGAGCCGAGCATAGGCGAGTTGAGCCGAGCTTAGCCGAGTAACCCAGAGACGAAGCGTTGATCCGAGCCATGCCGAGCGGCAGCGATGCACAGTGCACGGAGCTCTTGCGCCTCTATCTGCACGCGTGAGATTTTGGCCGTTTGAGAGGCCCTGACCTGAGGTATCGCTACTTGCCCTTTTCCATATTTTTACTATTTATTGTGGGTTTCTCTCCCACCTTCAATATTACTATAATGTACTGGCAGCTACAGTCAAATCATAGGCTATTTTAAACATCTAAAAAAATCAGACAGTTGAAACAAAATACATCCCAATATAACTTACTATGCTACTTTATTTAGAGAGGTATTCACGCATAGGTTTATTTACAAAAAACAGAGCATAGTGAACTATTTAATTACGAAATTTTTAGACGCCGACTAGTTTCAATGTCTATTAATTACCATCGAAATTGGCGTCGGCCATGACTTGAATAACACATCTCAATGACTCTCAATAGACAAGACCTAACTGATGAAACTATCGCAGTCTCCACTCCATAACATAAACATGATACAATACAATTTCCTAAAAACATAAAATTCACATTACCGGGGATTATTATTAAAATCTCTTACTAATTATTTCCTATAGAATGTAACTAGGTAACAATACGCTTGACGCGTTAACGCTGCGTAAGATACCTCTCAGCTTATTTTTAATATTGCATGTCAAACGTGATGGTGAGTTGCCTGTGGTTATCTTCCATTTATCTGGTCCTCTTTTAATGGCATTTGTCGTTGGACCGTTATATCAACCATATCTCCGTATTTATTCTCAATATCTCTACTTCATTATTTCCTTGTAGACTTACTTTATTTCATATTATTATTATTATTATTATTGTTATTTGGAGTTACAAAAATTACCAATAATAATCTAACAGTAATTTTCTTTCTTTCTTAATCAGTTTACACCCCAGAGTTGGTTTCTTCCTCGGACTCAGCGAGGAATACCACCTCTACCGCCTCAAGGGCAGTGTCCTGGAGCTTCAGACACTGGGTCGGGGATACAACTGAGGAGGGTGACCAGATCCTCGCCCAGGCGGCTTCACCTGCTATACTGAACAGGGGCCTTGAGGGGGGATGGGAAGATTGGAAGGGGTAGACAAAGAAGAGGTAGGAAGCGTCCGTGGCCTTAAGTTAGGTACCATCCCGGGCTTTGCCTGGAGGAGAAGTGGGAAACCACGGAAAACCACTTCCAGGATGGCTGAGGTGGGATTCGAATCCACCTCCACTCAGTTGACCTCCCGAGGCTGAGTGGACCCCGTTACAGCCCTCGTACCACATTTCAAATTTCGTGGCAGAGTCGGGAACCGAACCCGGACCTCCAGAGGTGGCAGCTAATCACGCTAACCACTACACCACAAAGGCGGACAGTAATTTTCTTGCGAAGTCAATAATACTTATCCTTCAAAGCGAAATTTTAATACGTTCATAATCTAAATTAGAGCTAATGTTGACCAATTCTTTAATTCATAATATTATAATTATTGTTACTATGCGTGAATCACAAAATCTATTATTTACATGATGAGCTTGACTGCGCTCCTAACCTACATGACTGACCTTTATTATTACAAAAGATAACGACGGACAACTTGTTATTTAGAAACACTCATTTCTACATTGCTAGGATAAACAACATCTTAGACTGGATCGCTTACAATGTGTTGACAGCCCTTGGTCCCATCGGCATCCAATTCCTGGGGTTTAGACCATAGTGAAGGATGTAGACAGCATTTTAAGATAGTTCGCGTATCCACACAAGGTTGTTTTCATTTAACACTTTATCGGGCGAGTTGACCGTGCGGTTAGGAGCGTGCAGCTGTGAGCTCGCATCCGGGAGATAGTGGGTTCGAACCCCACTGTCGGCAGTTCTGAAGAGGTTTTCCGTGGTTTCCCCATTTTTACACCAGGCAAAATGCTGGGGTTGTATCCTAATTAAGGACACGGCCGCTTCCTTCCCATTCCTAGGCCTTACCTGTTCCATCGTCGCCATAAGACCTATCTGTGTCGGTGCGACGTAAAGCAAGTAGCATTTAACACTATTTTTACACGACACACTATCTTGTCGCACTTACACACTACCTAATAGGCCTAAATTTTTTATCTAACACACTTAAATCAGATTCTTATTACTATCTGTGATACAATATTTTTACTCACATTTGTATGTCTCTGCGTCTAACTTACCATTCTTAATATTATTTCCTGTTCTAGTTTCGTACTTCACCGAGCTCGATAGCTGCAGTCGCTTAAGTGCGGCCAGTATCCTGTATTCGGGAGATAGTAGGTTCGAACCCCACTGTCGGCAGCTCTGAAAATGGTTTTCCGTGGTTTCCCATTTTCACACCAGGCAAAAGCTGTACCTTAATTAAGGCCACGGCCGCTTCCTCCCCACTCCTAGCCCTTTCCTGTCCCATCGTCGCCATAAGACATATCTGTGTCGGTGCGACGTAATGCAACTAGCAAAAAAAAAAAAAAAGTTTCGTACTTGACAAATATGCGGTGCGTCAGGCGGTGACATAACTACTGCCATGGGCTACATGAACGTCACCAAATGTTTATCTATGGCTGAAGGTCGTTCACCCTAGTATTTCTGGCCGAACTAGGACACTGTCTACCTGCAATTCTGTCTTACCTGCCTGTGCGGCTAACCTGCTTCAAAAGGAGAAGTTTGCTTGCCAACTACAATAATTGTTCCTTTATCTGCTTGGCACAAAGTTCCTTCTCTCAGTATTCATAAAATAACTGAATTTTCTTCCTCCTAATTTCTGGCTAATATGAGCTGCGTACGAATTGCCGAGATAAAATGTCTGTGTCATAACGGGCAAGTAAGGGTCATACATACTATAGTCATGAATACGATGGCTCATATCTAGTGTGCAAGTTCTGTTCTAAATAATAGAGTTCTTAGTGCATAAACTTACTCTGACCGTCCTAGGTTCACTCCTCTGCCACTGACATACTATCTAAATCGCTCGAGATTCTTTTATCAAGCCTAACAAAAAACGGTGTGGAATAACTACGTAACACATAATGACAGACTATTCACGGATGACACTCCAAGATAATGACACATACGAATGATCGGCGACTTTTCGAAGACTGAATGTAGACCGAATGCAGTCTGTATGTAGACTGATCGTAGACTGATGCTTGCTTCTCTCCTGCACTGTCTTTTACATCTTTGCCGGGACCACTTTCTTCACGCCACGAGTGACGCCTGTCGGACCTCTAACTTATGAACCATTTGTCACATCGCTTCACTAAGCATAGTCCTAGGTTCACAAAAATGTTCCAAATACACTGCTCACGCTTGATTTAATGTTCTCCGATCGTACAGATTTACTTAAACTGCCCTGCTTGGGTACCGCTCTGTCGACTTGTATGAATTGTCGGTGGCTGTTCCTAGGGCACATCTCGTCATCCCTCGGAAGAATACATTGATATGACGCACTTGCTATTATTTAATCACGCAGAACCTTATTAGACTTAGAACCTGTCTCTAAATTATACTAATTTTCACTCGAGTTCGGGGCACACCTCTTCTCCTCTAAGTCACGTCGAAATTCAAAAATGGACTGAATAATGTTGTCCGCTAATTTTAAACTGGGAAAATGGAGCATTTTTATTGGCTCCTGGGATTATCTTCATGGAGCAAACAATTTTTCAGGAAGTGTCGGGCATCATTTCATCCATTGTTTCTCATCATCTTTCTGTCTAGCCTTATTTGTCGTTACTCACCTTTGAGGCGACTTTCTCACCCTATCTTTCTGGGAGAAAGCCTCGCGCCCTAAATGTTGAGCGGTAGTTTTATAACTTAATATTTTTATGACCACAACAACTTGTGATTTTAACTGAGTTGACGAGCATAGCGGTTCTCCTTGTTCAGCCTTTGATCCTGCCCGCAAAATATGTACTGTGAATCTGCTTTGTTCTCAGTATTCCTGTTAGATATTCAATAAATTAAATATATCTTATCAAAATCGATCATATTCATGAAATATAAAGGTGTACAGTATATGGAGTTCAAATAAATATACTTAAATGTAAAGAAACTGAGCCCTCCTTCTAGATCTCAGTTCAGAATTAACTGAGTTTTTGAATGTGATCTAAATTGATGACTAATCGACTATTAAACAAAGTCATTTCCATACAGTTCTTCAACACTCCTGGGGAAGTGGAAAGTAAAGATTTCTGCTTTCCATGACCTGTCAGGCTGAGTAGCTCAGACGGTAGGAATGCTTAATGGCGGACAGTGCATAGACGCAGAATACGAGGCTCGTGGCGAACGTGGATTTAGCAGGTGAATATTCATAGTGTGGCAGCTCAGAGTGTATAACATTATCTCTACCAGTGCAGTGGTTCTGAGTGAGTGTTAGTGAAGTGATTGGGGAAAGTAAAAGGCAAGAAATCCAATAAATTAATAATGCCACGCAAGGTGAAGCAAGTGCCAATGGAAGCCATAGTTAAGCAGGCCGTACAGGAAGCGCTGAGCAGCAAGGAGACACTTGGCACGCTTGCCAACCTTATCCAGGACCAGGTAACAAAGTCAGTTGTTGACCAATTAAAAGAAACTATCAGTTTTAATACGAGTGTAATTGAAGAACTTAGGAGGGCTCTAGAGGAGCGGGACAAAACAATCAGTGATTTAAAAACTGAACTGCAGGATAAAACTGACTGTTTAGAACAGTATCAGAGAAGGCAGTGCCTACGTGTGTTCGGTATACCGGAAACTGCGGACGAGAACACTGACAATTTAGTTCTTGACATTGCGAAAGAAATCGGGGTCAGTCTTTCCGTGGATGACATTGATAGGTCACACAGGGTTGGGAAAAACCAGAATGGGCGTCCGCGACCTATAATCGTCAAGTTTGTGTCATACCGTAAGAGGAACGCTATGTTCACGAACAAAAAGAAACTTAAGGGCACGAATAAAACCATCCGCGAGGACCTAACTCCAGCAAGACTCCGACTTCTTCAGGACGCTGTCGCAAAATTCACCGTCCAGAACGTATGGTCTAGAGATGGGATCGTATACGTAAAACAAGGGAACCGTAAAATAGCCATAACTAATCGTTCAGATTTGAACAGTATTCGCTAGTCACGAGCAGACTCTGTGTAATATAAGGACCGCCATAGTTATTTTAGTTCACTTAATTTTCCACATAGTTGTAGTTTTGATTAGGTGATAATCTTATAGTTGTAGTAGGTACTTCTTACTATCAGTTGTCATCATTTAACTTTCAAGTTGGCAACATTTAGCAACCAGGAAACAAATGTCTCTAATTTCAGCCTCCTTTCACCACTGTCCCAGGCAGGTCATTACCCCGTTGTGCCAGCCCCCTCGCAGAATACCGCTAACCGTCTCAAAGACATTCTTGCGCCCTACCCTACTTCTCTACAAATAGCACATGTCAATACACAGAGCATTGTCCCACATTTCTCAGAATTCTCCGAAATATTTTCAACCTGTAATCTGCATGCTATAATGATTTCAGAGTCATGGCTGCGTCAATCTATACCTTCAGCGCTGGTTAAAATGAGTGGATACACTTTAATTAGGAACGACAGAGAGGGAAAGCCTGGAGGCGGAGTCGGAATATTTATACGCGATGATTTGAAATACAAGGTAATATTTAAATCGCCAAGTGAATACTCTCACAGAGCGGAGTTCTTGTTTGTAGAAATTGAAATTCGTGGTACGAAGTGTTTACTCGGTGTAGTGTACCGCCCACCGAAGACTGGAAACATCACAGATTTAGAAGAAGCGCTACAGGATTTAATATTCAGGTACGAACATATGATTTTAATGGGAGACTTCAACACTGACCTGAAAAATGAAACCACTGAGACTAGGCGACTAACAGGCATGTTTGAATCAATTAATATGACAATTCTGCCCTTGCAACCCACACACCATGTTGCAACCTCGCACACACTCCTCGACCTAATCATTGCAAACAATAATGACCGTATATTGACACATGGACAGATGCCTGTGCCAGGCCTTTCCCGCCATGACATGATTTACGCTGCATACTCTTTAAAATGTCCAAAATACAGGCCTAAGATAATCAAATACAGGGATTTCAAAAATTTGAACGACGAAGCTCTCATTGAGGACGCTCTGAGCACACCATGGCACACAATTCAGTATATAAAGGACATTGACGACAAAGTATCTCATTTTAACGAACTTCTCTGAACTTTATACGACAGACATGCCCCATTACGTACTGCTCGAGTAAAGCGACCCTCTAACCCGTGGCTCAATCAAGAAATTCGTGATAAAATGAAAGATAGGGACTCAGCCTATAGCTACTATGTGAAACATCCAGCGCAGGAAAATTTTGAGAATTATAAAAAACTTCGAAATAAAACCACGCAGATGATAAGAAACGCTAAAATACGCTACTCGTACGAAATTTTAAATACTCATGACTCTGCTGTTGCATGGAAGACTCTCCGAGATATGGGTCTAAGTAAAACGAAGACAAAGGACAGTAACTGTAATGTACCTTTGGATGATCTGAATGAGTATTTTAGCTCAAGAAACGTCCAGACGAACGGAAATACCAAGAGAGCCACTATTGACAGAATATTTTCAAAGGGAAAGCATGGTGGTGAAACATTCTACTTCTCTCACGTGACTCCAGGTGATGTAAAGAGCGCCCTTAATGACATAAAATCAAAGTCTACTGGACACGATGGAATAAACCTGTCCCTTTTAAGAAAAATTCTAGACATCATTCTTCCTACAATAACGCATATTATTAACACCTCTCTTATGACGGGAATCTTTCCTGGGAACTGGAAAAACGCCATCATCCGACCCTTGCAGAAAAACAGTACCCCCACAACCCTTGACGATTACCGCCCTATTAGTATTCTCCCTGTACTAGGAAAAGTACTGGAGAAACTAGTACACAAACAAATGACAGCCTATCTCTTACATCATAACTTACTCGACAGATATCAATCAGGGTTTAGATCGAACTACAGTACCAGCACAGCATTAGTAAAAGTAACTAACGACATTCAGCTAGCAATGGATAACGGACAAATGACAATTCTTATTCTTCTCGACCTTACAAAGGCATTTGATTGCGTAGATAAAGACATTTTACTAGCTAAATTAGAAATGATGAAATTTTCTAATAATGTATTATGCTGGGTACGTTCCTATCTCAGTGGACGTAAACAATGTGTGTCAGTGGGAGACAATGTGTCTAGGTGGCGAAATACTGAGATGGGGGTAGCACAGGGTGGGGTGTTATCACCACTTCTGTTCTCCCTATACATGAATGACCTATCAGAACAACTGACGAACTGTAAATATCACTTATACGCTAACGACATCCAATTGTTTATTCATACCAAGCCGAATGACATACAAGAAGCAACCATGAAATTAAACGAAGACTTATTTAACATTAACGAATGAACTAGTAGCCACTGCCTGAAAGTAAACCCATTAAAATCGCAAGCCATCATAATAGGATCTAGAAAAGCGCATGCCAAGTTAGAAAGCATCAACGTACCGGTTGTCAAGATCAATGAAACACCTATAGCACTGAAAGACTCCGTTAAGAACCTTGGAATAATTTTTGATAAGTATTTAAGTTGGTCAGAGCACGTAACAAAAATTTGTCAACGTGTATTCGGTTCATTACACTCACTATACAAACTGAGAGATTTTCTACCTGTCAAAACCAGGAAACTGCTCATTCAAGGACTAATACTACCAATATTTGATTATGGTGATGTAGTCTATAATAACATAAGTTGTTCACTTGGTTCTAAACTTCAACGGGCGCATAATGCCTGCATTCGATTCATTCTAAATGTTCCGCTCCATTCCCACATCAGCCCATTCCTCCATCAGCTGTCCTGGTTAAGATTATGTGATAGACGTAAATACCATGCTGTTTCTCTTCTTCACAAAATACTACGATCAGGTAAACCACATTATCTGAGAATAGATTTCAACTACCTCTCTCCGTCAGGCAGAACACCCTCAAGGTCATCAGTACAAACCCTGCTGTCCATCCCCACTCATCACAGTAGTACGTATAACAAGTCATTTGTACCGGGGACCATACGTTCCTGGAATTCTCTCCCGGCTGAAATTAGAGACATAAGCAACCTCAAGCTATTCAGAAGAATGTGCTGGAAATTTTACCTACACTCAGATTGATTTACTCTTAGAAGTACCCTTAAATTTTAGATTATTAAGTTAAATGAATAAAATGTCAATGTAAGGTTAGAAACATTATAGTTTATATTTTTCGTGATATAGCTTTAATAATAGTAAATATTATAAATTAATTTTAAAATGTTAAAATGATTTTTATGATGCTTTACATTTCATACAAATTACATTTCACATTAACTTTAAATTATAATTAACTTATTTTTAAGTAGTTATAATGTTCAGTATATTATGTTTATGCAGGTGCATAATTATATGGTTTGGCATAATAGCAGGCTTCATAGCCTGAGCCCCGCCATGTACAGAAAGACATTAATAAATAAATAAATAAATAAGTGCCAGTTGGCGGGCTCGATCTCGGCTCACAATCAGGCCGGTAGAATTTGAAGATCTTCATGTACGCCATCCTCGTCTCGGTAGACTTACCGGAATTTAAAGGAAGTACTGTGGGACAAATTTTCAGCATCTCCGTGTCTCCGAAATCTGAAGAAGTAGATCGTGGGACGTAAAATCATAATAATAATACATATTATATCTATAACGCCAGTACTAAGTGAGATAAAGCGGTTACAAAGCTGTCTCTTTGCCTGAAAATGGATTATTGGTTCTATATTTTTTCGACTTCTTACAGTGGAATCGAACCTCTTTCTTTAAAGTTGAACCAAAAATGTTTTTAATGTATGAGGTAGGGTGGAATCGAACCTCTTTTTTAAAGTTGAACCAAAAATGTTTTTAATGTATGAGGTAGGCAGTTCCCAATGATTAATTACCACTGAATATTGCCATAGATATAAACATTAATTAAACCTCTAATGAAACTTCACTAGCGATGTCCTGATTTCCTTTTTTGAGTTCATAAAGGTGGTGCTTGTGGATGGAAGTTAGTCTCTTATTATGTGGCTAATATCCAGACGACTATCATGTTTTAAGTTCTGGGCCTTGTGAAAGTCTTAATGAAATGTTATTTTACAGTGTTTGCAGTACTGCGCTTTCAATAAAGCAGGTCTTATGGATGGAACCACTTTTGCTTCCGAGGACGACCTTTTGAACTTTTTCAAATCTGTTCATAAAGATGAAGAAGAGATCCTCGCCCATGGTCCGGAAGTTATCAACGAATGTGTAGATGAAGGTAGGTTTTCAACTCTTTATTCACTGTTTTAAGTAGACGTACATGCAACCGAACAAATTTTGGCCACTAGCTAATATCAAAGAATCCGCGTTTTTAGAGATCTACCAATCAACGTAAACCTGTTCAGTAATAGCCATGAAACGGAAGCATACAAAGTGTCTGGCTTGTAAACATCACTGAGATCGGATTTCTAGATCAACGTGTAACACGTAAACAACAAATATCGCAGGAAATTGTTTCTTTTTTTTTTTTTTTTTTTTGCTATTTGCTTTACGTCGCACCGACACAGATATGTCTTATGGCGACGATGGGATAGGAAAGGCCTAGGAAGTGGAAGGAAGCGGCCGTGGCCTTAATTAAGGTACAGCCCCGGCATTTGTCTGATGTTAAAATGGGAAACCACGGAAAACCATCTTCAGGGCTGCCGACAGTGGGGCTCGAACCCACTATCTCCCGATTACTGGATACTGGCCGCACTTAAGCGACTGCAGCTATCGAGCTCGGTGGAAATTGTTTCTAGAAGGTAAAGAGTAGCTATTTTTCCTATAAAGCCCTTAATAACATGCATCATCACTGAGTGGAGGTTATGCAGCCGGCTTCGACAGTGGGATGTAATTGTTTGGTTGTTTGAGACACTGTATGTGGAAGATAGGGTAGCATTTAAATTCCAGTTGTTCGAATTCACACAGTACTCACTGCCCTTACTATAATCGCTAACTAGAACAACTTGTAAGCACAGTTGCTTTTTGGAAGATACTAACAATATAAACGAGGGACAGTTATCACATTTCTCTTCCTCCGTTTCATTTTTCTGTATAGAAGTACATACGATAGTATTTAGTCCATTTATAGCTTAGGTAAGAAATTAAGCTTAGACAGGAGGTGCATTTTTTTCTTTGTATTTTTGTTATTAATTAGACACTTTATGGTTTGGTGCAGAAAACGTGTTATTTCCTTGACACATTAAGCAAAACGTAAATAGCCTCGTTTTTTATTCTTATAACAATAAATTGAATGCGGTAGACAGATAAGGAGAAATGCTGTATTTTAGTAGATGTATGTCGATTTATCGACGGGATGACCAACAGAATAATACCTCAGCCTGTAAAACGGATCGTTAGTGTCAGATACTGTAGTGGTATATTGAGGTTCGAATACCAGTTTTTATCTTATTTCTGTGTTCTGATTTTCTGTTATAATGTTTGGCATTGCTAGCTATCGTGTGATTCCGTGTGGGAGGTGACCAAATGACCTCTAATGGAATAATAATATCTCACTGTACTGAGGTAACGACCGACGCCGATATTTTTCAGCAGCTGGAACATATATTTTCACGTGGAATCCAAACCACTCGTGAGTTCGCTTAATATGGTGCGCCCATGAGTTGAAAAATGTCTCAACATTTATACTGAGATTCATTATATGATGTGCGACATAAGTGACAAGCCCTGAGATTTATAATTCTCGATAATTATAGGAGTTTCTTTTATGCATCGCGTACTTCCTTGATCATTTGTCAAAGGAAAATGTCGGATCAAACAAATACATTCAATAATATTTATATTTGTGGTCCTATCTAGCGGAAGTGTACTTACACTAAACCTGCAGCTTTGTAAAGGGAGCAGGTATATCTAGGTGGGAATGAAGGAAAAACATGGTACTAAAGATCTTAGAGGTCGTCGCTAATTGGGAACTAATATTTAGAGGCCCCCATGAAGAAACGAAGAAGAAGATACACTATAATTCCAAACATGACAAATAATTTCTACGTACGTAAGTAAATACAGCAGTGATATAAATATCTAATGAAGTCACACACAGAGAGTATGAGTAATTAAAGCCAGTTTCTGATAACCCATACGAAGAACGGGTTCTTCTGCTAGTAAATGATAATAACAAAAATATATTACTGTTTTTATTATGGCTTCTAGGATTCAATTTTAGTTTCCGTTTTATGAAAATATTAAATGAATTCAACGCCGTATCACAATATGATCTTAATATGCTCTCTGACTTTATGCATTTTAGCTTCAAAACTGAAGACAGATGATTCCTGCTTGTTGGCTTATTTCTACCGGCAATGTGTCCTTGATAAGGTGAGTACGAATTGATTTTGTAGCCTTGAATAAGAAACAGAGGAGTACAGTCAATATGTCATTTACAATTTCTTGTCTAATGATCACTCCATAAACTAGGCCAAAATATATGTGCAATTAGTGAATAAGAAGTAGCATATTTTTGAAAAGCAATTATAATCTATCCGCTTATCCAACAGAATTGGACTTAAGGGAATTTCTTTCTATTCTTTGATACACATTTGTATCGGACTCTCTCATGTGAAAAACAATTAAAACCGTGGAATACTAAATAACATAGACCCTACTACGTTGTACAACTGATGTTACCTAAAAGCATTTTAAAACTAGCTGAAAGGTCTAATTATAATGTGACATCCCACGAAATTTAAATTTTACATTCATGAAAGCACATTTTTGGTACACATCCATAATTTCTGTTTTTGTTCCCTTCATGTTTCGGATGGCGTTTAAATTGTAGGGAAACTATACGATCGTGTATTTTTACTCGTGTGACTATTCTCATTTACTTGACGCCTTTTGTTTACCCTGTCAGCTTAACACAAGAGGACACTTGGACGACAGACAACGTTGGGTTAAACGTTTTTACATCGTCTTTGTATTTTACATATTATGGCATGTTTAACATTCAGGGATCAGTTCACACTAGTGTTGTTTCTTCTTGAGTTACCGCTACAGGTTTCAGTGAACACTTAAGTATCTATACGCGGCCCACTACGGATAGTATGACTGGTTTTAGGATGCAACACTCCGTTTGTATGTCTCAAAGCAGTATCCACGTTGGATGGCGACGTTAAGTCTAGAGCAAACCCCTGGTGTTATTCGACGGGAGTAAGGGCCTTTATGAAAATCGTAAGAGTTTCAAAGTTTGTAACACTGTGCTGTGGAGGCTGTGTACCTTATATCCTCGTAATTATCGCTGTTTACTTGTCTAATGTCTATTTCTTCAGTTCGAATCGTATTAATGAATACAGTGAATGGGAAGAGTACAGGGGTAATGAATTTCACTGGTGCAGGTGGGAGAAAATGTTAATATTTACTCTGAACGTTGCGTAATATATCTTTGCAACTATTCTTGTAGTAAGTCTGTGAAGTGATAACAAGGCGTGATGGTACTTATAAATATCAATGTTGGCAAAATGAAATTTGCTTAACATTCTCGTATTTCCCCTACGTTTCACTGAGAAGCTCATCATAAGACCATCCAAATTAATATTCTGCTTTTCAAAGTCGCACATTGTGCTAAGATATTTCACTATGATCTGCCCCTCAAATTCGCTGATATTCTCAAAACACCTTGAAGCAATTCTTTGGCTCGTGAGTCTTTACTGTATCACAGTTTCTCCCATAGTACACGCACTGAAGTGAGATTCTTCACAATTGTCTGCCAGTAATGGTGTGAAACTGGGATAATGCACTAACATCTCAGAACTGGTCAGTTAACTTCGCTCCAGTCCGTGTCGAACTCAACTAAGGCATGTAGCAAGGGCGAGACGCAAGGTCACTTTAATACCTGTAGTTAGCTCACTGATCATTTTTTCATCTAACGCACTCTTTCTGATCGTCGCAACAACTGTTATAAATATCCCCTTTTTCCCCATATTTTCATCACTTTTAGTGCAGAGAACTGTTACATGATGGGTTGAACCATGAAACACATACACACTGGGCAATCTCAATTTTCATGGAAACTACATTTTCATTACAATTCCCTCCCACACTTCATGCATTTTTCCTTAAACTTAGCAGAAATTTGTTTGGGGGAGAGTGATAGGGGAAGGGATGGGGCATTACAGTCAGAGTGCTTGTAGATTAGAGAATTCTGGAGTAACCGTAAGTGAGTGTTTGTACGTTTCATATCTCTCCAATTCGCTACCCCCGTGATGAACAGTGGTCTAACAAGCTCAACCTGAAAGTGTGCAGACTGCAGGTGACGCAAAGATAGGGCGATGAATCCTCTCGGCCTTTATTCTCGGTTTTCTAATAATAATAATAATAATGTTATTTGTTTCACGTACCACTAACTACTCTTTTACGGTTTTCGGAGACGCCGAGATGCCGGAATTTAGTCACGCAGGAGTTCTTTTACGTGCCAGTAAATCTACCGACACGAGGCTGACGTATTCGAGCACCTTCAAATACCACCGGACTGAGCCAGGATTAAACCTGCCAAGTTGGGGTCAGAAGGCCAGCGCCTTAACCGTCTGAGCCACTCAGCCCGAGTCTCGGTTTTCTAGACCGAGAACGCGTCTTATGTAGCTCCTCAACTGTCCACACGTAGGATGAGTGGATCTCGAACAAGTCCTCAGATTCCGTTAAATATCCCTGAACTTGCCGGGATTTAAAACACGGAGGCTCCTGGTAAGCCGCTGGATCGCTAACTCTAGACTGCGGGGACGGCTTCAGATCTGGATAGTTCATCATTCCTTCGTCAATACTTCTTAGTCTCTCTTTCCTTCTTATTCATTTCTCCGAAAACTGTTAAAAAGTAGTTAGCGAGAGGTAAAAACTATAACATTTCTTATTAATTTATTTTCCTCTTCTCCTTCTTCTTGTCCTTGTGCCACGTTTTTAATTATTCGTTATGGTTATTGGTGCAAGCCATGTCACACACCTATGGACTAGACCCAGTTTTACTTCCACATGCCCCGTCTGACTCCATCCCTATGCTGATCTATGTATTCATTCATTACGAATTTCCGTGTTGGTTGACAATCTACTGTTGTATTTTGTAAATGGAATATCTGTGTCATAGTAACTGAGATCATGTGATAAAGAATGACTAGCTCACACATCGACTCAATGGCTAAATGGTCAGCGTACAGGGTCCTGGGTCCAATGCCCTTCACTTCAACCGCAGTGGTACATATAAGTTAGGAAAGTTATTTAGGAGGGTTATAGAGAGGTACATTCAAGGAAACGGGGTGGCCTAGGGAGCGGTGATAAGGGGACAGGGATCTGGAAGTCAAGTAGAGATGACTTTCAAATGTTAGTGTTGAACTGCAGAAGTATTGTAAAGAAAGGAATAGAATGAAGTAATTTACTAGATGTATACTTACCAGATATTGTAACAGGAGTTGAATCATGGCTGAGAAATTATATAATGGATGCATAAATATTCTCACTTGAATTGGAGTGTGTATCGTAGAGATAGGATAGGAATTGTAGGAGGGGGTGTATTCATTCTGGTGAAAGAAGAATTTGTAAGCTACGAGAAAGTTAAAGATTACAAACATGAAATTCTAGGTGTAAGGCACATCTCTAAACATAATAGGCAACTTGATACCTTTGGAGTATACATACCGGGAAAGGGTAGCGCTGACACTGATTCAGAATTATTTGATAAGATAATCAGTTATGTATGAAACGATATGGAAAGGAATGTGATAGTAGCGGGTGATCTCAATTTAGCAAATGCCAATTGGGAAGGTAATGCGAACGACAGGACGCATTACCAACAAATGGCAAATAAGTTAATATGGGAATGGGAGCTGGTTCATAAAGTGATGGAACCAACTAGAGGGAAGAATATTCTGGATGTGGTCCTGGTAACACCAGATGAGCTCTACAGAGAAACAAAAGTAATAGATGGTATTAGTGATCGCGAAGCTCTTTTTTTCGTAGTAAAAACAAATGTGAAAAAAGGAAGGCATTAAAATGAAGACTATTTGACAGTACCATATGACTGATAAAACAGGCATGAGGGAGTTAAAAAAAAAGTAATTATGACCGGTCGGAAACGGTCAATAGGAATATAAACAGATTCTGGGATGGTTTTAAAGCAATTGTTGAGGAATGTAAAAATAGGTCTGTACCTTTTAAGGTGGTAAGGAATGGTAAAGATCCACTATGTTATAACAGAAATAAAGAGACTGAGAAGGAGGTGCAGGTTGGAAAGGAATAGAGTTACAAATGGCTGTGGAAGTAAGGAGAAATTGAAGGAACTTGCTAGGAAATTGAATTTAGCAAGAAGGTAGCTAAGGAAAACATAATTGGGAGCATAATGAGCGGTCATACAAATTTTTCAGTGAAAAATTGAAGAGTATGTATAGGTACTTTAAGGCAGAAACAGTTTCCAAGAAAGGCATTCCAGGAATCATTAATGAACAAGGAGAGTGTGTACGCGAGGATCTACAAAAGGCAGAAGTATTCGGTCAGCAGTATGTAAAGATTGTTGATTACGAGGATAATCTCCAGATAGAGGAGGTAAATAACACTAAAGAAGTATTAGAATTTACCTATAATAACAATGACATTTACAGTAAGATACAAAAGTTGAAAACTAGAAAAGCGGCTGGAATTGATAAGATTTCTGGGGATATACTAAAGACAATGGGTTGGGATGTAGTACCATATCTGATATATTTATTTGATAATTATTTGCATGAAGGAACTATACCAAATGAATGGAGAGTTGCTATAGTAGCCCCTGTGTATAAAGAAGAGGGTGATAGACATAAAGCTGAAAATTACAGGTCAGTCAGTTTGACGTGCATTGCATGTACCGGTAAGCTTTGGGAAAAACATTCTTTCTGATTATATTAGTCATTTTTACGAAATTAATAACTGGTTTGATAGAAGGCAGTTTGGGTTTAGGGAAAGGTTATTCTACTGAAGCTCAACCTGTAGGATTCCAGCAAGGTATAGCAGATATCCTGGATTCAGGAGGTCAAATGGACTGTATCACGATTGACCCTATCCAAGGCATTTGATAGGGTAGATCGTGGGAGGCTACTGTCAAAAATGAGTGCAATTGGACTTGACAAAAGAGTGACTGAAAGTGTGGTTACATTTCTACATAATAGATCTCAGAGAATTAGAGTAGACGAAGCTTTATCTGACCCTGTAATAATTAAGAGGGTAATGTCTCAAGGCAGTATTATTGGACCTTTATATTTTCTTATATAAATCAATGATATGTGTAAAAATCGGAATTAGAGAAAATGCTGTTTGCAGATGATGTTATTCTGTACAGGGTCATAAATAAGTTACAAGATTGTGAGCAACTGCAAAATGACCTCGATAATGTTGTGAGATGGACAGTAGGCAATGGTACGATGATAAACGGGGTTAAAAGTCAGGGTGTGTGTTTCAGTTTTAATTTCTGCGTTGATGTGTTGAAAGTTCCTTTTGGGGATCATTGTAAGTATCGGTACCTCGGTGTTAATATAAGGAAAGATCTTCATTGGGGTAATCACATAAATATAATTTTAAATAAAGGGTACAGATCTCTGCACATGTTTATGAGGGTATTTAGGGTTTGTAGTAGGGATGTAAAGGAGTGGGCATATAAGTCTCTGGTAAGACCCGAACTAGAGTATGGTTCCAGTGAATGGGATCCTCATCAAGATTACTTGATTCAAGAACTTGAAAAAATCCAAAGAAAAGCAGTTCGATTTGTTCTGTGTGATTTTCGACAAAAGAGCAGCGTTACAAAAATGTTGCAAAGTTTGGGCTGGGAAGACTTGGAAGAAAGGAGACGAGCTGCTCGGCTAAGTGGTATGTTCCGCGCTGTCAGTGGAGAGATGGTAAGGAATGACATCAGTAGATTAATAAGTTTGAGTTTGTCTTTAAACTCAAGAGGAGAAGTTGGGGCAAATATTCGTTTATAGGAAGGGGAGTTAGGGATTAGAATAACTTAGCAAGGGAGATGTTCAATAAATTTTCAATTTCTTTGCAATCATTTAAGAACAGTCTAGGAAAACAACAGATAGGGTATCTGACACCTGGGCGACTGCTAGAAATGCAGACCAGTAGTGAGTGACTGATTTAAAAAATGTTTAACCTTTGTTGGTTAATTCCGATGGCTCGGAACTACAAATCATCTTAAGTGGGGCCCCATCCTCACAGATGCGCAGGTTGCCTTTAGAGTGCCTAGTCGAACGACTTGCACCAGGCCTCTCCGGAGGTCACATGCCGTTATTATTATTATCATCTCACAAGTCATTTGTGAGATTTCATAGAAGATGGTCATTTGGTACTCTACTTAGAAATATTATTCTCAACAAATGTGTCAGAGATCCAGTAATGTGAGCTTTAATACGTCCTTTACTGTACATTTACGGAAACAAATCACAGGAGTATGTTATATATTACTAGCTTATGTACCCGCGCTTCGCTATGGAATTCTACATTGTATACAGAATTCTAGCTTAGGTAGTGTACACGTGAGTAAGAGTATATTAAATTGCATAGCTGTTAACGTTAATCTAGAAACACGAACGTTAAGTCACCAAGCATATTTTCTTATGAGAAGACTGGTTTATGGAGTTTTCATTGTAATGGTAGATCCTCTTGCCTATCACCAGTTACAATCAAGTTGGGACGTTTTCATCATAATGAAAGACACTCACTCTCCACCTGCCTTTTTAAATCCTCGGAAAGGCTGTCTTAGTGGTTTTCCTAAATGAAATCAGCATAGATCAGTACAATGACGCCAGCATGAATGTGACGATTAAAAGCAATGCTATCATATGAAATACTCGATCAAATGAAAAACAACACATTTTCTCACTTTTAACGATTAGTACTACGCTGCCGATCTAACAATTCAAAGTTCCAGAGCTGGAATGACCAGGCCGCAGACAGTCGTGATCCGTGAACACTCTTCACTTTCGGGGGGGGGAGGGATTGTGTAGAGTCACAGGGCAAGAACTATGCCCTCTTACTCATCTGTTTAATAGGAATACTCGATCAGTCGGAAAATCTCAGTTCACTACTTAAGTCAGAGGAGAAACTCCTTCTTCGCTGCTAATTTGAAGTGAAATGAATGTAGAATTTAATAAAAGTGAAGAGGAAGAAGCTTTTCTTAAGAAACGGCTCTTTTGAGGGTTGCTTTTCGAGTTATTTCGTGAAGTATTGCATCCGACAGGGGCATGATCCAAGGATCTGTGGTTAATACTTGTCTTTGAAATTACAGACGCAATGCTATTTGAGGAAACGAATAACGAAATTAATTAATATCCATAGCATTAATACAGATAAAATGAATCTTTTAATTTATTATACAGCAGATGCCAAGCCCATGGAGGCATGCGTGGGGCTAAAATCGGTGATTCACCGTGACGTAACTCGAGAGAAGTCGTCCCTTCCTCACGACTAAGAGAATGTGGGGAAGCAAACTTTTTCGAAACGAAATATGGGAGCCATATTTAATTCAGACTAGCCAACTTAATTATCTACGATGTGAATAAATAATGAAATCCGAATTCTTGAGTCGTTTCCCGATTTAAAAGAGATAACTATGAGTGGGACATTTATTTAGTGTCCAATGTCCTCTTACTTGTTAACTTTCGGATGGAGAAAGAATACTGTGTTATTTCAGCGTGGAAAATTACTGGCGGCCATATGGTTATCGTCAACGCACGTCCTCGGCACGGGAGTTTACCCTTAGCAGAGTGGGAGAAGCAGGACAAACTTTAATTAATTACAGGAGATCCTACGAAGAACAATTGTATGGAGATGTCTCGATCACGTCAGGTGAATACTGGACACCTGATAGTCGTACTATTAAACCTCTAGTGAGCCGTGGATAGGCTGTATGCAAATTTAGGGAAGGGGAAATTGCCTCCTTGTAAAAAGCACTGCCAAAGGGCCAGTGCGCCATTCGGGTGTCTCAGCTTACCGAGAGCGGAGCTATGTCTAGCTAAGCTCCTATCGATCCTTTGTTTAAGTGACTAGCTTAAATTTCAAGTGAAGTAATGTAATTCACGCAAATACTGTATAGATTTTATCTCCGTGACGCCAGTGTTAAATTTTTATAAAACTGTGGCATAACGCGAACACTCAGTGCGAATCGTAATATTATTATTATTACTATAGCGCGACGGTATCGGGTAGCAACAAAGGTATAGTGGCTGAGAGATAGACGGAATTCGGTACTGAACCGCGGATTACGATGTAATATCCGAAATCGTGAATGCCATTAACCAGTGTGAAAATAAACAGTGACGTGTTTGTGCACAGGATCACCGCCAGCGGCTTCACCAGCAAGGAACTATGGACTTCCAGCTTGAAGGAGGAATGGAACTACAGTGATCGCCGCGGTGCCAGTGGATCAGCAGTAAAAGCCAGGATGGACCTCCCGAGTTGACCAAGGTGTCGTCAAGTGATAGAGATGAGTATTGATTACATTCTATGGCCTGATTAGAGGGGACGGAAATTATTTATCATAAGCTGACGCTATAATCTTAGGGATGTAACGTCATTTGAATATGGAAGTGCCAGAATGATGCACGTAGCTCCTAATTCTTATTTTATTTAATAACGGGTCTGAGTGATTAATTGTAAATAAAGGGAAACCATCATCTTATAGATCTTCCATGCGATAGAAGATTTACTCATTTATTCTATCTTTAGAAGATTTATTCATTTATTTTATCTTGGGAAACTTTTGCTTAGTTATTGTGTCAGAAGACCAGTATTTTAGTGAATTCAGGGTAATTCAAGCTAGACTGTAGTTAATTCATTATTGATAAGTGCATGACTGGTAATTAGTATGAGGATGCTACGTGAGGGCACAGAGTTACGAGAGTTGTAGACAGAGCTGATACCCCAGGCCTCCTTTGAAACATTTATCTAGGAAGTGTTACAATTTAAGTTGGATTATTTGATCAGGTTTATCATAATTTAATTACAATTCGAGTATAAGATAAATACCTTGTGAATATTGAGTTCATTATTGTATTGCCGTGTGACGATAAAGTAACCAGGTGTTAACCATTAATTAATTCGGATTTAATTTTGTGTTAATTGCCGTTTGAATACGTAATTATATTGTAATTGCGAAGTAGATTCCGCACGATGATTCAGTATGATCTAGGTTACCAGGTAGATCACGTAGAATGACAGTCTAAAGATGAAAATAATAATAATAATAATAATAATAATAATAATAATAATAATAATAATAATAATAATAATAATAATAATAATTGTAGTCATGCAAATATTAGCATCGTAAAACCGGTGTCGTGTTGTAAGATTGATGTGATATTGAAGTCATGGTTTGGCCATGAAAAATATATGTGTTGAATCGAAGTGATTTATTGGAAGCTGATGTTATGTGATTCATGAGGAATAGACCTCAGCTTATTGTGGACGTACTTCAGAACAAAGTGGTTTTGTTTTTCTTAAGAAAGGCTTGTATGCCAGTGTAGGGCAAGGCCATTGACCGCCTGTGGTAAGGGGTGGAAACGCTTGACCTTGCAAACAGAAGTATTTTTTGTGTGGGTGTCCCGTCCCTGTAGGAGGGGGCTTTCAAACTAAAGAGAAGTAGGCCTGTCTGAACAGCTAATAATGTGAAATATTCAACACGCCAGAATGATGTATGCGGTGACAAGTGACACGGTGATTGATGTTAATATTTGCCAGATTATTACCTTTAATTATTTGAGTATAATTTATTTAGGGATTTCAGTACCATATGTTCATCCCAGGGGACCGTCAGTTCAATTCTTAACGCAGGCATTGGTATACCACAATGCTAAAATGAAGAATGGGGTGCCTCACGTGTTTAGTGTATATAATATGTGATTGTTTGTGTTGTATTATGTGACATGTTGTGACAATAATTAGCGTCGGCGGTGGTTCTACCCATCGGCACGGTGAGTTGTATTCCAGTGAGGGTCGGTTCAAACCCGGGTGTTTGATTTATATCTGCTTAATTTCTTTTACGGTATCTCAGTTGGGATATAATTGAGTGATTTAGAATAGGGATCGCTCAGACTTGTTGCATGAATGTTAAATTTATTGTGTTAGTAATGTGATATAGCCTCACTGTTTGTGGTAAATATTTCCGTTCTTGTCATGTCATGGCGTATTCCTTCGCAAATAACTCGGATCTATCGCAATCGACTACGAGTCAATAAATAATCCACAACAAACTGTTAATAATTGATGTAATTCATTTGTAAATATAGATGCGTCATTCCCCATCTTCATCAAGGCTGTATTCATTTAAACTTTAATTTGGATGTGTTCTCATTGTAGTTAAGTATGGCCCGTTTCTCCTACCCTGTATGCATTTAAGGTAATTTTAGATAAGCGCCTATTTTATTATATTTTCCGCCCGTTAACGACCTGTAGATATCTGATGCCGCAGCCTTCCTGGGTAGGGGCGGATACATTATGGTGCTGTAATTTGGAAAAGGATGAAATTGTAATTCTTGACCAGGCCGTAAGTCAGCCTTTGCCATTATTTCGGTAAGGTGTGCACACCGTTCATTCCAATCAGCGCGTCAGAGTAGGGATCGAATAGTTGGAATACTATGATAAACAAGTGTATTATACACGAGCAGTATCAGAAAATGTATGAACCAGAGGAATAGCATGCTAAAGAAGGAAGTTACCTAACTCCCCATATATTTCCCGTCAGTTTTCAGGCAGGCTGTTATTCTCGGTACGCAACAGTAATCCCATCTATCGGAGATGAGTTGGAGCATAGGACACAATATCACAACAAACGATGGTCAATGAAATGTTATTGTTTATGAGCTTTCGATATAGTAGGCCTTGATATTTAGCTTTCTTCGAACTCTAAAATACCGCTCTTATCATAGTCGGTACGATGAATCTGAATAAAACATAAATGATCGGAAATTGTATTCTCTATAACGTTTGTTATGTAGTACTTTTCGATAGGACCAATAACATAGGCATTTAAAAATTAAATTTTAGACGCCTCCCTTTAAACTACTATTTATTCCAGGGTGCAAAAATTTTTTATAGCTTGGACTGTAGTTTCTTCTCCTCCGACTCTATATACCGATTTTCATTCAATTCTGCTTACCTTTTTTCTCGTGGCTGGGCATTGATATGGGCTTAGCAACAAAAATACAAATCCTTGAACACCTCTGTTATAACAGCGGGTACGGTAAATATGTATAAGAAATAAATGATCGGTTATTTAATTCTGTATAACTTTAGTTATGTAGTATTTATCGACAAATATTAGGGAATTAAATTTTAGGCCTTCTCCTAAACTATCATTTCACTCGCTTGAATGAAATGATTTATAGCCTACGTTTCAGTGACTTATTTTCCGACTTTACATACCGATTTTCATTAAATTATCTTCAGCCGTTTTTTCGTGTTGTGCGAACATACATACATACATACATACATACATACATACATACATACATACATACATACATACATACATACATACATACATACATACATACATACATACATACATACATACATACATGCATGCAGACAGACAGACAGACAGACAGACAGACAGACAGACAGACAGACAGACAGACAGACAGACAGACAGACAGACAGACAGACAGACAGACATAATTTACAGAAGAATAACAAGCTCATATCCTTGTTACAATGGACATGACCAATACAGAAATACCATTCTTTTCAAATTCTGAGCAATGTACAGACAAAACTCTTATTTTATATAATGTAGATAGATATATACACAGTATGTATAGATGTAAAATATAATACTACACATTAAAAATATTAGACAAAGTGTTCGGCAGTGTGGTTGGATTAAATTATTTATGCTCAAAAATTAAATGTTATTACTGCCAACGATAATCCATTTCTGAAAACATTGATCTTAAGAAATGCAAAAGATAAAAACAAAACTGCAACATATTTTTATATGTAATTTTTTATCTGTTTTAGTCATTCAGCTTCGCGTACCAGGCCTGAATTAAATACATGGGGAATAAATATACATCCTGAGAAGAAGATCCTGGCAAAACACCTTAATTATTAAGAATACTTTTAATGAACTACGAGTAAAACCAATGTATACTGAATATGAATAAATATGTTTGTGAAATTCTGAAGTTATGATATTTACGGAATTATAAAATGAGGTCAGTCATTACTGATTATTCAGACTCCTGTACTATAGAGCGATTAATCAGTAAGTAGAGTCAAAGGTAGACACCGTGACCCTACAAAACGTACAATGAATGTTGGGTGCCTGGAAGGTAAACTAGCAAATAAATATAATTAAAAATACAACAAAGTCACAATTTATGTTAACAGATCGCAGGCCAAGTCTCATTGTAGACCTCACTTCACTCATACCTGAGAATCTGCTTCTAGGCTAATTAATAAAAAAAGAAATAAGAGAAATATCGAATATACAATTTATACAGAAAAACTTATGGCTGCTTACGACAGGAAGAGTTTTATATGGGTTTAAAGAACTGTGTTTTTAGCTTAAACAATGTTAGCAAAGTAGAAGGACCTGAATCCCCTCTACCTGCGTTCATGTGTCTCATTTTCCAATAGAATGATCCAGCAGTTTACTGACTTTTGCGTGTTCACTCTACGTGGAATGAGCTCAGTTTCAAGACTGGGTAACATCAAGCGACAACGTAAGCAGAGTAGTACCTAGAACCTGATTCTGCTCATGCTGCGTTCATTTGTCTTTTTCCAATAGACTGATGCAGCAGCTTCCTGACGTCTGCCTGTTCATTGTACCTGGAGTGAGCTCAGTTACAAGACTGGGTAAGTAACACATATGTTCATATTATGTTTCATTATTCTCACGAAACTTACATCTGTAGTTTCGGTACCGTTCTTGAGCGAGTGTGCATAACAAATTCTAGACAACATACGCGATGGCAGAGTTCAATATTCCATTATAAAGAGGAAGGGCCAATTTGTGACCTCGAAATTGCGTGATGCAGAAATGCTGCCATCTTGAGATACTAAAATCGCCGTTTCGCGCGGCCAACAATTACAACACTGAATGAACCCAGCCCAGCACACGTTGCTAGCGAGCCAGCCCAGCAAGCCAGCCAGAGCAGATGTATCCAGCCAGTGATTAATTTAAAAATAATTTAATATCTCAAGACTTGATAAATGGATATATCGTGCCTTCACTATAGCCTTCTCTCACCCTGCCACTGACCAATTTACCAGCCTTTTCCATTCCAATACTTTTAATTTCCATTTCACCTTACACCCGCCATTGTGTTTAATGCAATAATAGAACGTTCATCTTATAAATAAAATTCTAGGGGTCCGCTGTCTGTAATGCTATTTATTTCGCCGATTTTAAATATATTTTTCCGTTTTAGTTCAACCCGAGATAATGTCAGTAAAGTTTTTACCCTTCGCGTCTGTTTTTTTTGTTTGTCCGTTGATTGTCTGACTGCTTGTTTGTTTGACTGTTCCATCATCACGGGTAAAAGGCTGAATAGATCACAACGAAACTTCGTATTTGATGTCACCTCATTCAGGAACAGGTTTTGACATGCATATCATTTAAAAATCATTGACTAGACTGTGGGTTTATAGGAAGACTCGAAGAGTTTCTTCATTTTTATCTTACACTACTAATTATATGTCGATCAAACTTTATATTTAGAGTCTACTCATTCAGGAGTATGTTCCGATATGCACATCTTTTAAAAATCACTGAACACAGTGAGGGTTTATAGGAAGACCAGAAGAGATTTTATCAATACTATTATTGTATCTCTTGGTTCTGTTTCTAGTCTAACCAGTATTAATCTTCACTTAATTGGACATATCCTTTCACTTGTAAGCCTGTTCGGTAATAATTAATTAATTTGAAAATAGTTTAAATAAGTTAACTGTAAAGAAGTAGTTTGCGACGGATATATGACTTGTGTAGTTCCTAAATGAACTGCAAGCGACCATGTCAAGTGATGGAAACAGTAAGGGCGTGGATAGATAGGCCCACACAGAACACAATCAATAAGATATTCGTAGAGTATTTATAAATTAGAAAACCGAATTATGAGGCAAATAAACACAAACTGCCAAAAACTTTCCGATGGTGGAGCAGGTGATATTTCTATAAAGGGGTAATTATCATCATGCCCCAACACTATTTTACGAAAGGTAAAAATTTGAAACTGTAAAAACTATAATTGAGGATCGAACCACAATTTGAAGACAGAGTTAGCGCGAAGCGTTGCTGAGATAATTCCAGAAGGTCATCCGTGGTAAGTACAGTAATGACAAGGAAATAAGGGAGAAATAGAATAGTTAGGATAATCGTAACAACATGATTGATACCAAGATATATTTATAACATCATTGAAAGGAACAAGATCATTGCACTGAGTAAGATTCACTTAAGTTAAACACCTGGAAAACGGTGGGTTTGTTTTAAACATGAAAGTAAGAAATTTATATACATAACAAGGCCTCTTAAAATTTGATCTTATAGATCGTGACTAGACTTCAGGATAAAACATAAGTTTTATCGAACCAAAAAAAATATTAAAGACAACAATTTAACACCAAGAAAGTAAGCACAATTGATAAAAGCTTCTAACTTCGACAATGAAATGCCAAGGCCACTTTACAAATTTGAGACCACCAGGGTTACATTTAAAACATTAAATGTCTTATAAAAAATAATAACCGACAGTAAGTTTAACTAAGCAATGGAAGGGTGGGGATATTTGGAGGATTGGCGAGGGAAAAGGAAGGAAGAATGGGGTTGCATTAATTTTAGAAAGTAGTTACACAAGGCGTAATTAGTTCCATAGGTGACAGTCACTCATTTGATTAAACTTCAAGTGTTCGTCCACACAGAGAGTCTTGCAGCATAACTATTCGAGATTTAGAGTTATGTCTAAAAAGGTACTCACAATATTGAGCACTCGAATTGCCACACAGAGGCCTAAAGTTCCAGCTGCATATAATGCCTGTAGGTCACAATAAAACAAGTTTAAGTAGCAGAGGTCTGCATGAATATTTGCTCACCCAGCCTGTTGTTAACAGTTCAGATGTAGCATTGCGAAGTAAAGTAAAAGATCGTACGGACCAGCCGTTACGAACAGTACTGCTCGCTCCACACCAGTTCGTGACTCGATGCCTGACTGCCAGGTCAAAGCCAGCGCGCACGTTTATAGTCGAAGGTAGCGGAGTCGAGAATATACGAGAAGTATGCGTGACGCAGTCGTGACGTAGAAGAGGGAAGGGTAAGGAGAAAACCACAAACACGGTGTAGAATCGGCCGGGTAAGCAGACGGAGTGAAAGGTGCAGCATGAATCAGATGCAGAAGTAAACTGAGCAGCAGGCCGGCGAAGTTGACAGACGAAAAGGTAAAGCCCAGAAGCAGTTCATATGTTAGGGAGCACGTAATACACTGTTATGCCCATTTCCTTATTTAGGATTATTCCTACTCCTGCTTGACATGGTTTGTCAGGTGATGTTCTGATTTAGTTATTCTGATATCGCCACTCCGAAAGTCTCCTGCATCTGGCCATCTTACCTCTGACACTCCTAAAATGTCAATCGTCGTTCTTTTCATCTCTTGTTTCAAATCTTACAACTTTCCACACTTCATCATCGACTGCACATTCCACGTTGCTATTGTTTTCTCTCCTCCACTGTATTTCCTTCTCTTCATCTCTTCGGTTGTTCTCGCCCGGAGATCCGAATGGAGGACTGTTCCAGAATAATTTACTAAAGAGCCTTCCAACATACTGCGGATACTTGGGAAATATTAATAGATAATTAATGGAGTAGTTTCCCGTTGCTTTCTCCATCCTATGCCGTTGACCATCACTAAAGTGGCTCATCCGCCTTCAGAGGCCTTTGGTTTTTAGTAATGTTGGTCTCGCTATCCCGGGAGACATTCGGTCCCTGTATTCGTTAGCCGCTTGAATATTAAAAAAATGTATATTCAGACGTTGTCCCCTCTCTACAGTGTGTGTGGGGGGGGGGGGGGGGGGTGAATACCAGGAATTTCCTTTCATCGGGTTTAGGACCATTATGGCATTTCCTAAACTCTCAAGTACTTTTAGAGAGGGTATGTCATTGTATACTTTAAAACATGGCAGTAAAATGTGATAATAATGTCATGTTAAATGTGACATTAGAACGTGACATTGTAATACACTGTATTCTTTGAATCTTTACAATAAAACATGACAGTTAAATATCTCATACATGACATTGTACACGTTTAAACTAGGCAGTAAATTGTGACAATAAAATATGATATGTAAAATATGATAATCAAATATGGCATTGCATACATTAGGACATGGCAGGGTAAAATGTAACAAGAAAATAAGGAATCATAATATGACATTGTATACGTTAAGTCATGGATGTGTAATGTGACAGTAAAATATGTAATGCTCCATATGACAAGGAGAAATAACATTATATATGACACTGTATACGTTAAAATATGGCAATAAAATGTCACTAAAATATGTCATTTTGATGATGGCAAATAATAATGTCACTGCATACGTTAAAACATGGCTGTGTATGCGACAGTAAAATATATCAGGTTAAAGATGACAATGAAAAATGACATAAAATATGACACTGTTTACTGAACCCTTTAAGGCCCTTCGAAGGATTCCTACCTTCATTACCTATCAGCAAATCGGCATGAGATCTAACTCTTGGGTGGTTGATGGGATCTTCGTCACTTGCTGAGGTAAGAGGCGTTTTATAGTAATTTACACTCTTGTCTACTATGAGAGGACTCAAGTTAAAAGAAATGGATGCTTTATTTAACACTGGCGATGAAGTCCGACAACTTGTGACGTTACACAACACCTAATCAACGAACTAAACACTGTTCCTTTTTTAAAAACATCGATGATGGGAGACGCTGGCTTTGGAGATCTTAACTCAATTGCCTGGGGGGGCATCCTTACTAGAAACCACCGCCTTAATTTAAAAATAAAGTAAAGAAAGTCGGGAGATCCCTAAGTTCGGTTTCCATGTGAGACTGCATGTACCACCACAATGATTCGTGATGAGCCAGCCCCCGTAACACGAGCTCTGGACTCTTGGTATAATTAAGGCAGTCCAATCGGTATGTGGCACACAGCGGTTGTCTGGCATGGACCCCCCCTTTTTTTTGTTAGTTGCTTTACGTCGCTCCGACACAGATATGTCTTATGGCGACGATGGGACAGGGAAGAGCTGGGAGAGGGAAGGAAGCGGCCGTGGCCCTAATTAAGGTACAGCCCCAGCATTTGCCTGGTGTGAAAATGGGAAACCACAGAAAACCATTTGCAGGGCTGCCCACAGTGGGGTTCGAACCTATTATCTCCCGAATACTGGATACTGGCCGCACTTAAGCGACTGCAACTATCGAGCTCGGTGCATTGACTCTTAATTGAATCGATGTGCCTGCGACAATGTCATGGACCGACATCTATATTTGTGATTTAGCATACGTTAGGGTCATTGTGGATGATGACCGCAAGAGACATGATGCTATACTGGAAGATGGCCCTAATCTAAGTTACCGAGATTGATGACCCCATGACCATCCAAACTTCTAAGCTGGCGGCTGAACACAATTAAGTTAAAGTAGTTGATGACCAAGGTTTCCACATTAACAAATCTCCAGCACATTTGATGTTCACCAATTCAATATCAAATAAAAACAACAACAACAACAACAACAAACGTTCACAATACCTGTGGCAGTAAAGTCTCTTGCCATCGACATGTCCCCTTAATCGTTACGTTAATAAGTCGAAACTTCCCAGCAAGTAAAATTAAGATTTCCAGAATACATTTTCAAGTTAGTCACTTGGCTTTAAGCTAATTCTCGAAATACTGTTCCACTGAAGTTAATAAATTAATAAATGAAGTAATCTCATAATCCTAATTAACAACATATTCATCTATCCCGGACGAATGGTTTCTTTACACTCCCTACCTGTTTTAATTACATTTTCGTTATTACCTAGACATGTTACTAGAAACATTCTTTTGACGAAAATATTGATCTGCTATTGTTTTTTGCTCATAGTTTTCTTTACCGCAGCTGAAAGGCGGAACACATTGCCATAAATACCGGTACCATTTATTTATTTCATGATGTCACTCAGCAAGTTTACATTATGAGACTAGTAATTAAGAAACTAGCTTGGATAATCCTAACCTTAAATCCTATAATCCACATAAATTTACATACAACGCAAAATAAAACAACCCATGTCGAATCGCTTATAACGCCTACGGTCATCCCTTGGACTAATTCCGGCACTTCCTTCGACCTGATTACAGGCCGATGAGACTCAGGTGTCGTAGTGCACCTCACCCAACTCTAGGGTGGATGGACTACTGTACCCCATGTGCTCCACAAACATGACCTCATATCACATAAACCTACATTTGTGCCTTGGAAACCAACAACAACACACCACCATCATCCATCGCGAACTCTATGAGTTGACAGCTATCGTGACGTTCAAATAAAATAATAGCAAAACTATGGACAATCCTCAACATCACGGAAAACATCACTACAGATCCTCAAATGTTGACACCTTTGAAAATGGTTATTCACAACATAACATACCATCGTGTCATTTCCATCTCCTCGATAATGAATTTCAAGTCCTTTACTAAACGACTCTCTTCTAAAATAATGAAATCTAATTCCAAACATTTATTATAAATGACAAATTCTCAGTTACAATTTCTTTCTAACAATGAACTGGCTCGACCGCCCAACAGCTGGCTTACTACTTGCTATCTCTTAAAACAACACACATGTCATCTTAACCTGTATCGAATGAAAACCTCGCCTCGATGACAACTCGAATGAAATACACTTCTTGACCAACACATAATATGCGAAAGGATTTAATTTAAAACGTCACTTGAAATATTCTTATCCATCACGGTCCTACGGTTTCACGTTGGGGCTTAACTATGGAATGACCATATACCCATATCATTAAATTATACAAAACAAATCCTCGGGTTCCCTACAATGAAAATCTCGGCACAAAGTCTCTTCAACACTACAGAATTTCAACAACCCGATCCACATTACTTCCTGTTTCTGCAAGACTTGAACCACCTGCTACCAGAAATTCTCTACACGGCAATAATATGGAATATCTCTCTTACGTGATCCACTAAGTTGTTACATAAAACAATCTGTGACAATCTAACCATCTCTCTTCGCATATCTGAGTTTGGCAACATAATATTTCCAAAATCGAAACTTACAACTTGACTTACAAAAATTTTACCGTTATTTTCCTCTCATCAATTCTACACAGATTTTAACAGACCTTTGGAATATTTTTCCCTTCCACAAATCGCACAGAAGTCTCGGCTCGTAACTTCCCTTGACAAACTGACAGCGCCGAACACATGAAGGTGTGCGGTGTGCCTTCCCCAGCAGCTGACATACCATCATTATCGAGCATTCGCTCTAAATGGTAAACCACAGATTACACTTACATGAATTTTATCTTTACACTGAACAGAATTTCATGATAAATTAATGTCTTAACTTTGACACACAACAAATATAGGAAACAAACGTGTGGAAATCATACTTCGTTCCACACATTATATTCGTTTTACAGCCATCAAATTTATTCTGTGCTTCATTTCACACGTTAGTTTCGCAACTTTGCCGATTATCCAAGAAACAAAAAATTGACGTTTTGTTGTATTCCTCTGACATTTTCAAGAAATAAAAGGGTGACCAAATTGCGTCACATATAAAGTACACAAATAACATGGTGACATCATGAAATAAATAAAATGCATTTTATAAACATGGTAGTCTACATACCTGGAAGTCGTATGTTGCCTTACATCTTAACAGGCCCACCAGCCTCTCTCATTCTTTAACTAGCCATCTCGACATTAGTGGCTTTACAAATCACATTCTCTTCCTCGCGAATCGAACACGTTCGTCAAATCACCAATCCACACACGCAATGAAGTAAAACAATGATATTTTCTAATTCAACTGCAGGACTTCGGCATTATAATGACCGTCTGTTGCGTGGATGTGAACATACATGAAGGTTTCACATTTCGGAATACCGTTAATTTGATTTCTAATCTATCTCCACTTGGAGATGACGTTAGATAGCCATCTTTGACCAAACATGCCTTCCTTTCTGGGGACTTAGTCTCCACGAAACATTTAGTCTGAATGACGTGCGGTCTCCTCAAATTCACTGAAACAATGCGAGATTTGCAAGTGGCGCGGTGTGCTATTAAAAAATTTTCTCCCACTCTCATGCCATCTGCAGTTACCGCCAAAAGTTTACTGACACTGTTTTCACTTCACAGAAACTATTAAGTTTCTCTTAACAGACTGAGTCGCTAAATTAACTCATAAGCTAGGCCGATGTAACAGAGTTTAAACGAACAGGCGCGCCTTTCGACAATTTCCCCTCTGGAGCTATTTAGCGGTCTAAAATCTTTACCATTAACAACCAAATTCTTTTAGTTAGAATTTTCTGACGTTTACTACGGCAGTTTAGTCGCCAATTCTTCTTAAATGTACTTTTAACAAAAAAGTTCCGCCAAATTACTTCGTACCTCTGCACATTCTACACGTGTGGGCGACGTAATTTCTGTAGCGTGAGAATGATAATCAACCACCTGTCCTCCAAGTACCGTCTCTGGTCAGAGATAAAAATGCAGCTAGGGCTTCTCTTGATTTGCAATTCACATGAGGCCTCATGTAATGAATTTAGGACTCTGGCTCCGTATGATTCAAATGTCATGGGTTTAATACGTTAAAATATGGCAATAAAATGTGACAGTAAAATTTGTCATTTTAATTATGGCAATAAATCATGACACTCTATACATTAAAACAATGTCGCATAATGCGACATTAAAATACTCTATTATGTTCAATATGACAATCATATGGAGGGATCAAAACCAAAGCGGACCAAGTCCATTTAGATTAGTTTAGAGATATTGAATCCTAAAGTTTCTGACTCCTCATTAATTCCTGGAAATTTAAATCAAATTTAGAAAATGATTAATATTTAACTAAAAATTTGGCATATATATGAAATAACAAGTTATTAACCTTGGTGAATATTTTCACTTTGTAAAAAGAAAAAAGTGGACTTCGTTCACTCTGGTTGTGAATTTTAATTTATTGAATGAAACAAAATATTACAATTCAAGCAGTGTATTGTAATGTTCAATTTACTTTGTGATGGACACCAGAGTAACATAATTTAATACAAAATTAGAGATTTTTTTGACATTTTATCCACATAAACATATCAGCACAATTCAACTCAGTAAGTGTACACATAATTCATCATTGTGATCTTCTTCATTTTTTGGACTGTCGGTTAATCTTGAAGTAATCTCAACTGGGAGATTCCTAAAGTAGTGAAGAAATGGGGGTATACAGGGCAAGAGGTCCATCATATCCTTCTTTTTAGCTCTAGAGATCCTTCGTTGAATTCCATGTAGGGGCTCTTGAATAACAGGTGACAGTGATAATGATGATCATGCTGCAGTCTTTTTTTTTTTTGTGCAAGGTCTAACTCCAAGAAAGATACATATTTATTCAAGGTTTCCTTGAAAAATATTATGAAAAGGAAACCTTTGACCACTATTAACCACCTTATTTTTAGCCAATTGAAGCCTTGACCATCAGCAGTCTTGTTTATTCTTTTAAGTGCTGAGTTACCAGTTTACTGTTTGGCACCTCAGTGCTGTGTTTTTTTATTCCTCTGAAATAAATTAGAAGCCTCAATTATTAATTTACCTGTGCGGTTATTAGCTTAGCATATTTATAAATGTTGGTTCTTTATAAATTTAAATGCAAATGGAAAATCCTACACTTATGTTCAATATTATATTGAGAGGAAAAAAATTACCGTACACTTTTTGTGCCCATGGGTACATCACCTTTGTACACAGGAAAGAGCCCAAAATAAAATGATTTCCTAAAATCTGTAGGCAACTAATACATATGACGCCGTACAAGTACATAAGTTGTTATTTTAAAATATTTTCTAAACGTGGAAGGTGGTGCGAGTTAATGTTTTTCACCGGTTGTTTGAGATATCGATTTGTTAATCCAGCTCCACGAAGGTTTTCGGGTTGTCATCAATAGTCTGCCATACTTACTTGAAAGTCTGGTGGAGAAAAGTCATCCGCCCGCCACGAAAATAGTGATGAAATAGCTTTTGAACTCAGTATTTTTCTTCGTTCGTTTAGAAGGAGGCTCTATTTCTTTTTCACTTACAATAATTTCAGCACACTCTGTATCACTCACTCACTTTCATAATTGCTTAACAATTCATTAAAATCATCATCTTCATCATCACTTTCCGCTGTGGTTAATAACTGAAAGATAGGCTGGATGCCTGTACACACTCTCAGTTTTAATTGGCTAGAGACATATACACGAAATACCTGATTGGTTAATTATTAAGGAAGAAGGAAGCCGTAGGAGTGGTGACAACTTTAACACATGAAAAAAAATCTACAACAACTTAAGGTTTACAAACTTTGAAAGTTGAAAGTTCCCTTAAAAATTAACTGTCCCTAATCCCGCCAGAGGGGGCGCATAGGCCGATGGTAGAGACATCTAATGGTTGAAGTTCCAAGTATCTTGAGTTACATTAGTTCGAGATTCCTAGAACAGATGGCCTTCTAGAAGGCGTGCAGTTCAACGGGAAGGAGAAGTTGTACCCCCGGTACACTCAACATGAGTTTGCTTCCAATATTGTGTATATTACTTTATTGTATCGGTTTCTCTCTCCTTTTTCATGATCATATGTTTTCTTCTTTATTGATGTCAAGCTACAACAAGGAAAATTTAATCTCTGTGTATCTATTACCTTTCCATAATTTTAATCTCATTATAAAAACAGGTTTAACGTTTTAAAAATGGCGTCGCAGTGGGTCCCTGTAGTAACGTATAGTTAAAATGTCACAGTATTCTATACAATATAACACTGCATATTAAAAATATCAGACCAGTTGTTCGGCAGAGAAGTGTGATCGTGTTATTTATGTCCAAAATCCAATTTTATTTCTCCCAACGATAATCCATTTCTGGAATCATTGATCTTATGTGTATATTTATGTAATTTCTGAGTTGCAAGATCATGTAATGCAGGTAGAGCAGACTACGGATGGATAGATAACTTGAGTCATGAATCTGGAAGTCAAGAATTTGTCAATAGTGGTAATTCATATAGTGAGTATTAGTATTATTATCATTATCTTGTCATTGTTGTTACTATTGCTTAACCTAGATACTTGTTAAATTGCATGTAGTGGATCAGGGTCCAGTAGATGGAATGTTTCTTCCTCAGTTGATGGTGATCCGTAGCTGTAGGATGAGAACATTCATTCAATAATGAGCGGTCTCTCCGCAGTTACTTGTTATCCGTGGCTAGGAGTAAAGAGTTTCATTTGCTTTTCATGCATGCAGGAATCCTGTCCATTCATTCATTCATTCAAACAGAAGGGGATATACTCACCTAAGCTCCTGGGGTTTCAGAGCTATAGGCGGAGTGAATAAAATTCATCATTCAGCCATTCATTCATATATTCATCCAATTATGAATGCTCTCTCCCTAGTTGGTGGTATTCCTGTCTGGGAGAGAAGTGTTTATTTATTCATTCATTCATTCATTCATTCATTCATTCATTCATTCATTCATTCATTCATTCATGTATGCATGAATTAAATAATGAGGGCTCTCTCCGCAGTTACCGGTTATCCGTGACTAAGAGTGGAGAGTTTCCTTTTTTCATGCATGCATGGATTCTGTTCATTCATTCATTCATCCATCTAACCATTTACTCATTCACTCATTCATTCATTCATTCATTCATTCAGAAAGGTAATTCTCTCTCCGTAGCTGCTGGGGTTCCGTAGCTATAGACCGAGAAACTCCTATTCATTCATTCATCCATCGACTCATTCATTTACAAAGTGACTGGCAGTGAAGTGTTTATTCATTCACGAATGCATGAATACAATTCAGTCAGATAATCATTCATTCATTCATTCATTCATTCATGAAGTCATTCATTTAACCACTTAATGCATAGTGTCTGTTGAATGTGGAGGAGTGCTCTGTACATACTTATGGCAAATAAAAAAAATATATAATTTCTGATGTGTTTTAGAGCTTCGGCCTTGTGTACCAGGCCCGAAGTTAAATGCCCGAGGAATGGGTGTGCATCCTGAGATGAAAATACGGAAGAGATTCTGGCAAAACATCTTAATTCTTAAAAACCAATGTATCGAGAATGTGAATAAATATGTTTATGACTAAATCATGAAATGAAATGAGTCATACATTACTGATTATTCAGACTCCTGTTTAATCAGTAAGTACGAGACACTGTGACCCTACAAAAAGTCCAATAAATGTTTGCACGGAAGGTAAACTACCACATAGATATCATTTAAAAGTAAAATGAAGTCACAATTTACTTTAACAGATTGCAGATCGAATCTCATGGTAGACCTCACATCACTTATACCTGAAAACCTGCTTCTAGGAATAGGTAAACTAGTTGATAAGCAAAAAGAACATCGAAAAGTAACATACAATACATACAATACAGTACATCGAATATGCTACTTACGATGGTAAGAATTGCAAATTGTTTTAAAGAACTGTGTTTGTAACGTAAATTAATTCCGTTTTTCCCTTTCTTGCTAAAAAGTAGCTATACTTTTTTATAATTAAATAAAAAACTAGAGAAAACAGACTTTCCTTCAAATTTCCTTTTTTATTTATTTGCAAACATTATTCTGTTTGTTTTTGAGAATTACTGAACTTGATTTAGCCCTGTTTTATTTCTTTTTATAAATAAGTTTTAACAGGAACACTATTCTTGTTAATGCCATGAAGCCTTTGGTAACGGTAAGTGAAAATGTTAGCCGAGTAGCAGGAGCTGATTCTCCTCAAGCTGTGTTCATTTGTGTCATTCTCCAATAGACTGACGCAGCAGCTTACTGAGATCTAACTATTCACTCTACGTGCAGTGAACTCACTTACACGACTGGGTAAGTACCGCATGCACTCATGTTATGTTTTATTGTTTTGACGTAGCATACGTCTGTAGTTTCGGTACCGTACCTGGGCAGGGGTGCGTAGCAAAAACATGAAAGTACGTATGAAAGGGATATCTAGACAAGGCACGCGATGATAGTTTTCAATATCTCATCACAAAGAGGAAGGATCAATGTGTGACCTGGATATCGTGTGATACAGTAATACTGCCATTTTGAGGTACTAAAATCGTCGTGTTGCACGGCTAACAATTACAACACTGAGCGAGTCCAGCCGTGTCCACGTTACTAGCGGGCCAGCCCAGCAAGCCAGCCAGACCAGATTTACTCAGCCAGTCATTAATCTAAAAATAATTTAATTTCTCAATACTTGGTAATCTCATATACAGGGTTATTTACCTAAAATATTACGCGGAAATTACGTCTAAACCATTAAATACATCGGTATTCTGTTTTCATATTCGTAAATGATACCCTGGGGCTTGTAAAATAATGTGCTACTTCTTCCCATGGGGTGATTAATAACTGAGATATTAATACTAACTCCATATTTTAAAATGGAACATACAGCTTACCTAAAAGTTCAACCGCGTACAATTTGAAATATGTAAGTATTTTCAAAATCGGACAGTTACCTTTTGAGATATAAATAAAAGCCGCATTTGGGCTTTTGCATGCCCCATCAGACAGCGTGCGGTCGACCAAGGAAGTATTGGCACACAAGCTATTTCCTGGCATTGATTCCAGCCCCAGAATGGATACCAGGCATGTACTGTCAACTACAGTACACATTATGTGATGTACCGGAACATACCCTGGGTGTGCAACGTTATTGTATGACTGGCGAAGACAACGGGGAAGGGAGATGAAAGTTTCTTTGTTTTGTTTTGTTTTGAAATCCATGTATAACAGGTAGCACTCAGTTGGGCGTCTTTCCCTACGGATGGGAACGGGAAGGATTCGGAAAGGACGTCGGCCATGGCCTATCCCAAAGGTACCAATCTGGTATTTGCCTGGTGTTGAATATCGGGCACCATGAAAGTCACTTTCAAGTCGGGTGAGGCAGGACTTAAACCTAAATGCACGCTACTGCATTATTCATTTGCTTTTCTAGAAGGAGTTCTTCAGGTGTCCCGTGTTACGTTTATTTCTCAATTCTCAAGTCAAAGTTATTATTTTATTCCTTTTAAAAGCATCAACCCTCCCTGTCCTGTCATGAGTTAGCCTGTCATACACACTTTGTAAACCCATCATGCGATATGCTTACATGCCTGGTATCCATTCTGTGGTTGGAATCACACCCAGGAAAATGCTTCCGCGTCAGTATGTCCTTGCCCGACAGCACGCTGTCTGATGCTACAAGCTAAACCTCGCATGCTGTTCTCATTGATATCTCAAAAAGTAAATATCTGATTTTAAAAATACTTACATATTTGAACTTGTACGCAGTTGAACTTTTAGGACAGCTGTATGAATGTGTGCTGTTCCATCTATATATATAAAATAAGAGTTTTGTCTGTACATTGCTCAGAATTTGAAAAGAATGGTACTTCTGTATCGGTCATGACCACAGTAACAAGAAAGTGCATTTTTTACTTTTCCGTAATTTCTGTCTGTCTGTCTGTCTGTATGTATGTATGTATGTATGTATGTATGTACACGCATCACGAGAAAACGGCTGAAGAGAATTTTATGAAAATCGGAATGTAAAGTCGGGTGATGAACCGCTACAATCTAGGCTATAAATTATTTTAATCACGCTAAGTGAAATGGTAGTTTAGGGGAAGGCCTGAAATTTAATTCTGAAATATTTATGTTATTAGTGGTCGTGTCTTAATGACAATCGCTAGACAAAGATGGAAAATAAGTCGCTACAATATAGGCTATACACGCTGAGAAAAATGGTAGTTTAGGGGAAGGCCTAAAATTTTATTGTCAAATATTTATTTTATTAGGGGTCGTATCTTCACGAAAATTGGCATGCAAAGTCGGGGAATAGGTCGCTATAATCTAGGCTATCAATAATGTTATTCGCACTGAGTGAAATGGTAGTTTAGGGGAAGGCCTGAAATGTAATCTATATATAAAACAAGTGTTATGCCTGTACATTGCTCAGAATTTGAAATGAATGGTATTTCTGTATCTGTCATGTCCACAGTAACAAAGAAATGCATTTTTTACTTCTCCGTAATTTCTCTCTGTCTGTCTGTCTGTCTGTCTGTCTGTCTGTCTGTCTGTATGATTATACACGCATCAATAGAAAACGGCTGAATAGAATTTAATGAAAATCGGTATGTAATGTCGGGTGATAAACCACTACAAGCTCGGCTATAAATTATTTTATTCACGCTGAGTGAAATGGTAGTTTAGGGGAAGGCCTGAAATGTAATTCTCAAATAAGTTATTTATGTTATTAGTGGTCTTATCGATAAATCTATATATATAAAATAAGAGTTTTGTCTGTACATTATTCAGAATTTGAAAAGAATCGTATTTCTATGTCGGTTATGTCCACAGTGATAACGAAATGCATTTTTTACTTTTCCGTAATTTCTGCCTGTCTGTCTGTCTGTATGTATGTACACGCATCATGACAAAACGGCTGAAGAGAATTCAATGAAAATCGGTTGAAATGACGGGTGATGAACCACTGCAATCTAGGCTACAAATTATTTTATTCACGCTGAGTGAAATGGTAGTTTAGGGGAAGGTCTGATATGTAATTCTCAAATAAGTTATTTATGTTATTAGTGGTCGTATCCATAAATACTACATAACTAACCTAACTTTAGTTATGTCGTAAGTTAGTAGTAGTTATGTAAGAAGTTATTAAATTTCCGATCACTTATGTCTTATACATTGTTAGCGTACCGCATATAATCGGTGATATTCATGAATGTGGATTTTTGTTACTAAGTCCATATCAGCGCCGAGTCACGAGAAAATGGGTAAACAGAATTTAGTGAAAATCGGTATGTAAAGTCTGAGAATAAGGAACTACAGTCTACGATATAAATAATTTTGTAAGACACCCTAATATCACAGAGTCGAAAGAAAATTAATGTGAAGGCCTGCAATATAGAAAGCTCATAAACGTTATCAACAATAACACTACATTGACCATTGTTTGTTGTGATGTGCTTTTTGTCTTCTCTTTCCTCTCATCCCCGATGGATAGGATTACTGCAGCGTACCGAGATGTTTTTAATTTGCTTGACGTCGCACCGACACAGGTAGGTCTTATGGCGTCGATGGGATAGGAAATGAATAGTGGTGTGAAGAAAGCGGCCTTGGCTTTAAGGAATAGCCTGGTGTGACTGGTGTGAAAATGGGAAACCACGGAATACAATTTTTTTGCTTAACGTCGCACAGACACAGATATGTCTTATGCGACGATGGGATAGGAAGGGTCTAGGAAGTGGAAGGAAGCGGCCGTGGCTTTAATTAAGGTACAGTCCCGGCATTTGCCTGGTGTGAAATTGGGAAACCACGGAGAACCATCGTCAGGGCTGCCGACAGTGGGGCTCGAACCCACCATCTCCCGAATACCATCTTCAGGGTTGCCGGCAGTTGGGTTCGAATCCACTATCTCCCGGATTCAATCTCACAGCTGCGCGCCCCTAACCACACGGCCAACCCGCTTGGTCGTACCGACTGTAACAGCCTGCCTGTATATTGGTGGGAAGTAGCTGGGGTGTAAGATAACTTTCTTCTTTAGCATGCCATTGCTCTGGTTCATACATTTTCTGATATATCGGGTACGTAACACACTGGTTCATCATAGTATTCGAGCTATACAATCCCTACTCTGAGCCACTGATTGGATTGAGTAGTGTGCATATTTAACGGAATAATGACAGAGGAGTGTTCACGGCAGTCTACGGCCTGGTTATTCCAGCTCTGGAACTTTGGACTGTTAGATCGGCACCGTAGTACTCTTCGTTGAAAGTGAGAAAGTGTGCGGTTTTTCATTTGATCGAGTATTTTATATCATAACATTGCTTTCAATCGCTACATTCCTACTGACGTTTTTGTAATGACCTATGTTGAATTAAGTTAGGAAAACCACCAAGTCAGTCTTTCTGAGAATCCCGTAGCGAAGCACGGGTACATCAGCTAGTTTAAAATATGGAGTTGCTATCAATATCTCGGATATTAATCACCCCCATGAGAATACGTAGAACATTATTTGGATATTATTTACGAATATGAAAACAGAATACCGATATCTTTAATTGTTTAGATGTTATTTCCGTGCAACATCTTAGGTGAATAACCCTATATATCGTGCCTTCTCCTTGGCTCTAACAACATTCTAATCTCGACCTGCCACGCACCAATTTACCAGTCCTTTCTTTCCAATAATTTTAATTTCCAAATTTCCTTACACCTGCCATTGTGTTTAATAAAATATCAGTTATTATTATCTTCCGCAATCATCCTATATTCCACCATATTCCCAATATTTATTCCATAAATAAGCAGTGACGATTCTGACGTTTATAACTGGGAACAAACTCTCGGTAATATCATGTTCCAAATCAAGTCTCCTTCTTCTTCTAAATTTCTTCCTGAATATACAGATTCCGGTTCCCTTTCTCTTCTTTCTGAATATTTAAATAAATCCGTAGTAAATAAAACATTCCACACTGCCTCATGTACCGCTAACACAGACGTTTTTATTATTTTACCACCAAGTCTCATTTCTCATAATGCAATGAAAGAGAGCAGAATTACCTTTATATTCTTGGACCAGTTTTGATTCAAAATAATTGAATTGAAGATACAGTAAAGCATTTAATCATCCTAAACCCATCGACAACGATTATTTTTACTATACTAAATTACCGCCGGACCCGTGGCAGCGTGCCTGCCTCTTACCCGGAAGGTCCGTGTTCGAATCCCGACCAGGTCAGTGATCGTGAGTAATCGTGAGCAGTCCTCATTTAATTTAGGCTAATTCACACAACAAACTCTTCTAGAAAATTCTATTATCTCATATTTTTGTGCTAAAGATAATACTATTATATCCAATGCCTTAAAACACGTGGAAATTGTCTAGTGAAATTATGTTTTCACTTTCAGCACAATCTGGAAATTATCTGAGTCAAATTATTTAATAAATTATTCGGCTTCAAAATTCATTCACTCGTAACATAGAGAAATGATGTACACTGCACAACAAAACACAAATAATAATCTACTATAATCCTAATGTTCCCTTGCTTTCCATCTAGCTAATTATTTACACAAATAAAACTAAGCATGCATACCAATACTGTCCAAATTTACATTGAAATAAATATCAAATCAAGCAATTGCCGTTCGGGCTGATATTTACATTTACATAAAATAAATTATCGCTCACTAGCGGTTTATGTATAACAAGAATCCTGCACTAATTAAACATCTTATAGTTTCGGTAACCCACATATTTACTTGTTTCTCATTTTGTAAGAAGATGAATGACAGGTTTATTTCATTTACTGTTTTCTTAAATTTCGCAAGTGACGTGAGTCAACTTTCAGCAGCTTACAAGGCACCAGCCAACGGATTACATATACGCTATGTCTCGACCCTTTAGCCCATCATGGTCAAAGGCATCATACGCAGGTTGGTCCTGGATTCATCTCCTGGCGTTGAGTCGTCTTCTTGATCTCGTTCCTGGTGATATCTGGAAGATATTTGATATCTGAGTTCCCTCTTCACCGCTTAGAGTGCTCGATAGCACAATATCGAACCTAATACCGGCCACACTTGACTTAGCCGCCGTACGAGATATTTTATTAGCAAATTGTACGTTATTAGACACGAGGCGTTCAGAAATATCACTGTTTCTCACAAGCAAGTTCTCACAAAGAAGAACATTCCTCGCGGAGACCGTAACGCGCCACGTACAACCCTGTCAAAGTACAACGGAAGAATGGGGTGGTGAGCTCAAATAACCAACAGGAAGTTGGTTAGCTTCGGGGGTTTCCCATCTGTGTGAGACTACAGCCAATCAGAGACTAGTTCAACGACTTTGCATTTAAACCAAATACTATGCAAAAACGCCCAGTACTCGGTATTTTCACTCAACAGCGGACAAAAACTCTGTCCCTGATTTCTGGTTATTTCAGACCTGTGGATTAGTAGCTAATAACGCATTTTACTGAATGAATTCAGCACTATTAAATCGAAGTTGGCCAAACAGATATCCTTGTTATGGAGTTCCCTTCATCCGAATCTGTCAAGCCGCCAGCTCTTCATTGGCTATGTTTGAACGGTGGAGTGAGGCATTGGCTTCATGTAAAACTATGAAGCAGCTCGCATCGAGTGGAAAAGTACTGGAGAACCTCACCCGCTCGCGCGGTTCCAACGGGGTATCGGCCTCGCCTTCAATTCTCTGCATTTTAAATATATGAATACTGTCCACGTTGAATAAATGAAAAAATACATAATTGAGACATCTGCGGGAAGTCTCACTACTTCTTCGTGAGTTTAACACAAATATCTTATCCCCGACTTGGAAATCCGACCGAATCAGCAACCTATTTACCTCCGTCCACATGATGATCTTACCACTAGATGAAACTAATCATGTTCATACACTTAGATTGAGCTACACCAAGTTTGCATTGTGTTGCACCATTGTAACATCGCATTCTTTGGCGATGTCACAGTCATATAAAACTGTAATATTCCCAAACATGACATGTAATTCTCTTCTATTAGACAGATGGCGCCTCTTGCCATCAGAAATTGACGAAACGTTTCTCTCTCGCTACTCGTTGCGTTTTGTTCTCTGAGAGAGTCAACAACGACTTATGTGGAGAAGATGGAAGCGTTGGGCTGTGAAATGATAATGCTAAATTTTAAATGGTATTATAAATGGATTTACCATTTGCCCTACACAACTCTCCATCTAGAGTCAATGTTCATAATTATATAAAATAGTCGGGTTCTATATTACGGGTTTAAGGTATTTATATAACCTATTTGGTTTGTCATAATTTTGCTGACGTTGTGTTCTGAGACTCAAGTTCTGCGTGATTTTCATTATTCATTTGTTGCAGACGTTATATGCCTTTCGTTTTGTTCGTTTGTTTTTCGATCATTAATTCATACATGAGGGCGGAGAATAACATCGGTCTTTGTGAATGAGGTGCTTGCCTGTGGTTTTGATTTGAGACCTTTTATTATTTTTCTTCGTGTCTACTACTGGCTGAGCTTATTTGATATTGTTTAACGCTAATGCTATGCATTTCATGTCGCCTTGGGTGAGACGATATGAATGTATCCTGTGGCGTGCATACTGTTTGACGGTCACGAATGTAACTGGATGAGCCTGGCTACTATGCGGCGATCCAGGGTTACGATCTGGTTATTTGAATCAATCTCGCGAGCCTGTGATTTTGCGTTCCTTGACATCCACTACCTATTTGGTCGTGCACATTCTGGTCTCTACACTGTGCGCACGTGCGTTTGTGTGGATTGAAAGTTATATTTATGTTATTTTTCCGCATCTCACGGGTGTTATTTTTTCACACCATCATTATTCCTTTTGTTACGTTTGCTCTCGGCTTTACACGCCCGATTACCTGTTTATTTTAATATATTTTTCTTTCTGTTTCATCTGTTTAATCGTTAGATATGCTTATTGATCTCCTAACTATGGAAACCCCTCAGTATCCTTGTTTTGTTTTGTTTTCTTTGTCGGATCTACTTCTCAGTGTTTTTGGTATCTGGGGACGCTGTCTCTTTGGAGATAATTGTTATACTCGCGCCCGAATGTATGATTGGAGTTCAAGTCTAGCATTACCGAATGCTTTAATTGTGCGGCTTTTAAAGTATAGCTAGATTCTTTCACGCGAGTCCAACTTCTCACTCTAGAGAAAGGAAAACTTTGCGCCAAGAGTTAATTTACTTTTCCATGAAAGATCTTAATCACAATTGCAAACACGTTTCGTAACGCTTTTGTTGCATCCTCGTGAATGTTTGCAAAGCAGAATTCTGTGGTTGAATAGAAACATGACAGCGTGTACAATACTCTTTACGTCTGTGAACGTGAGTACCTTTTTCTCTGTATCCCCTACTTCTTTTCCTATTTGCATATTCATTTGAATTTCATGTTATGTTAATAAAAATTCTTGTAACCCCTATCTTTTATTGTGGGTATATGCCCCTTCTACTTCCTGTCATAAGTTTAAGAGGCACGAATTCAGTTCCTGGCAGTCTGTAGCCCATTCCGACCGGTCCACGAGGTAAGTATTTTGTGTGCGTTGGGGCTGGGTGGTGGTGTCGAGTTAAGATATACAAGCCATACTAGTATTGACCTCCTAATTAAAAATAACTCGCATAAAGTTCTTTTTTTTTTTTTTTTTTGCTAGTTGCTTTACGTCGCACCGACACAGATAGGTGTTATGGCGACGATGGTAGAGGAAAGGGCTAGGAGTGGGAAGGAAGCGGCCGTGGCCTTAATTAAGGTAGAGCCTCAGCATTTGCCTGGTGTGAAAATGGGAAACCACAGAAAACCATTTTCAGGGCTGCCGACAGTGGGGTTCGAACCTACTATCTCCCGAATACTGGATACTGGCCGCATTTAAGCGACTGCAGCTATCGAGCTCGGTCGCATAAAGTTCGTAAGCACGGTCAATTCCCTGTATCTGTCATCACAACTTATGACTTAATTTACCTGTGATACTCTCTACGTGTACCAAAGTACAAAGCGAAAACTATTTGTTATAAGGATTTGAAAATATCCATCTGCAACAACTCCAAAATGATGCGCACAGTTTACTACACGACACAGACATGAAAGTGACAATATTTAACTCTCTACTCATAAGACTATATGCCTTTCCTGGCGGGATCTAGTGTTTACAGTGTACTATGTCTTCTGGTATGGGCTAGGGCAATTTTTGTTACTTTCATTGATTTGTCTCTGTCTTATCCTTGGCTTTGACTATGAAAACGACTGGGGTACGAGCGATGGTAGTAATGCCATTCCTTCTGCAGCCAGTCTATGAATGTGTGAGAATGTTGCTCATAGGGTCGGTTGGTTCGTGCATTTCAGTGGGCTTGGCAGAATTATATGTGATAGCAACTTCTGGCTCGGTGAGGAAAAGTGCGGGAAACTACCTCATTTCCTAGTACGCCCCTTCAGTGATGCTTAGGCCATGTATGACAGCTGATGGCGGAGCCTTAGAGCTGAAGACTGAGCATACATACAAGAGTATATGACAACCATGCTCCAGTTAGGCAAGCTAGAGTCACTCGCTCGCCTGCACCTGGGTTAAGTAGCGTTATAAAAGCAACGATGGCTGGCCGTGACGCAATATTTCGCCGACACAAGGAAACAAATAATGAAATAGATTTTGAGGAGTATCGTCTTTTACGTAACAGAACAAAGCGATTAATTCGCAATAGCAAATGTAATCACATTAAACATATAACAATGAACTTAAATGCACGTGACACCTCGAACAAACTTCGAGCTATGAGAGATGGAAAATGTAAGGAGACTCACGTGCCAACTATATCTCTCGATACACTAAACTCTCACTTCGTAACTAACCCAATAAAGGAATCTCAACCTCAAAATCATATCCATCTAAATAAAAGAATTAGTGATCCTACAGAAAACGAAAATAATTTCTCCATTCACCCTGTCAGTGTAAATAATGTAAGGCGAATTTTTTGAATTCAGTTAAGTCACGAGCTAATGGAGCAGATACCATCCCAATAGGCTTTATAAAAAATATTATTGGCGCTGTTCTATCAATCATTACCCACTTTTTCCGCTACTGTCTAACCACAGGGACGTGGAAGGATGCTGTAGTAACCCCAATATTAAAGGAAACCACAGCAAATGGGCATTATGATTACCGGCCTATTTCGATTCTTCCCCCTCTCTCGAAAGTCCTTGAACGAGTTGTACTAGGTACTGGTTGTACACGAGCAGGTAGTAGAATTCTTAATCAGTCATTCTCTTTTTGACCCATTGCAATCTGGTTTCAGAAAGGGACGCAGTACTACGACTGCCCTTCTTCGGGTAACAGATGACTTCAGAATAGCAATGGACAAACGCCAGGTGACGATTCTGACACTCCTTGACTTCAGTAGTGCGCTTGACACGGTAAATATAGGCAAGATCCACTCTCTGCATATCGGCCCGATAGCCCTATTTCTTTTTAAAGTCGTACCTTATAAGTCGTCGCCAGTGCTTAGTGGTAAACAATAAAAGACCCAATGGGCTAGATAATCATCCGGTGTCCTTCAAGGGTCTTTTATAGGGGCCCTATTTTTCGTCTTGCATATTAATGAGATATCCTTCACACTTCAGTATTGTAACTACCACTTACATGCTGATGTCATGCAGATATACAAACACACCACTATAAACAATTTACATGAAACAGTTCAGCATATTAATTCAGATACTGAAAGGTTAACCGGCTATTCTAAAAACAACCACTTAATTCTAAATCCTCGTGAAACATAAATTATTTTCATAGAAAAACTCTAAATTATTACATGTAATAAGCAGTATCAATCCTCTTCCAATCATCATCAATTACATTGCTGTACCGTATCTTAAGAATGTAACTGATCTTGGAATCTCCATCAATGAGAATCTGACCTGGAATGAACACGTAACCAATCCATTTAGAAACGTTCATGCAACTCTATATCCCTTGAAACGTCACAAGAATTGTTTCCCGCAAAACCTTAAATTAAAATTAATCCAAGCACTACTATTCCCAATTTTAGGCTACAGTAATACGGTACTAGTCAAGCTAAATTTTGAGCAAGATTTGAGACTTCAACGAGCATACAACCCATGCATACGATATGCCTTCCAACTGCGATATGACGCTCATATTACACCATATTTCAAAACATTGGGATGGTTACGCATAAATGAATGAAGGAATGTTCACCTAAAGATACTTGTTTACCAAGTGCTATCCACGAACACTCCTACTTATCTATCTTCTAATTTTTATTTTCTTTCCTCATTCCATGAAATTAGTACCCGTTATGATTCCCCACTTGAAATTCCCCTCAAAAATTACTACCTTCATCATCTTCACTTCAATCATCATAATCATCATCATTATATATTATTATTATTATTATTATTATTATTATTATTATTATTATTATTATTATTATTATTATTATTAATAATATTTGTATTGTCACACTAAATTCGTATTGATTTGTAACCTAGTCTTAGTATCTGTCCGTAGTATTAATTCTTTGTAGAATTACTGTATCTTACTTTTATGTTTCTTTCTTTCTTTCTTTCTTTCTTTCTTTCTTTCTTTCTTAATCTTCTTACCCTCCAGAGTTGTTTTTCCCTCGGACTCAGTGAGGGATCCTGGAGCATGTGGAATTGGGTCGGGGGATACCACTGGGGAGGATGACCAGTACCTCACCCGGGTGGTGTCACCTGCTATGCTGAACAGAGGCCTTGGTGGGGGATGGGAAGATTGGAAGGGACAGGGACAGACAAGGAAGAGGGTAGGAAGCGGCCGTGGCCTTAAATTAGGTACCATCCCGCCATTTGCCTGGAGGAGAATTGGGAAACCACGGAAAACCATTTCCAGGATGGCTGAGGTGGGAATCGAACCCACCTCTACTCATTTGACCTCCCGAGGCTGAGTGGACCCCGTTCCAGCCCTCGTACCACTTTTCAAATTTTGTGGCAGAGCCGGGAATCGAACCCGGACCTCCGGGGGGTGGCAGCTAATCACACTAACCTCTACACCACAGAGGCGGACACCTGTATGTTTACCTTTTTAAATGTTATTGTTTAAAGTGGTTGTCTAAGAGAGGGCCGAGAGCCATAACTTTGCCACAAATGTAAGTCAGGAATAAATGAAATAAATAAAAATTACTTGGGATTAAATAATTATTGTTATCAGTGACGCAAGAGTGTTTGAAAAACCGTTCCTATGGAGTTATTGTCAGCGCTGATCAAACACTTAAATGTCATACGTACTGGGGCGAGATTACATTGTGCACATTTCTTCACAATTAAAATTTAGATAATTAATTGTTTTTATTGATTAGGGAAAGCCAGAGTAGCCAGAATATTTAACTATAGAAACATCTTAATCGGTTTGCGAGAAAATGTAGTTGGGAGTTACATCTGAGTGCATAACGTCACAAGCCACACCTCCTGGAAGACGAACACATGTGACGTTGCCTAGCTTGCTTCTCCTTCAACCTCAGGGTCGGCCAAAATCTACGCCCAAACGTTACCTTTTTTTTCTTTCCACCCGGGATTCTTCTGATCACGAGTCTACTGGAGGATAAATGTGGAGGCTACGCTGATGTAGGTGTTATTCTGAGAGAAAATCTAGTGTAGTATGCGGAAGAAATTGACCCAATAAACGACAGAACAATTGAGATCAGACTTGGATTTCAGATTGTAACAGAAGATTTCGTACAGGTGTATGCACATTAGATGGGAAGTGCAGAAGAGTGTTTGAGAGTGTTTTTGGAGGAACTAGACTGGTGCATAGAGGGCAAGGAAGTGGTAATAATGGGAGACATGAATACCCACGTAGGAACAGATATTTTTAAAACGGACTGACTTTCATTGAACAATTATGAAATTGTTCTGAGGATCAAATAAGGAGGGTTCACAGTCATCCAGTGTGGATGCTGTGAAGAAGTGCAAATGTGATCAGATGGTTCTAGATCAACATCAGTGTATGTATGTTGTGTATTCAGCCCGAAGGCTGGTTTGATCCTCTGCAACTCCGCCAACAGCTGTCATAAATAGCCTAGGCGTCACTGTATTAGATAAATATTCCTTTCTAAGTAGTAAAGACACCCCCATGGCACTACAGCCCCTTAAGTACCGAGCAACCGCTGTTCATCCCGAAAGCCTGCAGATTACGAGGTGTCGTGTGGTTAGCACGACGAACCACCTCGGCCGTTATTCTTGGCTTTCTAGACCGGGGCCGCTAAGTCACCGTCACATAGCTCCTCAATTCTAATCACGTAGGCTGAGTGGAACTCGAACCAGCCCTCAGGTCCAGGTAAAAATCTCTGACCTGGCTGGGAATCGAACCCGGGTCCTCCCTACATCACGGGGCCGGCTAAGTAGTAAAGACCAGTGAACTGTAATTTCGCGAAACTGGATATTCGCAGTCGCAGTGTTAAATAGTAAATTGAGTACTTGTTTTGAGAGCAGAAAGTTCCGTGGCTCAGGCGGTAGCGCTCCGGATTTTCACCGCTGGGTTCCATCCTCAGTCTTGCTTCCAATGCGCTCTCAAATATCTTGATTACATGTGAAATGAGGGTATTTATCTACAGTTGTTATATTCGTTGTTATCATCTGTCTTGTATAAGGAGATTATTAGACACTTCGATCTTTTGGAAGTTCCTTTTTCCCCTTTTTCTTTCTTCTTCTTCTTTATCTGTTTACACTCCAGGGTTGGTTTCTTCCTCGGACTCAGTGAGGGATCCCACCTCTACCGAATAAAGGGCAGTGTCCTGGAGCTTTAGACTCTGGGTCGGGGATACAACTGAGGAGAATGGCCAGTACCTCGCTCAGGCGGCCTCACCTGCTATGCTGAAAAGGGGCCTTGCGGGGGATGGGAAGATTGAAAGGGATAGACAAGGAAGAGGGAAGGAAGCGTCCGTGGTCTTAAGTTAGGTACCATCCCACCACTTCCAAGGTGGATGAGGTGGGAATCGAACCCACTTCTACTCAGTTGACTTCCCGAGCCTGAGTGGACCCGTTCCAGCCCTCGTACCACTTTTCAAATTTCGTAGTAGAGCTGGGAATCGAACCCGGGCCTCTGGGGGTGGCAGCTAATCACACTAATCACTACACCAGAGAGGTGGACCCTTTTTCTTCCATATCCCTTTTAATAGTCTATACAACCACGGTACTCCTAATGGGCCCATGTCTTTATCATCTCCGTACATACCTGATCTACAATACTTCGGGTGCTTCACCACACCGTATCTTCACTGTTACTTTTTGTATACATAGCATGGCTCTGTCTTTCTCTCGTTCTTCTTCAAACGTTATTTTTAGAGTGTTAGTTCTGTCAATCTAATATTCAGTAATGTTGAAGAATACCTTTTCCGTTTGAGAGTAGCGGTATTCCCTCTTTCTGCGACAAAACTTGCCCTGATTTTGTCTTTGCAGGCTATGTACACTCGTTTATTTTTACTCTGTTCTTAATCAATCCATAACTCTTATTACTTCCTTTAATATCCTTCTAAAAGGTTGCTTCACCTCAGGGCTTCCACTGAAGGTAGGGAATGCTGTATACCGCCGGTATTCCCTGTGTGTTGCAAGAATCAACTGTAAGTTGTGACATCCGATGGACTCTCTATCCGAATAATAATAATAATAATAATAATAATAATAATAATAATAATAATAATAATAATAATAATAATAATAATAATAATAATAATAATAATAATCCCAACAGGAAGAGATTTAAAACTAAGAAATTCAGGGACGCAAAAATAAGACAGGCCTAAATTAATAAGAGGATGAGCTAGTTTTGTGAACATAAGAAGGATAAAAAGAACAAGGAAACCAGTGCTAAGTAATGCTTCATAATAATAATAATAATAATAATAATAATAATAATAATAATAATAATAATAATATTACATGTGAAATGAGGGTATTTATCTACAGTTGTTATATTCGTTGTTATCATCTGTCTTGTATAAGGAGATTATTAGACACTTCGATCTTTTGGAAGTTCCTTTTTCCCCTTATTATTATTATTATTATTATTATTATGCTGCGTTTACGTCCCACTAACTTCATTTACAGTTTTCGGAGTCGACAAGGTGCCGGAAATTTGTCCCGCAGGGGCTCTTCTACGTGCCAATAAATCTACCGGCATTGGGCTGACATATTTGAAAACCTCCAAATAACATCGGACTGAGCCAGGATCGAACCGGCCCATCGCCCTAACCTCCTGAGCCTCTCAGCCCGGCTGTTTCATAATGAATAATGTTATTTGCTTTACGTCCCACTAACTACTTTACGGTCTTCGGAGACGCCGAGGTGCCGAAATTTAGTCCCGCAGGAGTTCTTTTACGTGGCAGGAAATCTACCGACACGAGGCTGTCGTATTTGAGTACCTTCAAATACCACCGGACTGAGCCAGGATCGAACCTGCCAAGTTGGGGTTAGAAGGCCAGCGCCTTAACCGTCTGAGCCACTCAGCCCGGCCCTGGCTGTTTCAGTCTGAGGTGGTGAGCATGAGGTGTGCCACTGAGTCTCGCATTGTTTCTACTTGTTTTACCTCTAACCTCACGAACTTCCTTGCTCCATTGTTCCTCTTTTCCAATCCTGAAGGTACAAAGTTTGCGAAGTCGGGAGTCTTCCATTTTCGTACCTCTCATTACCTTCGAGTTTCTCTGCCTGGTATTTCGTTCGTCGGACTTCTTCATGTTTCTATTACGATCACTGGCAATAGGTACCGATTATCCCATCTTTTTTACCCTTATTAATTCCTCTGTTGGTGGGGACCGTAGAATGCACCCACGGTATACCCCACCTGTCATAAGAGACGACTAAAATGGTAAATTCTCAAGGACTCTCAACTTATTAGCCATGGAGTCCCTAGCTGAGCCTGCCATTGCTTCCATTTACTTGTGCCGGGCTCCTCACTTTCATCTTATATGGTCACTACCATCTTAGCCATATTAAAGCAACAATTAATATCATCATGTGACTTTTGGCTAAGCATATACTTGAATTAGTTTGTTTAATTCTCCAAGTTGGTACTCTTTTTAAAATAATGTGGAGAACCAACTATACAAGTTAAGATGGTACGTTGTGAATGACGTTATGTTTTATCACTTGTGCCAAATATATGAGAATACAGCTTACGCAGTTTTTACCGTATGAACAATACTAATTATAAAGTTAAACTAAACTAAAGTTAAACTAATACCAGTACAAAGGATTTTAGATCCAAATTTGGTACCTTCAATAGGATGTGGTTTAGTATAAATTATGCCGTCCCATGATGTAACGAGATAGGGAATTGGAACAGTAATTAATACGGAGTACACTCTTCCAAGACACACACACACGCGCGCGTTCGCGTGCGCGCCGGAAGTTCCGGAATTTAGTCCTGCAGGAGTTGTTTTATGTGCCAGTAAATCTACCAACACGACGCTGATGTATTTGATCAGCCCTTCAAATACCACCGAACTGAGCCAGGATCGAGCCTGCCAAGTTGCGTTCAGAAGGCTAGCGCCTCAACCGTCTGAGCCACCACTCAGCCCGGTGAGAGAGAGAGAGAGAGAGAGAGAGAGAAAGAAAGAGAGGGCTCACAAGATGACATTGACTCGAAAGATATGTCTAATGAGTCACGAGTTAAAATAGCAATTATATTTGGCCGTCAGAGATAACACCGACATTACCAAGGGCAATGCTCGTAGACCAGATAGTGAAAATGTACTTTACAATTCTAAGAAAGGGGATAGGTGTCAAGAAACATTGACAGAATATTGTAAGCTACTATAAGTCTCTAGAGTTGGTATCTATAAGCACGAAATGTTAAAAGCAAAAATTCAGTGTTCCAAACACTGAAAACCAATAGCGAGTTACGCATCACTTTACACGCTGGCGTATTGGACTCCGCAGTCGCTTAGCTGCGAGCCTCAAATGTGCTCCCATGAATAAATCATATGTAATACGCCTTACACCATCTCCCTAGTACCGTTAATACAATGTGTGTAGCAGCCATCTTGTGCCAAGTTCAACTCCAAAAGCCCCCGGACCATGTCTCATCTTGTCTAGTTAGATTAAGCCTGGGATAGGATCTCAAACTTGAGACTGTAACGCCCTTGTAAGGTTAAGACTGGCGTCAAATGCGTGCCTGTTGGGTTAAGCTAACCCTCATGTCCAAAATCAATTTGGCAGTTAGGTTAAGCAGGCATTCTTGGTATTAATCTTGGGACTGTAAGGCTAACGCGCTTGTAAGGTTACGTCTAGGGTCGAATCCAAGGCCTGTGAGGTTAAGCTTGGAGTCGAATCCGTACCTGTTAGGTTAAGCTTGTACTCTTGACCATAATCATGTTGGCAGTAGGGTTCAGTTTGCACTTTTTGGCATCAAAGTTCGATCTGTAAGGTTAACGCCCTTAAGCCTTGGAATGAACCCGGGGTCTGTGATGTTAAGCCTGAACACGTAGCCAGTGTAACATCATGTGAGGTTAAAAGCGCGCTCTTAGCTAGCAGCCCGCATCGCGCTGTGACGTCACCCACCTGTTCAGACCTCGTCATGGAGTCACTGGATACCGCATGCCGCCGAACTCTCCAAAAGTATCTAATATGACAGTGAAATACGATATTGTGTACCTGAAGATATGGCAGTAAAATGTGACGAGGGAAATGATACGTTAAATAAGAAAATAAAATATGGTTAAAACACTATTTTATGCATTAAAAATTGCTGTGACGTATGGCTATGATATATGACGCGGTTATGTTAAAATGTGATAATACAATCACAATATTACGAAACAATATTAAATTTGCTAGTTGATTACGCCTACTCACCATCCTTATCGTAAACTGACAAGGAAATTATAGGTATGCTGTACCTTAGTGATATCTTTAAGATACTATGTATTCCTGTCTTCAGATAGGCTAATTGTTATCTCCTACTGCTGTTAGTATAAATGAGCTACCTTGTAGAAGGTGTATTACAGTTCTTTCTACGAAGTTGGACACATCGTCAATAATGGTGAACACAGGGACACTTTCCATATTCTTGGCACTCCTGTGCCAGTACGCTGTAAGTGATTTCATTGTATTATAGATTATTGTTGTTGTTAAAGCAACAGCTCTAATGAGCGTCACCTCACAAGAAGTCGAAGGGAGAATAAAGCATGAGAAACGTGAATATTTAAAAATTCACAGGAGTATTAATACCTTAAATAATAATAATAATAATAATAATAATAATAATAATAATAATAATAATAATAATAATAATAATAATAATAATAATAATAATAATAGATTGAATTGCTGTGGTTCTCCCCAGTAAGATATTCATTGGTGGCCATGATCAAATTCCAGCGGAGTCGATCGGAATTTTAATGTCTTAGCTTTCCCGAGTAGAGCTTCCGTGGCTCAGGCGGAGCGTGCCACTCTCACCGCTGGGTTCCGTGGTTCAGATCCCAGTCTCCCCATGTGAGATTTATGCTGGACGAAGCGGAGGCGGGACAGGTTTTTCTTCGGGTACTCAGGATTCGCTGTCATATTTAATTCCAGCAACACTCTTCAATATAATTTCATTTCATCTTAATCATTGCCCCAGAGGAGTGCGACAGGATTCGGCAGTAGGCACAATTTCTATCCTCGCCCCTGGATGGGGCTTCATTCATTCCATTCCTGACCCGATCGAAAGACTGGAAACAGGCTGTGAATTTTCATTCATTTTCTTTCCAGAGTAAAATTCCTATGTGTGTTAAGACGTTAATAATAATAATAATAATAATAATAATAATAATAATAATAATAATAATAATAATAATAATAATAATAATAATAATAATAATAATAATGATAATAATAATAATAATAAAAATAATAATAATAATAATATTTCCGGCTCCATGGCTAAATGGTTTGCGTGCTAATCTTTGGTCCAAGAGGTTCTTGGTTCAATCCCCACCCGGGGTGGGGATTTTAAATTATATTTAACTTTCCTTTGGCTTGTGGCTGGGTTTTTGTGCTGTCTTCAGTTACAATCCATCATTGGCCTCATCCTCATAGACACGCTGGTCACATAGAGGGTGTCAACTGGAAACATCTCCACCATGCCTCTCCGATTATTATTATTATTATTATTAATGCTATTTATTTTACGTCCCACTAACTACTTTTTCGGTCTTCGAAGACGCCGAGGTGCCGGAATTTAGTCCCGCAGGAGTTCTTTTCCGTGCCAGTAAATCTACCGACACGAGGCTGACGTATTTGAGCACCTTCAAATACCACCGGACTGAGCCAGGATCGAACCTGCCAATTTAGGGTCAGAAGGCCAGCGCTTCAACCGTCTGAGCCACTCAGCCCGGCATTATTATTATTATTATTATTAATATTATTATTATTATTATTATTATTATTATTATTATTATTATTTATTATTATTATTCACAATATTACAATTGGTGAGCGTTTCAACTAGACGTGCTAGCCTATATATTTTATAGACCTTCGGCTGGTCCAACCCCGTCATTTTCATTGTGTTGTCTGCTCTGTTGTGGGAACCTGGCGTGATGAGGTCTCTGACGCACGGTGTTGAGGCTTGTCTACAGTTACTACTGCACTAGGCAATGGTAGAGTCTCGTTCTTACCTAGAATACGTTTATAGTTTCGGAGCAGTTGTAGTAAGGATGTAAAGGAGAGGGCATATAAGGCTTTGGTAAGACCCCAACTAGAGTATGGTTCCAGTTTATGGAACCCTCGCCAGGACTACTTGATTCAAAAACTGGAAAAAATCTAAAGAAAGTAGCTCGATTTGTTTTGGGTGATTTACAAAATAGTTGCAAAATTCGGGCTGGGAAGACTTGGGAGAAAGGAGACGAGCTGCTCGACTAAGTGGTTTGTCTCGTGCTGTTAGCGGAGAGATGGAGTGGAATGACATTAGTAGACGAATAAATTTGAGTGATGTCTTTTAAAGAAGAAAAGATCAGAATATGAAGATAAAGTTGGAATTCAAAAGGACAAATTGGGGCAAATATTCGTTTATAGGAGGGGAGTTAGTAATTGGAATAACTTACCAAGGGAGATGTTCAATAAACTTCGAATTTCTTTGAAACCATTTAAGAAAAGGCTAGGAAGACAACAGAATCAGCCACCTGGGTGACTGCCCTAAATGCAGGTCAGTATTGATTGATTGATTTATAACCGAACTTGGGCCCCTGAACGATACAAAACCGTTCATAGAATAGAAAACTCCCACCCCCTAGTTCTGAATCACCTGGAACTGGGGACAGAGCAGCCATTTATTGCAATTCATTTATTTCATTCAAAACCAAAACCCCCAAATCCCATGGTCAACAGCCCCGGAGGCCCATGGCCTACCAAGCGGCCGCTGCTCAGCCCGAAGGTCTGCAGATTATGAGGTGTCTTGTGGTCAGAACGACAGATCCTCTCGGCAGTGATTCTTGGATTTCTAGACCGGCGCCGCCGTCTCACCGTCAGATAGCTGCTCAATTCTAATAACGTAGGCTGAGTGGACCTCGAACCAGCCCTCAGATCCAGTTAAAAATCCCTGACCTGTCCAGGAATCGAACCCGGGGCCTCCGGGTGAGAGGTAGGCACGCTACCCCTACACCGCGGGACCGGCTATTTATTTGATCCATGCATTACATTTTCCTTGTTACAACTATGCCTCTATTCTTCTTCTTCTTTATCTGTTTACCCTCCAGGTTCGGTTTTTCCCTCGGACTTAGCGAGGGATCCCACCTCTACCGCCTCAAGGGCAGTGTCCTCGAGCTTCAGACTCTGGGTCGGGGGATACAACTGGGGAGTATGACCAGTACCTCGCCCAGGCGGCCTCACCTGCTATGCTGAACAGGGGCCTTGTGGAGGGATGGGAAATTTGGAAGGGATAGGCAAGGGAGAGGGAAGGAAGCGGCCGTGGCCTTAAGTTAGGTACCATCCCGGCATTCGCCTGGAGGAGAAGTGGGAAACCACGGAAAACCACTTCCAGGATGGTTGAAGTGGGAATCGAACCCACCTCTACTCAGTTGACCTCCCGAGGCTGAGTGGACCCCGTTCCAGCCCTCGTCCCACTTTTCAAATTTCGTGGCAGAGCCGGAAATCGAACCCGGGCCTCCGGGGATGGCAGCTAATCAAGCTAACCACTACACCACTGAGGTGGACCACTGCGATAAGTTTCGGAATTTAATCTAGGCTTTTGGTACGCAATATAGTGATTAATAATTGTATTTTGCCAACTCTCCTACACTGCCGACCAACATCCTAGCGGTAATTTTTTTTCCAATCAAAAGGACTCGAAGCGGCTAACCACAATATCACACTTTATTATACACTTGATAACTTAATGGCCATGGCCATCAGACGCGCTGTGCATTTTGATAGAAATAATGTGTCCTGATATCCCAGAATGGGAAAAAATAACTAATTTCACTAAATCATAGTCTTTTTTTACCAAACAGTTCATATAAAATGATGGTTATCATTGCATTGTTCTGGTAACACATGCCTGGTACCAGTTCTAATCTTTCGAACGTTTACGTTCCCTCCAAATACAATATGGAAGGTAATAGAAGTCACAAACTACGTAGTTCGAGCTCATGCCGTTAGATGTAGCTGTGTACCTACACCATCATGACAACTTCGCTGAAAGAAACGTATATTTTTTAAGTGCAAACGTCGTGGTCTTGAGAGGTTCTTGTAAAGTAGACCTCCCCTCAAATCTAATCGGGTTTATATTCTCTCTACATATTACCACATTTGTTTATGTTTATATTTTATCCTATATGGTATACATATAGCTGGTACCAACATCTGCTGCTGAAGCCTTCACGTTTGCTCAATATCGCTGTGAATGAGAGGCAGAATTAGGCATTATATATATAAAACTTTATTTGTACATCCATTAGGTACATTTTTACTAAATTTGGTTTAATTTATCATAAAATAGTGTCACAAAGAGTGTTTTCCCTTTTGTGCCAAAAATGTATAAAACGAAGTATAAATTCAAAACCAAATAAACTAAATGAATGAAATTTAGTGAACATCTTACTAGTAAGCGTCTATATACGTGACATAAATTTCATTATAATAGCTTGAAAATGGTAGAAGTACGAAGTTTCTATCGTACCTCCCCTCAAATCTAATTGGGTTTATATTCACTCTCTACATTACCACATTTGTTTATTTTTATGTTTTATCCTATATGGTATACAATGTTACATATTCTAGGACAAACATGTATCCTACTCTTCATTATTTTCCCTAGTATCTACTTTATTTTTTCTCATTTTCTTTCGCCATATATTTTTTAAATAGAGAAACACATCTGTTCTTCCCGAAGCAATATACTATGTGTTTAGTAATTTTAACATTGTGTGGAATTCATTCCATTTTTTTGTTTTGTTTTATATTCCTACCCAGATATTTCACTCTAAGTGAGTCGGTCTTCCTACATACTTTCAATAGATGCGCGTCTTCTACTGTTTCTCCACAGAATAAAATATGAATTTAGTCATGGTTATCTCTGTAACCCTTGATCTTATATATACATATTAGCCACCACACCATACTATTCGCAAGCCATTTTTCTTTCTTTCTTTCTTTCTTTCTTTCTTTCTTTCTTTCTTTATTTCTTTCTTTCTTTCTTTCTTTCTTTCTTTAATCATTTATTGACTGCTATTGGATTACTTCGCAGAATTTCAGTAGTGCTCTGTCGTAATAATATGTTTATCAATACACTTCATTCTCATCGTGATTTACTTGCTCATCTTCTTATCTTCGTTCTGAATCTCTTTATATTTATTTTATGTAAATGTGCCACAAACAGAGACTTCTACCTTCCCTACAACCATACAACCTTCAATATCCTCACACTTCTCATTCAGCAAGTATTCCTGAGCTGACCTGCACTTTCTACCTACTTCATTCTGTAATTGCCTGTATTCATGTACATTTTTCCCTTGATACAATTGTTAAATACATTCCTGCCATATTTTTTCCTTATCTCCTTTCCCTACAAGCGGTTTTACATCTGAGCTCTTAATATTCGTACATCTACTTTTCCTTTTTTGCAAATGTTTACTTAATTTTCCTGTGCGCAGCGTCTACATTTTCTACAACCATACAACGTTCAACATCCTCGTATTTATATTTCAGCCATTCTTCCTTAGCACACCTACACTTTCTTACTGATTCATTTTTAATCGCCTGTATGATTTTCTGTGCTTATAATTATTTGTACTGTTTTATTTTCGCCGTTCGTCAATCTGGCATAATATATCCCGAGTTATCCATTGATTCATACTTGAACTTATCTTTCTTCCGAACTTACTTCAGCAGTCCTATTGATCTCATTCTTCACAATTGTCAACTCTCCATCTATTTTGTTTCATTATGCCTTCTCATAGTCCTTGTGCAACATGTTTCTTGAAAAAAAAAATCCCTCACATTATTTTCTTTAACTTCATCTACATCACATCTTCTTGCATTCCTTTCTTTCTTCAACCTCAGATGATATTTCAAAACCACTAAGTTGTGGTCAGAGTCCACGTCTGGTCCTGGGAATTTCTTGCAATCCAACACATGGTTTCTGAATCTGTGCCTAATCAATGAAGTCTGTTTGATACCTTCCTGCGTCTCCAGGTCTTGTCCACATACACAGGCTTCGTTAGTGTTGTTTGAACCAAGTATTAGCGAATACTAAATTATGATCCGTGCAGAATTCAACTAGCCAACTTCCTCTTTCAGTCATTCATTCATTCATCGCAGTCCAAATTCTTCTACAGCATTACCTTGTGTTCCTTGGACTACCAATATATTCCAGTCTCTTACCACAACTAGATTCTCGTCTCCTTTTACATATTGTATTCAGTCCTCTCTCTTTTTATACATTCTTTCGATTTCTTCATCGTCTCCTGAAGTAGAAGGTGTACAGACCTGCACTACTGTGATGGGCATAGGTTTGGTGTCTACCTTGACAGCAATAATTTGTTCACTACGCAAGTCGTAGCAGCTTACCCGCAGCCCTATTATATTATTCATTATTAAACCAACTTCTGCATTTCCCATGTTTGATTCTCTAGTTGTCTGACCAAAAATCCTGCTCTTCCCGCCAACGCACTAGACTTATACCAACTACATCTAATTTTTAATATTCCACGCCCCGACTCGCAGAATATCAGTATTTATCTTCTTGATGATTGCCCCCTCCCGTGCAGTCACCACCCGGAGAACCCAGTGGGGGTATATTTTACATCCGGAATATTTTACCCGGAAAGAATACTTCATCCGATCATCATTCACACAGAAAGGGCAGCATGTCCTCGGGAGTTAGTTATGGCTGAAGTGGAAGCGACGTGGATGTATCATTTTTGAGCACATACTAGCCCTCATGCAGTTAATAAATATCTGGCAGTATCGGGTATCAAACCCGGGACTATAAGGATGGCAGCTATGCAGGATGCAACATAGGTGGCCACAAATTATGCTGTAACCACTGAACAGACTTATATTATCGACAGCTGAAATAAACACTTCGTGTTTCAGTAGCAGTTCGAAAATAGGTTTCCAAGAATAACTCAAGTACTGGGTTATATATACCGAGTCAAGGCCTCTTCTAATTATCAGTTCAATGGCTTGACGTAGACCCTGAGGTGGTCAAGTCTTAGAGAAAATCACGTAATCACCCGATGGTTGGCTGTTTCAAATCTAAGCGTAGGAAGTTCCCGTCGCACACCTATTACATGCTCAATTATATTTATACGGCTGTTTCTCCCACGACAGACAGTAATTCTAACGGCAGAGCATCAATTCCTCGTGCCTTGTTCCTGTTTAGAACATACAAGGCGTAGCCAAATTGTGATTTCAATATTGAGTCTTCTACCTCATTAGCAATTAAAGCTTCTCTTTGTAATAAGTGACCATTAGTGAAGTCAAATTGAACTTTAACAATAATCTTTACCAGTTTTTCGAGTCGTTCAAATATATTTCTAAACGAGTTGCACCGATTGTCCAGCAATAATAGATTATGGAATTGTGTATTCAGAAAATGCGTAGGTTTTGTAATCTATATTAAAGTTACCTCTTGTTGCAATTTGTACATTTCACCCTGTTGAATAAAAAGAGATGTAATAACCAATCCTGTCCTGTAATAGTTACACAGAAAGAGAACATTCATAAATGTTGATATTATTTCACAGGCTGCTGGATATGTAGAGAACTTTGATCAAACTATACGGCCACTTGCGGAGGAATGTAGAGAGTACGTAGGAGCTAGTGATGGTAAGTTATCAAATTATTACTGTAAAATAATTTTAACATCGACATCTTAATCTTCATCTTGTCGATATATATATTACTTCTTCAGTTAAGTTACCTTTTGATCCGACTTTCAGAATTTTTTCGTTATCGCCGGATATTCGGCGATAGACTATATTTTACATTTCATATGGGGATAGCATGAACATGAGATTCCTACTGCGGGATAGCTTACAGGCTCTTCAACACTGATATGTTCTAAGGTGTTCAGGATTTCCTAACTACTCGGCATTAAATACTGAGATAGGCTAGTTGAAATCATTTTATTAAATAAATAGAGAAGAAATTAAATTGTATTTGCTAACACATGATAACAATTTAATAAACCTGGATGGCTTCTGGTGTTTAAAAGAATGGGGTTAAAGTATTAAAACACGTTGGAAGTTATTAACACGCTGACTTGGTTCAGGAGGTATTCATTTAACTACCTGAAGTGTAAGTTTAATGGAAAACTATTCTTGTAATTTAAAATGATTATGAAAGGAAGTTCCTAAATTCGGTTTGCATGTGAGAGGGCATATAATACCATTTTGATTCCCGGTATTCCAGCTCTAGTGACACGAACTCGGAACTCTTGGTATAATTAAAGCCGTCCAAGCGGCGTATGCGGCGCAGAGTATATGTTGCCCGGCATGGACCATTATCTCTCAATATTACATTAATAATTCAAGTCAGGTGGGCTGATGACCAAAGGGAAGTACGTTTCTGTGACTGATGGCCAAAATGTAGATTTAAAAAATCCCCAGCAATTCTGGTGCTCAACAAATTCGAACACAAAAAAACCAAATGCACAAAATCATATTTAGCAACAATGTGCCTCAAAATCGAACATTATTTTACTAAGTTACTTCCCCATAGCAAAAATCTAAAAAATTCCAGAATGAACTTCAGGATAATTATTGGATTTACATTCATATTCATATCACGATTTAATTTATTAGAAAATTAAGCTATTTGAATTTATCACATTAATTAAACAAAACTACTTAATATCAAAGAAATGGTCTCCCTAGAATTCTGCCAATTTTCTTCAAAGTTAAATTGAAATAATCTTTTACCTTATTCTGACCTTTCTTGAACATTTATTGATAATTTCATTAATATATCTAGTTCAATTTGTTATAACTGTGCGAAACTGCGGTTACATTCTTGCTTTTCCTGTAAGGAAACATTGCATGATTACCAATTACTACCAATTACCGACTTTGCTATGTCACTCTTTACCCTATTTAAATCTGACACAGGTTTCTTAGAGAAAGAAAGAAAAGTGAATAATGTTGTATTTGCACCGCTTGGTAGAGAAATAAATAGAAAAACAGGTGGACTTATAGAAGACAGTCATTTGGAAATGTAACATTGAAAGTTGTAAAGGGTTGTTTTTATTATTGTTGGGTGATATTTTGTAATTTTGTGAGATGTCGATTCTAGAAAGACGTTCTATATCTTTAAGAGCTTCGTAAGACAGAAGGTTCTTGACAGCATTTACGCTGGAGAAAACAGGAGTTTTGATTGGTGAGTCTGGGTGGTGAGAGGTAAGCTTCTGTGGTCTGATTGATTACCTCGTGATCGGCCAGGGGCCAGCTTCGCCCTCCTCGATAGAGCGAGGAAAACTTTCGACGTCTTTTCGCTTCTCACCTGTCCAGCGAGTCAGACGTACTTCGGCGATCCTCCCGCCCAGGATGGCCTGCTTTGGCGTAAGCGCTGTTGGTTTTATTTACAACTTAATTTAAATTCAACGTTAATTTTCTTTTCACATAGGAGTTTGCCCCTACTCGCCCTGACTCACCACTCAATTATTAAGATGCCTTAGCTTTCAGCTGGGCGTGTCTGTTTGATTTTGGAGGCATTCCCTTTCCCTTTCGGTTTTGAAAACTGAATAACTAATAGACAAATATTATTTCCCTCAGAGTTTGCCTCCTGTATCTTCGTGTCACTTGATGTAAGCTAGTTTTTCCTCTGCACCGCAACAGAAGTGTTTTTGGTGTGGGAGTAAGTTAAACCCGGCTCTGCGTCAAGTTTTATAATTTCTGATTTCCCTCTTGTTTACATTATGTAGCGCGATAATCAGAAAGCGCAGTTAGATTTCAATCAATAATGTATTTTTCATATCATGTTTCTGATTACCTTTAAACTTAATATTCTGGAAGTCGCATTATGCTAAAGTATCTCTGTACCTTAGTTTCTTTGACTTAAAGAAAAGTCCTTGGTAAATTACAGTTAATCTTGTTCATGTTGAGATATGATAACCTATTTTGGATGGATGAATTTTATTTTGTAACTTTTACTTCGGAAAATAATATCGCAGAACAAGGGATCACCGTTGACTTTTCTAGAAAACCGCAACCTACATACCCCAAAGGCCCCGGTAAGTTTCCCACGCCTATCCACATCCTTCCGTATAGTTGTCAAGTTGAACAACCTGATGTTCATTTGATTATTTTCTCAACAGAGTTTCAGCTGGTGTTTTAGTTTGTCTTACAGCTGTCCAAAAGCCACGTAATTTAAGATTTATTATTATTATTTCTTTACCATGTGTCGCATAACTGGATTCCGGTTACATATTGATTTATTGTTCTCCCTTCATCTGTTAATATCCCATCACTAGTGGGAATAACTGACTAATCCTACGCGATAACGCCGCTGCATTTCGCTTTGTTGTTGTCCAAGAGGAATTGGATTGAAAACAAAGCTACATGGTGGTTGATTTCATTTCGCCGATGAGGTCATCACTTCCACAAGAGCAACCGTAAAGGATCTTTCTGCCAATATCCCTCAGCAGTGCTTTCAAATCCTGCACTAACCTTGGCAAACTTGCACGGTGTCCAACGGAGCTATTTTGAGGGACGATTGGGAGGTGTGTAAGTGATCACTGTGTTGCATTGCTGCCTACACTCTAAACACAAGTCCATGCAGTTGTTTAGTGTGGCAGTATCATACCATAGACCTCCATGGACAACGAAATTTTCATATGAACCATAACAAACATCAAAGGTAAATTAAAATTAAAATAGAGTACTGAAGGACAATTTTAATCACTATTCAATATCCTAGGCTGAAGTTACAAATACACTGGCAGAAAAAATATCCAAACACCATAAAGGGGCTGTGCTAGGTTAACGAACGTTGGTAGGTGTTTTCGTACACATAAAACGTTGATGCAAATTTCCCGCAATTCGCATTAGCGTGGGGCTAGTTGAACATCAGGTTTGTTTTAAATACGGGATGTACTGTGCGAGAGCGTTGGTTGCCTTTGAGATTGCACGAAGTGACTGTGATTGGAACAGGAGAACCTTCATGACGACGAAGAGACCAGTATCAACAGCTCACTGCGGTTGAACGAAGCCGTATATTAGGGCTACGTGAAAGTGGATTTCCCTTCCGTGCTATTGCAGAGCGACTTTGCAGGAATGTCTCCAATGTGCATGCGCGCTGGCAGCAGTGTTCAAGAGAAGGTGCACTCGCAAGAAGACCGGGCTAAAGACGTTCCCGTGGCACCACTTAGAGGGAGGAACGCCATATTCGGCGTATGGCTGTGGCGCAGCGGACTGCGTCTGCAGCAGAAATTCGAGTGGCAGTTGGCTCCATAGTGACGTAACGAACTGTTCGAAATCGGTTACTAGAAGGACAGCTCCGCGCCAGACGCCCTGCGGCGTGCATTCCGCTTACCCGAAACCACCACCGTCTTCGACTCCAGTGGTGTCAAACTAGAGCTCATTGGAAGATGGAGTGGGGTCTGTTGTGTTTTCCGATGAAAGTCGGTTCTGTCTTGGTGCCAATGATGGCTGTGTATTGCTTAGAAAGGGACCAGGTGAGCACCTGCATTCCACCTGTCTGCGGCGTCGACACACTGGACCTACACCAGGAGTTCTGGTCTGGGGAGCAATTTCCTATGAGAGCAGGAGCACTCTCGTAGTGATCCCACGCATCCTGACTGCAGATGTGTACGGCCATCTGGTGATTTGACCAGTTGTGCTGCCATTCATAAACAGCATTCCCCGGAGTGTTTTCCAACAGGATAATGCACGCCCCCATGCCGCAGTTGTAACGCAACGTGCTCTACAGTGTGTCGACATGTTGCCTTGGCCTGCTCGATTCCCCGATCTGTCCCAAATCGAGCACGTACGGGACATCATTGGACGACAACTCTAGCGTCATCCAGAACTGGCATTAACCATCGCTGTATTGACCGACCAAGTGCAATAGGTATGGAACTCCATCCCATACTTGACATTCGGCACTTGTACGGCACAATGCATGCGCGTTTGTATGCCTGCGTTCAACAGTCAGGTGATTACACCGGTTATTAATGGACCAGCATGGCACATTTGCGATGGCTTTTCTCGCACGGATATTAACCCGTAGTATTGTACCTTTGATCAATTAAATATGTTACTTCGACAAATATATTGCCAAAATTTCCGTATTTTACTCATACATTCATTATTTCATCATATTTGGATACTTTTTCGCCAGTGTAGTTATGTTAAAATTTGTTATCCAAAGGTGAAATGTCTAATTTGAATTTAGAATACTGTACGCTGAAAAGTGTGGGACGCCGAAAAGTTAATGCATAGCCTTTAACAGATGACGAATATTTACTATATTACTGTGCTTTAGGTTTTAAATTATTTTAATGGTCCCCAAAAACAAGATATCAGTAACTTAAAATGATAATTATTTCTGCTAATATTTGTTGTTTTATTAATGTAGAGATACAAAGAATAATTCGACCAGGTACTTCATGGTACTAATAAGGTTCTTGTCTCCTAAAAATAATGAAAATAACGAAGGGGCTTTAACCTAGAGACTAGGGTTGGGCAGACCGGAACATTCAATTGTTCCGTAACATTAGGAGGTTGAGGCGGAGTGTTTCGGTCCAGAGTGCCTTCACACGGGACACGGGACTGCAACTGCGTAGTTGAGAGAACTTGAGAGGCAACAGGACATGCTCTGCGTCAGCTGAAATGTGCCTATACCGAACGTGCTGTGTCAAGGCCGCACTCGTTCGACTAGTTGGCCTTGGTTGTGTGCAATGGGCAGACGGGACACGGGACTGTAACTGCGCAGTAGAGAGAACTTCGAGAGGCAATATTACATACTCCGCGCCAGTGGGAATGTGCTTGTACCAAACGCACTGTGTGTAGTTATGGTCATGGCCAGCATAAAGTGGCACGGAACGTGAACGAACAGTCGGAACACTGAAATTCGCGCCCAATATACACGTTTAAATGCTGTGTTTAGGTTAAGATGTTTTCGGTCAATATGAAATTCAGATAATACGGTTACAATGGCAGTACAAGTGCTTAAAAGTAACTAATCCATGGAAAGTTTCACCAGTTAAATGAATCGGGCGGTATTGTGAGTAATTTGGGCCAGGATAAATTTTCACGGACGTGAAAAACCGTTCGGAAACCTGAAATATGCACCCAGAAATATCATTTCTAAAATGTTGTTTATAGGATAAGAATGTTTTCATTCATTCTGAAATTCACCTGTCATAATTACACTGGCAGTAGGTGTGTTTACAAATGGCACAATGTTATTTTCACTAATTAAACATATACTCGCACAATTGAAAAAATATTCGTCAGTACCGGTACTCTATTTTCGTACACAATATTCAAAGAGAACATTAAAATACAAATTAAACAGTATATACTGTACAACGAGAAATGGAGAAAGGAAAATTAAACACTGTATACTGTACAAGGAGAACACGAAAATAAAAATTAAACACTATATTATTCTGTACAAGTAGAACACGAAAATAAAAATTAAACACTGTATACTGTACAAGGAGAACACGAAAATAAAAATAAAACACTATATTATTCTGTACAAGTAGAACACGAAAATAAAAATTAAACACTGTATACTGTACAAGGAGGACACGAAAATAAAAATTAAACACTGTATACAGTACAAGGAGGACACGAAAATAAAAATTAAACACTGTATACTGTACAAGGAGGACACGAAAATAAAGATTTAACACTGTATACTGTACAAGGAGGACACGAAAATAAACATTAAGTGAAACTACCGACCGATGTTAATCTTCCAATACTACACTTTAAATGGTGCTCAAAAAAGTTCACGGCATATTTGCATTCAGGAACATGATTTGGAAACTTTGTCACATTTTAGACGTGTACGGTTTTCTGTGATGGTCTGTCCCTGCTTCGAGAACACTCCTTCACAGAGAACTGATGCACCATAATGCAAAGTCTCTTCTTCATTAAGTCGCGGATGGCTGGCAAGGAATCTTTGTTGTCATTCCACCATTGAAGAGGATTCTCTAGCCTATGCAGAAGAGGCATATTTAAATACTTGTCCATCTGTATGACACTTGCTGCTTTTGGATTAACAGTTGGCGCTTGAACGAGATCTTCAACGGCTGCATCAAATGTTTTGCATAGTATGCTCGAAAATGATACTGTAGACCCATATGCCTGATTCTCATTTAATGAAGGCTCTTGTGTTCCACATGATGTGTTAACAGCTGTCTGTTGGTGTGCAGTGCCAATAACTGTAGCAGCACCATTAATATTTTTTTTCCTTTATTTCTTTAAGTTTGCTTTCATCCTTCATAAAACCATACGTCTGAAGTCTTGGATCTAAAAGTGTTGCTTCCCACAATATATTTATATTGCGGTACGTGTTGCATATTTTACTTGTCAATTCTTCATATATCTTGCCAAGGAGTCGAGAAATTGTCAGACTGTCATATTCCATCTCTCACAGCTGTTGATAATGAGTTCGAAGGTTCCTACTCATCAATCCAATCTTTGAAAGGGTAACGTGCTTTTCACTGCTGACTTCCCTCGTCATTTCATCGAAACATCGTAGAATTTAAACTGATTTCTCAATTATGTACTAGTCTTCATGGTTTAAAACTGCCACAGAATTAGTGTTCATTATTGCAAGAGTGCTTTGTAGTGGTTCCTTGGTCTGAATAACTTTATTGTTTTATTTTTTTGCAAGTTGTTTTACGTCGCACCGACACAGATAGGTCTTATGGCGACGACGGGACAGGAAAGGGCTAGGAGTGGGAAGGAAGCGGCCGTGGCCTTAATTAAGGTACAGCCCCAGCATTTGCCTGGTGTGAAAATGGGAAACCACGGAAAACCATCTTCAGGGCTGCCGACAGTGGGATTCGAACCTACTATCTCCTGAATACTGGATACTGGCCGGAATGACTTTATTCGTCACCTCGTATGTCCAGTTCCACCGTGTTGGAAAGTCCTACTTTAGAGTCAGAACAGGATAGCCTATCTGTTTTTGAGTGCTGTGAAGTTCCTCCAAGGACTGTGGGCTCCTTTTAAAGAATTCGACAATACGTTTTACCTTCTCTCTCGGTAGTTTTATTTCTTCCAGGCTTGATTGTGCTACTAGATTCAAACTTTGCGCCAAACACGAAACGTGCCACCAGTTGCACTTCTGATCCGCATTAACCATATTTGAAGCATTATCTGTTGTGCAGTCCACGATTTTGTTCTGAAGATCCCATTCTATAACAATTTTGTTGAGTTCTTCGGCAATGTTGTCTGCTGTGTGTCTTCCTACAAACTTCGATCAGAACAGAAGCTTTGAAGAGAGTGTGCCAACCCTTTTACATATGAAATGAGCGGTAACTGCTACATAGTATTCATTTTTCAATGAAGTCCACCCATCTGTTTTGAGGGCTACACATGAAGCCTTTTATGAACGTTAGCCTTGACATCTTGCAATGTTGAGTCATAGAGTTTATTCAAGAGACTATTCGAAAGTGTTTTATGGCTTGGGAAACTATAATTAGGATTCAACATCGATAAAAACTTCTGAAATTTCTCAGCCTTAACTATATTGAAAAGTAAAAAATCTTTTGCAACCCATTTCAACAACTGTCCGTAAAGTTTCCCTCTCTTAGCTGTTGACATATGCCTGGTTGAATAGGCTTGTATTCTATTTTGTTTCAATCATTGTACCTTCCTTCTGCTTAATGTGCTTAACTCGAGTGTATGGTCGGTCGTACCTGTAGTAGTAGTAGTAGTGTTGGTGGTAGATGATGATGAAACAGCTTCCATTAGCGACAGAGGAAGATAGGTTTGTCCAGTTTATACTTGAACAGATGTGGCAGGCACAGGACTTGAAGCTTTGGTTGTTGCCTTTTTAACTTCTGAGTCATGATGCTCCGATACGAACCTACGTTGATATATGTCTGTTGTGGGATGTTTAAGTGTGAAATGTCTCGTCATTATGCTGGTTGAAGATCCCTTTGCACACAAAATAGAAAAACATATATTACATTTCACTCTGTCTGGCTTTATTCTAGTAAAAAGGTCCCAAACAGGACTTCGGTGCGACATAATGGAAAGTTCACCGTCTTTTGTACGGTATATATTCCTAGGCTTCAGTGAAACATTCTTATAGAACAATTGAACACAAAAGAGAACACATTAAGTTATTCGTATGTACCGAAGGCCAGTGGCCGGTGCAACGGAACTCACAGAACAAAGAGGATATGGCCGAACACGGTACACACCAACACGAGCAGCATGTGGTGGGACTGGCGGCGGCACAGTCAGCTAGTAGGCGAAGGGTAAGGGCAGTGCGTAGTGGCGCTTCTGACGGGATAGCAAGTCACTATCTCGGTCTCGGTTGAGAATGTTTCGGAACAATTGACACTCCGTGTTCCGGAACAGCGAAACATACCTGTGCAGCGGCACAGTGTGCCAAAACAGGGCCATAGTGCCCAACCCTACTAGAGACTCACTTAGTCTTCTTGAAGTTGGGAAGAACATTCGTTCTTACTGTCAGGGAAGTACTATGTCAGGTTTTAAAAACACTGAGAGAAAGGTTGGCAGCAGTTGCCGAAGAAGTGATAATAATATCTACTGCCGAAGGTCGATGTTCAGCGTGAGATATTAGGGTAGGACTGTCGTCGTTGAGTATAACGGAATGGTAGTCGTCCATCATATCTTGAAGGGCTGTCGCAGCACGGTCTGTAAAAGCACATCCCCAAGCTACACTATGCTCGTTAAGGTCTTCACATGTTATAAATGTACGTTCCAATTGGTGAAATAAATTGCCCCATTCAGGTGGATGAATTACAATACGTGATGTACAATAGATACATATTAATGTACATTCAGCCATAGGGAGACAAATACGAGCAGAAACTTGTTGGAATGAAATACCTCCTGGAAAAACAAAAGATATTTCGCTGTAACGAATACAGTTGCCTATTAGCAGATTCATAATCTCTATCTGATCGCAAAACAGTATACCCAAGAAAAATAACGGCTATACCAGCATAAAACTAGGTTTAAGATAATGCTGCTGAGGAGATGTGTCGATCGTGTAATTCTTTATGAAGGCTATATTTATAAGCTAGTGCTGACTATCTTTACCACTGCAATATTTATTGTTATAGAAGAGATCTTGAATGCTACGTGTTATCATCTCACAAAATTAAGAAGTTGGAGAGATACCCCTATTAGATAGAAGAATACGTTGTAGAAAATGTGTAACTAGGTTACTGGTGCTAGAAAGTACGGATAGTGGAGGCGTCTACTTTACACCCTTCCCAGGGGCTTCATGGCCTGCAGGGAGATGACTCTTCCAGATGAATCTTTCAGAAGTTCTTTTCACATTTAGGAAGTAATCACATCTTCCTATCAGCTATCAGGCGGAAATAAGGTTGTTTTAAAAATCACCCTGTTCTTTGAACATTTGCATTGTTAACATAGGCCTGTCTGAGTAGCTCAGACGGTGGAGCGCTGGCCTGAACACAACCTGAGGGGTTCGATCCTGGGACAGTCTGGTGATATATGAAAGGGCTGAAATAAGTCAGCCACCTTCCGGTAGATTTACTGGCACATAAAAGAACACTTTCGGGACAAAATTCCGGCCCCTCTGCATCTCCGAAAGCCATTAATGTAGTTATTGGAACTTAAAACCAATTGCATTATTATTGATAACAATAGCTTCTGTACGCTACGTTTAAAAGCACTTTTCTTATAGCAGACACAACAAGACCGTGGCTAGATGGTATTAGAATGATACTGAAAACAAAAAAACAAAAAAAAAAAACTCATCTGCCAATTTTGGATTCCGTATTTCAACGGCCTGCAAATGCATTTATACACACATCAAATCTAACGGCACTGGGCCTACCAAGCGACCGCTGCCCATTCCGAAGTCCTGCAAATAGCGACGTAAGACGTGGTCAGTACGACGAACCCTCTCGATCGTTATTCTTAGCTTTATAGGTCGTAGCCACTATCTCACAAATAGCTCATCAATTGTCCTCACGTAGGCTGAGTGGACCTCAAACGAACCCTCAGATTTAAGTAAAATTAACTGATCTGGCCGAGAATCGAAGCCTGGGCCTCCATGTAGAAGGCTGTCTCATTAGACGTACGCTGTATTTATATAAAGCATGAATAATTTTAAAATGATTTAATTGCAACGGATGAAGCAGAATATAATTCATTCAACAAGAGTGTTATAATAATAATAATAATAATAATAATAATAATAATAATAATAATAATAATAATAATAATAATAATAATAATAATAATAATAATAACCGAGATAATAGTGCGCACGGTTCGGACTATGCATTTGGAAGATGTTCAGTTCGCTCCTTACTGTCAGCAGCTCTGAAGACAGTTATCCGTAGTTTCCCATTTTCACATAATGCAAATACTGACAATGAGGCTGTACTTAAGACCACCGACACTTCCTTCCTCGTCCTAGATATCTCCTGTCCCATCACCGCCAAAAAGTCTATCTGAGCTGTTACGAACCACTAGCGAAAAATCCGTTTTAATAGATCTTTTCCCTTGTCTGTTTCAGAGGATGTGGAGAAGGTGTCCACACTGCAGGTGTTGACTTCTCAGAGCCAGGCTGTAAGTACGAAATAGAAGAGACGTGTACATTCTTTCAGTTGTTACCTCATTTGAATATTCCTCCTGCTATTCAACAGTGATATATTTGTGCCGTGTTTAATTGGACAAGCCTAGCTCTCAATCAATCACCACTGATTTGCATGTGGGATAATCGCCCAGATAACAAATCGCCCATCTGGTGTTCACCTACTCTTTTCGTAAATAAGTGCAAATTTATTGAACATAGTCCGAATGTATAACTCCTCTTGTATCTTGACGTTACCGCCCAAAACGCGATCCTGTTGGAGGCACCCGTGCTACCTCTGGAACAGACTTTCCACACTTGAACCTTGGTTCCAACAGTGGGCAATCAAACTTAAATGAATAAGTGTCATGCTGCAAAAGCAAAGCAAAGTCTCCTGTGTACAGGCCATGAAGGCCTTGGAGGGGTGGATGGTAAAGGCTGTCAATATTCGTAACCTCGAAACTTGATGGGATAGAGTGGTTAGCTCTACGCCCAGCCACTTTTGCCCCCAGGAATTAATCTGGTACTCATTTTTTGTGTAGGCTGAGTGAACCTCAGTGCCATGTGCACCTACGAAATTGGAACTCGTTTCTGAAATTTTTTGACTTCCTGACGGGAAATCGAACCCCCATCCTTCCGGGTTAACCGAGCACGCCTTTACTGCCTTGAACAGGCAGCCCCTGAGTTCATGGGGCACTATTAGCAAAGAGACAAGGCAGCCTCGAGTCGGGGAGTTTGCTCGAAGAAGTCATCGGATGGTCTCGAGCGTCACTTTTGACCGGGGACTCATATATCACCCGCACAGAAAACAAACTTCAACCATCGCCCACACAAAGATCCTACAACATTCTTCCCCTCATATTACACAGTGAAAATAGCCTTGCGACAGAAATTAGGTTCCTCCTGTATACTTCAGTTGTGTATCTACTATTGGAGTACGTCATTAAAAAAATTGCTACATGGCTACATGCTCTCCAAAACCGAGCACGTTTTGCTTTCATCATCATTATCATCATCATCATCATCATCATCATCATCAACATCATCATCATCATCATCATCATTCATCCTGCTTATGTAACATGACCTTTCTAATCCACTGCTCGATTCTTATTTATACAGACACTGTACATGATTCATAACTTTATAATTTTCCTACTACCCTCTAGAGCCTCCTACTCAGGTGCCGACACGTGTAGCCGATATTAGCTGCGATGGTCACATGGACACTCATCAGGATATATGGAGGGAAACGGCTGCCAAACATGTATAAGGAGTGAAAACAAAAATCCATTAATCCAGTAACACATTAGGAAACTACGGGACTCAAGATTTCAAATTTAAGAAGACAAAGGACTAAACTCCTGCATCTACGAGGGAGTTTGTGTTAGCAGCGATTCATATTACAAGTAAGCTGTGCCGGGCTGAGTAGCTTAGATGGTTGAGCGTTGTCCTTCTGACTCCAAGTTGGCAGGTTAGATCCTAGCTCAGTCCGGAGGTATTTGAAGGTGCTCAAATACGTCCGACAGGATAAAATTCCGATACCTCGGCGTCCGCGGAAACCAGATAAGTAGTTAGTGCGACGTAATGAAAGAACGTTAATAATCTGTGATTCATGTGAAGGAAATAACGTGCAGATTACAACCACTTGATGTTCCAATTACAAGCGATTTTGGCTGCATGTCTTAACTTCTGCCCGTTTAGGCACTGAAGATATGTCGACGGAAGCTGTTTAATAATAAATTTGCTGTAGTTGACATGGACCACTTGGCGAACTAACCGATGCACTTTATAGTCTCAAAATCTAGAGCATGTGGTCTCGAAACCGGGTCTAACCGCGAAACAAATCATGGCACAAATGTTCGAGATGCCTTCTTCCCACATATAACGATATACTTTTCTTTTCTGGTCGACTCGCTCGGAAGATACCCTGATAGAAGCTATATAGATCTCAACAGAAACGGTGAGGATCATCGCTCATCGATGGACGCATGACTTTCAGTCACACGACGTGGTATGATGCTGAAGTGGATTGAAATCCACGTCATCCTTAACAAAGTTCATTTCACGTCATCGACAGTTTCACTACTAATGTGTAGAGCATATAATCAATTCTCTACTCCTGTCTTATAGTTCCGAACTGTAGCTGCATATGAAGTTTTCACCGTCAGACTAGAGAGGTTTTAGACACCACCCGAGAGAGGATGTTTGACGTTGAAAACCGGTATGCTTAGGAAAATTGCCGCAACTAGCATTCTTGAAGTGCGTATAATGTGATAAGGAACTCTGTATCCAATCTTCTACACTTCTTGGAGATGTGGACCTCGTAATCATTTACCAGGAACCATCAGAAATCCATTTTATCAACTCTATGAGTGAACATGCACATGTCTGCCACTACAATATAATTGACGATTGGCACATACTGTAATGTATACGGCAATCACGACCGCAGAAATCGCAACTCAACAATCGCAAGCGATTTGCGCTCCCTTCCTCATTAGCGTTAGGTCGCATTCTGACCAGCCTCAATTTCTCAATGTAACCCCTGTACGATCAGGTACTCTATGTATATATAAAAGAATATGTCCTGACTGACTGACAGACACATTCATCATCGCCGAGCCAAAACTACTGGACATAAAGATGTGAAATTTTGAGGATACATTTATATCACAATGTAGGTGCTCGCTGATGGAGGATTTTTTGATATTCCACCGCTAAGAGGGTGAAAAGGGGGGTGAACTGTTAAAAGGAGTGTATCCATACCTCAAAACTTTAAAAGTTTACAGATGTAAAAATGTGTATTTAGAATCTCCTTTAAAAATAAAGAAACACCAGGAGGGATGAAAAAGGGTGAAAAAGGGGTTCACTGCTTTTAATGAGGATACTTATATCTCAGAAACTGAAGATACAACCTGTGACAATAAAGGTCGGTGAATAGTCCTGTACTATCAACATAGATAAACAACGCAAGACAGTGACCTTACTGTCCTTCAAAATGGTCCCCTCCCATAACTATGCACTGCTGAGATCGGCGATACATATCCTGGAAACTTAGCAGGAAGGCTTCCTTTGGGATGGTGTTCGAAAGCCTCGTCACGTTTCGCTGGATGTCTGGAATATCGTCAAATCTCTTTCCTTTCAAAGTGAGTTTTAGTCATGGGACATTTTTCGGACGAGGGAATCCCGAAGAACGCCATCCCATGCTTTGCCGTTTCGTTTCAGTGTCGAACCTGAGACAGGTTTCATCGTCAGTGACAATACAGTTCAAGAAATTTGGTGTCGCATCCGCCGTTTCGACAAAAACCTGTCTTCTGATCGTCAGTCTAGTGATGTGGCACAAGACGAGAACACGTTCTCCTCTTCCCTAACTTCTAGGTAACGACTCACGGTTAATCTGTAGTTCATCCGCTATCATGCGCACAGTTAATCGCCGATCGTTCGTGATTAATGTACTCACCTCAATGTTATCGTCACTGACGGTGGTCGCCGGTCTTCCGCTACGGTGGTTGTCGGAAACACTTTCACGGCCTCCTCGAAAACGAGCGAACCATTCGTACACACACTTCAAGGACAGTGCTTGATCTTCATAAACACGTACCAGCATCGCATGCATTTCTTTCGGTGTCTTGCCAAGCTTAAAACAAAACTGTAAGTTGATCTTTTGGTCGTTCATGTTCCTGTTAGCAATTCAGAACCAACGCACTAAATACGCACTGTGTCAAAAAGATCTTAGACGGCACACACACGATACTCAATTGAACAACGTTGGGAGCAGGTGGTCAAAACCTGTTGCTACGCAGGTTCAGCGTTGTGTGTCGCCAGTATTGCCGGATCGACCGTTCTGACTTCATTCACTAACTTTATTGTCACAGGTCGTATTACAGATCTGAAAATTGGTATTTGGAATCTCCTTTATAAATAAAGAAACAAGTATTTTTTGTTTCTGGAAAATTGAATTAATGGGGGTTGAACAGGGTTGACAAATGAGGTGAATTTTTTGAAATTTTTTAATGGGTGTATCTATATTTCAAAACTTTGAAAGTTTACGGATGTAAAATTTGGTATTTAGAATCTCCTTTAAAATAAAGAAAAACGATTATTTATATCGTAAAATCCCACTGGGAGGGGTAAAAAAGGGGTTAAATGCCTTTAATGAGGATACTTATATCTCAGAAACTGAAGCTATTACAGACCTGAAAATTGGTATTTGGAATTTCCTTTAAAAATAAAGAAGCATTTACTTTCTGTTTTTTTTTTTTTTTTGGAAATCCAATTAATGGGGGTTAAACAGGAGTGAAAAATGGGGTGAACTTTTGGAAAGACTACATTTACAGTATATCTCAGAAAGGTAAAATGTTACAGACGTAAAAATTGGTTGTTGGAATCTCGTGTAAAACTAAAGAAATATAGGTGATTTGTTTTCGGAATCTCCACTTATGGGGAACTAAAAAGGGGGTGAAATTTTAAAATGAGCACTTCTACAGTATATCTCAAAAACTTAACGTGTTATAGATATTAAAAATGGTATTTTTAATAACAATAAAAAATATAGAAACATGTACTTTTTTCGGAAAAACCACTTCGGAGGGGGGTAAGAAACATTGAAAATGGGGTTGAATTCTTTTTATTAGGATACTGATATCTCAAAAATTGAAGATGTTACAGACGCGAAAATTGGTATTTGGAATCACCTTTAAAAATAAAAAATACGTATTTTTGTTTTCGGAAATCCACTTAATGGGGGGGGGGAGTAAGAATTGAAAAATTAGTTGAATATTTGTATGAAGATACTATTATCTCAAAAACGAAATATGTTGCAGACGTGAAGATTGGTATTTGGATCTCCTTGAAAAACAAAAGTGCATTTTTGTGGGAAAATCTTCTTTAGGGTGCGGGGGTGAAAAGGATTTGAATTCCTTTTATGAGGACACATATCTCAAAAACTGAAGATGTTACAGTCGTGAAAATTGGTATTTAGAAGATCCTTTACAAAAAAAGGAAACACGAATATTTTCCGGAAAATTCACTTAATGGGGGGGGGAGTGTGAAAGGATGTGAAAAAGCGAATTATTTTTATCGGGATACTTATATCTCAAAACGGAAGGTAACAGACGTGAATATTGGTATTTGGAATCTCCTTGAAACATAAAGAAACACACCTTCTTTTTTTCGTTTGGTGGTGGGGAATCAAATTAACGGCGGTGGGGTGAAAAACAGTTGAGACCAATTGATTTTACTGTTCATAATGTACTTGATTCTGATCATAAGCCGATCATTTTTTATCTTTCCTGGCTTTATTTTCAAGAGCCATCTTTTCCCTTGGAGAACTTAAAGTTAGATTACACTAGATTCTCATGGCATATAAATAAAACTTTAAACACATTTGAAGTAAACTATAGGAATGATTGACCGTGCAATTGTTCACCTCTATAATAAGATCAATAATGAACGGAAGTATATCATTCGTACGGTATCGCCAGAAATCCTTCGCACTTCCCTACGCGCTACAATGGTGTTGGTCACATTGTCAGCAATGACAATGGTGTCAGATGTAATTTACTGCCAAGTAGCAGTCTTGCTTCTTTTGCGGGGTCCAGAATAATAATAACAATAATAATAATAATAGTAGTAGTAATAATAGTAATAATAATAATAATAATAATCATGTTTTGGACCGTCGTCAAATTGTGCTGACCCCCTGGAAACGAGTCCGGGCCGGGTAATGAATACGAATGCAGTCCTGCCACGGGTTCAGTACCACCAAGGCACCCAAGACGATACCACGCCGGATCTTCTCAAGGATTTGATCCATATTAAACATGCTTATAGGAAAAGATGGCAGAGATTTAGGGAACCAACTGACCGGGTGGAATACCTGGATTTAGCCCGGGAAGTACGAAATCGATTGCTGGAAAAATAATGAAAAATGGGAGGAACTTTTCCGTAATCTCTCAGAAAACGAGTCAGATCGCGAATTTCGGCGGATCATATATAAAACGTTAAGCATTCAGTTATAAATTTCAGTGTAATACCGGTTCTAAGCACGGGTATCCTGCTAGTCTATATACGAGAAACTGAAGATTTTACAGGCCTGAAAATTGTTATTTGGAATCTCCTGTAAAAGTAAAGAAACATAGGTGATTTGTTTTCGGAAAATTCACTTAATGGGAAATAAAAAGGGGGTGACATTTTAAAATGAGCATTTCTACAGTATACAGTATATAAAAACTTAACATTTTACAGAAATGAAAAATGGTACTTTGAATCTCTATTAAAGATAAGGAAACATTTTTTTTTTGTTTTCGGAAAAATCCACTTGGGTGGGGGAGGGGGGTATTTCAGATGGTGACATAACTACTGCCTCGGGCTCATTAACGTTGCCAAATCTTAATCTGTGCCTGAAGGTCGCTCACCCTACTATTTCTCGGAATTCATCTGGCCGAACTAGGACACTGTCTATCTGCATTCCTGTCTTCCCCGCCTGTGCGGCGAATCTGCTACAAGAAGAGAAGTTTGTTTGCCAGCTACAATAATTGTTCCTTTATCTGCTTGGCACAAAGTTCCTTCACCCAGTATATACAAAATACAGTAACAATTTTCTTCACTCCTAACTTCTGGCTAATATGAGCTGCGTCCTGTTTGCCGAGATAAAATGTCTATGGCATAACGTGCAAGAAAAAGTCATATATACTATAGTCATGAATACGATTGCTCATTTCTAACGTGCAAGTTCTGTTCTAAATAATACAGTTCTGAGTGTATAAACTTACTCTGACTGTCATAGGTTCATTCCTCTGCTACTGACATACATTATAAATCGCTCTACATTCCTTTATCAAGCCTAACACAAAAAGTCTAGAATAGCTAGGTAACACAGAATGACAGACTATTCACGGATGACACTCCAAAACAATGACACTTATTGATGATCGACGACTTAACGAAGACTGAATGTAGACCGAATGTAGTCTCTGTGTAGACTGATCGTAGACTAAATATAGACTGATGCTTGATTCTCTTCTGCACTGTCTTTTACACCATCGCCGGGACTACTTTCTTCCCGCCACGGGTGGTATCTCTCGGATCTCTAACTTCTGAACTATTTGTCACATCGATTCACTAAGCATAGTTCTGGGTTCACAACAATATTACGAATACACTGCTCACACTTGATTTAATATGCGATTGTACAGATTAAAAAAACTGTCCGGCTTGGGTAGCGCTCTGTCGACTTCAGTATAACGGTCGGTGGCTGTACCTAGGGCATATCTCCTCATACCTCGGAAGGATATATTCCTATGACGCATTTGCTGTTATTTAATCACGTAGCACTTTATTACACTTAGAAACTGTCTCTAAATCATATTAATTTTCACTCGATTTCGGAACACACTACTTCTCCTCTAAGCGACGTCGAAATTTAAAAACATGGACTGAACAATGTTGCCCGCTAATTTTAAAACTGGGAAAATGAAGCATTTTTATTGGCTCCTGGGATTATCTTCATGGACTGAACCATTTTTCAGGAAGTGTCGGACATCGTTTCATTCCTTGTTTCTTGTTTCTCATCTTCTTTTATCTAGCCTTCTTTGTCGTTACTCATCTTCGAGGCCACTTTCTCACGCTATCATCCTGGGAGAAGGCTTCACACGGATCTGCACCCTAAATGTTGAGTGGTAATTTTATAAATATTTTTATGACCATAACAACTCGTGATTTTAACTGAGATAACGAGCTTAGGGTTCATCTTTGTGCAGTCTTAGATTCTGCCCGCAGAAGATGTACTGTGAATCTGCTCTGTTCTCAGTATTCCTGTCAATAAATTAAATATTATACCATATCAGACTCGATCGTATTCATGCAATATAAAGGTATATATGTAGTTCAAATAAATATACTTAAATGTAACAAAAACTGAGCCCTGCTTCCAGATCTAAGTTCGGAATTAACTGAGTTTTCAATGTGATCTAAATTGATTACTAATCGACTACTAAATTAAGTCATGCCCATACAGTTCTTCAACACTCCTGGATGAGTGGAAAGTAAATGTTTCTACTTTCTATGACCCATCAGGCTGAGTAGTTCAGACGGTATAAATGCTGCTAGTTGGCGGGTTCGTTCTCGGCTCACAATCCGGCCGGTAGCATTTGAAGATCTTCATGTACGCCATCGTCATGTCGTTAGACATACTGGTGCTTAAAGGAACTACTGTGGGATAAATTTCCAGCATCTCGGGGTCTCCGTAAACTGAAAAAGTAGTTCGTGGGACGTAAATTATTATTATTATTATTATTACTATTATTATTACTATTATTTTTATACCCCCAGTACTAAGTGAGGTAGAGTGGTTTCAAAGCTGTCTCTTTGACTGGAAATGGATGTATTAGTTTTAAACTTTTTCAACTTCCTACAGTGAAATCGAATCCCTTTCCTTAAAGTTGAACCCAAAATGTTTTAATGCATCAGTTAGGCAGTTATCAATGATTAATTACCACTGAATATTGTCATATGTATGAAATTAATTAAGCCTCTAATGAAACTTCACTAGCATTGTCATGATCTCCATTTTTGAGTTTATAACGGTGCTGCTTGTGGATCGAAGTTTGTCTCGTATTATGTGACTAATAGCCAGGTGACTATCATGTTTTATGTTCTGGGCCTTGTGAAAGTCTTAATGAAATGTTATTTTACAGTGTTTGCAGTACTGCGCTTTCAACAAAGCAGGTCTTATGGATGGAACATCTTTAGCTCCCGAGGAAGACATTTTGAAAATTTACAACTCTATTCATAAAGATAATGAAGAGTTCCTCGCCCAGGGTCCGAATGTTGTCAACGAATGTGTAGATGAAGGTAGGTTATGAAGTCTTTATTCACTGTTTTACAGTAGACGTGCACTCAACCGAACAAATTTTGGCCTCTAGCTAATATCAAATAATCCGCCTTATTAGAGATCCACCAATCAAGTTAAACCTGCACAGTAATGGCCATGAAACGAAAACATACAAAGTGTCTGGCTTGTAAACATCACTGAGATCAGATTTCTAGATCAACGTATAACACGCAAACAACAAATATCGCATGAAATTGTTTCTAGAAGGTAAAGAGTAGCTATTTTTCCTATAAACCACTTAATAACGTGCTTCATTACCGGCTTCGATAGTGGGCTGTAGTTGTTTAATTGGTTGAGGCACTATGTATGAGAGATAGGGTAGCACATAAATTACAGTGGATTGCAATGCTCACTGCCCTTGTTTTAATCTCTTAGAACAACTTCTAAGCACATTTGCTTTTTGGAATACACTAACAATATGGACGGGGAACAGTTATCTCATTTCCCTTATTCCGTTTCATTTTGCTCTATAGCAGTACGTACGATAGTGTTTGATCAATTTATAGCTTAGGTAAGAAAGTAAACACATACAGGGGGCGCATTATTTCTTTGTATTTTTGTTATTAATTAGACACTTTATGGTTTGGTGCAGAAAACATGTTTGTTCTTTGACACATTAATCAAAACGTAAATGGCTTCGATTTTTATTCTTATAATAATTGAATGCGGTGGGCAGATAAGGATAAATGCTGTATTTCAGTAGAAGTATGTTGATTCATCAACGGGATGACCAGCGGAATATTACCTCAGCCTGTAAAACGGATCGTTAGTGTCAGATACCATAGTGGTATGTTGAGGTTCCAATCCAAGTTTTTATCCTTCTTGTTCAAAATTTTTATTATATTATTTATTATAGCATTGCTAGCTATCGTGTGATTCCGTGTGGGAGGTGGCCAACTGACCTCTAATGGAATAAAAATATCTCACTGTACTGAGATAACGACCGACGAAGATATTGTTCAGCAACTGGAACATATATTTTCATGTGGAATCCAAACCACCCCGTGGGCTCGCTTAATAACTCGTATAAAGGCCTTCCGTTTCGATTACAGCTTAAGGTCGGCGAGGAACGGAAGCTATGAGACGAGCAATTCATTTCCAGCTCTCCACAACCTCCTCCCAAATATCAGATCCTAGATCCCAAAGGTCTTCTTGGATCTTGGGGTGGGGTCGGGCTAGTTCTCCCTCATGACGACCTTTAACTCAACCCGAATGTTTTTGACTGGAATGAGATCCGCAAGGAAGCCAGTCTGTAAGAATGATTTCACCCTGCTCGACAAACCATCTCTGGACCACCTTTCTCATCCGCGTGTGATTACAGAAGAAGCTGAAAATTATATTGCGATAAGTACACTGTTTCACTCAAATTCACAAAATTCGGCTATCGCAGAAGATGGTTGTTCTAGATGAGTACAGCACTATCTAAAACGGTGTACTACGAAACGAACAAATATGAAGTTAATGTTTAAAGAACAGGTCCAGCTTCGGATTCGAACACAGATAGGCAAAGATCTCATCCAACAAGCCACGCCTAATCCTAAGAGTTCTAGGTCGCTGGAGGTGTAGAGTATCGCAATACTCGAACGGACTAACCCGAGTATTCACGAATGTTTACGAAAGAGTATTGATTCACCATCGAGCCTGTCACAGATATCATTCTAATATTATGCCTCATCAACGCCAGTCCGTCCGCGAGCAAGTTACAGCAACTGTAGAGGAGGGTCAAATGATGGCGTCTGCGGCAGGTGTGGGATGTGGGATTCTTGTCAGGACAGCTAGAAGGTTAGATCAGCTGTACCGCGAAACAGGACATTCCAGTAGACACCGTGGTAGATGACTGCGGTGTGTTTCCACAACAGCCCCACATAGTGAGCTGGTGAGAGCATCACGTCACAATCTGTTTGTGAATGCGGTGCACTTAAAACATAATACTGGGTTTCTTGGGTCCGGGGATACTGTTCGGCGACGACTCTGTCCCCCTGCTGCGGAGCAGGAGTGGGCCATCAAGCCGAAGCTCTCCGACGAACATCAGCTCTACCGCCTAGCATTTGCCGAGGAAAATATCGATCGCGACTGGGAAAATTGTATTTTCTCGGACGAATATTGGTTTTTCCTCGGTGAACGATGGTCTGATAAACGACACGAGCCCCTTTCCATAGTGGTCGCATATCTTTACCGGTAAGGGGATGAATATCCGCTTGAGGACTTGGAATGATCTTTAATATCATGCACATCATTCTGTATAACCCGCCGTACGAGTCTTTGCCGTTTACGTGTGAGCGCGCTTGTGTCTCTTTTCTAAAATGTATTGACACGCCAGGGGACTAGCGGTGAGAGAGGTATACTCCGTATTGACATCAGGCACACATTCGTCAATGTTGAAATCAGTATAATAATAAGTAATTGAAACCATTTTAAATAAAATTAAATGGCTTGTACAAACATTTTATTGAGTAGTTTCTGAAGACGAACCTGTAATTTCATTACTCGTGTAATTTTCGTCTTCTGCCGTATTTGTCCAGCTACTATCCCATATTTCATTAGTGCATCACGGCGCCAGTATACTTTCTCAATATCCTTAACTTTTCTACATTCTTTCATAAACTCTGCACCTTGGATGAAACCTATTGAATCACAATAGCTCCTTGTCCTGCACCATGGTTCACCATAACCCCTTGAACGTCTTTGTGCTCCTAGCACTTCTTTACCATGTAGTGGGTATCGATGAATTCCTCACCTGTGTACACAAGATCCCTTTTAGGTACATTTCCATTCTGTACTAATGCACCAACAAGTGCTGCGTGTCGTGCAAAGATACATCTAACCTCCAGCAATTTACAGTATTTACGCATATTAAATTTAAATCATATACTTTTTATCTCTATAAATGTGCTTCTTTCCTCTAAAGGATAACTTTGGGATTATAAATAAGTTACCGTAAAGAGGGGATTTCAAATTTGACACCTCCTGCGGATTGTTCACACTATCAATATTACGCACAGTTCTTTTACTTCAGCCGAGAGCTTTTTCAGCCCTTTCCACGGATTTCCGGCGAGAGATAAGGAGACTTTTCCTCCTTAAAAAAACTACAGATGATTATATTACATTGCTGCCCACAGATCAAAGTACTACGCGTGATTTCTTCGGGGGGCGTCGGCATTCTAAATGCAATGCAATGGCATGTCATATTCTCAAAATGTTCTGGAATATTTACAAGCCTGCTAATATGGAATAACAACTTGCAATCGAGCTTAGTGTTAGTGATACAGCGATATACGCATGGAACTGTACATTGCGCTGCGATTCAACTTACTGCGCCACACACAGCTGTTTGTTCGCTCGAATCCCGCTAGCAATGATTCATACAACTAGTAGTACGTATCAAGTTTCCTGATCACGGTACCACTGCAAGCGAAGGTCCCGATGTTGGGTCGTTAAGGGATATACATACCATGTGAACAGTTCCCCGTGCACGCGGCGGGGGCTAAAAGTCGCGAAAACTAAACTCACGGTCGAGTGGCACCTCGTGTTCACGTTTGCACGAACTACGACTTCATTGCTAGAGTCAGTCACTAACACTGAAATGAAATGCCGTATGGCTTTTAGTGCCGGGAGTGTCGAGGACAAGTTCGGCTCGCCAGATGCAGGTCTTTTGATTTGACTCCCGTAATCGACCTGCGCGTCGTGATGAGCATGAAATGATGATGAAGACGACACATACACCCAGCCCCAGTACCAGCGAAATTAACCACTTAAGGTTAAAATTCCCGACCCTGCCGGGAATCGAACACGGGACCCCAGCGACTAAAGGCCAGCACGCTAACCATTTAACCATGGAGTCGGACAGTGACTAACACTATTGCACTTAAAAAGACAAGTACTCACCGGTGATGACTTCAGTAACTTCGAGGCCGTTCCTACAGAGCTGTAGGAAATTTCCCATTGCAGAGGACACCGAACGGATTTTTAGAGGATTCTTTGGGGTGCCCAATATCACCGAGAATGTTTTATGTGAGCGATGTGCGTCATCGTCTTCACTTATTATCTGGAGCAGTTTTAGTTTTCTTAAATTATTAAAAACTTTATATAATTGCATTACGACTTGGCACTTGATCAGCAGGGAGTTTTTCTTGAGAATCTCCTGACAGCACGAGCCGATCCAAAATAAACGTTCATGTTGAAAAGAAAGGGCTATTATTAGCCACTGCTTAGAACAGTACCGTAAACATGCGGTTTCAACAGCTGTTTAGCACAGACTATTAAGCACCCACAGTTCCCATACACGTTCGGGATTTACGTCTTATCAATCATGACCTCAGCGATATCGCAGCTGGACTGGACTCCCGAAGAGCAAGGACAACTAATTCTGTTCACGCAGTATAAGGAACCTTGCGATTGTAGTTATGTTTCTGCCTGTCTCCCATCTGAGAGGGATGTTTCGTGGTCGCTGAATTGTTCCGTGAACGACTTCCCGAAGTTACTAATGAACTAAAGGGATGAGTGGATACAGAACTAGCAAAAAGTCAAGACAGTGCGTTCCTGTGTTCACTCATAGCGGAAAATTTTTGTATTTAGCTGCATTAAAATGCTATTTGTAGCGGATTTGAAAGTTTCTCCCAGTCTTCCCGATATAACTGGCGTCACACTGGTTACACGTCAAATTCTTTTATAATTGTATCTTAGATAGCTTTTCATTGTTAAGGTAAAAAAAGACATTTGAGTCTGAACGAGGTTAAAACTTAAATACGAATGCCTATACTGATATTTATATAAAAATAAAATTGAAAGCTATGAACTAGATTCGTACTGTGAATCACTAGGGTTGCTGATATAACCTGTGTCCTACAAGGTCACATGCAAAGAAATACTTCTTTATATCCACGACGGGGCCCTGAAATCAATGCTGGAATCCTACGTGGCCAGACGGTAACAGGGCGCAGCTGGACATCTCTGGCGGGATGTCTGAAGCGTGACTCACGTTTTTCTGCTCGCCGAGCCGCTGCTGGATTGCCCATAGCGAGGGCTATTCAATCCAACCCGCGGCGACTAGTATCACTTTCCTGTTCCTTACACTCTTTACCAGCACCTTGCAGTAGAAATAGGTGGATAATTCTTTGCATCTGGTCTTCTCTGAGGATATTGGTTACGTCACCATTCAAATTAGGTTCTGGCATAAAAGGTGTGACCCTTCCATTGTAAGATTAATGTTAAGAAAGGTACTAATCAGTATCAACTTTTCCTCTTAAAACTACAATAACGATCACATTACATTCAATTAAGGGGAATATCTTCTGGAATATGCCTGTATCATAATAAATTATAACAAAAAATATGTTACTGTATTAATTATGGCTTGTACGATTCAATTTAACACATCATTTTATGAAAATATTGAATGAATTCAACGCCCGTTCAAAATATGATCTTAATATGCTCTCTGGCTTTATGCTTTTTAGCTTCAAACCTGAACACGGATGATTCCTGCTTGTTGGCCTATTTCTTCCGGCAATGTGTTCTTGATAATGTGAGTATGAATTCATTTTTTTAGTCTTGAATAACAAATAGAGGAGGAATATTCAATATTATTTCATTTACAATGTAATGTCTAATGTTCAGTTCATATACTAGGCCACAAGATATGTACACTTAACGAACTAGAAGTATCATATTGGTTGAACAGCAACTGTAATCTCTCCCCTCATTCAACAGAATTCGACTGAACGGAAATTCTTTCGGTTTCTTGATATACATTTGAACTGGCCTCTCTCGTGTACAAAATGATTAAAAATCGTGGAATTCTAACTAATATAGACTCTCTTATGTTGCACGATAACTGACGTTACCTAAAAGCATTTGAAAACTGGCTGAAAAGTGTAATTATAAAGTGGCATCCACGAAATTTAATTTTGATATTCTTGGAAGAACAATTTTCGGTACACATCCGTAATTTCTGTTACTTTTTCCTTCGTGTTTTGTATGACGTTTAAATTTTAGATGAACTGTAAATTTCTACAGTAGTTGATGTCTCAAACGTGATTGTGTAATTTTACTCGTATGTATATTCTTATTTATTTGAAAAACTTCTGCTCGCCCTGCTATCTTATCACAAGAGGACACATGGAAACTGATGGATGAGAGACAACGTTAGGTTAATCGTCTTTACATCGTCTTGGTGTTTTACATATTATGGCATGTTTAACATTCAGGGATCAACTCACACTGGTGTTGTTTCTTCGTGAGTTACCGCTACAGCTTTCTGTGACCAATTAAGTATCTATACACGGCTCACTATGAATCGTATGACTTGCTCTTACGATGCAACACTCCGTTTGTATGTCTCAAAGAAATATCCACGTTGGATGGCGACGTTAAGTCTTGAGCAAACCCCTGGTGTTATTCGACGGGAGTATGGGCATTTATGAAAATCGTAAGAGTTCAAAGTTTGTAACGTTGTACTGTGGAGGCTGTGTATATTATATCATGTAATTATTGCTACTTAGTTGTCTAATGTATATTTCTTCAGATTAAGAATCGAATTACTAAATACAGTGAAGGGGAAGAGTACAGCTGCTTTTACAGTTTCTAACTTTTGTATCTTATTGTAAATGTCGTTATCATAGGTAAATTTTAATACTTCTTTAGTATTAGTCACCTCATCTATCTGGAGATTATTCTTGTAACTGACAATATTTATATACTGCTAATTGAATATACACTCCCCTTATTCATTAAGAGCCATGTCCTTCTTTGAATCTGTTTCTTCCTAAAAGTACCTATACATATTCTTTCATTTTTAACTAAAATTTGTATGACTGACAATATTATGCTTGCCATCATGTTATCATTAGCTGACATCTTCGCTAGTTTCAATTTCCTAGTAAATTCCTTCAACTTCTCCTTACTTCTACAGCCATTTCTAACTCCATTTCTTTCCAACCTGCACCTCCTTCGTAGTCTCTTTACTTTTCTATTATAATATAGTGGGTCTTTACCATTCCTTATTACCTTTAAAGGTGCTTTTAAAGGACCCTTTAATAACTAAGAGGAGAATTCCTCAAGGCAGCATTATTGGACCTTTATGTTTTCTTATACATAAATGATATGAATAAAGAAACAGAATCATATATAATGATTTTTGAGGACGATGTTATTCTGTATAGAGTAATACATAAGTTACAAGATTGTGAGCAAATGCAAAATGACCTCTATAATGTTGTGAGGTAGTTATTAGGCAACGGCTTGATGATAAAAGTGGTTAAAATCAGGTTATGAGTTTCAAAAATACTAAAAGTCCTCAGTTTTAATTACTGCTTGATGGGGTGAAAGCTCTTTATGGGGGTTATTGTAAGTACCTAGGTGTAGGAAAGATCTTAATTGGGGGTAATCACATAAATGAGATTGTAAGTAAAGGGTGCAGATCTCTGTACGTGGTGATGTGGTGTTGTAGCAAGGATGTAAGGGAAAAGGCATATAAGTCTCTGGTAACACCCCAACTAGAGTTCGCTTCCAGTGTGGGACCCTTACCTGGATTAGATGATTGGAGAACTGGAAAAAATCCAAAGAAACGCAGCTGGATTTGTTCTGGGTGTTTTTTGACAAAAGAGTAGCGTTACAAAAGTGTTGCAATGTTTGGGCCGCAAGACTTGGGAGAAAGGAGACGAGCTGTTCGACTAAGTGGTATGTTCCAAGCTGTTAGTGGAGAGATGGCGTAGAATGACTTCAACAGACGCATAAGTTCGAGTGGTGTCATTTTAAATGTAGGAAATATCACAATATGAAGATTAAGTTCGAATTCAAGAGGACAAACTGGGGCAAATTTTCGTTTATAAGAAGGGGAATTGGGGATTGGAATAACTTACCACGGGAGATGTTCAATAAATTTCAAATTTCTTTGCAATAATTTAAGAAAAGGCTAGGAAAACAACAGGTAGGGAAGCTGCCACCTGAGCGACTGCCCTAAATGTAGATCAGTAGTGACTGATTTCAAGAGTGCAGATGGGGACAAACTTTAATATTTACTCTGAACATTGCGTAATATATCTTTGAAGCTATTCTCGCTTTAATCCTTTTACAAGCCCTGTTGGTACCCCAAAATATCAATGCTGGCACCTGAATGAAATTTGCTTGGCGCTCTCGTATTTCGCCCCGTCCTACTGAGAAGCTTACTTTAAGACCAAATTAATATTCCGCTAAAATATGTCACTATGACCTGCCTCTCGGATTCACTGGTATTCTCAAATCACCTGCAGTCATTTCTTGCCTCGTGAGTCTCAGTTCAAAGTTTCGTTGCTACTTCACACTTTCGCTCATAGTACACTCACTGAAATGAGAATGTTCACAATTGTCTGCCAGTAATGGTGTAAAGTATGGATAATGCAGTAAAATCTCTGAACTGGTCAGTTAACTTCGCTCCAGTGTCGAACTCAACAAACCAGAACTAATTCATGTGGCAACGGCGGGACACGAGATCACTTCAATACATGTAGTTAGTCCACTGATAATTTTTTCCATGTAACGCAGTCATTTCGATCGTCGCATCAACTGTTATAATTGTCTTTATATCCCTTGGTTCCCATATTTTCATCCCTCACTACAGAACACTGTGTTACATGATGACTTGGACCATGACATACATGCAGCCTGGACAATCTCAATTTTCGTGGAAACTCCACCCTCACTGTTATTCTCTCCAACACTCCATGCAATTTATCTTCAAATAAGCAGACACTTGGTTTGGATGAAAGTGATAGGGGAACGAAAGGGGCATTCCAGTCAGTATGTGCTTCTAAATTGAATTCGGGAGTAACCGTGAGTCAATGTTTGTACGTTTGAGATCAAGAACACCTCCTTGCACATGCGGTACATGTCTACCAAGAGACCGCTGCTCCACCTCATTACAGATGACGCGTAGTCAGGGCGATGAATCCTCTCGGCCTTTATTCTTGGTTTTGTGAACCGAGAACGCTTCTCATGTAGCTCCTCAACTGTTCACACTTAGGGTGAGTGGACCTCGAAAAAACCCTCACATTCAGATGAATATCCATGAATTTGCCGGGATTTAAACACGGAGTCTCGTGGATCGCTACCCCTAGACTGTGGGACTGGCGTCAGATCTGGATAGTACATCATGACTTCGTCAATAATTCTTAGCATTTCTTTCTTTTTTTCTTTCTTATTCATATATTTTTCCCTTCTGTTCTTTCTTGTCCTACTGCCACGCTTTTCATTATTCAGTAGGGTCATCGGTGTGACCTGTGTCATGCACATATGAACTCGGCCTACTTTAACATCCAGATGCCCCGTCTTATGCCATTCCTATTTGGATGTCTTCAATCACTACGTGTTTCCGTGCTGGTTGAGAATCTCCTGTTGTACGTAAATGGAATGTTTGTGTCTTAGTAACTGAGGTCATAGGATAAAGAATAAATACCTCACAGTCTGGCTCCATGGATAAATGGTTAGCGTGCAGGCCTTTTGTCCAAATCGTCCTTTGTTGAATGCCCGTGCGGGTCGGGGATTTTAACCCTTGTTGTTTAATTCCGATGACTCGGGGGCTGGGTGTGTGTGCCGCCTTCAGCATTACAAATCATCTTAAGTGTGGACACTTCCTCATAGCTGCGCAGGTCGCCCTTAAGGAGCCTAGTCGAAAAAACCTGCACCAGGCCTCTGCGGAGTTCACACGCCATTATTATTATTATATTATTATTTTTATCATCATCATCACTCTCTCACAAATTACTTGTGAGATACTCTAGAAGACGGACATCCAGTACTCTACTTAGAAATAATATTTTCAAAAAATGTGTCGGAGTTCCAGTAATAGGAGCTTTAATATGACTTCTAGTGTACGTTTACGGAAACAAACCACAGGAGTATGTTATATATTATGTACTGTACAATATAATATTAGACAAAGTGTTCGGCAGTGACGTTTGATTTTATTATTCATGTTCAAAATCCAATTTTATTACTGCCAACGATAATCCATTTCTGGAAACACTGATCTTAAGAAATGTAAAGGAAAAAAAGCGTAAAACAAAGTTTTATATGCAATTTCTTATGTGTTTTAGACGTACAGCTTCGCGTACGAGGCCAGAAGTTGAATGCATGGGGAATAAATATACGTCCTGAGAAGAAAGTAAGGAGAAGATCCTGGCAAAACACCTTAATTCTTATGAATACTTTTAATGAACTAAAACTAATGTATCCTGAATATGAATAAATATGTTTCTGCAATTATGAAGTTATGATATTTATGGAATTATCAAACAAAATGATAATTCATGTTCCTGAACTAAAAGTGTTTAACCACTAAGCACAGCAAAATACGTCATATGGACATGTGCCCTGTTCCGAATGCTTACCGAGATTGAACACATTTGACGTACATTTGTTTTCGGGCAAGTGGCGTGCACGTACTGTATGTGTCTCACCCATCCAACCTACTTGTCCTTTTACTTTAGTCCAACCTACCTCGTTGCTTTCAATCTCTAATTCGGGATGTCCTTCTGTCTTTAATCTAGCCTGTTGAACGCGCAGTTGGCTATGGTGTATTGTGAGTGAAGTAGTGCGCGGGATTGAGACTGTATCAGAGAGGAACATCGGTTAACTGTGTTTGTACACGGACTGGCTCTAATGCCACACATCTGCACTGATGAAGAATATGCAGATATGGCGTATGTTTACGGATTCTGCTGTTGTCCAGGATTACCGTCGGCGCTTTCCGACACGTCGATTTCCTGATCGTAGAGTGTTTACCAGAGTTTTCAGCACAGTGCATGAAACAGGAATTCTTCCATGTCCCCAATTTTCTTCCGAACGTGTACTTCAACGAGCTGTGCAGGAACAGCAACACATTGTTTTTTTTTGTTTTTTTTTTTTTGCTAGGGGCTTTACGTCGCACCGACACAGATAGGTCTTATGGCGACGATGGGATAGGAAAGGCCTAGGAGTTGGAAGGAAGCGGCCGTGGCCTTAATTAAGGTACAGCCCCAGCATTTGCCTGGTGTGAAAATGGGAAACCACGGAAAACCATCTTCAGGGCTGCCGATAGTGGGATTCGAACCTACTATCTCCCGGATGCAAGCTCACAGCCGCGCGCCTCTACACGCACGGCCAACTCGCCCGGTCAACACATTGTTGAAATAGTGCAGCGTAGTCCTACTAACAGCACACGGTGACTTTCTGTGCATATCAATGTCCCAGGAACACGTGTGTGGTGAACATTAATGCGGAAAACTTGTGCCCATTTCAAAACGTCAAAGAGGTTGGGTGGGCAAGACACATACGTGTGCACCACTAGCCCACATCTACTGTACATTAAACGTGTCCATATGAAGTTTTTTGCTTCAAATGATCGTACCTGTCATATCCCTGTATATTGACCATTCCTCTTGAGACACCCTGTATGTGTACAATGTTCTTTACCGAGAGTTGGTGATATTATAAACAAGTAATAACAAATAATGATTGTATTGGTATTCAACCTTCACCTTATTAACTTATACAAAAGTTTCTGCACTTAACTAAGCTGCTAACGAGAAGTTCCTCGTCTTCAATTACTGCTTCCGGACTGTTAAATGCTTGGGGAATAAATATACATCCTGAGAAGAAAATAAGGAAGAGATCCTAGCAAAACACCTTAATTCTTATGCATATTTTTAATTAACTAAAACCAATGTATTCTGAATAAGAATAAATATGTTTATGACTAAACTTTGAAACGAATTAAGTCAGACATTACTGATTACTCCGACTCATGTAATATAAAGAATTTCATCAGTAAATATAGCTGCAGGTATACAAAATGTACAATCAGTGTTGGGTGCCCGGAAAGTGAACTACCAAATAAATAAAATTAAAGAATTAAAGTCACACTTTACGTTAACAGATCGCAGGTCAAATCTCCTGGTGGTCCATACCTCACTCATATCTGAAAACCTACGCCTAGGAATGGGTAAACTAGTTGATAAGTAAGTAAAACAAGAGGAACATAGAATAAACAATTTAAAAAGAAAAGTAGTGCACAGAATATACTGATTACGACGATAGGAATTTTATATTGTTTTAGAGAACTAAATTTATCGCCTAAAATAGCTGTTGTTCCTTTCCCCTTTCTTGCTAGAAAGTAGGTATTATATTAGAATTTAATAAAAAACTAGAGGAAACGGTGTTTCACTCAAAGTTCCACGTTTATGTAATTGCAAATATTACTCTGTTTATTTTTGAAGAATTCCTAAACTTCATTTAGTTGTGTTGTAATTCCTTTCGTAAAGACGTTATAATAGAAACACTATCCTCTTTAATGCCACGACCGTGCGAGTTGGCCGTGGGGTTCGAACCCAATGTCGGCAGCCCTCAAAATGGTTTTCTGTGGTTCCCATTTTCATACCAGGGAAATGCTGGGGCTCTACCTTAATTGATGATGATGATGATGCTTGTTGTTTACAAGGGCCTAACATCGAAGTCATCGGCCCTGTACCTTAATTAAGGCCACAGCCACTTCCTTTCCACTCCTAGCCATAAGACTTTTCTGTGTCGGTGAGACGTTAAGCAAATTGTAAAAAAATTAATGCTATGAAGGCCTTGTAACAAGTGACAGTGTTAGCAGAGTAGTAGGACCTGGTTCTCATTCTCGTAAACCTGCGCTCATTTGTCTCATTCTCCAATAGACTGATGCAGCAGCTTACTGAGGTCTAACTACTCTATGTGCTGTGAGCTCACTTACACGACTAGGTAAGTAACACATGCACTCATGTTATGTTTTATTGTTTTGACATAGAATACGTCTGTAGTTCCGGTACCGTACCTGAGCCGGGGTGCGTAGCAAATACATGAAGGTACGTACGAAAGGGATTGCTAAACAAGGCACGCGATGATAGTTTTTAATATCTCATTATAAAGGGCAAGGACCAATGTGTTACCTTGATATCGAGTGATGCAGTAATGCTGCCATCTTGAGGTAGTGAGGTCGTCGTGACGCACGGCTAACAATTACAACACTGAACGAGTCCAACCGAGTCCACGTTACTAGAAGGCCAGCCCAGCAAGCCAGCCAGAGCAGATTTACTCATCCAAACATAATTTCATTTGTAAAGACTTGGTAAATTGATATATCGTGCCTTCTCTTTGGCCCCAACAAGTTTCAAATCTCGCCCTGTTATGGACCAATTTACCAGTCCTTTCCTTTTCAATACTTTTCATTTCCAAATCTCCTTACACCTGCCATTGTGTTTGATATAATAACAGTTACCGTATTATGATTATTATTGTTCCGGGGTATCTGTGGGACGCAGAGAGGTGAAAGAAGGTGTGGGCTTGAATGGGTCTAACTACAATATCAAAAATTAATTTTAAAACTTTAAATGAAAGTTATATTTCCTTTCAAAAAACAAACTTAACAAATTTTTACTTATTGAAATAACAATGACAAATTTGGATATTAAAATAGAGAACCCCAGAATAGGGACTTAACAACTTTGGGCTTCAAGTCCCTAGTTTACACATTTACAATTCAAAAGTGGTATTATTTAGACAAGGATAGAAATTCCCAAATTCAAGAGCACTTTGCTCCAAAAGTTACAATCTATGGCCTTCCAGAGGCACCCCTCACTATTACAGAAATCTCAGAAAAGAGCTTACATGATCTCCAGCATTAATCAAGGAGACGACGCTCAAATTCTTACTCAAGGCAACATTTCATAAAATATCTTATACATTTCTGACCTCTCTAGGCCCATCTTACACTTTTACAATATTTACACAGGGGTATCAATTACCCAAACTAATGGGCCTTTGTGGAAAAAAGAACAGGTTAAATTACTGCCCCGAACACAAAATGAATGGAGGCATACCCTTGCACTCCTAGAAAATTAAAACCCTAATTGGGCTCTCGGCCCGATGATGCAGAGGCTAATCCCAAACTACTGAGGCGACTAGAATGTGGATTCATTTAATACTTTACAGAAAAGAGAAAAGGTTACAAAATCCTAGTTACCTCAAATTAAATCAAAGGGAACTCAAAAGGGTAACGCACTCTCTATCCCCGATTTACATTTTAAAGAATTTATGAAATTTTACATTAGCGGAAAAAAAGGTTTACATTTTAGAAAACAGGAGGTTACATAATTAGAAATTTGAACCTTCCCCTCGTGTAAGTCTGCGGATGTAGCTACAGAAAAATTAGACTGGTGGTCATTACCTTGGCTGATTGACTGCCTGGCGAAGAATGAAGCGCCTCGCCTCCTGTCTTAACACACACACTCTCAGAAATACGGCGATCAAAAGACAAGGTAGCCAGAAAAGCCGCAGCTTATATACCCAAGGGGACGGTTCTAGAGGGTTCTGGACTAGTCCGGACACACCCTCTCAATTTTATTGGCAGAATCAAAAGTTACACCCAAAAACCAACAAGAAGCCTGTGATAGCCTGAGAAACAATTACAAAAAATTCCTTATTGGGCAGATTCAAAACTGGAGGAATGAGAAAGAAGTGTTGCAAACCTTGAAATAACAACATAAATGAAAGTTAATTTAGTTTGTGTGTCTTTAAAAGTAGGAAAGATCACAATATGAAGATAAAATTGGAATTCAAGAGGAAAAATTCCTGCAAATATTCGTTCATAGGAAGGGGAGTTAGGGATTGGAATAACTTACCAAGGGAGATGTTCAATAAATTTCCAATTTCTTTGCGGTCATTTAAGAAAAGGCTAGGAAAACAACAGATAGGGAATCTGCCACCTGGGCGACTGCCCTAAATGCAGATCAGTAGTGATTGAGTCTTTTACCTTGCACCAGAGTGCATTACCTCAGCGTTTTGTAATGGCATATAAGGAGAAAAGTTCAAACTTCTTGAAGTAAAAAACACAAAGCAAATAAATCCAATCAGTTTAGGCAACTTCACAATAACACAGTTACTCAGTACTTCAATGGTGACATTTTCAGGTCAAAGTCCTAACTACATGCCGTAGGTGTTTCGCGTTTTGTTAGAGAGATAGCGTTCCTTAAGGCGCTTCTTTTAAATAAGCGGAGTTGAGGTGTACCTCCCGGTACAATTATTATTAATCGTAATCATCCTTTATTCCATCACATACCTAATATAATGCCCTATTCATTCCATGTGTGTCCATTGATGATTAATAAGTTCATAGTTGTGAACAAACCCTCAGTAATATCATTTCCCGACTTCAGTAATTTTCTTCTTGACAAATATCGATTCCAATTCTCATAACATTCTTTCCGAACCTTTAAATATATCCCTAATAGTTAAACTATTTACACTGCCCCATGTACTACTAACACAGACTCATTATTTTCCAACTCCCATTTCTAATAATGCAATGAAAGAATGTAGGAAATTATTATTCGATATTCTTGGACCAGTTCTGGATCAAAATGATTAAATCGAAGGGACAGAAACGCATTTAATCATCCTAAACTCCACCGACAATGATTATAAGGAAGAATTTATTACTATAAAAATCACCCCTGTCCATCAACTACAGACTTACCGGCAGTCCACAGAATTACCGTACCCTCTTATTCTAATTTTCATCAGTCATTCCAGATTGATCTTCCTGTTAATATACTGCTACATCTGTTATAAATTAATCTCCACAATCTGAAACAACCGGTACTGAAAATGAATCCCAAACCATATCATGATTAAATTTATTTTAGTTCAGATCATGTAAATTATTGGACTAGAATAAATTACTGTGTGAAAAGTTAAAAGTAATTTCCCATTATTTGCAAAATACGTCGCGGTAGCAGAAAACCTTAATCTAAGTCAAGACATTGAAAACCAATATTTTGTTTTCATAGAAGAACGCTGACAGTAACTTCCTCTATCCGTTAGTTGGGGGCTTTGTTAATTACTTTTTTATATACTGGCTTTAAATAGTTATTTTTGTATATCTCAAAACTCTATTTTTTTGACATGTTGTGTTTTAGAAAAATCTATTCAATTGTCACATCGTATCAAAATAAATAATTTTGGAGGAACAGTGTGACTGTGAGCATGATTTTAGTGGTGGATTCCAGTTTTATCATCACATCACCGAAGTTGGTTTTTCGTGGTTCCTCATTTTCACACGAGGCAAATTTCGGGGCTGCTACCTACCCAGTACTACTTCTTTTCCGTCTCCGTGCCTGTGAAATCCTCTGTTTGCTAGAATGTCAAACCACTAACCAAAATATTGTATGGCCAGGGATGTTGACTTCATATTTCTACGTATCTCAGTTTTCTCTATTTTAGATTGTATCAGACCATTTTCTCTTCTTCTGCGCGGTTTGATGGTTCAGATGGTTGAGGCGCTGGCCTTCTGACCCTAACTTGACGGGTTCGATCCTGGCTCTGTACGGTGGTATTTGAAGGTACACAGATACGTCAGCCTCGTTTCAGTAGATTTACTGGCACGTTAAAGAACTCCTGCGGAACAAAATTCCGGCACCTAGGCGTTTCCGAAAACCGTAAAAGTAGGTAGTGTGCGACATAAAACCAAAACCATTAGGGCTATTATTAAGCTATTAGTCCTTTCTATTGTTGGCGTTCCACATGCGTTCCCAGAGTGACAACAAGCGGAACCAGTGCGAAACTACCTCGATCTCACCGTAGATTCCTTCTATCATTAAAATAACGCAAGTGAAAGTGAAACACAAGACTTGTCACAGTGGTTCTCTTTACCCACTCATTAGTGAAGTAATGGAACCTTTTTAAGTTTATAATTTCAATAAATTACACACAGTTTTTCAATTAATATTACACATTCACCTGAAATATCAACACTAAAACTTCACGGAAACTACTGTGCTAAAGCACAGAGTTTTTTCCGTTTTAATTTAATGGGCTAAACTAAAATTAGGAATGTTTTCATTCAGAATTCTATTTAACAAAGAGCAATGTGTACACATTCTACCGTGTTACAAAATGTGAATGGGAAATTCATTTTTAGTTTGCCTGGGGTCATATGTGCGTAACCAAATAAACAACAGCATTCTGTTGTTTGTAAATGCTTTCGAAACGGGAAAGAAATATCAGTTTTTCTGAAAGTGATCTAATCTATCTTCTCTCTCTGAAAAAACGAACCATTTTCGTTCACAGGTTATTCAATAATTTGTGCATACGTTCTACACCATAAGGATTAAGAAAAATAACTGAGAAGAAAATGCAGGTGAATTAATGGCGTGTGGACTGTTCGGATGCAACTTGCGCGTCTATGAGGATACGGCCCTACCTATTCTGAATTAGAATATTTTATTAACTTGTTTAATAGACGGTGGACAGTTATGAACATTAAGAGAAAGTCAATTGGAAGCAGAAAGAGAGAAGTGGATGCTTCTCCATTCACATCAAGAGATGATATCAGATTACAGTTTCTTGAAGAATTCGTGAATTGGTTGAGGACATGGTTTAGTATGACCTTGAAATACCTTTCGCCTTTTAGTAGACACTTTCAGGGCTCTCATACAAACAACAAGTATCATGATTGAGTTTATAAGCTTTGGTTTAGATCTACCTTGAGAAGAGATTTAGTTCTTATAGACAGTTGTGTGTTGCCAATTATAATGTATCTGTTTTACAAGTTTTTGAAGCTGAGAAGAAGATAAGAGTGCAGTGTTTGTTAGTATTAAGGTCCGCAAAATATAAAGAAATACATTTAAGCAAGAACAAGTTTGAATTCGATCAAGATTCATTGAACATAACTGATGAGATACAGTAGATATATGCAAAGAATCTTCCAGTGTGCTAGTTAAAGTAAATGAAACAGAAGTAGACTTCGATAACATGTTTCTTGTCATTTACATTTCAGATTAGGCAGCTTTTAAGGTAGCCAGTAATCATAATTGCAGGTACTCTATCTCGAACATACCAAATGAAACAGTGGAAAATGACATGTTTAATAGCTTAAACAGAGGTAGTTTATCGGTCCCATCAGAATTGCTCTTAAATGTGTGTACAAGTGTATATAAGATCATGCAGATTTTAATCTCTGAGGAATATCAAGTAGCATTCCTTCAGAGTAAGAATCAGAAGTGTGTACCTATTTATTCAGCTTGCTAGGCTAAGTGTAAGTGTTACAAGGGAGTGCTGTTCATATTGTGAAAAACCCCTATATGAACTTCTCTGCCCATTTTTACCCTATTATGCAAATATTTTGATACAACTGCACAAAACATGTTAATGATGCTGATGCTATGGTTAAAAGTTCTGGCAAAAAAAAAAAAAAACTGATTTTGTAAGTTGATTCCCAATGTAAAAAAACAAAAGGATTTTGATAGACATAGGATTGTATTGTTTTTTTCTAGTTGTAGCCATATGTTTGTTTATTCCCATATTTACATTGCCGAATTTATTTCAATTTTCACCTTGTTTTATATGTATCCAATGAAAACTGCTCTTCCACCAACGTTTTATTTGAGAAAACATCATTGAATGTTGACTTCCCGTATGTTACAAGTAATACGCCAAAGAGAAGCAGAACAGTGTTGCCAAGTTTCAGTGTCATGGCCTTAGTGTAGTCTGGCCATGGACTCACACCAGGACTCTTTGATACGAGAAGTGGAAAACATCAAAGGGAAAGCAACACGATTCTGGGTGATTTCCAACAAAGGAGTAGTGTTACGAAAATGTTGCAAACGATGGGATGGGAAGACTTGGGAGTACGAAGGGCCAGGTGCTCAACTATGTGGTGAGTTTCGAGCTGTCAGTGAAGAGATGGATTTAAATGACATAAGCTTGATCGGAGATTTTAAAAGTCAGAAAGAGATGAGCCAAGAAACCTTTTCTTGACACTTTACTATCTGTTTTGTCCTACTAATGTTCTTGTGATAACCGTCATCTCCGTTAGAATATCTTTGATCTCCTGCAGGAATGAGCTATTCCATTCTGTGAATTTCGCTAACCTCATTTTTGAGTTTTACTATCCCGACTAAGGATTGTGTTCCTTATATTGAATGTTACAGCTCATATACTGATTAGGATGCATCCTCTAATTACCTCCGTATTTGCATGGTATCTAAGGCATAATTCTAGGTTCGATTCAGAATTGACAAAATATGTTGCAAATACAAACAGCAAGAACGGATTCAAAGGCTCTAGCCAAAGCAGAAGCTCAACAAAAACAACAAAATAATTAACAAAATTGTAAAGAATTCAATGGAAATGTAAATATGTACAAAACAAAGATTTCAATAAACGGAGGATAGCAGGGAAAAACTATGGGGGGAGGGGTGCGGTGCGGGTCCTCTCCCTGGGTTGGTCCCCTTGGTGGTCCGGTGGTCTCTGCGCCAGAGTCAACAACAATTAAAACGTATGTACAACACATACAAACCCATTTAAAAATCAAAACACTAATAAAATCAACAATAAAAGGCCCCTAAGAGCTACTGTCAAAGGACAGGAGTGAAATAACTTCTATCGTTCTTTCGATTCAGACCACCTCCCAGTACTCATGACCCTTTCCTTCCCTTCCTCTATCACGCCTCTATACATCCCACTTTTCAATCGCAAAACTAACCGGCTTCACTTCAGAGAGTACATAAACACTCATATACAGTAAATGGCAATCCCAGTGTGAAAGATCCTGAAGAAATAGATGCCCTCGTGACCGAAATAATCAACACCATTATTTCGGCCGCTGAATCAACCGCCGTGGGACCGGCAGTGGTACAGTCCAGAAAGGACACATTGCCCAAAGAAATTCTGGACCAAATTAAAATAAAAAAACAATACCAGGAAACTCTGGCAGAATACTCGCGATCCCTACATCAAAGTCAAATGGAACAGGAAAAGGAGAAACCTCCTTCTACTTATTAAACATCAGGAGATAAATGCCTGGAAATCCAGACTAGCTGAGTTGAACGTGGCTGACAACTCTCTTCATAGGATGACTAAGAAATTCACTAGAAAACGGACTGGCATCCCCTCTCTTCATGGACTACTAGGATTAATTGGCCTAAACAGACCTGGACAAAGCAAATGCACTTGCTGACACACTAGAAAACACATGCGTCCCCAAAGATCACCCTTCTGATGATGAATTCACACATCAAGTTGAGGATGAGGTCGGAGAGCTTGGGAACACCAGTCTTCTCTTCAACTTCAAATTCATTTCACCCGTGAACTTCATTCAGCTATTCTTAAACTCAAAAACAGAAAACTCCAGGTTTGGATAACACCTCTGCATCCTTTCCGAAAAAACTTGCAAGAAAGTCACTCACATTCATCACCAAACTCTTCAATACCATATTCCGATATGGCTTTCTCACTTCATGGAGAACAGCCAAGGTCATCCTGATCCTCCTCGCAGACGCGGCGTTCTCACAAAACTACAGACCAATCTCTCTTCTATCCATTTTATCAAAATTATTTGAAACACTCCTACTCAGCAGGCTAAACACCATCATTGAAGATAGTAACATAATCAACGATGAACAATTTGGCTTCCGAAGTAAGCACTCTACGGTCCACCAACTCATGACTCTTACAGAGGAAATCACTAAAACCTTCAATGATAGAAGGCACAAGGGAGTCTGTTTTCTAGACATATCGCGTGCGTTTGAGAAGGTATGGCATGAAGGTCTCATATTTAAACTTAACACATTAGGTATCCATTCTTACATGATTCAAATATTCAAAAGCCATCTTTCAGACCGGAAATTTCAGATCCAAGTAGACGAAACCCTGTCGAGCCCCCGCAAGATCCTGGCGGGTGTTCCCCATGGTGGAGTTCTCTCTCAGATTATTTTTAATTTGTACATGGCTGACATACCTAAGTCAATGCACGCGAAGGTCTACATGTATTCTGATGATACGGCGATTTCCTCTGTCTCTTGGCAACCACCTAGAGTACTAAATTACATCCAGGATGCCCTCCCCATTCTCGAACCATGGCTTCGAAAGTGGGGAAACAAATGTTAATAAGAATAATGCAACCCTATTTCCCGAACGTACTAGGACTAACCCTCTCCCACTGGTCTTTTTTGGCGAATTGATCCGGTGGAGAAATGCTACTAAATACTTAAGTGTTATCGTAGACAGAGGACTCACTTTCAAAGAACACATCAATTCCATTTCGGCTCAAGCGAATAGACGCTTATCTGAAATTATCCCTATTATGAAAGCCGATCAAGGCCTAAATCTAAAAAACAGGATCAGGCTGTATAAGACATCCCTTCGAACAATTTTAGAGTATGCCAGTGCGGTCTGGGGAATGGCAGCCAAAACCCACCTGGATAACGTGCAGCGCGTCCAAAACCGTGCGCTGAGTCTCATCTCGGGTGCACAATGCATTGGAAAGAATCAGGACATCCATCAATCCCTAAGGATTGATGAGATTAGAAACATAATAATGAAGACGTCCCGAAAATTCTATTCTGGACTAATCCGCAAGCCCAATCATCTCATCTCTACGTTGGACAACTATGATACCCCCTGCCCCCGCTACACGGAAACCAAGGTAACGCTAGATTAGTCGCCCCTAAAAAGGGCGCAGGTAACACTGTGACCAGTTCCGATTTCGTTCCAACATTTCCCCTCACCCCACGCCAATGGAGTTTAGATAATCTTGTTAAGAGATAGCACTCCAGACCTCAATAAGTCGGCGCTCTAAAATCCTCAACAGAACCGCCACGTCCAGATTCTGTCTGAGACGTGAGGCATGGCCGACAGAGGAGCTCAATTAAGCGAACCGGTATCGGTACGTCACACACCACCTATGAGAGGTGGCTCATACCGATCACCAGGGATGTTGGTAATATCTTATCCTCATGCAAAGTTAATGTTTTCTTTTACGTATATGCGGATGTTTTGTCGGACATTATAACCTGAATTATTGTTTTCCTTTTGCATTCTTTTATGTGAGGTGTTTTAATCATTCTTTCATTATTCAGCCAGCCCCTTCCGAGCGGCAGTCCTCCTTTTCGATTGTTTTTCTTTTATGTTCCTTGTATCTTGATTATAAACAACGCGAGATATTTTGATAACATTTGGTTCTGTGCCAGTTTCTTTTATTTGCCATGCCTTACTGGAGACTTTTTTCTGGTACGTACTGTTGGTTCAATCGTACGTGCTTCCGCTGCATATCGGTCCATACATTTGGGCGCTGACTTCGGAAAATATCAAGATCGTATTTTGCTCTTTTCTGTCTCCTTTCCAAAACTTGTCATCACGTGAGATTTCCACTTTTCATTCCTGTGGTTTCCAAATTCTTAAACCGTGTTCGATCGATTTAGGCAGTAAGCTCACATCCAATTTTTTTCAAATTTACAAACATTTTGAACCTTTACAGTCCAGGCTTCGTAAGGAGTTCGTCCACCTAGTTTACTTGTAGGACATCTGTTCCTAATATAATTTCCTTTTGCAACAGCCTCTGCCCAGAAAGAAGGAGGAAGTCTGGATTGCATTAGTAAACATCTGGCCATGTCTACGAGTGTACGTTTTTTTTTCGCTACTCCATTTTGTTCCGGGTTACATGGAATCGTCAGGCGTCGTAGGATCCCGCAGCTCTTCAATAGTGCGTCGAATTGGAAATTCACGTACTCCGTACCATTATCAGACTGCAAAATCTTTATCTCCGTGATTCCAAATATTTTCTGAAGTCCTGAAACTCATTAACGACTTTATTGTTCTGACGAAGGCACTTCACATCATCCAGTCGCATCGTCGACGAATTTGAGGAGTTAACGCGCGTTTCCATTCCAAGAAACCCTCATAGGGCCACAAATATCGGAATGAATCAATTCCCTGGTCCCATTCTACTATCGAACTTCTTCGGAAAAGGGGTACGTGTCATCTTTCCCTGGAGACAGATCTCACATTCGAAATCCTCTTCAGTGTCAATGACTTCGATTCCCTCTATCCTTTTATTCTTCACTGCCTCGGGTAGATCCGTTATGTTTAGATGTCCCAAACGAATGTGCCAGTCCATAATAGACCCTTTACGCGTATATTCAGCTCGGGAAATCTTTCCCTGTTCTTCGGTGTACTACCAATTAACGAAATAAATTCCGTCGTTTCTATGTGGAACGAACAAGGTACTATCGTTCGCATCTGTAATTCGAGCGGATATTTTGTCAAACACTACGCAGTGGTCCCTGTCTACGATCGTTCCGACTGAGAGTAGATTAGTATGCAGATGAGGTAGGTATAATGTATCGCACAGGTTGAAACTTTTATCACAACCATCAAGCTCATCGACATTGTCACAACACATTTGGCACTTATTTTCGTTGTAGAACTGTTCGCTAACTTTAAATCGTCAGAAACATCGGATTCTACTTGTGAACAATAGTCCAGATGTTTACACATGCGCGATGTACAGCCGCTGTCGAGGCACCACACTGTATCAGCGTCGCGGTCCGTCACGAACTTGCACGAGTTCAGTTCTGATGTACAGTAATATACAGCGAGGCACTTCCTTCGGCCTTGTGAGCATTGTCATGATCATTTTACTCGATTTTCACTCCTTCCCCTTATGGCCTATCTTTTTACAACGATAACAACGAAGTGATCTGGATCCTCCTTTTTCGCCTTTATCGACTTTGCTTGTGGGCTTTCTATAATTCTTATTCCTGTGTTTCCGTTCAACATTCACACAGTTTTGCATCATGTTGTTCCGATCACTGCTCCTCGCGTCACTTTCTTCGACAATTTTTATGCGCAACACCTCGGGCTTTGGAAGTTCGTCGCGAGATTCTATCGCGCACTGAAAGTATTCGAAACTGACTGGCAAGCTATACAGAAGTTATATGGCTAACAAATCATCGTCGATTGCCACGTCTATACCATTGAGCTTGTCCACGGCGTCTTAAAATCTCCGCAAATGGTCGCGTACATCCCCATCTTCACTCATTCTTTGAAGCACGATCTGCTTTCCGCGCTGGGCCCCTTCGATTGGTAAACCGACTCTAATTTCAGCCACTGTTTCAGTTCCGAGGGTTGAATCGCCAAGATGATATCTGACATTGCTTCTCTGTCACGTTCTTCCCATTCTGCAATTGCGGCCGCGTTCTCGCCGACCGGTTCAGGCTTAACCTTTATCCCAGCTACGTACGCCCACGTACGATTTTTTACTAACACAGCCTTCATGTGAATTTTCCACGTGTCAAAGTTGTCCTTTGACAACGTCTCGATGCGCAGCATACTTGAAGTGTTCATCTTCACACACTATTTCTTCGCAGAAGACACTTGGCTAAATATTTAGTTCAACCTCGCCAACAACGCGCGACGCGATGTTTTCACGCGTCTATTTTTCAGTGTATTTTATCACTACGCATTTAATCACTTTCCAAACGCGCATCCTGGGCCCATAACCTGTAGAAAAGGCACGATTTTTCGGAAAGTAATAAGGTCAGCACGGTTTATATTAGAGTGACACTATTTATTACACACGTAAATCACAGATGGATGCAGTGAAAACAATAGACGTGAAGATTACAATCGTGACGTGTCAGAATGGAAAATAAAACCGTAGCGTGTAGATGGCGCTACTTGATGGTGGCTCAGCCAGAGTCATATGAATATATATAAATATTCTCAACAGAAATACATGATAAAACTGTTAGAATGATATTTAAAACATCATTTTGAATGTTTCAAAATAAATTAAGGTGCGAGATTCCTCATTCTATTCGCTCTCATGAGCACATAACCTGTTGCCTTAGTTCTGAAGTGGTGGACAATTTCTTATATTCAGCACGCCATGAAAGGAAAGTACACCCGAAATAATAATGTTATTGGCTTTACGTCCAACTAACTACTTTTTTACGGATTTCGGAGACATCGAAATGCCGGAATTTAGCCATGGATTAGTTCCTTTACGTGCCAGTAAATCTACCGACACGAGGCTGACGTATTTGAGCTCTTCAAATATCACCGGACTGGACCACGATCGAACCTGCCAACTTGGGGTCAGAAGGCCAACGCCTTAACCGTCTGAGCCACTCAGCCCAACTACACCCGAAATGATTATCTTAAACCAATGAACGGCCTTGGTAATGCTAACATAATATTGACATATGGCATAGCAACGCTTGACACAACGATGTTAACCTTAGTAATGAAACGTTCAGACACTAAACATATAATAGTTTTGTACACATTGAAGAGCATGAGTGCAAAATCTCTATTGACTCTAAACATTGATATTTAACAACATGGACGAGCTTCAGTTTGGTGTTGTCTGCTTGATAACAGATAACCACAGCATGAAGCGGAAGGTGTTGGTATTGTAAAACCCTGAGTTACAAACCCAGCTAAGCCCTCCAAGTCACTATTTCTTCTGTGCAACAGTATACAGATTGTTCCACTGGCACACTTATAAGTTTTGTTATTCTCCAAGATCCAGCCAAGCATTTTCGCAGGCAAGTACATATTATTGTAAAATACGCTTTCATCTAAATCACTCGACATTTTAAAACACATAGATACTGACGGAATATCACAATATCAATTACATTCTATCTAAATTCATATTTTTTGAGGAACACGAATAGGTTCACAGTTTGGACCTAGAGAAAAGTCTTCCCTAACCTCAGATTTATTCTCAAAATGACGTATGCACACTATAGTTTTGTCATCGACTTCAAAATAATCACGATGTATATTCCAAACCCATTTCTCTCTTAATGTTTTATTCAGTAGACAAATCTATATAAATAAAATTGTAGGGGGTCCGCTGTCTGTAATTTCTTTTGTTTTGCCAATTTTTGAGATATTTATCCGTTTTAGGTCAACGTGGTTTTTACGTTTCGTGTCTGTTTGTTTGTCTGTTTGTCTGTTTGTCTGTTTGTCTGTTTGTCTGTCTGTTTGTTTGTTTGTATGTTCCACTATCACGTCGAAACGGCTGGATAGATCTCAACCAAACTTCATATTTAGAGTAAACTCATCCCGGGGATGGTTTCGATATGCATATCATTTTAAAATCTTTCAATACTCGGGGGGTTTATAGGAAAACCAGAATGGTTTTTCCACCATCACGTTGAAAAGGCTGGATAGATCTCAACTAAACTTCATATCTAGAGTATACTCATCTCGGGGAAGGTTTCGATATGCATATTATTTTAAAATCTTTGAATAGACCGGGGGTTTATAGGAAAACCAGAATGGTTTTTCCACCATCACTTCGAAACGGCTGGATAGATCTCAACCAAACATCATATTTAGAGTATACTCATCCCGGGGAAGGTTTCGATATGCATATCATTTTAAAATCTTTGAGTACACGGGGGGTTTATAGGAAAACCAGAATGGTTTTTCCACCATCACGTCGAAACGGCCGGATTGATCTCAACCAAACTTTATATCTAGAGTACACTCATCCCGGGGAAGGTTTCGATATGCATATTATTTTAAAATCTTTGAATAGACGGGGGGTTATAGGAAAACCAGAATGGTTTTCCTCCATTTTCTCTTATACTATTGATTTTCTGTAAACTTCGTTTGCCGTAGGTGAAACGTCTCTTCATTATAAACAACTTTCGTTATGCTCATAATTTACCTTACTCTTCACATGACGGAGAAATTTACAATTTTCCTCTGGTATCATGCTCTGCATTGAGTGACCGACGGACCGACAACGAACCTACAGGTTACCATGGCAACGTCTCTGACTGCATGCCAGCAGGCAAGTAACGTATTGCCATTTTCCTCAACATGCTTTTAAATTCGTGGTTGTTCCTTGGGTAGAAGGCAAGAGAGGCGTCAATCGGCCTATCTGCGGGATATTGGCGGAATCGTTGGATGTTATAACCACCCTCGAATAGATTAAGTAATAACACCATTAGTCATATTCTTATTATTCGTTTACATAAGGATCACTGGACCTAAATTTCTCCTCTGTTACCGCTTTATTATATCCATAACTCACACTAGCATAATTTATTGAGGGGCATTTAATTTTCCAATACATTCACTTGGCATTTACACATGTGTCGTTATCCGGCTGTCCTCAGTTATAATCCATTTTCTATTACTTTCAACTTTCTTAACTGCATTATTTTCTTCCTTAATTACGCCGTATGTACGCGAGTGCTACAAACTACAGAATGTATTTCCACCAAGACTCATATTTAGAATACACCTGCCCTTGATAGGTTTTAGGGCAAATATTGTTTCTAAATCCCTGAACTGACTGGGGGTTTATACGAAATCGAAACAGTAATTTTGCACTTCCACAAAATATACACAACCAAACTTAATGGAAATCCACCTACCTTTGTAGAAATTAATTTCTAAACCTTTTTTCTCATGTGCATCATTTCGATACGTGGATTAATAAGGGAGATATCATTAACGGACCGTTTTTCTGTACAAGTCCCATCGGACTTAGCTCACGAGCGGGTGCGTGTAAAGCGTATTCCTTACAACTTGAAAACTACTGAAGACATTCGAACCAAAATGTATATTTACAGTAGCATCCACCTGTCCAAAGGTAGGTTTTAAACGTAAATAAACCGAGCTCGATAGCTGCAGTCGCTTAAGTGCGGCCAGTATCCAGTATTCGGAAGATAGTAGGTTCGAACCACACTGTCGGCAGCCCTGAAAATGGTTTTCCGTGGTTTCCCATTTTCACACCAGGCAAATGCTGGGGCTGTACCTTAATTAAGGCCACGGCCGCTTCCTTCCCACTCCTAGCCCTTTCCTGTCCCATCGTCGCCGTAAGACCTATCTGTGTCGGTGCGGCGTAAAACAACTAGCAAAAAAAAAACGACGTAAATAACATTTCATATTACGGAATGGACTGGTGGTTTATAGGGAACCGAAATGGTGATTTTACTCTCCCACAATACATACACAACAAGACCAACCTGACTGGAAAATCGACCAAACGTGATGGAATACCACCTCTAAATTTTTTTTTATGTGCATTTTTTCGTCGGGAGGATTAATAAGGGAGATATCATGAATGGTCAGTTTTGCAGGTTAAGTCCAGCGGACATAGCCCAAAAGGTGTTTTACATGGAGCAGATTCCTTATCTATATAAATCAAATCGTAACGACTATGTGCCTCTACACTGACTATATTGGCGAAATTTACGTACAGCTTTCCGTTTAAGGGCTAATAATGACCATCTGCATAATTTTTGGTTTAGTTTCCTGAAAGTCCTAATTTTTACCCGCCTCGCCCAAAATCAAGATTGCGGCATAATCTGCCAGAAGGAAAAGAAGATAATTGAAATTTGACAAAATTATACGTTTTAGCCTGTAAAGAACGGAAAACATCCAAGATCATTAAATTTTTCACTTTTTATCCCCGAAGAATATCGAAATATGCAGGCAATTTTAATTATGGTGCAGACCTTCGGAAATTACTATCACATAACAGATTACACAATCTCCGTACAACCTTGGTCTTATGACATTTTGCCGTATCTGTATCCCTTTTACGTTTGATTTTTCTCTATTAATCGATGTTAAGTCAATTTGGAATTTTCACATGCATAATTCATACTTTCGATTACATATATGAAATACAGAATCATCAAACTCTTCACGAAAATTGGCCCACCCAGTAGCCATATTTGAGCCAAATGCTATGTATGTAGCTGTCACATAATTATCCGAAAAGTAATGTAATGTGAGATAATCTTACAAAAACGTTACCCTGTTCCATGTTTCTAACTCAATCTGACCCAAGAATAGATGACATATCATAGGACCAGCCATTTAGGCCACTAAATCCGGCGTGTCTTTTGGTATAATCCTTTGTCGATATGACGTACGTTTTGTAGCAGTTAATCTGTATATGAAGGTCTTCAGTATTGTAAACACGCATATACTTTCGTATGTCGATCTATATATATTCACTGATGTCGATTTGTAGCGATTGAGAAAGGGTGGGTCTGCTATTGTAATCAGTACTCCCACACCGACTTTTTAGACTGGCAGTATGAAAGGGTTCCTTCTCCAACTCCTGTGTAACTGTCATTAGTAAGGAAGGCCTACAATTGTAATGAATAATTCACTTCTCGATTTGACTTGCAGAAGGCATGCAGTTTTGTTTAAAACTCCCCTACCCGATTGTGTTTGGCAGTAGGCAAGGGTGCCCGCCATTATAAAGAAATGTCCTCATCTAAAATGTGACTGGCATTAGGCATAGTGGCCTGCTATTTTGATGGAAACTCACCAACTTGGTGTGACTGGCAGTAAGCTGGCTGGAAGTAGGAAAATGGGCCTGTCATTATAATGATAACTGCACAACTCAATTTCGAGTGATAGTAGGGTAATTGCCTGCCATTATAATAAAAACTCCTCAACTGTAATCTGTCTGGAAGTAGGAAAGGGGGCTGCCATTTTAACGAAAATTCCCCAAATCGATTCTGTCCGCGTAGTAGGCAATGGGGCCTGCAATTATAATGTAAACTTCCCAACTCGATTGTGAATGGCAGTAGGCAAGTGAGCCTGCCGTTATATCACAAATCCGTAACAAACACTTTACATTGGAAACAACGTACGGGGACCTCCCCATGCTCTTTCTCGGGTAACGCTAAGAGACATGCAATTTTAAAACAATCTAATTTACTGCATGTTCACTATTTACTTCGATATTCGAATACAATGTAGAATACCGTAGCGAAGCACGGGTACATTCGCTAGTCTGCAATATATCACAAAAACCTAATATGAGAGGCATTGCCTTAGTTACAGTTAAATCTGGTTTACAACATGATCAATACTAACACATTATCACATACTGCGTATAGTTACAGATCCTAAGTGTTCACTGCCTCATGTCAATACACTTGCACACTTATATTCTAGAAATAAGCTAACATTTGTCGCAAAACGCCATAAAATTACACAGACTACATACAATAACAACAAACCAAAACAAACCCTCATTTACAACATGTCCGGCTACTCGATTCGCCATCTTTGAACGATCAAGAGTAGCATTAAGGTCTGAGGATTGGAGTCGGTCTTGGTTATGTCAAAATATTGTTGTGAAGTTTTAATATGGTGGTCAAAATAGATGGCAGTGACATCGCTCTTGTGATATCCGTCGTCTCTGTTAGAATATGTTTGATCTCCTGCAGGAATGAGCTATTCTATTCTATGAATTTCGCTAACCTGATTTTTATTTTCGCTATCCCTATTGTCGATTGTGTTCCTTATATTGAACGTTACGATTCATAATCTGACTAAGATGGATGCTCTAATGACCTTTGTATTTGCATGGTATGTAATGCATAATTCTAGGTGGAAGTTCGTAGTATCTTAACCTCATACATAGTTAATGATTTCCTTCACATCTATGCAGGCGTTTCGGCGGACACGATATACTGAATAGTTTCCTTTTTGCATTCCATTATGTTAAGTGTTTTAGTCATATAGATTTTATTTATTCTTTCATTATTCAGCCAGCCCATTCTGGGCGGTGATGTCCTTGTTTTCTTAAATTTTCCTTTTGTGTTCCTTGTATCTTGATTATAAACAACGTGAGATATTTTGATGACATTTGGTTTTGTGTATGTTTCTTTTATTCACAAGGCCTTACTGGAGACCTTTTCTGGTACGGACTGTTTTCTCAGTCGTGCGTGCTTTTGCTGCATGTCCGACTACACCTTCTGCCGAGGTAAGGTATTATGAACCCAAACTCTGTTCATTTACCTGTCGCAAAAATATGTGTATTTGTACGGCAGTTAAGTGATGAGATTCTCTCGTCGTATGAGATGATATGAAGAGCTACTCAATATTGGTGCTCTATTTACGTGATTTCCTAGTACACCTCTTCAGTGATGCTTAGGCCATGTATGACAACTGATGGCAGAGCTGTTGAGGATCCAGCCAGCCTTAGGGCTGAAGACTGAACATATATACAAGGCTATATGACAAGCATGCTCCAGTTAGGCAAGCTAGAGTCACTCGCTCACCTGCACCTGGGTTAACTAGCGTTATAAAAGCAACGATGGCTGGCCGTGACGCAATATTCCTCCGACACAAGGAAACAAATAATGAAATGGATTTTGAAGAGTACCGTCTTTTACGTACCAGAACACAGCGATTAATTTTGCAATAGCAAATTTAATTACATTAAAAATATAACAAGGAACTTAAATGCACGTGACACCTGGAGCCAACTTTGAGCTATGGGAGATGGAAAATGTAAGGAGACTCACGTGCCAACTATATCTCTCGATACACTAAACTCTCACTTCGTAACTAACCCAATAAAGGAATCTCAACCTCAAAATCATATCCATCTAATTAAAAGAATTAGTGATCCTACAGAAAACGAAAATAATTTCTCCATTCTTCCTGTCAGTGTAAATGATGTAAAGCGTATGTTTTGAATTCAGTTAAGTCACAAGCTAAAGGAGCATTTATAACATCCCAATAGGTTTTATGAAAAAATATTATTGGCGCTGTCCTATCAATCATTACCCACTTCGTAAGCTACTGTCTAACCACAGGTCGTGGAAGGATGCTCTAGTAACCCCGATATTAAAGCAAACCACAGCAAATGTGCCATCTGATTACCGGCCTATTTTGATTCTTCCCCTTCTCTCGAAAGTCCTTGAACGAGTTTTACACGAGCAGGTAGTAGAATTCTTAACCAGTCATTCTCTTTTTGACCCATTGCAATCTGGCTTCAGAAAGGGACGCAGTACTATGACTGTCATTCTTCGGGTAACATATGACATAAGATTAGCAATGGACAAACTCCAGGTGACGATTCTGACACTCCTTGACTTCAGTAGTGCGCTGTACACGATAAATATAGACATACTATTATCCAAGCTCCACACTATGCATACCGGCCCGATAGCCCTAAATTTTTTTAAAGTCGTACCTTATAAATCGCCGCCAGTGCTTAGTGGTAAACAATAAAAGACCCAATGGGCTAGATAATTATCCGGTGTCCTTCAAGGGTCTGTTATATGGCCCCAATTTTTCGTCTTGCATATTAATGAGATATCCTTCAAACTTCAGTATTGTAACTACCACATACATGCTGATGTTATGCAGATATACAAACACACCACTATAAACAATTTATATGAAGCAGTTCACAATATTAATTCAGATACTGAAAGGCTAACCGCCTATTCTAAACCAACCACTTAATTCTAAATCCTCGTGAAACACAAATTATTATCATAGAAAACTCTAAATTATTACATGTAATTAGCAGTATCAATCCTCTTCCAATCATCATCAATTATATTGCTGGACCATACCCTAGGAATGTAACTGATCTTTGAATCTCCATCAATGAGAATCTGACCTGGAATGAACACGTAACTAATCTATTTAGAAAGGTTTATGCAGTTCTATATCCTCTGAAACGTCACAATAATGCTTTCCCGCAAAACCTTAAATTAAAATTAATCCAACCACTACTATTCCCAATTTTAGGCTACTAGTACTAGTCAATTTAATTTTGAGCAAGCTTTGAGACTTCAACGAGCACAAAACCCATGCATACGAAATGTCTTCCAATTGCGCCATGACGCTCATGTTACACCATATTTCTAAACATTGGGATGATTGAGCATAAATGAATGAAGGAATTTTCACCTTAATTAAGGTACAGCCCCAGCATTTGCCTTTTGTGAAAAAGAAAACCATCTTCAGGGCTGCCAACCGTCGAATCCGAACCCACTATCTTCCGGATGCATGCTCACAGCCGCACGCTCCTAACAGCACGGCCAACTCGTCCGGTAGGAAGGAATTTAAAACTAAGAAATTCATGGACGCAAGAAAGAAGACAGGCCCCAGTTAGTGAGAGGATGAGCTAGTTTTGTGAAGATAAGAAGAACAAGAAAACCAGTGCTAAGTAATGGTTCTACCTCCTTAGATGGTGAAACGAAATATATAATAATAATAATAATAATAATAATAATAATAATAATAATAATAATTTTTTACGTCCCACTAAGTTCATTTACAGTTTTCAGAGACGACAAGGTGCCGAAAATTTGTCCCGCAGCGGTTCTACGTGATAATAAATATACCGGCATTGGGTTGACATATTTGAAAACCTCAAAATAACACCGGACTGACTCAGGATCGAACCTGCCGACTTGTGATCAGAAAGCCATCGCCCTAACCTCCTGAGCAACTCATCCCGACTGTTTCAGTCTGAGGTGGTGAGCATGAGGTGTCCCACTGAGTCTCGCATTATCTCTACTTCTTTTGCCTCTATCCTCACGATCTTTCTTGCTCCATTGGTCTTTTCCAGTTCTGAAGGTACAAAGTTTGCGAAGTCGAGAGTACCTTCCATTTTCGCACCTCTCATTACCTTCGAGTTTCTCTACATCTTCGTTCGTCGGACTTCTTCATGTTTCTATTACGATCACTGCCAATAGGTGCGGATTATCCCGGTTTTTTTTACCCTTATTAATTTCCCTGTTGATGGAGGCGGTAGAATGCACCCACGGTATCCTTCGCCTATCATAAGAGACGACTGAAATGCTAAACTCTCAAGGACTCTCAACTTAGGAGCGTGGGTTGGCCGCCATAGAGTCCCTATCTGAGCCTGTCGTTGCTTCCATTTACTTGTGCCGGGCTCCTCATTTTCATCTTATATAGCCACTACAATCTTAGCCATATTAAAACAACAGTCAATATCATTATGTGGCTTTTGCCTAAGCATATACTTGAATTAGTACTTCTTGAATTCTCCAGGCGTGTACCATTTTTAAAATAATGTGAAGAACCAACTATAAAGGATAAGATGGTACGTTGTGAATGAATTATCTTTTATCACTCGTGCCAAATATGTCAGAATAAGATTTACGCAGTTTTTACCGTATGAAGAATACTAATTATAAAGTTAAACTAATACCAGTACAAAGGATTTTAGATCCTATTTTGGTACTTTCAATAGGATGTGGTTTAGTATAAATTAAGTCGTCCTATGATGGAACGAGGTAGGCAATTGGAACAGTAAATAATATGGAATACAGACTCTTCCATGACACACACACACACGCGCGCGCGCGCGTTCGCGTGCGCGCCGGAGGTGCCGGAATTTAGTCTTGCAGGAGTTGTTTTTATGTGCCAGTAAATCTACCAACACGACGCCGACGTATTTGAACACCCCTTCAAATACCACCGAAGTGAGCCAGGATCGAACCTGTCTAGTTGCGTTCAGAAGGCCAGCGCTTCAACCGTCTGAGCCGCAACTCAGCCCGGTGAGAGAGAGAGGCTCACAAGACGACATTGACTCGAAAGATATGTCTGATGTCTCGCGAGTTAAAAAAGCAATTATATTTGGCCGTCAGAGATAACAATACTGACATAACCAAGGACAATGCTCGTATCGACAGAATACAAAAATAGTAGACCAGATAATAAAAAATAAAAAATTAAAAAAATTGGCGTATGGCTTTAAGTGCCGGGAGATCCCAGGACGGGTTCGGCTCGCCAGGGGTGCAGGTCTTTCGATTTGACCACCGTAGGCAACCTGCGTCGTGCTGAGGATGAAATGATGATGAAGACAACACATTAACCCAGCCCCCGTGCCATGGAAATTAACCAATGATGGTTAAAATTCCCGACCCTGCCGGGAATCGAACCCGCGACCCCTGTAAGCAAAGGCCAGTACGCTAACCATTTAGCCATGGAGCCGGACGACCAGATAGTGAAAATGTATTTTAGAATTCTAAGAAAAGGGATATGTGCCAAGAAACATTGACAGAATATTGTAAGCTACTATAAGTCTCTAGAGTTGAAATCTATAAGCACGAAATGTTAAAAGCAAAAATTCAGTGTTCCAAACACTGAAAACCAATAGCGGGTTACGCATCACTTTACACGCTAGCGTATTGGACTCCGCAGTCGCTTATCTTCGAGCCTCAAAGATGCTCCCCAATATTACACCCCATGAATAAAGCATATGTATTACGCCTTACACCATCTCCCTAGTACCATTAATACAATGTATGTAGCCGCCATCTTGTGCCAAGTTCAGCTCAAAAAGCCCCCAGACCATGTCTCCCCTTGTCTAGTTAGGTTAAGTCTGGGATTAGATATCAAACTTGTGACTGTAACGCCCTTGTAAGGTTAAGACTGGCGTCAAATGCGTGCGTGTTAGGTTAAGCTAACACTCATATCTATAATCACGTTGGCAGTTAGGTTAAGCAGGCATTCTTGGGTATCAAACTAGGGACTGGAAAGCTAACGCGCTTGTAAGGTTAAGCCTACGGTCGAATCGAGGGCCTGTGAGGTTAAGCTTGGATTCGAATCCGTACCTGTTAGGTTAAGATTGTACTCTTGACCAAAATCACGTTGGCAGTTGGGTTCAGCTTGCACTTTTTGGCATCAAACTTGGATATCTAAGGTTTACGCCCTTAAGCCTAGGATTGAACCCGGGGGTCTGTGATGCTAAGCCTGAACACGTAGCCAGTGTAACACCATGTGAGGTTAAAGGTGCGCTCTTAGCAAGCAGCCCGCACCGCGCTGTGATGGCACCCATCTGTTCAGACCTCGTCATGGGGTCACCGGATACCGGATGCCGCCGAACTCTCCAAAAGTATCTAATATGACAATCAAATACGATATTGTGTACCTTAAGATATGGTAGTAAAATGTGACTAGGGAAATGATACGTTAAATAAGAAAATAAAATCTGGTTAAAACACTCTTTTTTGCATTAAAAATGGCTATGACGTGTAAAATATGGCTATGATATATGACGCGGTTATGCTAAAATGTGATAATACAATCACATTTAAATTAACTTAAAAATAATATTACGAAACAATATTAAATTTGCTAGTTGATTACTACTAGTCACCATCCTTATCGTAAACTGACAAGGAAATTATAGGTATGCTGTACCTTAGTGGTATCTTTAAGATACTCTGTATAATAATTCCCGTCTTCAGATAGGCTAATTGTTATCTCCTACTGCTGTTAGTATAAATGAGCTACCTCGTAGAAGGTGTACTACAGTTCTTTCTACGAAGTTAGACACATCGTCCATAATGGTGAACACAGGGGCTCTTTCCATATTCTTGGCACTCATGTGCCAGTACGCTGTAAGTGATTTCATTGTATTATAGATTATTGTTGTTAAAGCAACAGGTCTAATGAGCGGCACCTCACAAGAAGTCGAAAGGAGAATAAAACATGAGAAATGGGAATATTTAAAAATTCACAGGGTTATTAATACCTTAAATAATAATAATAATAATAATAATAATAATAATAATAATAATAATAATAATAATAATAATAGCAGACTGAATTGCTGCAACTCTCCTCAGTAATATATTCATTGGTGGACATGATCGAATTCCAGCGGAGTCGATCAGAATTTTAATTTCTTAACCTTACCGAGTAGAGCTTCCGTTGCTCAGGCGGCAGCGCGCCGGCTCTCACCGCTGGGGTCCGTGGTTCAAATCCCGGTCACCACATGTGAGACTTGTGCTGGACGAAGCGGAGGCGGGACAGGTTTTTCTCCGGGTACTCCGGTTTCCTCTGTCATATTTCATTCCAGCAACTCTTTCCAATATCATTTCATTTCATCTTAAGCATTGCCCCAGAGGAGTGTGACAGGCTTCGGCAGCCGGCACAATTACTATCCTCGCCGCTGGATGGGGGCTTCATTCATCCCATTCCTGACCCAGACGAATGACTGGAAAAAGACTGTGGATTTTCAGGGGATTTTCATTCATTTTCTTTCCAGAGTAAAATTACTGTGTGTGTTAGGACGTTAATAATAATAATAATAATAATAATAATAATAATAATAATAATAATAATAATAATAATAATAATTCCGGCTCCATGGCTAAATGGTTAGCGTGTTGATTTTGGTCCAAGGGGTTCCTGGTTCTATCCCCGGCTGGGTTGGGGATATTAACTTCCATTTAACTTTCCTTTTTGTTGTGGCTGGGTTTTTTTGCTGTCTTTATTTACAATCCATCATTGGCCTCATCCTCATAGACACGCTGGTTGCATAGAGGGCGTCAACTTGAAACATCTCCAGCAGGCCTCTCCAATTATTATTATTATTATTATTATTATTATTATTATTATCATTCACAATATTACAATTGGTGAGCGTTTCAACTAGGCGTGCTATACCGGGTTATTGACCTAACATGTTACACGAAAATAACTTCTAAACCATTAAAGATATCAGCATTCAGTTTTCATCTTCGTAAATGGTACGCAAGGGTCTTGTAAAATAACGTGCTAGTTAGTCTCATGGGGTGATTAACAACCGAGATATTGATACTAACTTCATATTTTTAAATAGAACGGCACAAATTTATACAGATGATTTTAAAGTATCAAACTATTCAGAACCTATTGTTTGATAATATTAACTTGTTCGTTTCTTGGGCAAAAAATATTCTACTGTGGATAACATTGTACTCTGACTTAGATGAAAAGAAGAACCAATTGAATAATGTAAAATGCGTTTCTGAAATACTGATTTGTTGATTCTCAATAGTGCCATTTTTCCTAGTTCTCCGTTTTCGAGGTTTAGGAGCCGTTTAGTGAAGTTAAATCTTAATTTAGGGCCATAAATTTGAATGTGTAAAACGACTGGATAACACAGTGAGGAACTACTGTCAGGCACTGTCTGAAGTCTGCGCTAAGCAAGTTCACTTTTCTAGCGAAAGGTGATTTTTTGTTCATATAAGTAGCTGACCTACTGCTGAAAGAGCGTAAAGGGATGCATGGATGTCTCATCCCGTACTATTAGCTTAACCTGTCTGTCTCTGTCTTCTGACATTCTTATGTTAGACATAGATGATTGCAAACTACAATTCACCTTTCTCGAAACGTATTGTTTTAGCTTCACTTGTTTGTCTCTGTAACTGCCTATTTTATCTTTGCCACTTCTGCCTTTGTTTACTGTTTTCATCTTCCTCTTGGAGTTTTAGTACGTTGGATAGTCGGCTCATATAAACATTTGTTGATTTAACACATGAAATCCATACAGCCTTTGACGATCGAAAATTCTTTCAAGTGAGCCCTCATACTTTCATGGATGTCATGTACTCCCGAAGGATTTTTGACGAATGCGGATGCAGCAAAAGCAATGGTGTAAACTCCACAATCGATTATGTTTGCCAAATGATGTACTCGGTGATAAACAATGGGACAGGAGTCCGGAACGGCCTAAATATAAAATGCTTCTGTTGTGACAACGAAGTATTACTGTTTAAACAATCGTTAATATTAATTTTGAAGACATCATTAAAAATACGTATACAATGCGTGACATAATGAATGTTTTGACATTTCCTCTACTATCTATATGTGTAGAGCCGATTGAACTAAGTCCAAAGCTCCAAGCTCCGATGGAAACGAAAAGCATTTTGAGGCCAGATTTTTTTTCTGTGGAGAAAATGTAATAAATTAACATAATCATCCAGCAAATAATCCCTGGATTACAATTCATTCCAAAAATCTGTCATTATAGTGCGGACAAATGGAGACGATGTCTACTACCCAAACACTTAAAAGCTCAGAATACAAATATATTTAATATTGAATTATTGTCATTTGCTAATATGTCTATTGGTAATGCGAAGATCTCAAAGTGGGCAGCAGGACTTGGTCCAGTCTAATGCCATTAGATTGCCTGTTGGTTTAGTCTTATGCCAATAAATGACGTTAATATTATTATGTGCAACAAAATGACAATCTAGCCTCGTTGAATGAGAGACATTTTGTCGAGAAAGAACCAAGCATACGAAATTCCATCTCAACCGAATCATATAACTACCATAGAAACACCTACAACGAAAAGTCCAAGGTCACCATTTTTTAAGATGTCATTTCTCAAACTCAGCAGAGTTTATGAGATGAAATGAAAGATGTGATAAAATAGTAGGAAGGGAAAGATTGAAGCCCGGTGCCAGACACATAGTCTACTCCTTTCTAATAGCACCTATGATTCTGTTCAAGGCTTTACGTCCCTATCCGGCGGACGAATCACCAACACTATCATATGTTCTTAGTCTTTATGAGTATTTCGAAAGGGTTTGGAATTTATTCCAGGCTTTTGGCACGCAATCTAGTGATTACAGAGTGTATACCACCACCTTTCCTACCCTGGCGGTCAATATTCTAATCGTATTATTTTTCGATCAACGGGTCTCGAACCGACTAACAACGGTGTCCAATCATTTGCCCAGCATGTCTAAACGATCATCGCCACATGCGGGCTGTACTAACCTTGGAGATGGTATGTTTTCATACCCCAGAACAGAAAAAAAGTGATGAATTTCAGAGAAAGATAGTTTTTTTCATTAAATAATTAAAGTATGATCGTCATCATTGCATTGATCTTGCATATGTTTCTTTAAAAAAGTACAAAAGGCGTAGTCGTGACAGGTTAACTGTATTATTCTTTGTAAAAAAAATGGCGTATGGCTTTTAGTGCCGGGAGATCCCAGGACGGGTTCGGCTCGCCAGGTGCAGTCTTTTGATTTGACTCTCGTAGGCGACCTACGCGTCGTTATGAGGATGAAATAATGATGAAGACAACATATACACCCAGCCCCCGTGCCAGGGAAATTAACCAATGATTGTTAAAATTCCCGACCCTGTCGGGAATCGAACCCGTGACCCCTGTGACCAAAGACCAGCGCGCTAACCATTTAGCCATGGAGCCGGGCATTACTCTTGTAAAGGAGACATATGTCCTCAGTCCATATGAACACTACGAAAAGTTTCGGAATTTACTCTAGGCTTTTGGTACGCAATCTTGTGGTTAATAATTGTATACTGCCACCTCTCCTGCACTGCCGACTAACATTCTAGTGTTAAATCCTTTTCCAACCAACAGGGCTCAAAGCGGCTAACTACAATATCACACTTTATTATACACTTGATGACATAATGACCAAGGCCGTCAGACGCGCTGTGCACGTTGATGAAAATAATGTGTTTTGATATCCCAGAATGGGAAACAAATCATTCACTTCACTGAAAGATAGTATTTTTTACTAAACAATTCATGTATGATGGTCATCATTGCATTGTTCTTGTAATCCATATCTGGTACCAGTTCTAGTCTTTCGAACGTTCCCATTTCCTCCAAATACAATATTTATGGAAGGTAATAGAAGTCACAAAGTCGACCTCACGCTGATAGATATAGCTGTGTACCTACATCATCATGACGAACGAGACAATAACTTCGCTGAAAAAACGTACTTAAAAAAGTACAAACGTCGTGGTCTTGAGAGGTTCTTGTAAAGTAGATCTCCCTTCAAATGTATTCGGGTTTATATTCACTCTACACATTACCACATTTGTTTATTTATATGTTTTACCCCATATGGTATACAGTGTTACATATTCTATGGCAAACATGTATACTAACCTTCATTATTTTCCTTAGTACCGGTACTTAGTTTATTTTCTCTCATTTTCTTTTGCCATATATATTTTAAATAGAGAAAAAAATCTCTTCTTCACAATGTGTTTAGTAATTTTGACATTGTATCGAATTCTTTTCCGGTTTTTGTTTTGTTTTATATTCATCATCACCATCATCATCTGTTTACCCTCCAGGGTCGGCTTTTCCCTCGGACACAGCGAGGGATCCCACCTCTACCGCCTCAAGGGCAGTGTCCTGGAGCTTCAGACACTTGGTCGGGGATACAACTGGGGAGAATGACCAGTACCTCGCCCAGGCGGCCTCACCTGCTATGCTGAACAGGGGCCTTGTGGAGGGATGGGAAGATTGGAAGGGATAGGCAAGGAAGAGGGAAGGAAGCGGCCGTGGCCTTAAGTTAGGTACCATCCCGGCATTCGCCTGGAGGAGAAGTGGGAAACCACGGAAAATCACTTCCAGGATGGCTGAGGTGGGAATCGAACCCACCTCTACTCAGTTGACCTCCCGAGGCTGAGTGGACCCCGTTCCAGCCCTCATACCACTTTTCAAATTTTCGTGGCAGAGCCGGAAATCGAATCCGGGCCTCCGGGGGTGGCAGCTAATCACGCTAACCACTACACCACAGAGGCGGACTTGTTTTATATTCATACCCAGATATTTCACCCTAAGTGAGTCGGTCTCCCTACAAACTCTCAATAGATGCGGGTCTCCTACTGTTTCTTCACAGAATAAAATACGATTTTAGTCATGATTCTCTCTGTAACCCTTGATCTTATATATACATATTTGCCACCACACCATACCTCTTACTTCTCTATTCGCAAGCCTTTCTTTCTTTCTTTCTTTCTTTCTTTCTTTCTTTCTTTCTTTCTTTCTTTCTTTATTTATTTAGTTATTTATTGACTGCTATTGCATTACTTCGCAGAATTTCAGTAATGTTCTTTTGGTATTACGTTCTGCCGTAATAATATGTTTATCAATACTTTTCACTCTCATCGTGACTTACTTGCTCAGCTTCTTATCTTCGTTCTGAATCTCTTTATTTTTATTTTATGTAAATGTGCCACAGACAGAGACTTCTACCTTCCCTACAGCCGTACAACCTTCATCATCATCGAAATTCTCATTCAGGAATTATTCCTTAGCTGACCTGCGCTTTCTACCCACTGCATTCTTTAATTGCCTGTATTCATGTATATTTTTCCCTTGATACAATTGTTAAATATATTCCTGCCATCTTTTTTTCCTTACCTTCTTTTCCTACAAGCGGTTTTACATCTGAGCTCTTAATATTCATACATTTACATTTCCTTTTTGCAAATGTTTACATAATTTTCCTGTGCGCAGCATCTACATTTTCTACAACCATACAACGTTCAACATCCTCGCACTTCTATTTCAGCCATTCTTCCTTAGTTCACCTACACTTTCTACCTAATTAATTTGTAATCGCCTGTATTCTTTCCTGTCCTTATAAGTATTTGTATTCTTTTATATTTCGCCGTTCGTCAATCGGGCTTAATATAACCCCAGTTATCCATTGATTCCTACTTCATCTTACCTTTCTTCCTAACTTTCTTCAGCTGCCCTACTGATCTCATTCTTCACGATTGTCAACTCTCTATCTATTGTGTTTCATTATGCCTTCTTATTTAGTCCTTGTGCAACATGTTTCTTGAAACAATCCCTCACATTATTTTCTTTAACTTCATCCACATCACATCTTCTTGCATTCCATTCTTTCTTCAATCTCAGATGATATTTCATGACCACCACTTTGCGGTCAGAGTTCACGTCTGGTCCTGGAATATATTGCAAACCATCACCTAGTTTCTGAATCTCTGCCTAATAATAATGAAGTTTATTTGATACCTTCCTGCGTCTCCAGGCTTCGTTTGTGTTGTTTAAACCAAGTATTAGCGAATACTAAATTATGATCAGTGCAGAATTCAACTAGCCAACTTCCTCTTTCATTCATTCATCCCAGTCCAAATTCTCCCAAAGCATTACCTTGTGTTCCTTGGACTACCAATATATTCCACTCTCTTATCAAAATTAGATCCTCGTCTCCTTTCACATATTGTGTTCAATCCTCTCTCATTTCATATATTCTTCCGATTTCTTCATCGTCTCCTGAAGTAGTAGGTGTACAGACCTGCACTGCTATGGTGGGCATAAGTTTGTGTCTACCTTGACCGCAATAATTTGTTCACTATTCAGATCGTAGTAGCTTACCCGGAGCCCTATTTTATTAGTCATTATTAAACCAACTCCTGCATTTCCCATGTTTGATTCTCTAGCTGCCTGACCAAAAATCCTGTTCTTCGTGCCAACGCACTTGACATATACCAACTACACCTAATTTTAGTCTATCCATTTCTCTTACCAACCACAACGATTCAAATTTCTAATATTCCACGCCCCGACTCGCAGAATATCAGTATTTATCTTCTTGATGATTGCCCCCTCCCATGAAGTCCCCACCCGGAGATCCCAGTGAGGGTCTATTTTACCTCCGGAATATTTTACCCGGAAGGAATACTTCATCCGATCATCATTCACACAGAAAGGACAGCATGTCCTCGGGAGTTAGTTATGGCTGAGGTGGAAGCGACGTGTATGTATCATTTTTGAGCACATTCTAGCCCTCATGCAATTAATAAATCTCTGGCAGTATCGGATTTCAAACCCGGGACTCCAAGGATGGCAGCTATGCAGGATGCAACAGAGGTGTCCATAAATTATGCTGTAACAACTGAACAGACTTCTATTAATGACACCTGAAATAAACACTTTGTGTTTCAGTAGCAGTTCGAAGATAGGTTTCCAAGAAAAATCAAGTACTGGGTTGTATATACTGAGTCAAGGCTTCTTCTAATTATCAGTTCAATGGCTTGACGTAGACCCTGAGGTGGTCAAGTCTTAGAGAAAATCACGTAATCACCCGATGATTGGCTGTTTCAAATCTAAGCGTAGGAAATTCCCTTCTCACGCCTATTACATGCTCAATTACCTTTATACGACTGTTTCTCCCACTACAGACAGTAATTCTAACGGTAGAGCATCAATACCTGGTGCCTAGTTCCTGTTTAGAACATACAAAGCTTTGGCAAATTGTGATTTCAATATTGAGTCTTCTACCTCATTAGCAATGAAAGCGCCTCTTTGTAATAAGTGACCATTAGTGAAGTCAAATGGAACTTTAACATAAATCTTTACCAGTTTTTCGAGTCGTTCAAATATATTTCTAAACGTGTTGCACCGATTGTACAGCAATAATAGATTATAGAATTGTGTATTCAGAAAATGGGTAGGTTTAGTAATCTACACTGACTGACAGAGCAAATGCAACACCAAGGAGGAGTGGTTCGAAAGGGATGAAAGTTGGGGAATAAACAGAGACGGCACGGACGAATAATTGATGTTTATTTCAAACCGATATGCAGGTTACACAATGCGCACGGCATCGACTCAGTAGGATGTAGGACCACCGCGAGCGGCGATGCACGCAGAAACACGTCGAGGTACAGAGTCAATAAGAGTGCGGATGGTGTCCTGAGGGATGGTTCTCCATTCTCTGTCAACCATTTGCCACAGTTGGTCGTCCGTACGAGGCTGGGGCAGAGTTTGCAAACGGCGTCCAATGAGATCCCACACGTGTTCGATTGGTGAGAGATCCGGAGAGTACGCTGGCCACGGAAGCATCTGTACACCTCGTAGAGCCTGTTGGGAGATGCGAGCAGTGTGTGGGCGGGCATTATCCTGCTGAAACAGAGCATTGGGCAGCCCCTGAAGGTACGGGAGTGCCACCGGCCGCAGCACATGCTGCACGTAGCGGTGGGCATTTAACGTGCCTTGAATACGCACTAGAGGTGACGTGGAATCATACGCAATAGCGCCCCAAACCATGATGCCGCGTTGTCTAGCGGTAGGGCGCTCCACAGTTACTGCCGGATTTGACCTTTCTCCACGCCGACGCCACACTCGTCTGCGGTGACTATCACTGACAGAACAGAAGCGTGACTCATCGGAGAACACGACGTTCCGCCATTCCCTGATCCAAGTCGCTCTAGCCCGGCACCATGCCAGGCGTGCACGTCTATGCTGTGGAGTCAATGGTAGTCTTCTGAGCGGACGCCGGGAGTGCAGGCCTCCTTCAACCAATCGACGGGAAATTGTTCTGGTCGATATTGGAACAGCCAGGTTGTCTTGCACATGCTGAAGAATAGCGGTTGACATGGCGTGCGGGGCTGCCACCGCTTGGCGGCGGATGCGCCGATCCTCGCGTGCTGACGTCACTCGGGCTGCGCCTGGACCCTTCGCACGTGCCACATGTCCCTGCGCCAACCATCTTCGCCACAGGCGCTGCACCGTGGACACATCCCTATGTGTATCGGCTGCGATTTGACGAAGCGACCAACCTGCCCTTCTCAGCCCGATCACCATACCCCTCGTAAAGTCGTCTGTCTGCTGGAAATGCCTCCGTTGACGGCGGCCTGGCATTCTTAGCTATACACGTGTCCTGTGGCACACGACAACACGTTCTACAATGACTGTCGGCTGAGAAATCACGGTACGAAGTGGGCCATTCGCCAACGCCGTGTCCCATTTATCGTTCGCTACGTGCGCAGCACAGCGGCGCATTTCACATCATGAGCATACCTCAGTGACGTCAGTCTACCCTGCAATTGGCATAAAGTTCTGACCACTCCTTCTTGGTGTTGCATTTGCTCTGTCAGTCAGTGTATATTAAAGTTACCTCTTGCTGCAATTTGTACATTCCACCCTGTTGAGCAAAAATAGATGTAATAACCAATCCTGTCCTGTAATAGTTACGCAGAAACAGAACATTTATAAATGTTGATATTATTTCACAGGCTGCTGGATATGTGGAGAACTTTGATCAAACTATACGGCCACTTGCGGAGGAATGTAGAGAGTATGTAGGAGCTAGTGATGGTAAGTTATCAAATTATTACTGTAAAATAATTTTAACATCAACATCTTAATCTTCACCTTGTAGATAAATATTTTAGCCTACTTCTTCAGTTATGTTACCTGTTGATTCGCCTTTCAGGATGTTTTAGTTTTCGCCGGATATTCAGCGATGGACTATATTTTACATTTCATATGGGTATAGCATGAACATGAGATTCCTACTGCGGGATAGGTTACACGCTCTTCAACAGTTGCTGATATGTTCTAAGGTGTTCAGGATTTTTTAACTACTCGACATTAAATACTGAGATAGGCTAGTTGTAATCATTTTATTAAATAAATAGAGAAGAAATTAAATTGTATCTGCTAAAACATGATAACAATTTAATAAACCTGGATGGCTTCTGGATTATAAAAGAAATGAAAAAAAAAAGCCTGCAACCTGTTTTCCAAGTCATTGACCGGGTCAGGGATGTAATGAATGAAAGATATATAGGCTGTTATTACAATGGGGTCGCCACTCCCAAGGTGATTTATTAATGAGTGATAAATGCTATGAAATGATAATGGAGAATGTTGCTGGAATGAAAGATGACAGGGAAAACCGGAGTACCCGGACAAAAACCATATCCCGCCTCCGCTTTTTCCAGCACAAATCTCACATGGAGTGACCGGGATTTAAACCACGGTATCTAGCGGTGAGAGGCAGACGCACTGCCGTCTGAGCCACGGAGGCTAGTTCAAAAGAATGGGGTTAAAATATTAAAACCCGTTGGAAGTTATTAATACGCTGGCTTGGTTCAGGAGGTATTCACTTAACTACCTGAAGAGTAAGTTTAATGGAAAACTATTCTTGTAATTTAAGATGATTATGAAAGGAAGTTCCTAAATTCGGTTTGCATGTTAGACGGCATATAATACCATTTTGACTCCTGGTATTCCAGCTCTCGTGACTCGAACTCGGGACTCTTGGTATAATTAAGGCCGTGCAATCGGCGTATGCCACGCAGAATATTTGTCGCCCGGCATGGACCCTCAGTTGAGTCAGCGTGACCTGCAACTATGTCACGGACCGTCATCTCTCAATATTACATTAATAATTCAAGTCAGTGGGGCTGATGGCCAAAGGAAAATAAGTTACTGTGACTGATGGTACAATTGTGAAGTCACTGAGGCTGTTGGCCCAGACTAATATAAGTTATTGTGGCTGATGGCCAAAAGGTAGAATTAAAAAATCCCCACCATTACCGGTGCTCAACAAATTCGAACATTAAAAAGTGCACAAAATCATATTTAGCAACAATGTTCCTCAAAATCGAACAGTTCCCCTTAACATTACTTTACTAAGTTACTTTCCCACAGCAAAAATCTAAAAAAAATTCAGAATGAACTTGAGGATAATTACTTGGATTTACATTAATATTCATATCGCGATTAAATTTATTAGAAAATCAAGCTATTCGAATTTATCACAATATAATTACCAACAAAACTACTTAATATCAAAGAAATGGTCTCCCTATAATTCTGCCAATTTTCTTCAAAGTTAAATTGAAATAATCTTTTACCTTATTCTGACCTTTCTTGAACATTTATTGATAATTTCATTAATATATCTAGTTCAATTTGTTATAACTGTGCGAAACTGCGGTTACATTCTTGCTTTTCCTGTAAGGAAACATTGCATGATTACCAATTACTACCAATTACCGACTTTGCTATGTCACTCTTTACCCTATTTAAATCTGACACAGGTTTCTTAGAGAAAGAAAGAAAAGTGAATAATGTTGTATTTGCACCGCTTGGTAGAGAAAGAAATAGAAAAACAGGTGGACGTATAGAAGACAGTCATTTGGAAATGTAACATTGAAAAGTGTAAAGGGTTGTTTTCATTATTGTTGGGTGATATTTTGTAATATTGTGAGATGTCAATTCTAGAAAGATGTTCTAAGTCTTTAATATTGTGAAACGCTGATTCTAGAAAGAGATGGTCTCCTAGAATTCTATCAATTTTCTTCAAAGTTAAATTGAAATAATCTTTTACCTTATTCTGACCTTTCTTGAATATTACATTTACGTTGGAGAAAATAACGGGAGTTTTGATTGGTGAGTCTGGGTGGTGAGAGGTAAGCTTCTATGGTCCGTTATCGGCCCAGGGGCAGCTTCGCCCTCCTCGATAGAACGAGGAAAACTTTCGACGTCTTTCGCTTCTCACCTGTCCAGCGAGTCAGACGTACTTCGGCGATCCTCCAGTCCAGGATGGCCTGCTTTAGGGTAAGCGCTGTTGGTTTCATTTGCACCTTAATTTAAATTCAACGTTAGTTTCCTTTTCACATAGGAGTTTGCCCCTACTCGCCCTGACTCGCCACTCAATTATTAAGATGCCTTAGCTTTCTGCTGGACCTGCCTTTTTGATTTTGGAGGCATTCCCCTTTTGTTTTTGAAAACTGTATAACTAATAGACAAATGTTATTTCCCTAGGGGTTTGCCTCCATTATCTTCGTGTCACTTGATGTAAGCTAGTTTTTCCTCTACAGCGTAACAGAAGTGTTTTTGGTGTGGGAGTAAGTTAAACTAGGCTCTGCGTCAAGATTTATAATTTCTGATTTCCCTTTTGTTTCCATTATGTAGCGCGATTATCTGAAAGCGCAGTTTAATTTCACTTAATATTGTATTTTTTTAATATCATGTGCTTCTTATTACCCTTAAACGTTGTATTCTGGAAGTTGCATTATGCTAAAGTATCTCTGTACCTTAGCCTCTTTGACTTGAAGAAAAGTCCTTGGTAAATTACATTTAATCTTGTTGATGTTGAGATTTGATAACCTATTTTGTATGGATGAATTCCATTTTTTAATTTTTTTTCGGAAAATATCGCAGATCAAGGGATCACCATTGATATTTCTAGAAACCCGCAACCTACGTACCCCAAAGGCCCTGGTATGTTCCCACGCCTGTCCACATCTTCGCTTATAGTTGTCAAGCTGAACAACCTGATGCACATTTGATTACTTTTTGACGCAGTTTCAGCTGGTGTTTTGGTTTGTCTTACAGCTGTCCAAAAGCCACGAAATATAAGATTTACTATTATTTCTTTACCATGTGTCGCATTACAGGATTCCAGTTACATATTGCTTTATTTTTCTCCCTTCATCTGTTAATATCCCATCACTAGTGGGAATAACTGACTATTCCTACACGATAACGCCGCTGCACTTCGCTTTGTTGTTGTCCAAGAGGAATAGGATTTCATTTCGCCGATGAGGTCATCAGTTCCACAAGAGCAACGGTAAAGGATCTTTCTGCCAATATCCCTCAGCAGTGCTTTCAAATCCTGCACTAACTTCGGCAAACTTGCACGGTGTCCAACGGAGCTTTTTTGTGGGACGATTGGGACGTGTGTAAGTGATCACTCTGTTGCATTGCTGCCTACACACTAAACACAAGTCCATGAAGTTGTTTACTGTGGCAGTATCATACCATAGACTTCCATAGACAACGAACTTTTCATATGAACCATAACAAACATCAAAGTGCATTTAAATTAAAATCGAGTACTGAAGGACTATTTTAATCACTATTCGATATCCTAGTCTCAAGTTACAAATACACTGGCAGAAAAAATATCCAAACACCATAAAGGGTTTGTTCTAGGTTAACGAACGTTGGTAGGTGTTTTCGTACACATAAAATATGAAGTTGATGCAAATTTGCCGGAAATCGCATTAGCGTGGGGCTAGTAGCGACCCATGACGTTGCACATCAGGTTTGCTTTAAATACGTGATGTACTGTGCGAGAGCGTTGGTTGCCTTTGAGATTGGACGGAGTGACTATGATTGGAACAGGAGTGCCTTTATGACGACGAAGAGGCCAGTATCGGCTGCTCACTGGGGTTGAACGAAGCCGTATAATAGGGCTACGTGAAGGTGGATTTTCCTTCCGCGTTATTGCAGAGCGACTTTGCAGGAATGTCTCCAATGTGCATGCGCCCTGGCAGCAGTGGTCACCAGAAGGTGCACTCGCAAGAAGACGTTCCCGTGGCACCACCGAGAGGGAGGAACGCCATATTCGGCGTATGGCTGTGGCGTAGCGGACTGCGTCTGCAGCAGGAATTCGAGTGGTAGTTGGTACCATGGTGACGCAACGAACTGTTTGAAATCGGTTACTAGAGGACAGCTCCGAGCCAGACGCCCTGCGGCGTGCATTCCGCTTACTCGAAACCACCACCGTCTTCGAATTCAGTGGTGTCAAACGAGAGTTCATTGGAGGATGGAGTGGGGTCTGTTGTGTTTTCCGATGAAAGTCGGTTCTGCCTTGGTGCCAGTGATGGCCGTGTGTTGGTAGGAGGCCAGGTGAGCACCTGCATTCCACCTGTCTGCGGCGTCGACACATTGGACCTACACCAGAAGTTATGGTCTGGGGAGCAATTACCTATGAGAGCAGGAGCACTCTCGTGGTTATCCCACGCATCCTGACTGCAGATGTGTACGGCCATCTGGTGATTTGACCAGTTGTGCTGCCATACATGAACAGCATTCCCCGGGTGTTTTCCAACGGGATAATGCACGAACCCATGCCGCAGTTGTAACGCAACGTGCTCTACAGTGTGTCGACATGTTACCTTGGCCTGCTCGATCCCCCGACCTGTCCCCAATCGAGCACGTATGGGACATCATTGGACGACAACTCCAGTGTTATCCACAACTGGCATTAACCGTCCCTGTATTGACCGATCAATTGCAGTAGGCATGGAACTCCATCCCAAACTTGACATTCGGCACCTGTATGGCACAATGCATGCACGTTTGCATGCCTGCGTTCAACATCCAGGTGATTACACCGGTGATCAATGGACTAACATGGCACATTTGCGATGGCTTTTCTCCCACGGATATTAACCCGTAGTATTGTACCTTTAATTAATTAAATATGTTACCTCGACAAATATATTGCCATAATTTCCGTATTATACTCGTACATTCCTTATTTCATCATGTGTGGATACTTTTCCGCCAGTGTAGTTATGTTAAAATTTATTATATAAAGGTGAATTGTCTAATTTGAATTTAGAATACTGTACGCTGAAAAGTGTGGGACACCGAAAAGTTAATGCATAGTCTTTAACAGATGACGAATATTCACTATACCCCTATTAGATAGAAGAATACCTTGTAGAAGATGTGTAACTAGGTTAAGGGTGCTAGAAAGCCTGAAGGTATAAATGGGGATTGAGATGAGCTGTCAGTTGAAAGACTATCACTGTGAGTGCCATCATGTGTGGCTGAGGTTGATAGAGGATATTCACTATATTACTGTGCTTTAGAGGGGCTGTCTGGCCGAGGGGGTAAAGGAGTGCTCGGTTCGCTCGGAAGGACATGGGTTCGAGTCCCCGTCAGAAAGTCGTAAAATTTAAGAAACGAGATTTCCACTTCCGGAGGTTCATATGGCCCTGAGGTTCACTCAGCCTACACCAAAAATGAGTTAATTCCTGGGGGCAAAGGCGGCCGGGCGTAGAGCTAACCAATCTACCCCATCACGTGCGGCGGTTAACAATGGTGGAAGCCTTTACCTTCCACTCCTCCAAGGGCCTTCATGGCCTGTACGGAGGTGACTTGACTTTGTTTTGCTTACTGTGCGTGAGATATTAGGGTAGGACTGTCGTCGTTGAGTATAACAGAATGGTGGTCGTCCATCATAAGGCATATCGCAGCACGGTCTGTACAAGCACATCCCCAAGCTACACTATGCTCGTTAAGGTCTTCACATATTATATATGTACGTTCCAATTGGTGAAATAAATTGCCCCATTCGGGTGGATGAATTATAATACGTGATGTACAATAGATCCATATTAATGTACATTCAGCCATAGGGAAAAAATACGAGCAGCAACTTGTTGGAATGAAATACCTCCTGGAAAACAAAAGATATTTCGCTGTAACGAATATAGTTGCCTATTAGCAGATTCATTATCTCTATCTGATCGCAAAACAGTATACCCAAGAAAAATAACGGCTATTCCAGCATGAAACTAGGTTTAAGATAATGCTGCTGAGGAGATGTGTCGATCGTGCAATTCTTTATGAAAGCTATATTTATAAGCTAGTGTTGACTGGCTATACCACTGCAATATTTATTGTTATTATAGAAGGGATCTGGAATGTTACGTGTTTTCATCTCACAAAATTCCGAAGTTGAAGGGATACCCCTATTAGATAGAAGAATACCTTGTAGGAGATGTGTAACTAGGTTATGGATGCTAGAAAGCCTGAAGGTATAAATGGGGATTGAGATGAGCTGTCAGTTGAAAGACTATCACTGTGAGTGCCATCATGTGTGGCTGAGGTTGATAGGGGATAACGCCCATTGTCTCCTCTCTTTTGACTTCATGAGGATGGTAAATTACGTTGAAAATCGGCGATTGTGTAATTTCTTGTCCTGTTAAGGAAGGGAGAGCTTGCTCATCTCGGAGAAGTAATGGTTTAACCACGTCAGAGTGTGGTTCCTTCACAACTTTCTTAGCTTCCTTAATGGGTAAGTTATATTTGACCGAACTTTCGTTGATATAATACTCAACGTACTGTTTACTTAGTGCGACATTTTAACCTTGTCGGTGTACGCACGTTGGCTGGATCAGTGAGTCAGAGCTTGGAGCATACGACACGCCACAGTTGTTGCATGGAGCCTGAGAGCGGCAGTTTTTACTGATGTGTCCAAAGCGTGATTTATTTTAGCAAATACGTACTGTTGCCCAATATGCAGAAACTTTGCAACGTACCCCATATGTTGACACAGTGTGTGGAAGAGTCTGAGAGTCAAAAGTATTTACACAGGTCCATATTGGAACAGCAAATGTAATATCGACATAAGATGCGTTGCGTATCTTCATGAATTTTAAAATGCTGGTGGATTTCTCTATTTCATGTATACGGTGTGGGTTTCGTGTGGCCCAAACGCGGCTATTTTGAGAAACAAGTAACCATCCAGATAGAACGAGGCCTCATCTGTGAATCACGTAATGTTCAGAATTCCAGGTAGCTGTTCCGTAAGATCTAAGAACCATGTGCAATAACGGACTCAGCCTTCCTTATTTGGCTCCTGAAAATCGTGAATGGGAGTCATCTTTTATGACCGTGGTTTCTTTACCTTTGCCGCTCTTCGGCATATGGAATACGGTACCCAGCCTTCTGAGATAAACGACCCAGCCTTCTGAGATAAACGACGTAACGATTTCGTAGGAGACTGAAGCAGACGAGTCTGAACAACTTCCACCACTTCTGCCAAACCAGATGTGCGAGCCAGAGATGAATGCCAGGTTAATTTCTGGGGGCAAATGCGTCCGGGCGTAGAGCTAACCACTCTACCCTATGAAGGCCCCAAGTTAAGGATAGTGGAAGCCTTTACCTTCCACCCCACCCAGCGCCTTCATAGCCTGTAAGGAGATGACTTTTCTTTGCTTTTTAGTAGTACGATGCTTGCCAGGCTGGCTCAATAAAGACCCAGTTGTTTCCAAAATTCTCGCTTTACCTAGTATAATATCTCTTACGAGGATCGTGAATACCGTACTCTAACCTGAACGCCTTTTGCATGGCTACGATGGACTTCGTAATCCAATAAATTTGCGCTATAAGCACGCGCTGAGGAAGTGTTCAGTGCATCTTGAATAAATGCACGGTAAAAAAGAAGCAAGCCAGCAAGTAGCAAAACTGAGGAATTAATTGATGCCTAACAACGAATTACTTGCGTAATGTTGGTAATTATCGGTAAGGGATCTTTCCAGAATTTCTTCACATTTAGGAAGTAATCACATCTTCCTATCAGCTATCAGCCGGAAATAAGGTTGTTCTTTGAACATTTGCATTGTTAACATAGGCCGGTCTGAGTAGCTCAGACGGTGGAACGCTGGTCTGAACACAACTACACAACTAGGGGGGGGGGGGGGTTCGATCCTGGGTCAGTCCTGTGATACATGAAAGTACTGAAATACGTCAACCACCTGCCGGTATATTTAATGGCCCGTAAAAGAACACCTTCGGGATCAAATTCCGGCCCATCTGCAGCTCCGAAAACAATTAAAGTAGTTATTGGAACTAAAAACCAATAACATTATTATTGATAACAAGAGCTACTGTACGCTACGTTTAAGAGCAGTTATAGTAGACATATCAACACCGTGACTAGATGGTATTATAATGATACTGAAAGGAAGGACTCATTTGTCAATTTTGAATATTTGCCGTACTTAAACGGTCTGGCAATGGATTTATACACACATGAAATTTAACGGTACTGGGACTACCAAGCGACCGCTGCCCATTCCGAAGTCCTGCAAATAACGAGGTAAGGCGTGGTCAATACGACGAATCCTCTCGATCGTTATTCTTAGCTTTCAAGCCCGTGGCCACTATCTCACAAATAGCTCATCAACTGTCCTCATCTGAGAGGACCTCAAACCATCCCTGAGATTTAAGTAAAATTCACTGACCTGGCCGGGAATCGAAGCCCGGGCCTCCATGTAGAAGGCTGTCTCATTAGACGTAGGCTGTATTTATATAAAGCACGAATAATTTGAAATGAATTTAATAGCAACGGATGAAGCAGAATATACTTCATTCACCAAGAGTGTTATAATAATAATAATAATAATAATAATAATAATAATAATAATAATAATAATAATAATAATAATAATAATAATCACCGAGATAATAGTGCGCACGGTTCTGACCGTACATTCGGAAGATGTTCGGTTCGCTCTTTACTGTCGGCAGCTCTGAAGACAGTTATCCGTAGTTTCCCATTTTCACATAATGCAAATGCTGACAATGAAGCTGTACTTAAGACCACCGACGCTTCCTTCCTTGCCTAGCTATTTCCTATCCCATCACCGCCAAAAAGTCTATCTGAGCTTTTACGAACCACTAGCGAAAACAATTCGTTTTAATAGATGTTTTCCCTTGTCTGTTTCAGTGGATGTGGAGAAGGTGTCCACGCTGCAGGTGTTGACTTCGCAGAGCCAGGATGTAAGTAGAAGAGACGTGTACATTCTTTCAGTTGTTACCTCATTTGAATATTCCTCCTGCTATTCAACAGTGATATATTTGTGCCGTGTTTAATTGGACAGGCCTAGCTCTTAATCAATCACCACTAATTTGCATGTAGGACAATCGCAAAGATAAAAAATTGCCCATCTGTTGTTCAGCTACTCTTTTTGTAAACAACTGCAAATTTATTGAACATAGTCCGAATGTACAGTATAACTCCTCTTGTGTCTTGACGTTACCGCCCAAAACGCGATCCTCTTGGAGGCACCCGTGCTACCTCTGGAAGAGCCTCTCCACACTTGAACCTTGGTTCCAACACTGGACAATCAAACTTAAATGAATAAGTGTCATGCTACAAAAGAAAAGCAAAGTCACCTCCGTATAGGCCATGAAGGCCTTGGAGGAGTGGAAGGTAAAGACTTCCACCATTGTTAACCTCGGCACGTGATGGGGAAGAGTGGTTAGCTCTACGCCTGGCCGCCTTTGCTCCCAAGAATTAACCTGATACTCATTTTTGGTGTAGGCTGAGTGAACCCCAGGGCCATATGCACTTCCGGAAGTGGAAATCTCGTTTCTTAAATTTTACGACTTCCTGGCGGGCATTCGATTAAAGGAACTACTGTGGAATAAATTTCCAACATCTCGGTGTCTTCGAAAACTGAAAAAGTAGGTCGTGGGACGTAAACTCATTAATATTAATATTATTTTGATTTCTATAACCCCAGTACTAAGTGAGAGAGTGGTTGCAAAGCTGTCTCTTTGCCTGGAAATGGATGACTTGGTTCTAAATTTTTTCGACTTCCTACAGTGAAGTTGAACCCCTTTGCATAAAGCTGAACCGAAAATGCTTTTAATGCATGATTAATTACCACTGAAATTTGTCAAATATATAAAATTAATTAAACCTCTAATGAAACTTCACTGGCATTGTTATGATTTACTTTTTTGAGTGTATAAATGTGGTGCTTGGGGATGTTAGTCTCGTATTATGTGACAAATATCCAGATGACGACTAAAATGTCCTAAGTTCTGGGCCTTGTGAAAGTGAAAGTCTTAATAAAACATTCTTGTTTTCAGTGTTTGCAGTACTGCGCTTTTAGCAAAGCAGGTCTTATGGATGGAACCGAGTTTGCTTCTGAGGACGACATTTTGAAAATTTTCGACTCTATTCATAAAGATAATGAAGAGTTCCTCGCTCAGGGTCCGAAAGTTGTCAACACATGTTTAGATCAAGGTAGGTTTTGAAATCTGTATTCACTTTTATACAGTACACGTATACTTAACCGCATAAAATTTGGCCGCTAGCTAATATCAAAGAATCCGCCTCATTAGAGATCCACCAATCAGAGTAAACCTGTACGGCCATGAAATGGAAGCATACATAGTGTCTGGTTTGTATACATCAATGAGATCCGATTTTTAGATCAATGTAAATACGTAGACAACAAATATCGCAGGAAATGTTTTTCTAGAAGGTAAAGAGAAGCTGTTTTTCCTATAAACCCCTTAATAACATGCCTCATCACTGAGTGGAAGTTATGCGACCGGCTTCGATAGTGGAATGTAATTGTTTAGTTGGTTGAGGCACTGTATACGGGAGATAGGGTAGCACATAAATTACAGTGGTTCGAATCTACACAGTGCTCACTGCCCTAATTTTAATCGCTAACTAGAACAACTTGTAAGCACAGTTGCTTTTTGGAAGATACTAACATTATTAACAGGGGACAGTTATCACATTACCCTTATTTTTCATTCTTCTCTATAGCAGTACGTACGATAGGGTTTGGTCCATTTATAGCTTAGGTAAGAAAGTAAACAGAGACAGGAGGTGCATTATTTCTTTGTATTTTTGTTATTAATTGGACACATAATTTTATGGATTGGTGCACAGAACGTGTTAGTTCCTTGTCACATTAAGCAAAACGTAAATTGCCCCTTTTTGTTCTTATAATAATTGAATGCGGTATACAGATAAGGAGAAAGGCTGTGTTTTAGTAGAAGTATGTCGATTCATCGACGGGTTGACCAGTGCAATAATACCTCAGTCTGTAAAACGGATCGTTAGTGTCAGATACCGTAGTGGTATGCTGAGATTCCAATCCCAGTTTTCATCCCTTTTGTGTGTTCGACGTTTTTATTATAATGTTTGGCCTTACTAGCTAACGCGTAATTCCGTGTGGAAGGTGGCCACGTGACCTCTAATGGAATAAGAATATGTCACCGTAGTGAGTTAACGAACGACGACGTTAATTTTCAGCAGCTGGAACATATATTTTCATGCGGAATCCAAACACCCCGTGAGCTCGCCTAATAATTACAGCTTAAGGTCGGCGAGGAACGGAAGCTGTGAGACGAGCAATACATTTCTAGCTCTCGGCAACCTCTTCCCAAATAACAGATCCTAGATCCCAAAGGTCATCTGTCCGGCCCCGCGGTGTAGGGGGCAATGCGTCCGCCTGTCTCCCGGCGGCCTTTTTTCGTTTTCCGCCGAGTCAGGGTTTTTTAAATTATTAATATCCCTGGCTTGGGGACTGGGTGTGTATGTGCCATCATTAACGTTCCTTTCCTCACATTCAACACTTTACACTTCCGCAATTTCCAAATACACACAGATTCCTAACATATGGTGCAAGTAGGTCGACGCCCCGAACAAATATCATTTTTATTGTAAAAAAAACCCAGGTCATCTTGGAATATTGGGGCGGGGTCAGGCCAGTTCTCCCTCACGAAGACTTTTGTTTCAGCCCACATGTTTTTGACTGGGATGAGATCCGCAAGGAAGCCAGTCTGTAAGAATGATTTCACCCTGCTCGACGAAGCATTCCTGGACCACCTTTCTCATCCACCTGTGATTACAGAAAAAGCTGAAAATTATATAACGATAAGTATACTGTTTCACTCAAATGCACAAAATTCGGCTATCGCAGAAGATGGTTGTTCTAGATGAGTACAACACTATCTAAAAACGGTTCACTACGAAATGAACAAATATGAATTTAATGTTTAAAGAACAGGTCCAGTTTCGGATTCGAACACAGATAGGCAAAGATCTCATCCAACAAGCCACGCCTAATCCTAAGAGTTCTAGGTCGCTGGGGTGTAGTGTATTACAGTACTCGAACGGACTAACGTTTATGACAGCGTACTAATTCAGCATCGAGCCTGTCACAGGTATCATTCTAACACTATGCCTCATCAACACCAGTCCGTCCGCGAGCGAGTTACAGAACGTGTAGAGGAGGGTCAAATGACGGCGTCTGCGGCAGGTGATGGCGGTGGGATTCCTGTTAGGATAGATAGAAGATGGATTCAGGAGTATCGCGAAACAGGACATTCCAGTAGACACCGTGGTAGTGGATTGTGGTGTGTTTCCACAACAGCCCAGGGAAATGAGCTGGTGAGAGCATCACGTCGGAATCTGTTTGTGAATGCGGTGCACTTAAAACATAATACTGGGTTTCTTGGGTCCGGGGATACTGTTCGGCGACGACTCTGTCCCCCTGCTGCGGAGCAGGAGTGGGAATCAAGCCGAAGCTCTCCGACGAACATCAGCTCTACCGTCTAGCATTTGCCGAGGAAAATATCGATCGCGACTGGGAAAATGTTATTTTCTCGGACGAATCTTCGTTTTCCTCGGCGAACGATGGTCTGATAAACGACACGAGCCCCTTCCCATAGTGGTCGCATATCTTTACCGGTGAGGGGATGAATACCCTCCTGAGGACTTGGAATGATCTTTAATACCATGCACAATCATTCTGTATAACCCGCCGTACGAGTCTTTGCCGTTTACGTATGAGCGCGCTTGTGTCTCTTTCTTAAAATGTATTGACACGCCATGGGACTAGCGGTGAGAGAGGTATACTCCGTACTGACATCAGGCACACATTCGTCAATGTTGAAATCAGTATAATAATAAGCCTTTTATTATAAAGTAAATGAAAACATTTGAAATAAAATTAAATGGCTTGTATATACATTATACTGAGTAGTTTCTGAAGACGAACCTGTAATTTCATTATTTGTATAATTTGCGTCTTCTGGCGTATTTGTACAGCTACCATCCAATTCTCTAGTAATGATCGTATTTGGTTCCTGATAATTGCTTTCATCTCTACTTTCCGAAACAATCACTAAACTGTCAATCCCTTGTTTCATTAGTGCGTCACGGCACCAACATTCTTTCCCAATATCCTTAACTTTTCTACACTCTTTCGTAAACTCTGCACCTTAGATGAAACCCATTGAATCACAATATCTCTTTGTCCTGCAACATGGTTCACCATAACCCTTGGAACGTCTTTGTCCTACTAGCACTTCTTTACCATGTAGTAGGTATGGATCAATTCCTCACCTGTGTACACAAGATCCTTTTTAGGTCCATTTCCATTCTGTACTAATGCACGAACAAATGCTGCGCGTCGTGCAAAGATACATCTAACCTCCAGCAATTTACAGTATTTACGCATATTAAATTTAAATCATATACTTTTTATCTCTATAAATGTGCTTCTCTCCTCTAAAGGATACCTTTGGCATTATAAATAAGTTACCGTAAAGAGGGGATTTCAAATTTTACACCTCCTGCGGATTGTTCACACTGTCTAGCAATATTACGCACAGTTCTTTTACTTCCGCCAAGAGCTTTTTCAGCCATATACACGGATTTCTGGCGAGGGATAAGGAGACCTCTCCTATTTTAATCTTTAATAAAACTGCAGATGATTTATTAACTTGCTGCCTCCAGATCAGAGTAATACGCGTGATTTCTTCGGGGGGCGTCTGCATTCCAAATACAATGCAATGGCATGTCATATTCTGAATAATGTCCTCGAATGTTTACAAGCCTCCTAATATGGAATTACAACATGCAATCGAGCTTAGTGCTAGTGGTGCAATAACATATGCATCTAACTGTACATTGCGCTGTGATTCAACTTACTGTGTCACACACAGCTGTTAGTTCGCCCGAATCCCGCTAGCAAAGATTCATACAACGAGTAGTACGTATCAAGTTTCCTGATCACGGTACCACTGCAAGCGAAACTCCCGATGTTGGGTCGTTAAAGGAAATACATACCATGTGAACAGTTCACCGTGCGCGCGGTGGGGACTAAGAGTCGCGAAGACTGAACTCACGGTCGAGTGGCACCTCGTGTTCACGTTTGCACGAACTATGACTTCAGAGCTAGAGTCAGTCACTAACACTATTGCACTTAAAAAGACAAGTACTCACCGGTGTTGACTTCAGTAACTTCGAGGCATTCCTACAGACCTGAAGGAAATTTCCGATTGCTGAGGACACCGAAGGGATTTTTTGAGGATTCTTTGGGGTGCCCAATACCACCGAGAATGTTTTATGTGAGCGATGTGCGTCATCGTCTTCACTTATTATCTGGAGCATTTTTAGTTTTCTTAAATTATTAAAAACTTTATATAATTGCATTACGACTTGGCACTTGATAAACAGGGAGTTTTCCTTGAGAACCTCCTGACAGCACGAGTCGATCCAAAATAAACGTTCATGTTGAAGGGAAAGGGTTATTATTAGCCACTGCTTACAACAGTACTGTAAATATGCGGTTTCAACAGCTGTTTAGCACAGACTATTAAGCACCCACAGTTCCCATAAACGTTCGGGATTTACGTCTTATCAATCGTGACCGCAGCCAACTTCGCAGCTGAACTGGACTCTCCGAGAGCACGGATAACTCATTCTATTCACGCAGTATAAGGGACCTTGCAATTGTAGTTATGTTTCTACCTGTCTCCCATCTGAGCGGGATGTTTCATGGTCACTGGATTGTTCCGTGAAAGACTTCTCGAAGTTACTAATGAACTAAAGGGATGAGTGGATACAGAACTAGCAAGAAGACAAGACAGTGCGTTCCTGTGTTCACTCATAGTGGAAAATATTTTGTATTTAGCTGCGTTAAAATGCTATTTGTAGCGGATTTGGAAGTTTCTCCGAGTCTTTTCGATATAACTGGCGTCACACTGGTAACACGTCAATTCTTTTAAAATTGTATCTTAGATAGCTTTTCATTGTTAAGGTAAAAAAAGACATTTGAGACTGAACGAAGTTAAAATTAATATGAATGCCTACACTGATATTTATATAAAAATAAAATTGAAAGCTATGAACTAGATTCGTACTGTGAATCACTAGGGTCGGCGCCACGTTGGCTGCAATTAGAACGTCGTAGCCCCTCGAACCACAAAGACTGCTGGGTGCATGGATCATTGGAGCCTAAGCCAAAACATATTTTAAAAATTCACGTCCGCCGGATGATTATTCAAATGAAAACAAGACACCTATGCTTTGTTAGCACATGTTTTCTTCACATAGAGTCAAGAAGGCTCGGTGTCTCCGGAAACCATAAAATAAGGTATATGCCCCTTTAGCTGTTAGGAAAATAGCGTATAAATTCGATCTAGACCTATTTCTACACCTTTAAAGGCATTTCTCGTTCAGTGATATCTTCATTCTTCGATGAATCAGAACTCTTGTTTTCATCCTAGCTAGGGATTGTCACACATTTCGTGCCGATACGTACCTTGAAACTTTGGTGACATAACCTGTGTCCAACGAGGTCACATGCAAATAAATAGCTCCTTGTATCTATGACGGGGCCCGGAAATCAATGCTGGAATCTTACGTGGCCAGACGGTAACACGGCGCAGCTGGACATCTCTGGTGGGATGTCTGAAGCGAGACTCACGGTTTTCTCCTCGCCGATCCGCTGCTGGATTGCCCATAGCTAGGGCTAATCAATCTAACCCGGGGCGACTAGTAACACCTTCCTTTTCCTTACACACTTTACCAGCGCCTTGCAGTAGAAACAGGTGGATAATTTTTTGCATCTGGTCTTCTCTTAGGATATTGGTTACGTCACCATTCAAGTTAGGTTTTGGCATAAAAGGCGTGACCCCTCCGTTGTAAGATTAATGTTAAGAAACGTAATAATCAGTATCAACTTTTCCTCTTAAAATTACAATAACTATCACATTACATTCAATTAAGGGGAATATCTTCTGGAATATGTCAAAGAAATACTTGCATGCATCATAATAAATTATAATAACAAACATATGTTACTGTATTCATTATGGCTTGTACGATTAAATTTAACACTTTATTTTATGGAAATATTATATGAATTCAACGCCAGGTCATAATATGATCCTAATATGCTCTCTGGCTTTATGCATTTTAGCTTCAAACCTGAACACGGATGATTCCTGCTTGTTGGCCAATTTCTTCCGGCAATGTGTTCTTGATAAGGTGAGTACGGATTCATTTTTTAGTCTTGAATAATAAATAGCGGAAAATTCAATATTATTTCATTTACAATGTAATGTCTAATGTTCAGTTCCTGTAATAGGCCACATGACATGTACAATTAGCGAACTAGAAGTAGCATATTGGTTGAATAGCAACTGTAATCTCTCCCTTCATTCAACAGAATTCGACTGAACGGAAATTCTTTCGCTTTCTTGATACACATTTGAATTGGCCTCTCTCATGTACAAAATGATTAAAAACCGTGGAATTCTAACTAATATAGACCCTACTATGTTGCACCATAACTGACGTTACCTAAAAGCATTAGAAAACTGGCTGAAACGTGTAATTATAAAATGACATCCACTAAATTTAATTTTTATTTTTTTGGAAGAACTATTACCGGTACACATTCGTAATTTCTGTTACTGTTTCCTTCATGTTCGGTATGACGTTTAAATTTTAGATGAACTGTAACGTTTTACAGTAGTTGATGTCTCAAACATGATTGTGCAATTTTATTCGTATGAATATTCTCATTTATTCGACAATTTCTGCTTGCCCTGCCAGCTTATCACAAGAGGTCACATGGAAACTGATGGATGAGAGACAACGTTGGGTTAATCGGCTTTACATCGTCTTGGTGTTTTACATATTATGGCATGTTTATCATTCAGGGATCAACTCACACTGGTGTTTTTTCTTCTTGAGTTACCGCTACAGCATTCGGTGACCACTTAAGTATCTATATGCGATTCACTATGGATAGTATGACTTGTTCTTAGGATCCAACACTCCGTTTGTATGTCTCAAAGAAATATCCACGTTGGATGGCGACGTTAAGTCTTGAGCAAACCCCTGGTGTTATTCGACGGGAGTATGAGCTTTTATGAAAATCGTACGAGTTTCAAAGTTTGTAACGCTGTACTATGGAGGCTGTGTATGTTATATCCTGGTAATTATTGTTATTTAGTTGTCTAATGTCCATTTCTTCAGATTAAGAATCGCATTACTAAATACAGTGAAGGGGAAGAGTACAGCTGTTTTTACAGTTCCCAACTTTTGTGTCTTATTGTAAATGTCGTTATCACAGGTAAATTTTAATACTTTAGTATTAGTCACCTCATCTATCTGGACATTATCCTTGTAACCAACAATATTTACATACTGCTAATTGAATTCGCACTCCCCTTGTTCATTAATGATTTCTGGAATGTCGTTCTTTGAATCTGCTTCTTCCTAAAAGTACCTATACATATTCTTCCATTTTTCACTAAAATTTTTATTACTGTCAATACTATGCTTGCCATCATGTTATCATTAGGTGACCTCTTCGCTAGATTCTATTTCCTGGTACATTCCTTCAATTTCTCCTTACTTCCGCAGCCATTTCTAACATTTCTTTCCAACTTGCACCTCCTTCCTAGTCTCTTTACTTTTCTATTATAATATAGTGGGTCTTTACCATTCCTTATCACCTTTAAAGGTGCCTTTAAAGGACCCTGTAATAATTAAGAGGGGAAATTCTCAAGGCAGCATTATTAGACCTTTATATTTTCTTATATATAAATGATATGAATAAAGAAATGGAATCAGACATAATGATTTTTGCGGATGATGTTATTCTGTATAGAGTAATACATAAGTTACAAGATTGTGAGCAAATTTAAAATGACCTCGATAATGTTGTGAGATAGTTATTAGGGAACGGTATGGTGATAAACGGGGTTAGAATCAGGTTGTGAGTTTCAAAAATAGGAAAAGTCCTCTCAGTTTTAATCACTGCGTTGATGGGATGAAAGTTCCTTTTGGGAGTTATTGTAAGTACAGTGGTCTGCCAAATTATTATAATCAAAGTGAAAATACATAGATTTGCTAACATTTTGGCAAAATAGATATATTTCTGGTAAAATTTCATGTATTTTCTTTATATCATTTGTATTTCACATATTCTATTCACCCTTTTCCACAGAAAAACCAGTTCCTTAACTAAAATTGTCTTTATGATGATCAAAAGTTCAGTATTTTGTGAAGTCACCCTTAGCCGCAATCAGTGCCGAGGCCATTCTTGGCATACATGCAATGCATTTTCTCGCCTGTTCCTCCATATATGGACTGTTCCAAACCTCATTAAGTCTTTATAGGAGCATGTTCTTGCTTGTAATGGCACCTTTTTAAGTAATTTCTTTATTCAGTGCCTACCAAATATTTTCTGTTGGATTCATGTCAGGTGAGTAGGCTAGCCAAGCCAGTACATTAATTTTTTGAATCTGTAGAAATGCTGTTAGCGATTTAGCCTTGTGGCATGCTACTGAACCATGCATGAAGGTAAAATAATTTTTCAGGAACCATTCTTACACTTGAGGCAGAACTTTGTTTCTTAGCACTATCTCGTACTGATCCTTCCGCATTGTGCCTTGAACAATATACAGAGGTTCATTACCCTTGCTGCTAATCACAGACCATATGATTATGGAGAGAGGATGTTTCACCCGTTCTACAACACAGTCTTCATTTAATATTTCATTGGTGCGGCGTCGAACAATCCCTGTTTTATCATCGATGATCTGTATGGAAGATTCATCTGAGAAGCAAACATGAAAAATACAATGCCAGTGTAAAAACAGTATTGATCAATATTATCTTATATCATGAAAACACAAGAAATTGCATGTACAATTTTACAAACCTTATTCCGATCTTCCTCTGACCAATTTTTGTGATCCTTAGCCCACTGAAGCCTTTTTTGCTTCATAGCAGTTGTCAACTTTGGTTTCTCTAAAGGGTGGTGGCACTTCAGATCCATCTCTCTGAAACGCCGCTCTAAAGTTCTTAGCGATAAAGCAATCCCAGCATTCCGAAGTTTATTGGTTCACACTTTAACAGATGTACGACGATGTTTATTGCAAAACTGTGAGTTATTCTGTCAGTTCTGGGCGATGTTATCCTCCTCCTGCCATACCGACCTTTGCGGCGTGTGTCAAGAGGTGTGCTTGTTTCATGTTTATGGCAACATTTCTCACCCATGAGTGTGAAACCCCTCACGATTGATGCAGTCTGCTGTTGGTTATACTGACAGTGAGATAATAATGTAGAAATTGGGGCTTTCTTATGAGGGCTTAAGTCAAAACGCTTCCCCATCTCAATTTGTAGGTTAGAATCCCTATACGGAGAATAACAGCGGATTTAATGCATTGTTCCACACGGCTTCTTATTACTATGCACTCCGCATTCCTTACTGAAGTAACTTGTAATTAATAACCTTAAAAGAGAACAGATATACCACAATAAGCATAGGACATCAACGAACAATAAGATACACAACTTGCGCGCCAATAGTGCTGAAGTTCCAGGCTGACCAACAATGACACGACACTACTTCAGGACGTGCGAACTTCTTGATATATGTAGCAGTCTCCAAAGAATAAATAACTCATAAATGGACAAGCTGTAGAACTAACAATAGAAAATATAACAACTTTGCTCTTCAAAAAGGCAAATACTTGTCCTGAGTATAATAATTTGGCAGACCACTGTACCTAGGTGTTCATATAGGGAAAGATCTTCATTGGGGTAATCACATAAATGGGATTGTAAGTAAAGAGTGTACATCTCTGTACATGGTGATATGGGTATTTAGGGGTTGTAGTAAGGATGTAAAGTAGATGGCATGTAAGTCTCCGGTAACACCCCAACTATAGTATGCTTCCAGTGTGGGATCCCTCACCGGAATTAGTTTATTCAAGAACTGTTAAAAAACTAAAGTAACGCAGCTAGATTTGTTCTGGGTGATTTCCGGCAAAAGAGTAGCATTACAAAAATGTTGCAATGTTTGGGCTGGAAGACTTGGGAGAAAGGAGACGAGCTGCTCGACGAAGTGATATGTTCCAAGCTGTCAGTGGAGAGATGGCGTAGAATGACATCAGTAGACGCATAAGTTCGAGTGGTGCAATTTAAAATGTAGGAAATATCACAATATGAAGTTTAAGTTCGAATTCAAAAGGACAAAATGGGGCAAATATTCGTTTATGGGAAGGGGAATTGGGGACTGGAATAACTTACCAAGGGAGATGTATAGCAAATTTCCAATTTCTTTGCAATAATTTAAGGAAAGGCTAAGAAAACAACAGGTAGGGAAGCTGCCACCTAGGCGACTGCCCTAAATGTAGATCAGTAGTGATAGATTGATATAGGGGTGATGGGTTTTAAGGTTGCAGATGGGGGAAAACGTTAATATTTACTATGAACGTTGAAACTATTCTCGAATTAATCCTTTTACAAGCCCTGTTGGTACCCAGAAATATCAATGCTGGCACCTGAATGAAATTTGCTTGGCGCTCTCGTATTTCGCCCCGTCTCACTGAGAAGCTCATTTTAAGACCAAATTAATATTCCGCTAAAATATGTCACTATGACCTGCCTCTCAGATTCACTGGTATTCTCAAATCACCTGCAGTCATTTCTTGCCTCGTGAGTCCCATTTCAAAGTTTCGTTCCTACTTCACACTTTCGCTCACAGTACACTCACTGAAGTGAGATTCTTCACAATTGTCTGCCAGTAATGGTGTAAACTATGGACAAGGCAATAAAATCTCAGAACTGGTCAGTTAACTTCGCTCCAGTGTCTACCTCAACAAACCAGAACTAAGGCATGTGGCAACGGCGGGACACGAAACCACTTCAATACATGCAGTTAGCCCACTGATAATTTTTTCCATGTAACGCACTAATTTCGATCGTCGTATCAACTTTTATAATTGTCTTTATGTTCCCTTGGTTTTCATATTTTCATCACTTAGTGCAGAACACCGTCATAGGCTTAGATCATGACATACCTGCAGACTGGACAGTCTACATTTTCGTGGAAACCTCCCTCATTGTTATTACCTCCAACACTCCATGCATTTTATCTTCAAATAAGCAGATTTTTTTATGAAAGTGATAGGGGAAGGGGAGGGACATTCCAGTCAGAGTGTACATCTAGTTTAGAGAATTATAGAGTACTCGTGAGTCAATATTTGTACATTTGAGATCTAGAACTCATCCTCGCTCATGCGGTACATGTCTATCAAGCGAGTGCTGCTAAACTTCATTACAGCTGATGCGTAGTCAGGTCGATGAAACCTCTCGGCCTTTATTCTTGGATTTATGCAGCGAGAACGCTTCTCGTGTAGCTCCTCAACTGTTCAAGCTTAGGATGATTGGACCTCGAACAAGCCCTCACATTCAGATAAATATCCATGAATTTGCCGGGATTTAAATACGGAGGCTCCTGGATCGCTACCCCTAGACTGCGAGACCGGCGTCAAATCTGGACAGTTCATTACTTATTCGTCAATACTTCTTAGTATTTCTTTCTTTCTTATTCATTTATTTTCCCTTGTTCTCTTTCTTGTCCTACTGCCACGTTTTTCATTATTCGATAGGGTCATTGGTGCGATCTGTGTCACGCACATATGGACTCGGCCAAGTTTAACGTCCAAATGTCCCATCTGATCCTATCCTCATTTGGATGTCTTCAAACACTAAGTGTTTCTGTGGTGGTTGAGAATCTACTGCTATACGTAATTGGAATCTTTGTGTCTTACGAAGGAACACATACATGTGTTTCACTCGGATTCGGTTGAAATTTGGTAGGAATATTCGTGGGAGGCAGTGAAATGCTAAGGTGAAAACTGCATATGCCCAGCGAAAGTTTAAACGCCAAAATAGAGCAAGTAAATATTTGTAAAATGAGAAGTGCCGCGAGAGTATCGGAGTGTGGCGGAGAGGTAGGGAGGAGCGAAGCAGCGGACGTGAGCCAACCGGGCTGTGTCCAGCTGCGCCAGCAGCCAGGCAGCGTACAGTTAGCGCGTTCCCCTTAACTTCCCGATCAGATGTGCAAAACGTAAATATGAAAACAGCACATGAAACAAGTGTACAAAGGACGATGTTTGAACAACGATGCCAATAAGGTTTGAAAAATTCACGCCCGAGTTCTTATTACTCGTTGTAATTAGTGCAATAGTGATTATTTACAAAAAAGTGGACAAGGCACAGATGCTATGTGCACCATGCACATCTTACAGCGCTGTCGCTTTCACAAGTATTACATTGATTATAGGAAGGCTCTTCTTTGAAACAATAATCGACTGGATTAACAAATTGTGAAGGTTCCTTGTTAACATAGCCACATTTGTACCAATTGTACTGCCACATGCTACGAAAACGCGGAGAGGAGAACTGGCTGTGCATCAAAAATTGCACTTTTAAAAGGTTGTTCCTTTAATGTACCTTCATGTCTAACGAGTTTAACAAAATTAAATCGTACAAAATACGTATAAATTGCTTCCAAATGCGGAAGCCCAAAACATCCAATGGCTGGATAAGTCCAGTGGCTCCTTTCGGAATTGTTTGAATAATGATTTCCTTACTCACAATTTTAGCATTTAAAATATTTCTTCTTTCTGTCCGGTCCAGGAATCGAGAACTAAAACACTGTACTCTGGTACTACCTCACAATAAACATCCTGTAACCATTTCTGTACAAGTTATTTGGTCTGTTTTCCAGACATTGAAGGCAAAGTGTACACATTTGGTGCGGTAAATAGGTTTTTTCTATATTAGGACCAAATTTGCCACTTTTTCTTTTAACACCACTAGCAACTTCGGCAGTTGTTGTCCATATACCGAAATTATTGGTTGTATTGTGTAGCTATGAGTTAGTGAATTTATAGATTGTGCTTCCGCTAATACGACTTTTACTCCTCGTTCATTATGGGTCCTGCCAGAATGGAACTCTTCATGAAAACCAGACTGATCAGTATTAAACACGCACTCTGGGCCGTAACTTTCTATTAATTGTGACACTTCTTCCACAAACAGTGTCGCGTTACAATTAGTATCTTCTTGTACAAATTGATATCGTACTTTTTAGATACGAATTTGCAAATCTTTCTTGATCCAATTTTGAATTTCTTTTTAAAACTCATTATCCAGGAATGAGACGCTCGAAACGTTTCGTAGCTAACTAGACGAGCGTACTTTAACGCCCATTTTTTAATATTTATATCGTGAACAATTTTGTTTCGTTGTCTACTTTCTTTGAACTTTTGATAAGTCTTCTTCGTAACAAATTTATTTTTTCTCCCATTGTGCCACCGTTTTCCAATTGTTACTCCCACCTGTAAAGCTCTCCCCGGAACTTTAATTTACGAAACCTGTGTTTCACTGATGCAAAGCTCCTCTGTTTCCCACCTTTGTTTCGCCAATATTCGACGACCTTCTTCTTACAAGTTATTGGGATTAGGCATCGTTCAGCCGTTGTTGTAGATACAGGGTTAGGAGCAACATTTTTGGAGACGAGGTCAAATAACGGTGTTTCAGTATTGTCTTCCTCGAAATCAAAGTCATCATCTGACATATCCAATGTGCCATCCAGTTCGACTGTCACATCGGTATCCAAAGCCCTGTCGGCAATTACACCTGTAAAGCGGAGACAAGAACGCAATTCCTGCGAACGCTTGTTTTTCTCGTAAAAGTAAATATATATAAACAGATTGATCTACTTACGATATAATTCCAACCCCAAATTCCTTTCATCTTCAGAAAATGGGGTGGCCTTTTTGTCTCACTCTGCAAAGCAATTCTGAAGGCACACTACTACATTCGAAGGATTGAATGACTTCTGTAGTGGGCGTTTTGTTGTATCTAGGTGTAAAAAATCAATTATTACCATACATGGTTAAAGTAAATATACAGTCACCATTCATAAAAATGACTATATTTTAGCTGTCGTTGCAAGAACGTTGTCTCAACTGACGACTAATCAATGTGCACCTCTTGATCTGCTTTGTTGTTTCTAATCGGGAAGATACGAGGTATGTGCGAACTGCGGTGTAGTAAAGAAGAGTGGCCGGGAGGGTGGTGGGTGGTTATTCATTCGACTCGAGCGAGCAGCCCGACTACACACGCTCACGTCCGCTGCTTCGCTCCCCCCTACCTCTCCGCCACACCCCGATACTCCCGCGGCACTTCTAATTTTACGACTATTTACTTGTTCTATTTTGGCGTTTAAACTTGCGCTGGGCCCACCTTAGCATTCTACTGCCTCCCATGAATATTCCTACCAAATTTCAACCGAATCCCAGTGAAACACATGTATGTGTTCCCTCGTTAGTAACTGAGGTCATATGATAAAGATTAAAACCTCACAGTCTGGCTTCGTGGCTAAATGGTCAGCGTGAAGGCCTTTTATGCAAGTGGTCCCGGGTTCAACGCCTGTCCGGGTTTGGGATTTTAACCCTTGTTGGTTAATTCCGATGACTCGGGGGCTGGGTGTGTGTTCCGTCTTCAGCATTACAAATCATCTTAAGTGTGGCCTCTTCCTCACAGAGGCGCAGGTCGCCCTTAGGGAGCCTAGTTGAAAGACCTGCACCAGGCCTCTCCGGAGTTCACACGCCATTATTATTACTATTATTATTTTATTATTTTTATTATTATTATCATCATCCACTCACAAATTACTTGTCATATTTGCTAGATGACGGACATCCAGTACTCAGATATAATATATTCAAAAAATGTGTCAGAGTTCCAGTAATAGGATCTTTAATATATACTCTACTATAAGTTTGCAGAAAAGCAACCACAGAATTATGTTATATATTATGTATAATATAATACTACAGATTAAAGGTATTATACAAAGTGTTCGGCAGTGAAGTTTGATTAAATGATTTATGTTCAAAATACAATTTTAGTACTGCCAACGATAAACCATTTCTGGAAATATTGATCTTAAGAAATGCAAAAGAAAAACAGCCTACAACAAAGTTTTATATGCAATTTCTTATGTGTTTTAGACGTACAGCTTTGCGTACGAGGCCAGAAGTTGAATGCATGGGGAATACATGTACGTCCTGAGAAGAAAGTAGGGAGGAGATCCTGGCAAAACACCTTCATTCTTATGAATGCTTTTAATGAACTAAAACTCATGTATCCCGAATATGAATAAATATGTTTCTACAATTATGAAGTTATGATATTTATGGAATTATGAAACAAAATGACAATTCAGACTCCTGAACTATAATACGTCATATGGACATGTGCCCTATTCCGAATGCTTACCGAGACTGAACACATTTGATGTACATTTACTTTTGGGCAAGTGGCACGCACGTATCTGTCTCACCCAACCTCTTTGACGTTTTAGTTTAGTCCAACCTACCTCATTGCTTTCAATCTCTTTGCTCGGGAGTCTTTCTGCCATTAAACTAGCCCATTGAACGCGGAGTTGTATTGTGAGTGAAGTAGTGAGAGGGATTGAGAGTGTATCAGAGAGAAGCATCGGCTAGCTGTGTTTGTACACACGCTGGCTCTAATGCCACACACCTACACTAATGAGGAATATGCAGATATGGAGTATGGTTACGGCTCCTTCTGTTGTCGAGGAATACCTTCAGCGTTTTCCGACACGTCGATTTCGTGATTGTAGAGTGTTTACTAGAGTTTTCAGCACATTGAATGAAACAGGTATTCTTCCATGGTCCCAATTTTCTTCCGAACGTATACTTCAACTAGCTGTAGTACCCGGCGTTTCCCGGATAGTTTCTGAATATTTATCTTTAAGATTTTCATTACCACTTAGTTATGTGTAATGTCAATTTTTATAGAATTCCTTTTCGACTTGCAGATTGATATGTTACGATCTATTACGTAGTTTTAGAATTATTTAGATGTGTTTGATTTCAAGTTTTAGATTATTTAATTTTCGAGTAAAACTTCATCCTTATGGAAGCTCGAATCGACTGGGAAGTAACTGATCCTGTCAGAAATTAATAAGTGATAACTATATGTATTTAGCCATCGCACTGTAGGTACGATGTACAGGATTTCAACTGTCAATGAGACTGTCCCCTTCTCGCCACCTACCCCAAACAGATAAAAAACTCGGGATTGTCACAATTCATCTCAATGACCCAAAAAACTGTAGATTCGACACTGTTTCGATTATTTTTATATCTCACTACCCCTCTCACCCACACTCCAAAGGGGGCTGAACATGAACTTTAAAAAATTCGGAGTGTCACTAATCATTTCAGCGACCACGAAAACTATGGATTCGATAATATTCTAGATTGTTTTATACCACCCCCCTCGCCCCCTGCCCATAAGGGTGCTAGAGGTGTCCTACCCCCACACGGTTTGTCTCCTGATACTAATTGATAACTGTACCAAGTTTGGTGAAATTTCTCCAGTGGTTTAGGAGGAGATGTGTCATTTACACACCCACAGACACACCCATACACACACATACATACATCGATTTTTATATATAGTAAGAATAAGAAGATAAGGTTTTGTTTATAGTTTTTCGATTATTTTTATATCTCACCCCCTCCGCCCCCCACTTGGACTTGCAAAAAAATCCGGAGTATTATTATTCATTTCAGAGACCCTGAAATCTATGGATTCGAAACTGTTTTTAATTATTTCTATATCTCACCCCCTTCACTCCCCACCTAAAAGGGGGTATTACTTTTCAACTCAGCGACCCCGAAAACTATGAATTCGACACTATTCTCAATTATTTTTATAACTACCCCCCTGACCCCTCTCCTTTAAGGGCGCTAGGGATGGCTCACCCCCACAGTGCTCGTCTCCCGATAGTAAGTAATACTTGTACGAAGTTTGCTTGAAATTGCTCCAGTGGTTTAGGAGAATATGTATCATTTACACACACATATACATCCATTTTTATACATAGTAAGATTTTTATACTTCACTCCATTTCCATCCCCGCCCAAAGGAGTCCTATGAGTGCCTTACACAACAGTATATTTTTTCCAGATATTAAGTCTTATTTGTACCAATTTTGGTTGGCAGCTATGCCCAAACGTTCATACATAATCTCGCTGCTCTAGAATCCTGGAGCTGACGTTGTCATGGTTACGACAGTTCATTTCTTTTATCCGATTCCTAGAGCAGGGGTAGTGTGGTGGCAATATCTCCGTAACGGTTGCTTTAGGGCCTTAAAACATGGTTTACGGGCCTGAAGGGCTTACCGAGTTTTGTTCTTTGCGTCAAGAGGATTAAATTGAGCTTTGTCTCGTCCTTATACGACAAATTCGATATTTTGCCTATATTAGCCTATTGTTTTTATATCTCCCCCTCCCCGTGCCCCCCCACCTAGAATCAGCTTTCTATAGGTGAAAACATTTTTAAAATTCGTTCAGTAGTCTATCCGTTACAAACAAACATACACATTTTTCCTCTTTATAATATTATAGACATGCCGTGCAGAAACAGCAGCACATTGTTGAAATGGTTCAGGGTAGTCCTACTAAGAGCACACGGTGACTTTCTGCACGTATCAGTGTCCCACGAACACGTGTATGGTGAACATTAATGCGGAAAACTTGTGCCCATTTCAAAACGTCAAAGAGGTTCGGTGGGTAAGACACATACGTGTGCATCACGAACCCAAAAACAAATGTACATTTAATGTGTTCTACCTAGAAAACCATTCGGAATGGGGCATATGTCCATATGAATTATTTTTGCTTCAAATGATCGTACCTGTCATATACCTGTATATTGACCATTGCTCCAGAGACACCCTGTATATGTGCACCAGTCGGTACCATAAAAATTACCAAAGCAAAGAAAAGTTACCTTTAGTACTCAAGTTGCCGTGGATACTTAGAATTAAACTGGTACACTATTAACCGGTAAGGCTCGTTGAAAGAAATACCAACCAGGTATTGAGTTCCAAAAGAATTTAATTTTTAAGTATTAGAAAGGGTTTAACAACTTGGAAAGAACAATACTATTAAATCAGGCTCAATGAACTGCAACGTAATATAGCCAATTAATTAAACTTACATTACTAGGAAAAATAAAAAAAATAACAGTTAAAAATATTCAAAAGACGGCCGTGACATAAGATAAATTAAGGAAGATAAACTGGTATATTAAGTACGCCTAACGATAAATTACTGATCCTAGATCAGAACCAAAATCCACCAAAATTTATCAATTACACTTTGAAGTTTTTAGATACACTTGAACAGGTTCACGTTTAATGCCATGAGGTTTCACAAGCGTCAAAGATTTAAAAAGTTTCAATCATGAGCCAGAAATAAGCTAAGAAAACCACAACCGAAGTAGCACGAGAAATAAACAAGTGATTAAGGGAAAGGTTTTTTAAAACATTTAAAAAGAAACCAAGTACACCCGAATAACAGCGCAGAAAAAAGAATTCCTGCCCAAAAGAAAAATCCTCCCTCAAACTTCAAGTCATACTATCATCAACAATGATCAAAATTAGTAAACATCACCATGGATATGGTGCAGGAAAAATTTATAAGGCACCAATCCCAGAGGTCCCACAATAATGGAATACGAGAATGAACAAAAGAGAATCACGAATAACGAATTTCCAATAAATAAGATAAAATTAAGAGAAAGGATAAGCCCGAATAAATAGAATCAACAAGGGACCGAAAGGTAAAAATAAACGCTTGTGGGAACTCTTTCAGGCATTACACCAATCATAAAACTTTTCATTAGCATCATTACAGAAACACCGCGTTACTCCAGAGGACATTGCTTTAAACATTAAATAATAACAATAACCGAAATTTGGGAGTAAGCGTTTTGAAAATTACACATGAGAAACCCATGCTTCAGTAGGAGAATTACCAACAGACCGAAATGTTCCTTTTCTTTTTAAGTTTACATTAATTTCAAGAAGCAGACGATTTCCAACGGACCCCTTAAAGTTCAGAAAACTTTCGGAGAGGAATATTTACGTGAAGCCACAGAGCCTTTCCTACAGCAGACACCAACTCAAAGCAATACGTTCTGGCTACTCCGACCACTACTCTTATATCTTCATATCTTCCACATAATATAAATAACATTTGTTTGAGCGCCAGTTGCTTTTTTAAGAAAAACAACAAAATTCGGTAGAGCATACCTCTTATATCAATTATCTCAAGGCGTGAGGTGATAAACTCACATATCTGGCAATATACAGGGATATGGATCAGGACAATATTAAATTACTGTTGCATTTCCACAATTGAGGATTATACATGTAACTGGAATCACTTATTATAATTAAAATAAAACTGAGTTTATGACTATAATTTACGTCACAATGAACAATCATTGACGTCTTTTAATTTAACAAAAGAAATATATCGTGAGATTTGCGGTACTAAATAAAAGGAAAATTTAATCTAAACAAAAAAAGCTATTGGCATGAACTTGAAGTGAGATGTGATATCGCCGCTGATTACACTCTTCTTCATGTTATGAATGCATAACATGTCTGATGCTTTAATTACCTGTTGTCTGCATACACCGCTGTTGAACTTGAAAATTCTTGGGAAAACCTGTGAGCTGAAGTCGGGAGCCGTCTGCTGTAATCTTCTTATGTCACAAGGAGTTGGCCTACATACCATGTACGCGTGTAGGGAGCTCCAATGTAATTACGTCCACTCAATATATTTTAAATAATTGGAAAATATTATTGAAACATCTTGTGAAGTCCATCCTCACAAGAAGATGATGTTTCTTTATCAGCATAGTACCCGTCTCTGCTCGGATACAAGCACCACTTGTAGACTTCCTCGATGATTACCTCTTCAAACACAACTCTTAGCTCTGACCATCACACTAAGACCACTTCTTCCATTTGATACATCTGACTGTTACATATGATCTGCACGATATCAACTGCTTATGAACTGAGTAAGAACAGATATGATGAACTGAGTAAGAACAGATATGATGAACTGAGTAAGAACAGAATACCTCTCCCTACCGTAGCATCACCTTATATCCCCTCGCGATGACGACTCATCTCCCCACTCACTGTTCATCCCTTCCACTTCCACATACAGTAGCTGGCGAATACTGACACTTGGTCGCAATCACGTGTCCACGCACTGATGTCATCAGTCATGTGTCGTCTAAGCGTACCCAAGCGGTCCGAGAATGACTATACCGAATGCGTCACCGGGAAATCTCCTTGTACACATCATTCCCAGTTAAACATAGCCTCGATTGCAAAATACTATGCCAGCTCATCTAGCCAAAGTTACAAGCCACAGCATGACAATATGAAACCAACAAATCTCACTTACTACAATACAGAATAATTACAAACATATTCACTTAACCTATGATTAAATACAATAATATACGCGATACCTAATTATTACAGTCTAAATGATGAGAAACAGAATATATAAAATCTAATGAATCTGGTTAATAATAATAATAATAATAATAATAATAATAATAATAATAATAATAATAATAATAAATACAGAATGGAGTCTGTAACCCTGTTGTACGGTTACAACGTCGTAATTACACTCAAAGTGTTGAAGGTACAGTCAAGTGAACGAGTGAGGGATAAATTTCTTGTACAATTTTTAAATGTCCGTTCAATAGAATTTCAAATTTAATGCCTGGTTTCTTTCAGTTGTAATATCATAATTTTATATTTTCATCTGATTTATCGCAGCAAGTCTAATTATTTCCAAATACAATTTCAATATTTTGTTCAATATCAAATTAATGAATCGTTTTATTTCAATGGTAAAGTTAGATAACCTCAAATTTAATGGGGGAAACAAAACGACAATCTTCTTTTCCCAGAACCTATATGTTATGCTGTCTAAGTAAGCTTATTACCTCACACCCTAGAGATATTCAAGACTCTCATTCTATTATTGCTGCATTGAGTTGTAGCTGGCGCCCTTCAAATATTGTATATGTAAGTAATCAGGTAAGAGCTAAGTGTGAGTACATGGTCCGACAATTGAGTATTTTATTTAATGAATATTATTTTCATGTTTTTCATTTTAATGCTATTTGATATTATTTTAAATTAGTGAGTATAGTCGAAATGTTTCAGTACAGAACTAAACAGATCAACAGAACTAGTTACAAATATACGATTGTGGCGGCGATTAATAAATATACATACGCTTGAAAAACTGAACGCTGAAAAGCACAACACTCCATAGTGTATATTATTATTATTATTATTTTAATTATATTTATGTATTTATTTAATTATTTTATTTATTTATTTATTTATTTACTCTCTTATACGGCCAGGCTCAACGTTTGGGCACATTTTTAGAAATAAGGTAGGTAAGGGTTGTTCTGCCCGAAGGCAGGTCCGAACCTCCGCAGAGGTTCCTGAGCCGGAGTTTACGTGCGGTAGGGTGGCCAGTTCCTCTCCGCTCCTCCATTCCCTTACCCCCCACCAACAGCGCGTGGCAACCCATCCAACTCCTGACCACGCCCAATGTTGCTTAACTTCGGAGGTCTCAAGGGATCCGGTGTTTCAACACGGCTACGGCCGTTGGATTTACAAATAATAAGGATTCAAATAAGAAGAGTATGTGTCAGTAACAACTCGGAAAACGCACAGTAACTGTTGGAGCATTTTATAAAATCCCTCCCAATTTCAGGAATTTTTAATTACATTCATGAGAAAATATAATTCTGACGTCTGATTTGAGAAAATAGACCTTGAGAGTTTGATTAATTCTAAATTGAACTTCTGGTTGAAGTATTTTGACAGTTATTTAAGTGGCCTGCAAATTACAGTTTATTTCTCAAGTTCGTTACCCGAAAATCATTAATTTACCCCTCTTATCTTTTATCTTCGGTAATTTAGCTCTGCTAGCATAGTAACTTCCGACGAATTTTGAGGAGGGTTGTAATGTTATTTAGCATTCAACTTCTACTACCATGTGACGTCATCGGTTACCATATGACGCAGTAGCATGCTTTGCGAGATAAATAGTCAAACCACAAAGATAATAATAATAATAATAATAATAATAATAATAATAATAATAATAATGATTATGATGATAATAATACCTACAAGTTCAAATTGTATTTCTAATGTTAGTAATAAACTCTCCAAATCTCCATGGAAATAGTTTCATTCAGAAGGATATACCGAAACCTGGTTTAAACATAAGCACACAGGAAGCGGCGGGTTGTCAATCAGCAGAGTGTCCCATGGATTGAAACAACACAAGATATTGCAAGTACATAAGGGATGAAAGGGAGAGTAAAATTTTAAAACAGAAAATTCGAACTTTCCGTATATTATTTTCAAGCGTTAAAATTAACAATAATATAATATTAATAATAATAATAATAAATAGGTTATAAAACATGAGCCAAGATCAAAATTTGACAAATAAATTCAGTCCCAACTTGTTGCTTGTGAGTTAAAAACAGGTCCAAGACTCGCAGTTCCAACAATTCGTAAATACCATGAGAAATTACACTTTACAAGCGATTTGTGCGCGAGAAAAATCTATAACAAAATAATCTAGGGAGGATTAACCTGTACTAAATGAAGCCTTATGATTCGTAAATCCAACAGGTAAGGAATAAAAATTCCACTTTACAATATACGTATTCCCTTCGCCCTTTACAGGGGAGATTAAAATATCATACAAAAATCCTACGGGAAGACAAGTAAAAGAGCAAGCAAGATGCAAAATCAAATTTAGGAGGAAAAGGGGGGAATTGGGGTTGAATAGGCCTACTAGTGAATTACGACATTAAAGTGTTTTCCACAAAATTTTAAAGGGTAGAAACAAATAGCGTTACACAATTAAATAAGAAAGTGAACACGGAAGTTCACAGTATATTTTTAACGGGGGACAATACCAGGAAAATAGAATTAGTCCCTGGATAGCTTTAACAAAAAATGAAGTCGAATTTACAGAAATGTTATACACAATAGTTTTCCGATCACAGTAGAAGAGAACTGAAGTGAAATTTAATTTCGAAGTATTAGCGCAAGAGAGTTGTAAGGATTATATTGACCGAGCTTGATAGCTGCAGTCGCTTAAGTACGGCCAGGGTCCAGTGTTCGGGAGATAGTGGGTTCGAACCCCACTGTCGGCAGCCCTGCAGATGGTTTCCCGTGGTTTCCCATTTTCACACCAGGCAAATGCTGGAGCTGTACCTTAATTATGCCACGGCTGCTCCTTTTCTACTCCTAGCCACTTCCTGTCCCATCGTCCCCATATGACCTATCTGTGTCGGTGCGACGTAACGCAACTTGTAAAAAGAAAATATTATATTGCTTGTTCCTATCTCTCAAGGAGTGCTGATTCCTAGTTTCTCTTAGAAATGTTCAAGTCCAAAACATAGTGGGAGGTTACACATGTGAAGTAATTCATAGCATACATGTGAAACTCTTTCTTTCACCTTACCTTGTAGTACATGATGAACAAATGAACAAACTCATTTAACCTCGACACACCAGCACGGACGAGCTCGCCTATACAAGAACACCGCAGGCTTTATATAATGGTCGGAGGGAGGAGAAAATAGGGAGTGTACATACGGCACAAGTTTTCCAGAAAGTAGAGAAAAGTTCTTCGTGAGTCAGTGAAGGCCAAGGTTGCCGGCAGATGAGTAATCTGTTGTTGACAGTGATACAAGATTGGAGGTGCGATGCGGGGAGTAGGAGATGTGATGGCGCGCAGACAAACGATGGTAAGTAGAACAGCTACAATCTCAAGTCTGGGCAAAAATTTACAGTATGTACCTATTCTATTCGTACGGGCTGTTTGCGTTAGTACCTAAACACACTGCCAGAAAATAATGAACTGAAAAAGATTTTATTCACTGAGCATATATTCAAAAAAAGCCTTCAGAAAACTTATATCTACTATATCTGTTTGCAATCATGTTTACAAAAAATACAGCTTCTAATAAAGAAAAGCGCTCCCATAATCTTGTATCTTTCCTATTTGTACAACCAAACTGAACACTTGAAGTAAACCAAAAATAAAGGGTCCCTGAAACATGTTAGTATCTATTGGAATGTCCCCTTGCCTTTATAACTGCCTGATATCATCACCGTATAGAATACACTAATTTCTTGCACATGCCCGGGCTGATTTTCTGCCATTCCTGAAGAATCACACTTTTAAGTTCCTCCTGCATATGTACACGTTGCCTACGGATATTCCTCTTCAACGTAGCTCAAAGAAGTTCGATGAGATTTAAATCCGGAGACCGCGGAGGTGTTCTAAGTTGCTTAGGAAAGCTCCAGATCAACCATGTCATATTAATACCAGCAGTGTGTTTTGGGTCATTATCATGCTGGAACATATAAACAGATGGCATCCCCATTTTTCGGCATTCTGCCTCACGTTTGCCCTCAGGATTGCATTATAGTCCTCCTTGTTCATTATTCCGTAAACGAAATGTATGTTACCCACACTTCTGGCTGGCATACATCCCCAAAGCATTACAGACCCACCAGCGTATTTTACAGTTGGGAGTGTATTTGCCACATCACTGTCCATACCAATTTCTCTCCATATTCCGTCGACGCCATCTGACCCGAAAAGATTTATTTTTGTCTCATAAGACAAGATAACATCATTCCATAATTCGTTCTCGTTATGTATATGCTCCATAGCAAATGTCAGTCTAAACCGCCTGTTTCTTCTTACGTATGGCCTTTTCCGAGGGATTCTTCCATAGTACCCATGCCGATACAGGATCTGATGGATGGTGGAGTTGCTGATATTCTTTCCAGTTCGTTCCTCACTAAGTTGCCTCAATACTGATGCATTTAATTTGGAATCTGACTTTAACAGCCGAACAACAAACTGCTCTTCCCTTTCAGTTAAACACTTTCTCCTGGGTTTCCTTGGCGTGTTCTTAATAGTGCCTTAGTATTTAGATTTATCAACCACTTATTGCAACGTAGAATATGTTCTATTGACCTGCTGCCCAATCATTCGTAATGAAAATCCTTTAAGTGTCAGTTTAAGTGTAGTATTCTTAAGTTTCGTACTTAACTCTGCACTCGTACCCATGCCCACCACAGATACACTAGGAAGGAGACTAATGCACTTGACCAGTCGTTTGTCGTCACTGAGACTTTTCCGTGCATAGCAAACAAACGGTGCGCATCATCCTGTCCATGTCCGACTCGTTGGCTGAACGGTCATCGTACTGCCCTTCGGTGCAGAGGGTTCCGGGTTCGATTCCCGACCGGGTCGGGGATTTTAACCTTAATTGGTTAATTCCTACGGCACGGGGGCTGGGTGTATGTGTTGTCTTCATCATCATTTCATCCTCATCACGACACGCAGGTCGCCTACAGGCGTCGAATAGAAAGACCTGCAGCTGGCGAGCCGAACCCGTCCTGGGATATCCCGGCACTAAAAGCCATACGACATTTCATTTATCCTGTCCATGTGTACGGATACAACTGGCACACCCGTTTGTCGATGCCGGCATATTCATATCAAATCCTCCTGTATTTATGTAAATAAATATGCTTTTGAATAACGAATTATGTTTTTACCCGTAATGTACGTTTTATTTCATTTTTTCAATCATTAATGTGAATATACGAGACTTGATAAGAAATTGAAGCCTGTACGAAGAACATAGTGTACGTGGAACAAAAATGATGGAGATAACCCATATTGGTTACGTAACATTTTAGGTAGAATCAGTAATAACTTCGAAAATGTACAACAAACGTTTAGGCATTCTTCGTTCATATATACCTTCGATCTTTTTCGGGATTTCAAAGTAGTATGTGGGCTACGGTATGCTCTTAGTTTAGGGGATTCGAAATATGAACTTTGGTCTGAGAACGTTTTGACGTTTAACTTATAAGTAAACAAACAATATAACCCAAAAGCTAGGAAATAAATAGAAACGTACGGCACGCGCGCGCGCGCACACACACCACATATTCTACTACTACTAAGTAGTAGTAGTAGAATGATGTTTTCATTCCTCCCCTGAAGGGGAAGGCGGGTCTCCTAGACTGTGACGCCGTCTCTCAGGCCAGGAGATCTGTGTATGAGAAGGAGATGTGCGAAGAAGGTGAAGGGGTTGGCGGCCGTGGCTTATACTAGGAACTATCCCGGCATTCGCCTTAGTGCAGGAAAATGGAAAACCACGGGAAACCACTCTTAAGACAGCTGACGGTGGGGACCAGCCCCTCCCTGTGTCACGAATACAGAGGCGTAGAGCCACGGTAGAGTCGTAGCCACCCGTCCTCTGCTCGGTTGGTCGGTCGGAGTGCAGGACTCTCGGAGCACGGAGCAGCCGTGGTTACTTGTACGCCGAAGCCTACTCTGCAACCACCGACCCATCTCGAGCTCATTGTAAATAACACTGTAGAGGCTTTTTATACAAATATTCCTGATTGTTTGGAAAATTACTCACATTATGTTTTTAATACGCGGTGGCCGTACAATGACAGGTTTCAGACAAGTCTCTTTTTCTATGAGGAGCTGATAATATCGTTCCAATAAAAATCCCCTCTACCATCATTATATTCCATTTATCGTAACGGGTTTGGGAAGTACATTATATGTGAACACTGTAGATACAGCCTGCATTGGAATTAATGAAAACTGTCGCAGAGTGCAGTTGTATGTCACATTTCACATTACCAGTCTGCGGCACTGAGCTGCTGTCACCTCACTCATTTTATTGTGATAGCTCTGCCGTCAATGATGACCTCACCTTACTGCTGTGATTTTGTTCTTCTCTTACAATGGATGAAATGAGGAAGCACAGCATTGGCACTCTTTTGAGAAATTAAAGGTGCTTATATTTTTGAACTCCTAAGGTGCGAGTTATTTAATGTCCAACATTGTAAAAAAAAAAAAAAAAAACCTATGGCGCTACCACCCCGAAGGACCATGGCCTACCAAGTGACCGCTGGTCATCCCGAAGGCCTGCAAATCACGAGGCGTCGTATAGTCAGCACGACGAATCCTGTCGGCCGTTATTTTTTGCCTTCTAGACCGGAGCCGCCATCTCACCTTCAGATGACTCCTGAGTTGTAATAACGTAGGCTGAGTCAGGTGGTTTCTGGGGAGGGGGGTTAGAACCCTCCTCCACCTTAGACTATTTTATAAAAATTAAATAAACAGAAACTGTAAATAAACAATAAATTAAACAAACATTCAGAGACATATTCATTGTAAAATCAACAGATCTGTTGAATCTATTTTCTAAGAAGCCTCGAAAGTTGGCTTTTAGACTCTAAACTGAACATACCATTCGCTGTAAAAATGTTGACCTTGATCGTATTGTTCTTTTTCTATATACTAATGTAAGATTTTGTAGTGTACTGCAATCTGAATGTCAGCATAACTCACTTGTATGTCTCATTATAATGACAATCATGCATGTGCGCACCACGCACGGACCTTCATTATGTTCTATCAATATTTTGTACCGGGCGAGTTGGTCGTACGATTACGTGCGCGCAGCTTTGAGCTTGCATCCGGGAGATGGTGGGTTCGAGCACCACTGTCGGCAGGCCTAAAGATGGTCTTCGGTGGTTTACCATTTTCACACCAGGCAAATGCTGGGGCTGTACCCTAATTAAGGCCACGGCCATATCCTTCCCACTCCTAGGCCTTTCCTATCCCATCGTCGCTATATGACCTATCTGTGACGGTGCTACGTAAAGCAAATAATAATAAAAACATTTTGTAATTATAACCCCACCCATCGGCCAATCCTGTCTACGCTGCTGGGCTGAGTGGACCTCAAAACATCCCTCACATCCAGCTAAAATCCGTGAGTAATACAAAAAATTACGGATGTTAGTACACTTCACCATTTGTAGCTGTACGGATATCCAAACGATAATCAACCTCTTGCCTCGCGTTTATAAACATTTAAGACGTTATCAGTTCAATTGCTCCAATGATATGTAGTCTCTTAATTACACACACGTCGAATTTTTCTCTTGTAAATCCCCTTGCAAAGAGTCGAAAAGTGTCAAAAATACTGAGATCGAGTGGGGCAGGCAGTAGGAGAGTAGTAGCTGAATGCATTCCAATGCCATGAGCAATCCAGTCAGAAAAGAAAAGAAATGGCGGTAGCTGTCAATATTGTAACGGCCGCAGGGTTTTGAGGGTTTCGTAGACTTAATTAATTACATTTGTTATTCTGTACAACTGACCGCGATGTATTCACAACGAGAGCTAACCTCCAACGAAGCGCGGGAGTCAACACAGCGCCATCTTATAACAGAGTATGCGTGTGGCCTCATATACAGAGTGTTTCAAAAATGGGCGGCATAATTTCAGGTATCTATTTGTTATATGTAGACAATCAAAATAGTTCATTACAACATGTGACCAGAAATGCTTCATTTCCGAGTTATGGCGTTCACAACACTGAACTTCACCGGAAAGTTTTTCTTCCACAGGTCATTGTCATTACAGAAGATGTTCAAACTGTCCACCTCCTGCTTGAATATAGACCTCACATCGATGTCTCATTGACTTGGATCGAATGTTTCCTGATCGATGGATAAGTACAATTGGCCCGATTGCTTGGTCTTTACGCTCACCTGATCTGAACCCTCTCGTTTTCTACTTGTGGGCCATTTAAAATCATTGGTGTATTCGTCTCCGGTTCCTGATGTGGATACCCTTCGGAATCGAATTGTGGCATCGTGTGAGGACATACGCAATACTCCTGGAGTTTGGAATTGTGTTCGCAGATCAATGAGACATCGATGTGAGGTCTGTATTCAAGCAGGAGGTGGACATTTTGAACCTTCTATAGTGACAATGACCTGCGGAAGAAAAACGTTCCGGTGAAGTTCAGTGTTGTGAACACCGTAACTCGGAATTGAAGCATTTCCGGACACATGTTGTAATGCACTATTTTGATTGTTTAAATGTAACAAATACATACCTGAAATTATGCTCCCTATTTTTGAAACACCCTGTATTTACGAGAAATTTTGCCCTATTTTGAAGCACTATTTCTTGAAAAGTACGTTTCAGATTTTCATTTTTTCCTTGCAACAAGTAGCCTCCTCTTTCATATGTCAAATGAGACATTAAACATAATCGTAAGGTAAATATTCTCAGCGATATACGCGTTCTATCGAAACACTAAAAGCGTCTTAAAATTTTTCTTTTCACGTACCCGTTGTTGAGGAACGCAAGTCTACGTTAAAACGTCGTCCAATTCCTAAATGTTGTATCATACCCAATCATGGGTACGTTCCATGTACCTTTTATTATACATTTATTGAGTTTTTCCACAACTTTCTTATGGTAGAAATAGCACCTTTTGAACAGACACTCCTCAGATATATATAAAAGGTCACAAAGTCATCTCCGTACAGGCCATGAAGGTCCTTGGAGGGATGGAAGGTAAAGGATTCCACTATCCGTAACCTCGGCACTTGATGGGGTAGAGTGGTTAGCTCTCCACCCGGCCGCCTTTGGCCCCCAGGAATTAACCTGATACTCTATTTTTGGTGTAGGTTAAGTAAACCTCAGGGCCATGTGCATCTCTGAAATCTCGTTTAAATTTTACGACTTCCTGATGGGGATTCGAACCCACGTCCTCCCGGGCAACCCGAGGACGAGCTCGGCCAGGCAGCCCCTCCTCAGATATATGCTGAATATCTTTTATTGTTGAGCACCTCATACCCGGGTATGGCGAATAATACAATAGATCTGTTCTTCTGGCAGCATTTTCTTAATTGACTAGCTCCTAAACCATTATTTCACAAATTCTTATTACAAGTGACACACCGTAAATTACACGAGACAACATTAAAAATGTTATGAACATTCAATTCAAAATCATTTCGATGAGGAATAATCGAATATGACTCCTGAAAGTCTTAGTTTGTTCTCATTTGCTTGAAGAGCCGGAATTTATTTTATTATTGAACAATAATTGTTACCGTGTTTTGGTGGTAGTTATGCATGAAAGAAGGTGCTGGGTGGTGAATAGGTCTCAAGCTACTAAAGTGAAATTAATTTTAAAATTTAACAAGGTTATATTTTCTTTGCAAAATTAGGTAACAACAAATAGAACAGGTACTTAGTAGCCGAAACACGATTGAAAAATACATTTACATAGGTACCCCATTTGGGGCTTCAAAAGTCAGAAACATAATTCTTGGGCAATCAGCTCAGTTTTACCCCAAACACAATTTTAACAGAGGGGCAGAAAACCCCATTCATACCTAGGAGCCCTTGCTCCAAATTACACTGAAAAGCCTCCTCGAGGCATACAATATACAATTTTCAAAAGAGCCACTCGCTCTCAAATTTAAGCCTCTCCCAGGCCACACCAAACTCCACCTTTAAGCTCTCCTCAAAGGACATATACACAGGGGTAAAATACCCAACCTACTGAGGTCTATTAAATGACAAGAAGGTTAATACATGACCTCTAAAATACAATTTGAGGGGAGGCGAACTTGCACTCCTAATACACTTTGTTTAAGACCTACTTGGCCTTAGGCCGTTAGTGCAAGGGCTAATCCCATACTACAGAGGTGACTTAAGAAAATAACAATTTACATTACATTACGGAAGAATTGGTTGAGAAAATAAGTTCACCTCAAGACAATGTGAGTGGGAGCTCGAGAGGGTTAGCACTCTCTATCCCAGTATGTAGCTTTACAAGAGAATAGATGAAAAGAGAAGTTACATTTTAGGAAAAGGTTACATAGTGGAACGCTTAGAACCCGCCCCGAAAGTTAAACTGCTGAGCTAGCAAAGAAAGAATTTATTAATCGGCCATTACCTTGTTGTTGACCGCTGCCGAAGAAAGAGGCGCTTCCCGCCCCCTGCTATGTACTTAACACACTGAAAGATGGAACAGAAGTGGCCGAGAGACCCAAAAATCAGCAGTTTAAATACTCTTGCGGAAGTTTCTAGGCGTTAGGGGAATGAAAACACCCTCCCACAAACACTTTATTGGGTAGGACACAGCAACATATTCAAGTTGGGGGAAGATACATCTGATTGGATAGAAATTAATTTAAGAAATTCGGGATTGGTTAGGTTCAACACAAGGGGAAAGAAGGGGTGAATATTGCCAACTTAAACAATGACTGAAAGAAATTTAACAAAGAACAAACTCTTGAAATTAAATTTTCTCCAAAAAACAGTTCTTTCACTTCGCACTAGAGTGCACCGTTGTTGATCTTCAGTAGTGTCCTCTAGAAGAGAAAGTTCACACTTCTAACTACAAGTGAAACAAAAACACATCAAAAATGACACAGTTCAAAAACTCAAACTTTCCCACGTGGTGACATCTTCTGAGAAAGTAGAAAATTAATACCGTCAATAAAGTTCAGACTTCCTCCAGCAGAGGAGTTTCAATTGGCGCACATTTTAAATTAATTGCGTGGAGGTGTACCGCCTGGTACAGACCTCCCCCCCCCCAAAAGTTCCACCAGGGGTGATATATGAAACCAGGTCCCAGGTTTGATGTAGATATGGAGATTGATTGCCAACAAAAAAAAAATTTATAAGCTTTTCTTAATTTGGATTGTATCGGTTTCAAAATTTTCTTGTTGCAGGAGAAGTATAGTCTTTAAGTTGTAGAAGTTGAATTCTGAAGATAAACTTTTAATACTTAAAAGTGATGAAGAATTTTGCAATGTCCACCAAATATTGCTTGTTAGTTTCCCAAGTGTCGTCATTGCTTATAGTAACTGTTCATGTAGTTGAGGTTAATGAAGTTGGATGGCCAGACCGGCCGTTGCAGCTTGCGTCCAAATGAGGCCGCTCGGACCCCTCAAGTACCCTGAGATACCGCTCGCCCGCACTATGAGGGGAGCAAGGGTGTTGAAGCACGCCGCGCCCGCGGTGAACATATACAGGCTGCGGGCAAGTAGCAGGTTGTGCGCCGCACCTCAGCCTTGGCCGGGAGGAGAGCTCCGGCTCGCCGTGCACATGTCGTCCTCGCTGGGGCCGAGGGGGCCCGTCCTCGAACCCAGCCGCGGCACAGCGCCGCGCGGCTGCGGGGGCACAGAAACATAAAACTAGGCGGCAGAATTGTGTTGGACCATCATCTTTTTTGAGGGCACAGGCATTATGGAGAGGTTGAGGGGCCAGCGGCGTGTAGATATCCATGGCATTTAATATTATGAAGCCACAGTGTGTGTTGGAGCAGGAGACGGGAGCGTGGTAATGGCCGTGGCAAGGACAGGATGGCAGTTTAACAATCGGGGAGGTTTACAAGAAATGCTTACATATAAAATAAAATATAATAGAAGGAGCAGAATGCCTTAAGAGTGGAATTCAAAAAAAAAATATATAACCATCATATTCCTATCAAATTATATGAAGCAAGTTGACACAAAATTTACACCGGTTTCACCTGGGACAGGTGAACCCTAAATATCCTCTCGGTGGCTGGATTGCTTACTAACAATGTAACCGGTGTGAGAAAATCGAGAATGATGCATGGCCCATGAAATCTGGGGGCAAGCTTGCCCGCGGGAACAAAATTTTTGACCATAACCTGGTCACCTACCTTCAAAGGGGTGGGTCTCCGTCCACGATCATACCTTTCCCTAACCTTTTCATGAGACACTTTAAGATTGGCTTTAGCCTTCTTCCAGAGATCTTTAATGTTATCCGGATCTATTGTCTCGGGTAGAATGTCATTCAGAGACCAGAGGTTAGAGAGCGGCGAGTTGGGAACAAACTTGAACATCAAAGAAGCTGGAGTAAACTTGTGAGATTCATGAACCGCCGAATTCAAAGCAAAAGCTATCCAATGCAGGGACGTGTCCCACCTGGAATGATCTTCATGATGATAGGCAATAAGTGCGGACCTGAGATTACGGTTAACCCGTTCAGCCAGAGATGGTTGAGGGTAATAAGCAGAAGTAGTTACATGAGAGATTGATAAGTCAAAACAGAATTTACGAAATAAATTAGATGTAAAAGCCTTAGCATTATCAGATACAATATATTGACACGGACCAAAAGAAGCAAAAATAGAATTTAAGCAGGTAATGGTAGACTGAGCGGTAGCCAGCTTAGTCGGAAATAACCAAGAAAATCTGGTAAAACCATCTACGCACACAAAGATGAACTTGTTAGCATTATCCTTTGACTGGGGGAAGGGTCCTACATAATCGATATACAGGCGTTCCATGGGGCGCGACGCTTGATGCGAAGACAAAAGGCCTACCTTGGTGGACATGGTGGGTTTACTGAGCAAACAAGATTTACAAGCTTTTACAAGTTCACGGATTTCACCGTCCATACCTTTCCAGATGAACATTTCACGAATCTTTTCACGAGTTTTAAAGATACCTAGATGCCCTCCTAGTGGGATCTCATGATAATACTTGAAGATCATAGGTACCAGAACAGCTGGAACGACAACTTTCATCATCTTGTCATGCCTCGAAGGGCAACATAAAACACCATTCCTCAGAACATAAGGGACAACATGTTCCCCAGAAGAAAGGGTTTCCATTATCGGAGCCAGCGTCGGATCTTCACGTTGGTATTTCTCGATATCCCTAAAAAGCATGGGAGCATCTGTTAGGATGGCATTAACCTCAGATAGCATGGACTCGGGAGGTGATGAACTGTCGACCTGTTCATGGTTCTCAACGTCGTCTGAAAACATACGGCTGAGTCCATCAGCGACAACATTTTCGGTACCTCGGATATGCCTGACATTGAATTGGAAGGCAGAAATACGGATGGCCCAACGGGCTATACGACCAGTACGACGCGGCCTACCTAAGACCCAGCTTAATGCTTGATTATCTGTCTCCAGGTCGAATTTGACGTGTTCCAAATAGAGACGGAACTTTTCTAAGGCGAATAAGACTGCCAAACCTTCGAGCTCATAGATGGAATACTTGGCTTCTTGAGCCGACAATGTCCTAGACGCATAGGCGATGGGTCGCCTCCCTAGTTCAGTCTCTTGAAGAAGGACTGCAGCTACTGCTGACGACGATGCGTCGGTTTGGACAATGAATTTCTTCGAGAAATCAGGCATAGCAAGGACAGGGCCATTACAAAGCGCTAATTTAAGATCTTCAAAAGCGGCTTGTTGAGAAGGTCCCCACTCGAATTTGATGCCTTTCCTACGAAGGAGGTTTAAGGGCGCCGCTCTATTAGCAAAGTTAGGAATGAACTTTCTGAAGAAATTCACCATACCAATAAACCTGGCGATGCCTTTAATGTCCTTGGGAGGTTTAAAATCACGGATGGCCTGTGTTCTAGAATGATCAACTGCTACCCCATCGGGTGACACAATATGCCCTAGGAATGACATAGAGGGCTTAGCAAAGGCAACCTTGGACAACTTAACAGTTAACCCAGCCTTACGAAGGCGATCGAGAACTTCTCGCAGATGATCTAGATGTTCTTCAAAAGTCTCTGAAAATACGACGACATCATCTAAGTAGTGATATAAGTACTCGAATTTGATGTCGGAGAAGACCCTATCTAGTAGCCTAGTGAGCACAGCTGCCCCCCTGGGGAGCCCGAAAGGCACGCGGTTGTATTCGTATAAATTCCAGTCCGTGGCAAACGCTGTAAGGTGTTTAGACTCTTCGGCAAGGGGAATTTGATTATAGGCCTGATTCAAGTCCAAGATAGTGAAGAACTTGGCCTTACGAAACCATGAAAAGCAAGAATGAAGGTCAGGAAGGGGCACAGATTGCAACACCACCTTCCGATTGAGAGCCCTGTAATCAATGACAGGCCTGAAGCCTCCTTGGGGTTTCGGGACTAGAAAAATAGGCGATGAATACGCCGACTTAGAGGGCCTAATAATACCATCCTTCAACATCTGATCGATAATTTCTTTCAGAGCCTTCATTTTAGGTGGAGATAGCCTATAAGGTGGAAAACGGACAGGAATCGAATCCGTGACCTCAATTTTGTATTCAATAAGGTCAGTAACACCAAGAGTATCAGAGAACACCTCTGGAAATGACTGACATAATTTACGAATACTATCAGCCTGCTCCTCAGGTAGATGTCTAAGGTCTAACAACATCTCATCCTGGGTAGGCGAAATAGATGAACATGACACAGAATTACACTTTAACAAGGGAATTTTACAATTGGACGCAAATTTGAATGTGCACGACTTACTCTGAAGATCGAGCACAAGACCAGTGTGAGAAATAAAGTCCGCTCCCAGTATGATGGGGCAAGACAGGTGCTTAGCCACAAACAATTTAATTTTCCATGTAAATTTAAAAATACGAATTTTGACCAGTACGGAACCTAGAATTTCTAATGGAGATGAATTAGCCGAAACATATTGAATAGGAGATGAGACGTAGTCAGGTAGTTTACAAACAGCTTTCAATTTAGAATACCATTCAGCCGAAATAATCGAACAAACACTGCCTGAATCTAAGAGAGCTGTTATAGGCTCGTTATTTAACTCAATCTTAAGAAAAGGAACAGGTGCGGGGGTATCCGCCGCAATCCTAAGACACTCTTTGGGGCATTCAAAAGATGTATTCGAAGACTTATCGTTCCCTGAATTCTCGACCTTTTTGCCAGGGGCTGAGCCTTGGGAAGCAGAATTAGTTGACTCAGCCGCAGCCACTAGTCACTTTTGATTGTTGTTGGAAGTTACACCAGAAGTTGAGCAGGAGGGGGTGCTATTCGAATTGGGACAATTCTTTGCGATATGTGAGAAAGCCCCACATTTAAAACAGCCTTGTGATGAACCCGCTCCATTATTTGCCCTACTAGACTTGATCAGAGGACACTTATTGCGCAGATGGTCAGGCGACCCGCAAGCATAACATTTACGAGGGGTGACTGATCGGCGAGGTGGAGGCCGAGTATTACTAATGGAAGGCGGGGGTTCTTTCGCGACACGCAAAGAATCGGCGTATCTAACTCCTTCCGCTGAGACGGCCAATGCTTCAAGTTCCGAGAAAGTTTGCGGGCACGCCGCGAAACACAAATATGACCTATAGGGAGGTGAAATTCCCTCTACAATAGCCTGTACAATCTGATCTTCAGGAAAATGAAGGGCAAACACCCTAGTATAAAACTTAATGTCCTGTATGAAATCAGCCAAGTTTTCATCCAAGCGCTGTACACGATAATAGTACTTCTGAATAAGGGAGGACCTGGCCCTAGCAGGGATGAAGTTAGCTAGCAAATGGGCATGGAAATCCTCAATAGATGATTGCTCGGCAATGGCTCTTACGATTTTATCAGAGAGAATACCAATAGCATACGGATAGATTATTTGCAAGATTTGACATGGAGAAAGAGAAAAAACAAGGGCATGATCCTGAAATTCCACTAGAAATCTTAAAAATGAAATTACATCACTGGTGGTATTAACGGAAAACTTAGAGATACCTCTGAGCAACATTGCCAATGGATGAGGCAAGCTGCTAAACCCGGGTGACATAGTAGGTAAAGGTTTCAATGGTAAGGAAGTTAATTCAGAACGGATGTTACTCAATGATGCACGACGTTCGGATTCGTTGTCCAATGGGGCAGGGATAGTTTGAGCAGCAACGGTTATTCTATTAACTTCTCCCTTGGGAGGCGCTTCCTCACTACCTGCATTTACTATGGTGGGTTGATCAGATTTGGGAGGAACTTCCCCAGTTAACAATTGAGTGACCTTACTAGATAATTCGGAAATATTTTCCAGGAGCGTACTAGCTTCCTTCCTCTGAACATCATTCAGTTTTAGAGACAACAGATCGTTAACCCTATTCGAAAAATGATATAGCCTGCCTTGCACACGCTTAATTTGATTAGGAGACGGATCATTTTCATCAAAAAAACTAACTACAGAAGCTAGCCCAGTAATATTCTCCGTGATCGTGGAAAGAGAGTCGTCAATTTCTTTCTCTCCCAAATTGGGGATGGAAATGGGCAAATCAAGGGACTCTCTAAGCTTGTTAGTGTCTACTGCAACCGTGCCTCCAGATTGTACATTTCTAATAGTCAATTCATAGATCAACTCCTCCTTGCGCAAATAGTTAAGATGGAGAACATCGCGAGGGCCGGGCATGGTGACAGAACAATTTTGAAAAACTCAAAAAATTCCAGCAACTGGGAAAATAGTTAGAGTTCGGAACAAACAATGTTTAGCCGTCAAAAGGGGCTAAATTGAGACCCATTCAACCACGCTCTGCTACCACTTGTTACCGTGTTTTGGTGGTAGTTATGCATGAAAGAAGGTGCTGGGTGGTGAATAGGTCTCAAGCTACTAAAGTGAAATTAATTTTAAAATTTAACAAGGTTATATTTTCTTTGCAAAATTAGGTAACAACAAATAGAACAGGTACTTAGTAGCCGAAACACGATTGAAAAATACATTTACATAGGTACCCCATTTGGGGCTTCAAAAGTCAGAAACATAATTCTTGGGCAATCAGCTCAGTTTTACCCCAAACACAATTTTAACAGAGGGGCAGAAAACCCCATTCATACCTAGGAGCCCTTGCTCCAAATTACACTGAAAAGCCTCCTCGAGGCATACAATATACAATTTTCAAAAGAGCCACTCGCTCTCAAATTTAAGCCTCTCCCAGGCCACACCAAACTCCACCTTTAAGCTCTCCTCAAAGGACATATACACAGGGGTAAAATACCCAACCTACTGAGGTCTATTAAATGACAAGAAGGTTAATACATGACCTCTAAAATACAATTTGAGGGGAGGCGAACTTGCACTCCTAATACACTTTGTTTAAGACCTACTTGGCCTTAGGCCGTTAGTGCAAGGGCTAATCCCATACTACAGAGGTGACTTAAGAAAATAACAATTTACATTACATTACGGAAGAATTGGTTGAGAAAATAAGTTCACCTCAAGACAATGTGAGTGGGAGCTCGAGAGGGTTAGCACTCTCTATCCCAGTATGTAGCTTTACAAGAGAATAGATGAAAAGAGAAGTTACATTTTAGGAAAAGGTTACATAGTGGAACGCTTAGAACCCGCCCTGAAAGTTAAACTGCTGAGCTAGCAAAGAAAGAATTTATTAATCGGCCATTACCTTGTTGTTGACCGCTGCCGAAGAAAGAGGCGCTTCCCGCCCCCTGCTATGTACTTAACACACTGAAAGATGGAACAGAAGTGGCCGAGAGACCCAAAAATCAGCAGTTTAAATACTCTCGCGGAAGTTTCTAGGCGTTAGGGGAATGAAAACACCCTCCCACAAACACTTTATTGGGTAGGACACAGCAACATATTCAAGTTGGGGGAAGATACATCTGATTGGATAGAAATTAATTTAAGAAATTCGGGATTGGTTAGGTTCAACACAAGGGGAAAGAAGGGGTGAATATTGCCAACTTAAACAATGACTGAAAGAAATTTAACAAAGAACAAACTCTTGAAATTAAATTTTTTCCAAAAAACAGTTCTTTCACTTCGCACTAGAGTGCACCGTTGTTGATCTTCAGTAGTGTCCTCTAGAAGAGAAAGTTCACACTTCTAACTACAAGTGAAACAAAAACACATCAAAAATGACACAGTTCAAAAACTCAAAATTTTCCACGTGGTGACATCTTCTGAGAAAGTAGAAAATTAATACCGTCAATAAAGTTCAGACTTCCTCCAGCAGAGGAGTTTCAATTGGCGCACATTTTAAATTAATTGCGTGGAGGTGTACCGCCTGGTACAATAATAATAATATGAATAATAATAATTGCAGTTAGAGTCGGGCAAATGTGAGCCTGCATTTAGAGATAGTGGGTTTGAAACCCCACTGCAGGCAACACTGAAGATGGATTTCCGTGGTTTCCAGTTTTTACACGAGGCAAATGCTGAGGCTGTACCTTAATTAAGGCCACGAACGCTTCCTTCCCGCTCCTAGACCTTTCCTGTCCTATCATCGCCATAAGATCTATCTGTGTCGGTGCGACGTAAAGCAAATTGGAAAATAATAATAATAACAACATAAATAACCATTTTACGTTCCAATAACTACTTTTACACTTTCCTAAGACGCCATGGTGCCGGAATTTTGTCCCGCGGGAGATTCTTAATATTTCAGTAAATCTACCGACACTGAGCTGACTTATTTAAGTACCTTCAAATATCACCGGACTGAGCCAGGATCGAACCTGTCTAGTTGGCATCAGAAGGCCAGCGCTCTACCATCCGAGCTAATCAGCCCGGCTACAAATATAGATTCGCGACACTGAAAAAACTACAGTATATTTTTTCTTATGCAAGCCATTTTGATTACAGAAGAATTTGCTTAACGTCGCACCGACACACATAGGTCTTATGGAGACTATGGGATAAGCAAGTGTGGGAAGAAAGCGACCATGGCCTTAATTAAGGAGACCCAGAATTTGCCTGGAGTGAAAATAGTAAACCACGGAAACTATCTTCAGAGATGCCGACAGTGAGATTCGAACCCGCTATTTCCCAAATACAAGCTACGTGCTCCAAACCACGCGGCCATTCACTCGGTGCATTTTATATTACATACATGTACTTTATTGTGTTTCAATTTCCGTCATTTCTCAACCACGGGAAACCACGGAAAACCATCTTCAGGACAGCTGACGGTGGAGTTTAAAACGACTCGCCTCCCGAACGCAGTTACACCACAGCTATCTACTCGGTAAAGTGGTTCATACTACTACACAATGTTTCATTCCGACCCTGAAATGGACTGTCTTAACTCGTTATTTAGAAAGCAAATGGACATGATGAGTTTTGGAACAGGGCGACTAATGGGTTCGCTATATTTTATGGTATTATATTCTACATGGAAAGCTATTTCTCACAATATTCCTGCCTGTCCCTTTAGAAAAATATGGTATCTCTATTATTGCGTTGTTCAGAGCGACTCATCCTAAGAGACATATCATTATCTAAATGGAATGAATGGAATGATTCTTTTTTGTAGTACTTTAATTATTTAGCCTTTGTGAAAATATTTCCATGAACTTGTTCCGGTAATTAAATCACGTGGAGAGCTAGCTGCACATATTACATTCAAAGTATGTTTTAATATCCATATATAACCATAAAAAAACAATAGTTACCTGACATGCCTTTCAGTGCTCTCATAGGTTATTAACATGAGACTGCTATGCTTGTCTCTAATCAATCTATGATTATTCAGTGAAGAGGGGACTCAGGAATTTTAAATGGAATATGAACAACAGGATGGAAACTTCATGAAGTTCAGAATAACTTAATTAATAACTTCATCGCGTGGGTTGGAGGAAAATATTTGTCGTCACAAGCAGGGAAACAAGGATGAAAGGTATTAAATTACAGTTACCAAGAAGGAGAATTAATTGAATTTTAATAAAGGACAGTGCCGGTGCTACTGGTCGATTGGTCATCGTGATCATGATTTTTACCCCGGCTGTGGTCAATGGATTTTAAAAAAAAATCCCGAACACAGTCACGCTCTTTGTGTTATGAATACCGATGAAAATATTCTTCTATCTAATTGTCCTGTGTTACGGTGCTTTAATTTTAAAATGCTGCAAGGTTTAGAAAATGGGCAACATTATGAAGTATTATCCAAAACGTTGCTATAAAATTAAAGCATCTAAATGTAAAATTATACTGGATGTAACTGAATATGTGGGCTCCGGCGATTCGATAGAGGACCTGACAGCAAGCAGAACATGTCCGGTAAACATATGGTTTATTTCCTTTCGTTTCCGTGTTACAGCCAACGGCCGTAGCCGCGTTGAAACACCGGATCCCGTGAGATTTCCGAAGTTAAGCAACATTGGGCGTGGTCAGGAATTGGATGGGTTGCCACGCGCTGTTGGTGGGGGGTAATGGAATGGAGGAGTGGAAAGGAACTGGCCACCCTACCGCACGTAAACTCCGGCTCAGGAACACCTCTGCGGAGGATCGGACCTGCTTCGGGCAGAATAACCCTTACCTTACCCGTGTTACAGGCATTGTTTGTGGTGTACATACCACAGACCACTTCACTATGCAGGTTGGTCATTTGTGTTCATAAAATGTAATTTACTACTTACAGTTCTCTATAGAAAGTGCTCAAAATGCACACATTCATTGCTCCTTTAATTTTACCGGGAACATTGACAGGAGCGTCATACTGCGCCTTTTTAACAAATAATTTACATGGTTTGTTAGAAGACGTTCCGCTGGATTAAATTCAGTGCATGTGGTTCATGCATGATGGAGCACCGCCTCATTTTGCCCTTTCTGCTAGAGCAATTTTACATCAGCGATTCCCAAACAAATGGATAGGGCGTCAGGGACCGACACTGTGGCCTGCTCGTTCTCCCGATCTCAATCCATTAGACTTCTACTTATGGGCTCATTTGAAGGCCATTGTGTATGCCACACCTATTTATAATATAGACATGCTGCGCCAGCGAATAGAGCAAGGGTGTCAGCAGATAGGACAGACGCCTGGAATATGGGAACGAGTGAGACAGTCAATGAAGCGGCGCATTACAGCTCGCGGTAGCCACTTTGAGCACCTTCTGTAGAGAACTGTAAATAGTACATTACACTTTATCAACACAAATGACCAGCCTGCATAGTGAAGTGGTCCTTGGTATGTAGACCACAAACAATGCCTGTAACATGGAAACGAAAACAAACCATATGCTTAGAGGACATATTCTGCTTGTTGTCAGGTTCTCTATCGAATCTTCGGAACTTTCTCACATATTTAGTTACACTCTGTATAGCTAAATCTGCAACAGTCCCACACCACCTAACAGGAAACATTCTTGAAAGAAATAGGAAGATGACTGGAAACTGTCGACATATTAGGATTTATTTTCAATTTTGCCCATCTAGAAATAATTTGTAGTCACACGAGTGGAGATTCTGGCTTCAGGGGTCAGAAATACAGGATTATCAGAGACTCAAAAATATATACAATCCTATTTCAGAAAATAGATTTTTATGCTTTCTGTTTCATGTGCCGGGCTCAGTGGCTGAGGAGGTTGAGGCGCTGGCCTTCTGACTCCAACTTGGCAGGTTCTATCCTGGTTCAGTCCGCTGCTCAAATACGTCAGCCTCGTGTCAGTAGATTTTCTGGCGCGTAAAAGAACTCCTCCAGGACAAAATTCCGGCACGTCGGCGTCTCCAAAAACCGTCAAAAATAGTTAGTGGGACGTAAAGACAATAACATTATGATCGTTTCACGTAGCAACAACACAGAATGGTTTTCAGGTAGAGAGATAGAGAGGACAGGGCTAAAGTAAACGAATGAATAATAGGCCCTAATAATAATAATAATACCGAGCTCGATAGCTGCAGTCGCTTAAGTGCGGCCAGTATCCAGTATTCGGAAGATAGTGGGTTCGAACCCCACTGTCGGCAGCCCTGAAGGTGGTTTTCCCTGGTTTCCTATTTTCACACCAGGCAAATGCTGGGGCTGTACCTTAATTAAGGCCACGGCCGCTTCCTTCCCACTCCTAGTCCGTCCCTGTCCCATCGTCGCTATAAGATCTATCTGTGTCGATGCGACGTTAAGCAACTAGCAAATAAGAACAATAATAATAATAACAGTAACAATAATAATGAAAATAATTATATTTCCTCAGCTACCTTGTGCAGACAGTTTAATATGACGCCATCTGGCTGTCTGCTCGTCAATTTCGACGTTCCGTCATGCTCTAGGCTTACCAGATGGTAGAAGGAGGAAGCCGAAACTCTCTTGGACGTCTGTGGCTGAGTTTTAATGGATTTTGTCGGGTAAACACCAAATGTGTCACCAGAGATCTTTTACATGCCGACATCGTACGTCATGGCGTGTCGGATGGATTTTTTCCCACCCTTCATAAAATCCGACTATCTCTGCCGGGTTTGAACCTGCTATCTTCGGATTCGGAGGCCGACACTGCCACTGATCCACAGAGGTAGGTTACTGCCTATGATGAATTCTATCATTATAATTCATCATAGAATTCAGAATTCTACCTTTGATGAATTTTAATGATATAGACGGAACACATACCCAGCTCCCGAGCCATTGGAATTAAGCAATGAAGGTTAAAATCCCTCGACACGGCCGGGAATTGAATCCGGGACCACTTGGACCAAAGGCCAGCACGATAACCATTTATCCATCAAGCCGGTCAATGAATGAATGAATAAACAGCAATATAAATATGAACAAATGTGCCCAGTTGTTCAGAAGCTTATTTTACAGTAGGATTTACAGTTTTGATTTTTTTGTGGTAAAAAATCGGCAAAGTCCATGAGCATTAAAAAAATTAAGGCTTCTAAGTGCAATACTTCAGAAGGTATTAGTTATTCACTGTTGCCTTTAAGGAAACAGAATTAAAGTTTTTCACTTTCTTTCGTACTAATTGTATACATTTTTCATGCAATCAAATCGCGAATAGAACTGTTTCCTAACTTAGTTTGTTAAGAAGACATATAATTAACGCAAGAATCCAAACCATAGAAGTGATTTTTTACACCCCAGACACGTTTGTTCAGCTGTGATGTAAAATTACCATTGCCGAATTAGGTTCCTTTTTGTGCAACAGGTCACAAGTCAGTCAATTATTGTCATTCTGTCTTTTTGCCCTCTTACGTCCATATTTACGAAAGGCAGACATTTCAGTGAGTCAAAAGTAATGCTTGTTTCCAAGTCTTCTGACTATTTGTTTTATTTTTTGCTACTGGTTTTACGTCGCACCGACACAGATAGGTCTTATGGCAACGATGGGATAGGCCTAGGAGTTGGAAGGTAGCGGCCGTGGCCTTAATTACGGTACAGCCCCAGCATTTGCCTAGTGTGAAAATGGGAAAACACGGAAAACCATCTTCAGGGCTGCCAACAGTGGGGTTCGAACCCACTATTTCCCGGATGCAAGCTCACAGCCGCGTGCCCCTAACCGCACGGCCAACTCACCCGGTTCTTGTGACTATATTTCATCACTACTTACAAGTAGAGTTAGAGGAAGAATAATGGTGAATGTGACATAATGTGAAATTTAGGAAGCGTAAATAGTCGCTAGTTTGCCAGTTTATCCTTGGTACCTAATTGAAAATATGTATGCAGAGTAAAGTACTGTAACGAATGTTTCAAAACTTATTCTATTACACTTAAGCTTAAGCTCTTATAAAAATTATGAAGTCATTCAGTAAAATGCAAATCAAGGGGAGTCGAATTAAAGTTAACGGAATGCGCTATAGAGGAGGACAGATTTATATCATATTAAATTTTATTTTTGCTCTTCTGAACAGTAGCGAATTTCACATACGTTAGCTCAACATGGTGTCGATAAAATCTCAGTTCGTGATATGCCACAGATGCATGATAAGGCTCATATTAAATTTTTCATGGAAAACTCTAAAAACAAAAAAACAAAAAATCAAAAATGATGCCTACATTCTGCAGAATATTTTCGATGGTCATTTTTCTACACCTTTCATTTTTATTTTTCTAATAATTTAGGGCATCAATCAACTTAGGATTATTAGATTATGGTTGTAGGTTTCTGCGCATTAATGTTATGAACAATAATAATTGTCTTTCTATCTTAGTCTGCTTACCCTCCAGGGTTGGTTTTTCCCTCGGACTCAGCGGGGGATCCCACCTCTACCGCCTCAAGGGCAGTGTCCTGGAGCTTGAGAATTTTGTCTGTGATACAACTGGGAAGAAGGACCAGTGCCTCGCCCAGGCGGCCTCACCTGCTATGCTGAACAGGGGCCTTGTAGGGGGAGAGGAAGATTTGAAAGGATAGACAAGGAAGAGGGAAGGAAGCGGCCGTGGCCTTAAGTTATGTACCATCCCGGCATTTGTCAGGAGGGGAAATGGGAAATCACGGAAAACCATGTTCAGGGAAACTGACGGTGGGGTTTGAACACACTCTCCTCCCGAATTCAGAGTTGTACGATCGCTGTCTGCTCGGTGAAGTAGTTCATGGTCTTCGCGCAAACTACAAGAGATGCACTGCAGGAGGTCAGTGTTCACTTGTCCGTCTAAACTGAGAGTTTAGTAAAATAACGGGAACTGTAAAAAGATATGCAATTACAAATAATATGCTGTAATGTATTCTTTATTTACTGTAGCCACATGTAATTTATAATTAATATATTGTCTAAGTCAGCAGCCACCTCTGCACACATTATCCGTTTGTGCCTCCACCTCCCTCTTCATTCCGAACTACGTGGTGTTCGCTGGCTTCGCGAGTGATTATGAAGTGATTCAGGGTTTGTTCGTACTTGCATTAGACCAAGCGTATTTCGTTTGCTTGTAATGTGTGCTTCTTTCTCTGCGCGTGCCTAATTCAAAATCTGACACTTTAATAGTTTGCTTATACATATGCAAAGTTGGTGATTATGTTTTAAGAGGAAGTACAACTAGGCAACCATCCTCTATATAACACTAATCAGAGGGAAAAATGGAAGGGATCCGACACTTCGAAGAATGAAGCTATCGGCCAAAGGAAGACAAGGGCCACGAAGGGTGTGAAAATGACTCCCTAGCCCTCGCAAACCTAATGGCGTCGGGGTCGGAAAAGAACAAGAGTTGATCAAGGGAGGTCGGATAGGATAGATGAAAGTGAGGAGCCTGGCAGAAGTAAGTGGAAGCAATGCCAGGACTCAGCTGAGAACCCCGTGGTCGCCAACCCACGCTCCAAAGTTCAGAGCCCCTGGGGCCCCTTTAAGTCGCCTCTTACGACAGGCAGGGGATACCGTGGGTGTTATTCTACAGCCCCCACCCACAGGGGGGTTTAAGTGTTAAGGCTAAAGAATCCGTTCGTTTATAATGTTGATAAGAGTGAGAGATCTTTCTTGATGGATTTTAATCACAGTGTCTTGTAAAGTGAATTCAATTGTCTATGGGTACACATTTTCATTATGGCAGGTTCGATCCTGGCTCAGTCCTGTGGTATTTGAAGGTACCCAAATACGTTAGCCTCGTATCAGTAGATGTACTGGCACGTTAAAGAACTCTTGTGGGGCAAAATTCCGGCACCTCGACGTCTTCAAAAACTGTAAAAGTAGTCATTAATGCTTTCACGGCCCGTACTTAAAAACATGATGCTGTATAGGCTCGAGATTTCTTCTTGGGACGCAGAGCACAGTTTCCTGCGAAACGTTAAGAATTTCGCCTTATTTTCTTGACACGGCATAAGCCCTAAAGCCTTATTTATTACATTTCCCTTACAAGTGAGTCGCGGTCCCGAGGGTATTGGAACAGGAGCAAAATGATATGTAGGTGATTTAGTGCTGCCTTAAAGATATTGGCATTCTATTTTGATATTCTTAAATGGTATTGAGAGGCTTGAAATACAATGTATTTCCATTCAACATAGAATCACTAATAGCGGAGATGTCGGTACCAAATTTGACCTTTAAATGGAATTGTATTTGTTTCATCCACCTGCACAGCAGTGCGGAATTGGGCAAATTCAGCAATGTACTTAGTTCTAATCTACAGCCATTCATTTGGCAGCAGATCAGTGTTAAAACGTGACGCCCATCTTGAATGTTAAGCGCAGTTGTATACCGCCATCAGCGAGAAAAGCACCCATGCTGTAAACAAAGGTTTATTGGTTGATACTACCGCAGAACGCCTGCGCGGAGATATCAGACTAGTTCGTTAGCCATCCTACATGGCGATCTTACATGCGCAATGTCCAAAAACTATAATTTCTCCAATAATTTCAGTCAGAATCATATGCAAGAACCGATTCATTGTCATTATTACAAGCAAGCAATTCAATCTGAAGAATGCCGGGGACCCATTCCTTCAAGCTTGACCCGCCATGTTGAATATCTAGCCTCTATGACATTGTCCTTTTGCGTCGTATTGGATCTGTAACCACAATGACATCGTTCGTTCGCAAAGGCTCGACGGAAACTTTACCTCCGTTCACGTCCATGGAGTTCGTGTGGAGCGTGGTAAACGGATATGTTGCACGTAATAGTAAAACTCGCTGAAGTCAGGGCATTAAGGAGGCATAGGTGAGAGTAACAGTTGTAATGTGGTGGCGGAAGAGCTAAGATTCTAGGAATCGGACTCTGTGCGATATGACTGTCGACCGTCTTGCCATTAATCTGAATGATACGAGCAGCAGTGAAAAAGAGGAGACTAATTTCTTCCTTCATCAGATTCTAATTAGGTAAAGTACTTTATTTCAATTTTATTTAATGTTGTCTTTTCAAAGCTGTATTTCCTTTCTAGAATTTGATTTTATTGGTATTAAATAGTAAAAATGTGAATTTTTTCTTATATGTGCTACCGTGAATTATTTATAACCTATTTATAATTTGGGCATATGGCTAACGTCAAATCCATCAACCTTCCGTAATTTACTTCTTCTCTTAGATGTTAAATATCCAGGTGTGATAAGTCATTCGCTTGTTGTTTATTTCTCGCGGAGAGTGAATATAATTTGCTTAGTAATCCATGCCATAATTGCATTTCATTTAGATGTTGACATTAGTCGTATCCGGCAACAGCATGTAATCGCGGTAATCAGGCGAGGTAATGACAGTTCCTTGAAAACCACACGTGCCTCTTTCCATGTGTTCGGAAGTAGCTCGGCAGTTCTCCAATCAACGTGGAAACCGCGGGTGGATACGTGATATTCGGTTCTCTCGATGACGGCAGAGTAGCAATAAGAACGACCTTGAGTGCTTGTAAACAAGTATGTGACCTATCAGACCTCTTTTGCAGGTAATGTCTCTCTCTGACACGCATCTTCTGCTCGTGCCTGTCGTGAAATGCTCAGTTCTGGCTTTTAATTGCGTGGTTTTTATGTTTGTGTTCGTAAACCAAAATGTAGAGACCTGAGAACATGACGCTGGTGACGTGCACAACTACTAGAACTATTGGAAGTACTCGAATGAGATAACGTTTCTTCTGGTTTGGAGCAGTGGCTTGGTGCAAATAGGCTCTTTATATGCACTCATAATACAAAGCAAGCTGGTAGTTAATGCTTCAAACGTCCGGCGTATAGGCCGCGTGCGAATGAAGCTGTTTGGTACTCGTGCCGCCCCTAGCGGCAAGGAGAGGCGAACCTAGGTGGGAGAGTAGCGAACGCACTTAGGCCCGTATTCACCAACGTGAGTAAACGCTTTTATTTCAGGTTAAAGCTACGTAAACCCACACAACAGTTAAGTTTGTATTCACCAACAACATTATCTCGGATAACGGGTACTATCTCGGTTTAAAATTTTACCGGAGATTGGTTGACCGCTAAAATGGGAAATCTGCAAGATGGCAGGCCGTAGGCGGCTGGAATGTCTAATTGAAAGATAAAATCACAGCGACGAGTAATATGATCAAGTTTATGCAATTAATAAACGTCCTACATGGATAAAAGTACGTGCGACATATTTCCAGGACTGATTTTCAGATACATTTTAGGTTATCTAAAGCTTTCGAACATAACCTAGAATTCCCAACACATAGTTAGGCCTAGAATGAATTCTCGATTATAGCTAATATCTTGTACGGTACACGACTGGGTGACTTTTAATGAATTAAGGAATACTATTTATTTCTTGAGTGACGTACAATGTGTAGGCCAAGCGATTCCAACTGAGGTGCTCCCACGGCCCCGACCGGCCCCGTCAGCAGCCCGGGTGCTGTGCTATAGCACCGTTGAGGTTGGTGGGGTGGTAGGAGGGGAAGTGCCAGAGGCAGAACCACAGGTCGTCAAGTCAGCACGCAGCTTATGAAAACAATATTATTTATGACAGTTCTGTGAACACACAAACACACAATTTATTCTGTACATACTTTGCGTTTGCCTTAATGTACATTTAGCGTTTAAGTCGATTGTTGACATTGTTTTGCGGCAACTAATTTACCAATAATGGGTACAATCGATTTGGCAGTAGAAATTCTAAGTACAGCCTCCAAGTCCGCATCAGAAAGAGAAGTCCTAGTTCTCCATTTATTTAAATTCAGAATTGAAAACATCTGTTCGCATGCATAAGTTGTACCGAACATTGACGTAAATTTTAAGGCAACTGTTTGAAGTTTTGGAAATTCTTGTGGTTGAACACCTTTGTAAAAGGATATTAAACCACCGCTGTACTGGTAGTACCTGTCCTTTAGGATTGCGTCGCACTGTAGTCTTATCAGCTCTGTTTGGAAACATGATGGTGATTTTTCAAGGCGTGCTGAAAATGGGGTCATAAATATTTCAAGTTGAGGTGCCATATCATTCATTTCCTTGAATCGGGCATTGAGTTCAGAGTGCAAAGTCTATAACGACGTCTGATAGCCTCCAAGATTTTCATAAGTAGACAAACGTAAGTTACTGTACATGACGAGAGATGGTTTGTTTTGACAAGCTTATCGCCTCAAAGTGAGCCACAGCGCATGGACCCAGTACGTCCGAGCACTCTATTAAACATTATTTTACAAATTCAGCCGGGCTGAGTGGCTCAGACTGTTAATGCGCTGGCCTTCTGACCCCAACGTGGCAGGTTCGATCCTGACTCAGTCCGGTGGTATTTGAAGGTGCTCAGATACGTCAGCCTCGTGTCGGTAGATTTACTGGTATGTAAAAGAACTCCCGCGGGACTAAATTCCGGCACCTCGGCGTCTCCGAAGACCGAAAAAGTAGTTAGTGGAACGTAAAGCAAATATTATTATTATTATTATTATTATTATTATTATTATTATTATTATTATTATTATTATTATTATTATTATTATTATTTACAAATTCACCATCAGTAAAGGGTCGCCCGCTTTTTGCAATTTTCAGAGCAACAATAGCCCATAACGTGCTCGAACTGCGCCTTCCAAAGTGTTGGGTTCAAATATCTGTGGGACAGGGAGATAAAATAATTAAAATTATTTTTGTGGTTTTTTTGCAATAGGTCCTATGGCGACGATGGGATAGGAAAAGGCTAGGAATGGGAAGGAAGCGGCTTTGGCAGTAATTAAGGAACAGCCCCAGCATTTTCTTGGTTTAAAAATGAGAAACCACGGAAAACCATATCCAGCGCCGCAGACAGTGGGGTTCGAACCCACTATCTCCCGGATGCAAGCTCACAGCTCAGCGTCCCCAAACCGCGCCTGGCGGCAGCACGTAGTCATTTGTTTTCCGTGCGTCAGTATGAAAAATTTGCTTTTCAAACTCAGATTGAAACGAAAACTTAGTTTTGGTAAACCGAGATAATAAGTTCTGTGTTGAATACGGAAGTGAGCGTTATCCGAGATATTGACATACCCATTTTTTGGAAATCTAAGATAACAGCAAAAGTTACCGACGTTGGTGAATACGGCAATCATTAGTTTGGGCAGAATTTCGATGAGATTGTGAAATGGAACCCGGCTTATTTCGAGGATTCTACAGCAAGGAAACGAGAGCAGTTAAATGACAATTCCGATATTTTTCACGTAGAAGAAAGATCGGGAGAAATATCCAGCTTCTGTTGAGGGGAGACAAATATTAATAAATCACCGTGCGTTGTAGAGATTATAAAAAGCAGTTTTTGTTGCATACTTCGATTTATTAATTGACTGGAACTACTTTGTAAGCTTAAAAGCAGAAATACGAACACTAATTTCAAAACACAGTGCTCTTCAAAGACATCAACACATTTTCTGTATACAGATATTTTCCAGACTAACTCGGATAGATGTCTGGTATCTGGGAACTGCCTATGTAAGGCAGGCTTGTCAGAAAGGCGCAAGCTCATTGCTGCCTTGTGTTTATTTGTAAATAGTGAGAAAGACGCTTCCAAAACTACGTACTTGCAACAATGGTGAAATCCAATGCGTGCTCGAGGACAGATATATGTGAAAGGCGAAGAGATACAGAAGTTATAGAAACCTTTTATGATATTTTCGCCCATTGTCAATCAATTGTTCGTAATTGTCTGATTGTTAACTGGTACTGCATTGGAAGGTTAATCGGGATGCCTGCACCATTATTTTGTACTGGTATTAACACCGTTTATCTTATTAACCCGTGCACTTACGTCAATAATCAAGCAGACATTAATAACTGTGAAAGTTTCGGCTATGTTGTGAATATCATGCCTTAATTTCGTCTTTTGTAACACTCAGTAATGATTTTTTTCTAGTAATTCCCATTTGGTGTTTGAATTTGATGTCAGAAGTAGTCTAAGAAGGCCTACATACGCAGGGCTGCCAGAATCTCTTCAAAGCATTCTTTTTACAAAATGATGGATGTAAATACTGGAATTGTTCGTAGGTGTCCTCGGTTTTTCATCCTTCGTGCTTCGTTTCAAATATTTAGTCCACACTTTCCTTCTGATCACATTTTCTTTGTCGTTCGGTAACTTGAAAATGACTTAGTTCTAGGAGGAGAGTTGCTGTACGTAAAATTACACCCAACTACCAGAACAATAATTGTTGTTACGGTACTATTACAAATAATGGAGCCACGATCAATTTTGGACGTCATATTGTAGAAGGTAGAAGCTAATGTCAGTGCAAAACGCACGCAACAATAGAGCAAACAAGCACTGCTCTACCGATAAGGAACTCCACGTTTGCCGCCAGAGCGCATCATCATCCATTCGCACGAGGTCTACACTTAGCAACATGAACTCGGTGGGTAGGTACAGTATGAGTCACGACTAGTGATGTGCTTGAGCCCGGCTCGAGCTGCTCGAACAGATGACGTCAGAGCTCGAGCCTGTTCGAGCTTTGCTCGAGCTTTTGCGCGCGCCGCAACCTAGCGCCTTGCTGTTACTAACACCCAGCAAACTTGAGAAGGATATGTAAGAGTATTTATGCTGGACAGTACCGGTTCGTCCTCTCTACTGTTACTTCCGTGTATTTTGTACATAATATAATTTCGACCCATACCTATATATTGGAGACAATCAAAATTTGTGTTTGTGCGATGATTCGTTACACATGCCTCCATCCGAATAAACCAATTCTCTACTAAAATGTGTTGTTTGGGCCATATAAAGACAGAAAAAGGAAACCATAAGACTAAAAATGTATATTTTACCTGCAGTTGTTGTTGACACGTTTCACGCTCGGGTGTATGGCTCAATGGTAAGCGTATTGGCCTTTGGTTACGGGGGTCCCGGGTTCGATACCCGGTAGGATCAGGATTTTTAAAACCATAAGATGATGTCTTGTTTTATTTGTTCCAGATGGGCTCGAAAACTACTGAACCGATTGACCTGAATTATTGTAAATGATACAGCTTGAAATCGCGAGTCACGTTTGAGTTTCATATAGCCTATATTTCACGCAATCAGACAGTAACATTGCTGCATCATAATAATTATACATGTATTTGTGTATACGATTGATGAGATGTCAATCCTTTCTTACTCAAAGTCTTCTACACGAGCAACAAGGGTAATACTCTCCCGAGGAGTGGATTCAAACTCCCCAACATTGAGGACAGAAGGAGAACCTCGCCTGAGGCGCTGCCAGCTGTCTTAGCCGCCCAAAGCATCGCATTGTAAGAATAATATTAACGTATTCATAATTTTGCACGGTCTAGAAAGCCAAGATTAACAGACGAGAGGATCTGTCGTGCTGACCACACGACACCTCGTAATCTGCAGACCTTCGGGCTGAGCAGCGGTCGCTTGGTAGGCCATGACCCGTCGGGGCTGTTGCGCCATGGGGTCTGGTTTGGTTTTTTATTCATAATGTTGCGTCCAACGTGCAGTTGTTACACGGCACACAAGTACTGCCTTGGGAGGAAATACTTCTGTTAATACGGGGGGAATATTACGGGTACATCCGTCGTCATTTTCATTGCATATTATCATAATCTAAGCCTTCTAATTTTATGGCCAACCTTTATTTCTCATAAGATATACGTCAATGACTGAATGTAGTAATATGTGAAAGCACGCAACTTCGTTATAAATATTATACACACACGTGTGTGAAAGGTGCTTCACTTCATATGCTGTTGCTAATCTGCACGTTCTATCTGTAGCCCGAGAGAGACTCCGCCTTCGATCACGTGACTGCTCGAGCTTGCTTCGAACCTCGGCGAGTATCGGGTCGGCTCGATCCCGCTCTCTACGCGTGTGATGGGCAAACGATACCCGTGTTCAAGCGGGATCGAGCCGACCCGTTACGGGCCGAGGTTCGAGCCTGTTCGAAGCAAGCTCGAGCTGTGACATGACCGAAGGGTGAGTCTGACTCGGGCTACAGCTAGTGATAGGTAAACGATACCTGTGTTCTAGGAGGATCGAGCCGACCCGATAGGGGCCGAGGTTCGAGTCTGTTCGAAGCAAGCTCGAGCTGTCACATGACCGAAGGGTGAGTCTGACTCGGGCTACAGCTAGTGATAGGCAAACGATACCCGTGTTCAAGCGGGATCGAGCCGACCCGTTACGGGCCGAGGTTCGAGCCTGTTCGAAGCAAGCTCGAGCTGTCACATGACCGAGGGGTGAGTCTGACTCGGGCTACAGCTAGTGATAGGCAAACGATACCCGTGTTGTAGCGGGATCGAGCCGACCCGATACCAGCCGAGGTTCGAGCCTGTTCGAAGCAAGCTCGAGCTGTCACATGAACGAAGGGTGAGTCTGACTCGGGCTACAGCTAGTGATAGGCAAACGATACCCGTGTTGTAGCGGGATCGAGCCGACCCGATACGAGCCGAGGTTCGAGCCTGTTCGAAGCAAGCTCGAGCTGTCACATGACCGAAGGGTGAGTCTGACTCGGGCTACAGCTAGTAATAGGCAAACGATACCTGTGTTCTAGGGGGATCGAGCCGACCCGATACAGGCCGAGGTTCGAGTCTGTTCGAAGTAAGCTCGAGCAGTCATCACGTGACCGAAGGCGCAGTTGACTCGGGCTACAGCTAGTGATGGGTGAACGATACCCGTGTTCGAGCAGGATCGAGCCGACGCGATACGCGCCGAGGTTCGAGCCTGTTCGAAGCAAGCTCGAGCTGTCACATGACTGAAGGGTGAGTCTGACTCGGGCTACAGCTAGTGATAGGCAAACGATACCTGTGTTCTAGGAGGATCGAGCCGACCCGATACGGGCCGAGGTTCGAGTCTGTTCGAAGCAAGCTCGAGCTGTCACATGACCGAAGGGTGAGTCTGACTCGGGCTACAGCTAGTTATAGGCAAACGATACCCGTGTTCAAGCGGGATCGAGCCGACCCGTTACGGGCCGAGGTTCGAGCCTGTTCGAAGCAAGCTCGAGCTGTCACATGACCGAGGGGTGAGTCTGACTCGGGCTACAGCTAGTTATAGGCAAACGATACCCGTGTTGTAGCGGGATCGAGCCGACCCGATACGAGCCGAGGTTCGAGCCTGTTCGAAGCAAGCTCGAGCTGTCACATGACCGAAGGGTGAGTCTGACTCGGGCTACAGCTAGTGATAGGCAAACGATACCCGTGTTGTAGCGGGATCGAGCCGACCCGATACGAGCCGAGGTTCGAACCTGTTCGAAGCAAGCTCGAGCTGTCACATGACCGAAGGGTGAGTCTGACTCGGGCTACAGCTAGTAATAGGCAAACGATACCTGTGTTCTAGGGGGATCGAGCCGACCCGATACAGGCCGAGGTTCGAGTCTGTTCGAAGTAAGCTCGAGCAGTCATCACGTGACCGAAGGCGCAGTTGACTCGGGCTACAGCTAGTGATGGTTGAACGATACCCGTGTTCGAGCAGGATCGAGCCGACGCGATACGCGCCGAGGTTCGAGCCTGTTCGAAGCAAGTTCGAGCTGTCACATGACTGAAGGGTGAGTCTGACTCGGGCTACAGCTAGTGATAGGCAAAGGATACCTGTGTTCTAGGAGGATCGAGCCGACCCGATACGGGCCGAGGTTCGAGTCTGTTCGAAGCAAGCTCGAGCTGTCACATGACCGAAGGGTGAGTCTGACTCGGGCTACAGCTAGTGATAGGCAAACGATACCCGTGTTCAAGCGGGATCGAGCCGACCCGATACGCGCCGAGGTTCGAGCCTGTTTGAAGCAAGCTCGAGCTGTCACAAGACCGAAGGCGGATTCTTACTCGGGGTACATTTAGTGATGGACAAACGATACCTGTGTTCAAGCGGGATCGAGCCGACCCGTTACGGGCCGAGGTTCGAGCCTGTTCGAAGCAAGCTCGAGCTGTCACATGACCGAGGGGTGAGTCTGACTCGGGCTACAGCTAGTGATGGACAAACGATATCTGTGTTCTAGCGGGATCGAGCCGACCCGATACGAGCCGAGGTTCGAGCCTGTTCGAAGCAAGTTCGAGCTGTCACATGACCGAAGGCGGATTCTGACTCGGGGTACAGCTAGTGATGGACAAACGATATCTGTGTTCTAGCGGGATCGAGCTGACCCGATACGAGCCGAGGTTCGAGCCTGTTTGAAGCAAGCTCGAGCTGTCACATGACCGAAGGGTGAGTCTGACTCGGGATACAGCTAGTGATGGACAAACGATACCTGTGTTGTAGCGGGATCGAGCCGACCCGATACGAGCCGAGGTTCGAGCCTGTTTGAAGCAAGCCCGAGCTGTCACATGACCGAAGGGTGAGTCTGACTCGGGCTACAGCTAGTGATGGACAAACGATATCTGTGTTCTAGCGGGATCGAGCCGACCCGATACGAGCCGAGGTTCGAGCCTGTTTGAAGCAAGCTCGAGCTGTCACATGACCGAAGGCGCAGTTGACTCGGGGTACAGCTAGTGATGGACAAACGATACCTGTGTTCTAGCGGGATCGAGCCGACCCGATACGAGCCGAGGTTCGAGCCTGTTTGAAGCAAGCTCGAGCTGTCACATGACCGAAGGCGCAGTTGACTCGGGCTACAGCTAGTGATGGGCGAACGATACCTGTGTTCGAGCAGGATCGCGCCGACCCGATACGCGCGCGAGGTTCAAGCCTGTTCGATGCAAGTTCGAGCAGTCACGTGACCGAAGGCGGAGTCTAACTCGGGCTACAGCTAGTGATGGGCGAACGATACCCGTTTTCGAGCGGGATCGAGCCGACCCGATACGCGCCGAGGTTCGAGCTCAAATACGTCAACCTCTTGTCGGTAGATTTAATGGCACGCAAAGTACTCCTGCGGAACTAACTTCCGGCACCTTGGCGTGTCCGAAAACGGTAAAAGTTGTTAGTGGGACGTAAAGCCAATAAAATTATTATTCTTTCTTGACCCTTATATTTTTCTAGCCCGATTTCCCCAGCTCTTTAAAACGAGGATGTGAGGGGTGTTTATTTCCTGTTTGGGGCCATAACCATAGAAGTAAAGAACCCCATTGTTCGTTATTGGCTTTACGACCCACTAGCTACTTTTTCGGTTTTCTGTATCGTTTTCTTTAATTGCCCATCTTCTTCTTCGTCTTAATCTGCTTACCCTCCAGGGTCGGTTTTTCCCTCGGACTCAGCGAGGGATCCTACCTCCACTGCCTCAAGGGCAGTATCCTGGAGCTTCAGGCTCTGGGTCGGGGATACAACTGGGGAGGATGACCAGTACCTTGCCCACGCGGTTTTTCCTGTTATGCTGAACAGGGGCCCTGCGGGAGGATGGGAAGATTGGAAGGAATAGACAAGGAAGAGGGAAGGAAGCGGCCGTGCCCGTAGGTTAGGTACCATCACGGCAATAGCCTGGAGGAGAAGTGGGCAACCACGGAAAACCACTTCGAGGATGACTGAGGTGGGAATCCAACCCACCTCTACTCAGTTGACATCCAGAGGCTGCGTGGACCCCGTTCCAGCCCTCGCACCACTTTTCAAATTTCATGGCAGAGCCGGGAATCGAACCCGGACCTCCGGGGGTGGCAGCTAATCACACTAACCACTCCACAACAGAGGCGGACTAATTGCCAATCAATGAATAAATTGATGGTTTCATAACGTAATGCTTACGCACGTAAAATCGGTATAAACTGTATACCTCAACAGTAAACTATGTAGACCCTGTCTAGGCGGACATTCTGAGCCTTTCGCCAGTCAAATGCGAGCGGGCGTCCACTGTGCTATTCATGAAAAACAAAACGGAACCTATTAGGAATATTTTACCTGCATATATCGACGTCGTTTACGTGGAGGTGTCTCCCCCTCATTTGGAATGGTGTCATTCGACGAAGGACGAATATTATGAATTTTTAAGTATCTTATCATCGTCGATGTATTTTTACTATCGTTTTAATATTTTATCACATCGAGTGCACTTTACTCGTTTGTCTGGAAGCTCTTCAAAGTAGTCCCAAGTCCATGACCTTTTTCTACCGGCCATTGTCTACTCTGTCTGAAGTAATAACAAATTCGTATATTAATGTATTTTCTTTCTTTCTTAATCTGCATACCCTCCAGGGTCGGTTTTTCCCTCGAACTCAGCTAGGGATCCCACCTCTACCGCCTCAAGGGTAGTGTCCGGGAGCTTCAGACTCTGGGTCGGGGGATACAACTGGGGAGGATGAGCAGTAGGCCTACCTCGCCCAGGCCGCCTCACCTGCGAAGCCTTAAGTTAGGTACCATCCCGGCATTTGCCTGGAGAAGAAGTGGGAAACCACGGAAAACCACTTCCAGGATGGCTGAGGTGGGAATGGAACCCACCTCTACTCAGTTGACATCCAGAGGCTGCGTGGACCCCGTTCCAGCCCTCGCACCACTTTTCAAATTTCGTGGCAGAGCCGGGAATCGAACCCGGGCCTCCGGGGGTGGCAGCTAATCACACTAACCACTACACCACAGAGGCGGACATAATAATGTATTATTGGGAGATAGTGGGTTCGAGCCCCACCGTCGGCAGCCCTGAAGATGTTTTTTCGTGGTTTCCCATTTTCACACCAGGCAAATGCTGGGGCTGTACCTTATTTAATGCTACGGCCGCTTCCTTCCCAGTCCTAGCCCTTTCCTGTCCCATCGTCGCCATAAGACCTATCTGTGTCGGTGCGACGTAAAGCCAATAGCAAATAAAATAATAATGTATTACTAATTATTAATGAGAAAATAATAGCTCGTAGCATATGAAAAACATGTTAACTATCGGTACTTGAAAGTAATGATTAACAACATTAAGCCTGCAAAACACGACAAAGTTATACAGAAACGTATTTCTAAAGAGCGGACAAATTGTAAAATGCAAAGGTACATATTAACGAAATAAATATTACCAGTCTGTTGTTCGTACTGCCAGAAAGACTTAAACAAATGCTCTTTCCGTTCACTGAGAACGTTGTGTTCATCCCCCCCCCCACACACACACACACATAAATATACTGAGTGTACCTAGTAGTAATCTAATAGGACGAATTTTCCGTCCGCGCTCCGCTTAGGCGATGTGTGGTGTCGCCTGACAGTTCGAACAGGTTCGATACGGCATCGAGCCTACGTTGCGTATCGGGCCGACTCGAGCCTGCTCGAACTTCAGTATCATTCGCCCATCACTAGTCACGACGTATTGATAGAAATATGTGATGTGTTCCACCCTGCTGGGTTGACTGTAATTAATGCGTCACACCATTAGACATAGTACGATTCATTTCACGATTAGGACACGTTCATTGCAACAATAGATGGTTCACCGAAGCTCTAACTCTCTCCTCTTTAGCTACTGAAATTTTCAATGGTAATCGAACATACATGACCTTCCACCTTTCCCCCCCTGCCATATCTTAGCTTCCCCTCTTCTCCGCCACCACTCTCCTTTCCTTCTCTTTACAGTTGTACTTTACTGTTGATAAACTTAACGATAATAGGTATTTTATATGATCCTGTATTGACTTGTCTGAATCTATTAAAGAAACAATTATAGTTTTATTCTGAGTCCACCTTGTCAATACACCCTATAATGATAGAAAATTATTAATTTAACAGACATGTTTCGGGAAAATCATCCATTCCCTTCATCAGTGATGTCAGTTCAAGGAATAAAACATAACACTATCTTTTGCTTTTCCTTACAAATTAAAAAAAGTATTATATACTAATTTCACCTTATCAATGAATAAAGAAACTAATGAAATGTTAAGAAAAATGTGAAGATCTTAAAAAAGGAAGAAAAAGAAGAAAATTAGAAGAAAAACTTTAAGATCTTAAAAATTTATGTAAGTATTCTCATTCAATTCAACAAAATATTAAATTTTATGTAATAATCATTTTCATAATATTTCATTAGTTTCTTTATTCATTGATAAGGTGAAATTAGGATATAACACTTCTTTAAATAGTAAGAAAAAAAAACAAAATATAGTTTTATGTTTTATTCCTTGAACTGTCATTACTGATGAAGGAAATGGATGATTTTCCTGAAACATGTGTCGGCCTCCGGATCCCAAGATAGCGGGTTCAAACCCGGCAGAGGTAGTCGGATTTTTGAAGGGCGGAAAAAAGTCCATTCGACACTCCATGTCGTACGATGTCGGCATGTAAATGTGGTGACACATTTGGTGTTTACCCGACAAAATTAATTAAATCTCAGCCATAGACGCCCAAGAGAGTTTCGGTTTACTCGGTCTGCCATCTAGTGGGGGCCTGGAGTAAAACGGAACGTCGAAATTGACGAGCAGACAGCCAGATGGCGTCAAATTGAAATGTCTGCACACGGTAGCTGAGGCCATACGATTATTATTATTTATAAGGTGTATTGACTAGGTGGACTCAAAATAAAACTATAATAGTTTCTTTAATAGATACTGGTACTTTATGCACAATAATCTATGTGTACCGAGGGAAAAGATGTTCGTCATACTGGGGGACTATGGAATTAAAGGTAGATTATTAAAATCAATCAAAGGCATTTATGTTGACAATTGGGCTGCAGTGAGAATTGATGGTAGAATGAGTTCTTGGTTCAGGGTATTTATAGGGGTTAGACAAGGTTGTAATCTTTCACCATTGCTGTTCATAGTTTACATGGATCATCTGCTGAAAGGTATAATGTGGCAGGGAGGGATTCAGTTAGGTGGAAATGTAGTAAGCAGTCTGGCCTATCCCTGACGACTTAGTCTTAATGGCAGATTGTGCCGAAAACCTGCAGTCTAATATCTTGGAACTGGAAAATTGGTGCAATGAGTATGGTATGAAAATTAGTCTTTCGTAGACTAAATTGATGTCAGTAGGTAAGAAATTCAACAAAAATGAATGTCAGATTGGTGATACAAAGCTGGAACACGTAGATAATTTCAAGTATTTAGGTTGTGTGTTCTCCCAGGATGGTAATACAGTAAGTGAGATTGAATCAAGGTGTAGTAAAGCTAATGCAGTGAGCTCGCAGTTGCGATCGACAGTATTCTGTAAGAAGGAAGTCAGCTCCCAGACGAAACTATCGTTACATCGGTCTGTTTCCAGACCAACTTTGCTTTACGGGAGCGAAAGCTGGGTGGACTCAGGATATCTTATTCATTAGAAGTGACAGACATGAAAGTAGCGATAATGATTGCTGGTACAAACAGGTGGGAACAATGGCAGGAGGTTACTCGGAATGAGGAAATAAAGGCTAAGTCAGGAATTAACTCAATGGATGAAGCTGTACGCATGAACCGGCTTCAGCGGTGGGGTCATGTGAGACGATTAGAGGAGGATAGGTTGCCTAGGAGAATAATGGACTCTGTTATGGAGGGTAAGAGGAGTAGAGGGAGACCAAGACGACGAGGGTTAGACTCAATTTCTAAGGATTTAAGGATAAGCGGTATAGAACAAAATGAGGTCACAGCACTAGTTGCAAACAGAGGATTGTGGCGACGTTTAGTAAATTCACAGAGGCTTGCAGACTGAACGCTGAAAGGCATAACGATCTATAATGATAATGTATGCATGTTATTGTTATTATTATTATTATTATTATTATTATTATTCATTTTGGTATTCCTTCTTCCTCATGTTTCGCAATTTTTTATCGTTACACATAGTCATCCTGCTTTATTATTTTCTTCTTTTTTTTAAATGTTAATATATTTATTGTACATGTGTCTCTTGTCTCTCATATTCTCAAGTTACAAAACTTTAGTCTCTTGGGCATTTTTCTGTCATTACTTAGTGTATAATTTATATTATTTCTGCCACGTGTCGCCAAGTGTAATTTAATTCCATCCGTACTATGGCATTACAAAGGCCTCGACAACAAGAACGCGTGTTAAATACACTTAATGGAAATTGCAACACCATGAAGGCATTAGTCGATTGTGTTGATTTTCAAGGTATGGAACGATGCCATGTAGGTGTGTAAACGATCAAAGTTTCAGATCCATTGGATTGTTGCTACAGGTCTCCCCGCGTGATTGATGGCGGAGGAATCAACTCCAGTATACGGACTCTGGTGTAGCATAGTTGACTTGCAGTCTGTGCAGTGAATAGTTCCCCGTCAAACATGCCTCGACGACAGAGAAGAGCACGCTATCAACAACTGTCGCCGTTTGAGAGGGCTCGGATAATTGGGCTGTGTGAAGCTGGATTATCACTAAGGACTGTCGCTGCACGTGTTGGCCGACAGGCATCTACGGTACAACGTGTATGGCAGCAGTGGTCAAATGAAGGTACCCACACTCGTAGACCTGGCACAGGCCCAGCGCGAGACACAGCTGTGAGAGAGGATCGCCGCATCATTCGGATGGCCCGGATGGAATCCCATGCAACAGCAACGCAAATTCGAGCAGCTGTGGCACCCCACGTTACACAACGAACAGTTGGTAATCGCCAGCGTGCAGCTGGCTTACGAGCCCGTGTCCCTGCAGAAGGTATTCCATTGACCCCACAACAGCGACGTGTAAGGCTGGCTTGGTGTCGAGAAAGATCGACGTGGGTCGACGAATGGCATAGGGTCGCCTTTAGTGATGAATCGCGCTTCTGTCTTGCCCGCAGTGTTCGCCGGAATCATGTGCGCCGACGTACCGGGGAGAGGGGTCGCCCAGATCTTATTGTCGAGAGGCACACAGGGCCAACACCAAGCATTATGGTCTGGGGAGCTATTTGCTTTAATGTGATATCACAATTAGTGCTTGTTGAGGGCACTATGACTGCTCGACAGTACGTTGATAGGGTACTCAATCCAGTGGTTGTCCCTATGATGGCGAACATTGCTAATGGGATGTTTCAGCAGGACAATGCCCTGGTTCACACTGCACGCATCTCCAGAGAAGCTCTCCACGACATCACAACCTTAGAATGGCCCGCCTGATACCCGGACTTCAGTCCTATTGAGCATGTGTGGGACATGATGGGTCGACAACTGGCCAACCGTCCTCTGCCACCCACAACTCTGGAACAACTGACCCGTGCAGTGCAGCAAACATGGGCCACAATTCCTCAGGAAGCGATCCAGGGCTTTACTGACTCCATGCCTGGACGAATTCATCAATATATTGCAGCTCGTGGTGGGCACATCCTGTATTGATTGTTGTCCAGACTTGCGGTCAGAGGGACCTGAAAGTGTAATCATCGAATCACAACCGAACACTCGTCCTGCATGTTCAATTGCAGCAATGTACCACCACTCCTTCTGTGTGTTGCAATTTCCATTTTCTTCAGTGTAATAAGTGTAATAGTTTCTACCAAGTGTTTCCACCAGTGGCCAATAGGCTGCGACATGGCGCAAGTGCATATTTTTTATATTCTGTTTTATTTAAACGTACTAAAATTAATTTTCTGTTCACCCCAAATTCAAAATGTTATTTATATTTTACTTTCTAGTGTTTCTGATTATCCTCAAGACGAACTATCTCTCTAAAGATTTCTTTACCGACTAGTATATTCAATGATATCGCACAGTTCAATGACATGCAGTCCATTTTTTGTTCACGCATATTTTTACATTGCATATATAACCTATATTTACCCAATGTAAATATGTAGACAATATATCAATTAATTTTGAATAAACGGGGTGTTTCGAGGGCCTATCCCGGTGATTTGCGGTGTGGCCACGTCTTGAGGGCCTGTCTTGGGTTCGGTGACCTCTGTGTCAGTACTCCCGACCTTCTCGTTCCTACCCACAGTATGTAGCCTACTAGACATACTTTTCCCCACTAGTTCAATACACAACAGTATAAAAATAAATAAAAAATGGCGTATAGCTTGTAGTAGCGGGAGTGTCCGAGGACAATTTCGGCTCGCCAGATGCAGTTCTTTTGATTTGACGCCCGTAGGCAACCTACGCGTCGTGATGAGGATGAAATGATGATGAAGACGACACATATACCCAGCCCCCGTGCTTGAGAAATTAATTATGGTTAAAATTCCTGACCCTGCCGGGATTCGAACCCGGAACCCCTGTGACCAAAGGCCAGCACCCTAACCATTTAGCTATGGAGCCGGACACACAGCAGTATTATAATATTAGACGGCCTAAGAGCTACGCGTATAGCTGATGGTCTACCTACTTCTCCGTAAGAGGAGTAGGAATGAAATTACATCCTTCCTTCCTTCCTTCCTTCCTTCCTTTCTTCCTTCCCAACGATGGTTAACTAGAGCTGGGAGAGTGAGCTAAAAATCGTGTGATTAATTTTTGCGGAATATGAAGGCAAATAAGGAAATCTATTTGTTCTGTCATGCAATTTTGACAGCACGGAAAGAATTAAATCGTTCGACAAGTTCTGATGAACAAACCGAGTGTAAAATGTGTTCGTGGCGAAGTTAAAGGAAGTTTCACGTCTGAGAAATTGCTGGCGATAGTGGACGAAATTGATATCAATATCATCGTTATTAATAATTCCACGGAAATGTGAAATATAGGTGTTTTTGAACGAGTGTCTTAACACTTATAGAATGGAACAGGATGTTGATAGCTTTAATGGGTATTACCGTTAATAAAGTATTATTATTAGAGGTAGCGGACGTTCTCAGTGACTCACCTAGTATAGGGAAAGGTTATATGTCGTCGTTTCGCCCAGAAAAACCGCTATGTGGTAATATTTCAGCTCAGAACTCTGTCAGCTAAGGTAACCGCTACGTGACAATATTCAGGGAAGAAATACTGACCCGCAGCACATGTACCACTTATAAACTCGAAATAATTGATCTTGTACAGAATGAAGAGGCAAGTTTATCATGCGAGTAGTATGTTGTATTTCTTCTTGTCCTCCCGTCCTGTCTTTTGTCATTGTACAAGTCACCTTCCGATATACCGTGGTAAGCTATAACACGGGGGCGAAGTATGTCCTCCAATAACTACATTATATCAAGTTTCTACTGTGTTATTAAACAGGAAAAACTAAAAACTAGCTTTCGGGCTGCTGATATTTGGGCTTGAGCTCGTAATTTTCCCGAATACGGCTGCGGTTATGGAACATCTCGCTTCTACTAGCGCTTTAACATGCTAGTAGCTGTCGGGCTCCGTGGGCTAGTTGGTTAGCGAGCTGGTCTTTGGTTCAACGGGCCCCGGGTTCGATTTCCGTGGATTTTAACCTTAATTGGATATTTGCATCGGCTCGGGGACTGGGTGTGTGTGTCGTCCTTAAAGAGAAAATAACAGGAAAACAAGGAAGGAATGAGAAAAATAAGAAAATATCAGTAATACAAAATAAAAAGGAGATAAAAAGTTTAAAATGTAGCTAGTAGACGCTTTCGTGCTTGTTCTCGATAGTTGGCTGGATGCTAACCTGAGCGAGTTCTTTACAAACTATAGACTTTTCTGTATGTGAAACATTATTCTTATATGAAAATAATTTTCTGAAATCTAGGTATTCACATAGACGAAGGTATACAGTGCACCCAATTTATAAAAATCGACGTGACAGTGTGTATTCCATCATCTGCATAGAATGCATAAAGATGACGTACAAACTTTTCTCGAATATTATTGAATGATTTCAGTTACAGTCCGCCTCTGTGGTGTAGTGGTTAGCGTGGTTAGCTGCCACGCCTGGAGGTCCGGGTTCGATTCCTGGCTCTGCCATGAAATTTGAAAAGTGGTACGAGGGCTGGAACGGGGTCCACTCAGCCTCGGGAGGTCAACTGAGTAGAGGTGGGTTCGATTCCCACCTCAGCCATCCTGGAAGTGGTTTTCCGTGGTTTCCCACTTCTCCTCCAGGCAAATGCCGGGATGGTACCTAACTTAAGGCCACGGCCGCTTCCTTCCCTATTCCTTGCCTATCCTTTCCAATCTTCCCATCCCTCCACAAGGCCCCTGTTCAGCATAGCAGGTGAGGCCGCCTGGGCGAGGTACTGGTCATCCTCCCCAGTTGTATCCCCCGACCAAGAGTCTGAAGCTCCAGGACACTGCCCTTGAGGCGGTAGAGGTAGGATCCTTCGCTGAGTCCGAGGGAAAAGCCGACCCTGGAGGGTAAACAGATGATGATGATGATGATGATGATGATGATTTCAGTTACATTTCACTATGTTTGAGATAATATGAAGGACCCTACTACAAGGCACAAAAAATTCCATTTCAGGAGAAGAGAAACCTGCAGTAACAATGAGGTAAGGATATTGATGAAATAAAAATATTTTGGAATATAATCATATCGTATTTTATATATTTTATTTGATATTATACATAATTCGTTTAAAATATTAAAATCTTGTCCGCCTCTGTGGTGTAGTGGTTAGCGTGGTTAGCTGCCACCCCCGGAGGCCGGGGTTCGATTCCCGGCTCTGCCACGAAATTTGAAAAGTAGTATGAAGGCTGGAACGGGGTCCACTCAGCCTCGGGAGGTCAACTGAGTAGAGGTGGGTTCGATTCCCACCTCAGCAATCCTGGAAGTGGTTTTCCGTGGTTTCCCACTTCTCCTCCAGGCGAATGCCGGGATGGTACCTCACATAAGGCCACGGCCGCTACCTTCCCTCTTCCTTGCCTACCCCTTCCAATCTTCCCATCCCTCCACAAGGCCCCTGTTCAGCATAGCAGGTGAGGCCGCCTGGGCGAGGTACTGGTCAGTCTCCCCAGTTGTATCCCCGACCAAGAGTCTGAAGCTCCAGGACACTGCCCTTGAGGCGGTAGAGGTGGGATCCCTCGCTGTGTCCGAGGGAAAAGCCGACCCTGGAGGGTAAACAGATGATGATGATGATGATGATATTAAAATCTGGCTAGAATGGAACGAAATCAAATTGTCTTCGTTTTTTTTTCCGCAATCCATGATCACCACTCTGCTGACAAGCTTTAACTGTCACTAGGAAACCGACAGCGGACCGTTTGACGCGTTTTACTAGCGCTACAAAGCACCAGCTCACGCCGGTTGCCGCTTGTCGTTCTGTAACCGCAGCTGCTGCTGCTTCAATGTTTTCATTCCCCACCCTGAAGGGGTGGGGCGGGCCACCTAGAGGGTGTCGCCCTCTCTCTGGCCAGGAGAGATGACGGGGTTGAGAAGGAGTGAAAAAAGAGGGAGATGGGGAAAAGGTGGTTTGAATAAGTAAAGGAGATGGGATAAAGGAAGTGTAGGTTCTCTAGCGCTTTATTGGCAGATTTGCATTTGCTGTGCTTTATTGACAAAGATACAATATATTAGATACAGAGCTTTACATGACGGTGTGACGGAAAAGATGGAGGGCTAGAAGATTGTAAAAAGAGGAGAAGTTAAGAAGGGAAGTGAGGATAAGGTTGAAAAGGTCCGGGTTGGGTAAGGGAGGCGTAAAGTAGTTGAGAGGTGGTGGAGTGGTGAGATGAGGACGAGGAGATTGGGGTGATGGAACGGGCCGGGGACGGCCGCGTGGCGTGGGCATACGGTGCGATGGGAGTGGAGAAGAATGGGAGGGTTCAACCCGATGATAGCGGCCAAAGATGTTGTAACCGCAGCCTACAAGCTTGCTTATATATACACCGTGAACTCGCTCGGTTTATTGGAGAATGGAACAGAGGGACAGTCAGAAGAGCAGGGGGAACGCATTGTTTGTCGAAGTAATATCGTTTCATCTCTGTGTATACTAAGGTTTTTACTACAGCAGTTAAAATGCAAATAGGGAGACAGCAGCCGGATAAAGCACCATCACGGTGATTGTGGAGATGTAAAGAAAAGTGGGACGCCACCATATTGTGAGCAAACAGCTTCTTTCGTGTCTTGATGTTAAGTGCTTTTGGCAGCTTTCTCCTGTTGCTGTTCTACTCAAATTTTAAACCACTCATTTCTTACTGGAGCAGAATACATTTTCCAAGAACGAGTATCTCAGAAATGGATTACAAGATAATTATATGTTATTTAACTATGCACATTTTCAGTTATTAACGTAATAGAGCTTTTGTTGGAGGATCGACTTGGTCAAGAGCGACACACGGACTGCGTTATCATCAGGCACTTAGTGCATGTCATGATCATATTTACTACAAAATACGGTTAAGTAGGCCTATAACTTCAGGGCGTGAAAAGTAAGCCCATTTGTAAGTTACTTGTTCAAACCAAACCGCATGGCACAACAGCCCCAAAGAACCATGGCCTACCAAGCGACCGCTGCTCAGCCCGAAGGCCTGCAGATTACGACGTGTCATGTGGTCAGCACAACGGATCCTCTCGGCCGCTATTCTTGGTTTTGTAGTCCGGGGCCACTATCTCACCGTCAGATAGCTCCTCAATTGTAATCGGGTAGGCTGAGTGGACTTCGAACCAGCCCCTAGATGCAGGTAAAAATCCCTGACCTGGTCGGGAATCGAACCCGGGGCCTCCAGGTAAGAGGTAGGCATAAACTTAAGCAGTATACTCGAACTACAATCTCTGAGCACTTCAGTTGAACAGATGCTTCGTTGCTATCCGCTTGTTTGAGTAGATATAGTCTTTGTGTGAGCTTAACTATGAGTTTATCTACTTGTACATTTTAAACACTGTTAGGACAAATAATGTGTCTATTAGAATAAAATAAAAAATCCACAGCCTGTTTCCAGTTTTCAACCGAGTCAGGAATGGAATGAATGAACCCTCTATCTAGCGGAGAGGACTGGAAATGTGACGGCTGCATAAGCCCGCCGCACTCCTCTGGGGCAATGGTTAATGACTGACAGATGAAATGAAGTGATACTGAAGAGTGTTGCTGGAATGAAAGATGACAGGAGAAAACGGAGTACCCGGAGAATAAGCTGTCCCACTCCACTTTGTGAAGCACAAATATGACGTGAAGCGACCAGATTTGAACCCCGAAACCTAGCTTTGAGAGGCTGGCACGCTACCGCTTGAGCCACGGATGCACTGGAACAAAATATTAATAGTTTTAATTATTAAAAAACTGTAAATAGTCATGTAACAATGAAACAACAACAGCTGAGTTTCATCACTTGGTAGTTAACATCTGGGGTAGCTGAACGTTCTCCTAAAAAGAAGCAAGTAATATCTGTTGACAAAATATTACGAATTAATTTCTTTCATTTACATGTTAGAGTCGTTTCATTGTTATAAAATAACGTATTCTAACCATGAAGTTTTAATGCAAAAGGTTTTTATTTTATTTACATTTCTATTTGTTTATTATCAGTAATGTGTCCGACTCGTTGGCTGAATGGTCAGCGTACTGGCCTTCGGTTCAGAGGGTTCCGGGTTCGATTCCTGGCCGGGTCGGGGATTTTAACCTTAATTGGTTAATTCCTATGGCACGGGGGCTGGGTGTATGTGTTATCTTCATCATCATTTCATCCTCATCACGACGCGCAGGTCACCTACGGGTGTCAAATAGAAAGACCTGCACCTGGCGAGCCGAACCCGTCCTGGGATATCCCGGCACTAAAAGCCATACGACATTTCATTTCATCAGTAATGTGTTCTTCTTTAAGCAGGGAGATATACTGTATCTTCCGTTAGCTTATTTTTAGTTACATTATAAACATTTATGGCTCAACAACTACAAACGGTAGTTAAACCAAACTTAATATACATTTATTACCGTTTATAAAGTAATGTTCAATTTTTTTTAAAGCCTTGCCAATACTCGACTTGTGAAACATTTATATCATATTTGCTTTATAATGTTTAGCAGCTATGAAAGATTTGCATTCCTATCTGTGTCGGTGCGACGTAAAGCCCCTAGCAAAATAAAAATGATTTGCACTATTGATACTACAGTTTATTGAATATTCATTCATTATTTCACGGAAATGATTTATAAACACATATCAACAACATACTATACATATACAAGATGTTACTTCAGAGAATAGTTTTTCTTAAATGTTACCTTTCATATTATTCTTTCAGATTATTGCCCCGCTAATTATTCTGTAAAAGTTGAATCACCTGTGTCAAAGAACAGAACATAAATCATCGAGCGAGTTGGCCGTGCGGTTAGGGTCACGAAGCTGTGAGCTTGCATTCGGGAGATAATGGGTTCGAACCATACTGTCGGCAACCCTGAAAATGGTTTTGCTTGGTTTCCCCATTTTCAGACCAGGCAAATGCTAGTGTTGTACCTTAATCAAGGAGGCCGCGGCAGCTTCCTTCCCACTCCTCGCTCTTTCCTATTTCACCGTCACCATACGACTTATATGTGTCGGTGCGACGTAAAGCAAATTGCTTTAAAAGGGGGGGGGGGGGGTGAGGGAATCATAGAAGAGAAGGTTTGAAGCCTAGGTCTCGAATGTTCTAATATCATCAAGCCCGAAGAACACAAAGTGTCCTAAGTTCCTTTAAACATACAGCATAAAATGTACAAGTTAATTTACATGTATTTTAATTTAATAGTAAATTATTCACTAAACAGGATGCAGAAAAAACTGTTTCGTAAATTAAAGGAGTGTTAGGCGGTATAAGTACAAGTATTGTGAATATATGAACCTCAGGTCTGCGGCGGTTAGTTTCGGGTACCTATCTCCCAGACGCTCGAGAGCTAACGAGCCACACTGTTATTGGTCAGGCGCTGTCCACGGGACCTTCCTTCTCTCTTCCTTGCGTCCTTCCACCAGCCCTTCACCACTCCTGCAAATCGTGATCGTGAAGCATCGAGCATTTTCCAGAGAATACGCTAATCATTTTGGCGTCGATATTAATGAATGATTAAGTCTTGTGGCCTCCGAAGAGGCCTGGTGCAGGTCTTTCGAGTTGACGCCGTATAGGTGACCTGCGCGTCTGTAAGGGTGGCACGCTACCTATGACGGATACGAATGATGAAGATAGCACACCTACGCAGTCCCTGAGGCAATCCTGATATTCCCATTCATGAAGATTAGATTCAGACGCCTCACATCAAGATCTCTTCCTATTCATAAAGCACAGGAACTAGTTAGGAGGGATTGCAATCCAAAAACTGATTGGCAACAACAGTGGAACAGTGTAGCTCCGACTCAATGGCAGACGTTATTCAACTTGAAGAATCTTCCAGCCGGCTTTGATTTGCCACCAAAGACATGACAAAACCTCAACAGAGTCTGTAATAACCATGCGAGATGCGGATCAATGATGTTTAAGTTGGGTATGAGATCTTCAGGAACCCTGAAAAGTGGTGGCAAAAGGGGACTCTGGTTAAGACGAAGCAGGTCGTTATGGTACATAGGTTCCAGAATGGGTAAAATAAATAATAAGTAAATAAATGCAATGTAAATTTTAATCTTATACCAGTTGTATAGTATCATTTGAAGTAATTCCACATACTGTATATCAGTTGACTATATTTGTAAGTAGTACAGGAGATATTATAAGTAGAATTTTGTAAACAAGATAAATTTATTAAGGATGAGCTGTGAGTTTTATAGAAAATAATTGTTAGCGTAAATTGTATAATATTGTATTATAGGAAAATTTTCTTCTTGTTAATTTAATATTTAGTGCTTGACAATAATGTATTTTAGTGTACCATTTGCCACCGAGTTAGATACCTCACTTGCAAATAAAGAGATTTTGATTTGATTTGACTTGACTTGACTTGACTTGACTTGATTTGATTTGATTTGATTTGATTTGATTTGATTTGATTTGATTTGAGTTGATTTGATTTGATTTGATTTGATTTGATTTGATTTGATTTTCCTCAGCTTGTGACTGTTGTGAAGTTAAGCAGACTATCAACCATATTGTCACTGAATGTGTTGGCAGGGCATTTGTTGCATCAACCCAAGACATCGTGATGATTTTTACGGAGGCCATACGATGGCTAGAAAATTTAGATCTAAATCTTTGAACACCCTTTTTCATGCATGGATGTTTCAGCTGTTATAGTGTTTTTATTTTGTACTTAGAATGTATATAGTAGTGCTTACTGTTTATGTACGTATGTTGTTTTGTGTACTGTAACATGCACAAATAATAACAACCAATGAAGGTTAAAATCCCCGACTCAGCCAGGAATCGAACCTGGGACCTCCTGGACAAAATGCCAGTACGCTAACCATTTAGCCATTGAGCCGGGCAAAGTATACTCCTATCCTCATCTTGAGGTGGTGCTGCTCTTTACAGGCACACCCCCAGTGGAGTTGAGCTGCATGTGCCATTTTTACCACATACCAGCCCAGCCCTCCTGCCATTCTTACATTTCTGACAGTACTGGGGAGGACGGCAGCTAATAGTGCTAACTCGTACGTTACGGAGGCGGACTGCGTCGATGTAAATTGCGCCGCCACATTGGAGGGAGACATCTCAAACATCTGCTCTGAGGTACCGTACTGTACGTTTGTCACTTTTTATTGTATGCAGCTGAAATGTAAACTAAAGGCACTCTGTGTGTCACGCTCGTGCGCATGGAAGGTTGGAAGCCGAACGGTGATCTTAAGCCGCGTAGCGCCGAATTTATTCACCGCAGACCTATGGTTCCTATGTTCACAATACTCATATAGGTACCATCTATCACTCCTTTAATTTACGAAGCAAAGCTTTTTGCACCCTATATAATTGAATAATCAACCATTAAATTAAAGTACATACAAATTAACTTTTACATTTTATAATATAGGCTACATACGAGGGCCATTATATGCCGGACTGCCGAGCATACATATTTATCTGTTATCTAGTAAATAGATACACTAAAACATCAATACATTGAGGCTTATCCATTCCAGGTCATTCTACCACCATATTGATTACCTGTTTTGATTGACATTTCATTAATAGTCGCTGCAATGTATTTTTCAACATCGAAGATCGCAAGAGCTGAATGGCTAAATGTCAAAGCGTCAGTAATTTTTCGCTTTGGATCCAGTGAAAGCAACACAAAGAACAGGCGCTGTTGTTGGGCCATTGGCATGTAACATCAAAACATGACACATCAATCGAACCACCTATAAGCAATTATTATCTCACCCTCTTTGACACATTGACATGACTGATAAACAGAGGTGAAGAGGTGGATTGATAATGTGAAATGCATTGCTGTTTGTGAACCACTTAACAGCTATCCAAACTGTACCGGGCGGTACACCTCCACGCCGCTTATTTAAACTTTGCGCCAGTTGAAACTCCCCTACTGGAAGAAGTCTGAACTTTGTCTTATGTGTTAATTTTCAAGTTACCCTGAAGATGCCACTACTTGGAAATTTTGAAGTTTCTGAACTGTGTTGTTTTCGATGTATTTTTGTTTTGCTTGTAGTAAGAAGTGTGAACATTCTCTTCTAGAGGACACTACTGAAGAACTACAACGGTGCACCCTAGTGCGAAGTGAAAGAACTGTTTTTTTTGAGAAAATTTAATTTCAAAAGTTTGTTCTTTGCTCAATTTCTTTCAGTCATTGTTTAAGTTGGCAATATTAACCCTTTCTTTCCACTTGTTTTGAATTTAGCCAATCCCGAATTTCTCGAATTAATTTTCCACCAATAATGTGTTTCTTCTTCGTATTGTGTAGGGGGTTTCTTGGTGAACCAATAAAATCCTTGTGGGAGGGTGTTCTCATTCCAAAAACGCCTCGAACTTTCCGCGAGAGTATATAAACTGCTGATTTTCGGGTCTCGGTGCCACTTCAGTACCATCTTTCAGTGTGTAAAGTACATAGCAGGGGGCGGGAAGCGCCTCTTTCTTCGGGGAGCAGTTCAACACCAAGGTAATGGCCTTTTAATAACTTCTTTTCTTGCTAGCTCAGCAGTTTAACTCTCGGGGCGGGTCCGAAGCGTTTCTACCATGTAACTTTCCCTAAAATGTAAAGACTCTTAGCCTCTGTTCTCTTTCAAAACTACATATTGGGATAGAGAGTGCTTAACCCTCTCGATCTCCCACTCATATTGCATTGAGGTGAACTTATTTTCACAACCGTTTCTTCCCTTCTAATGTAACGTAAATAGTTTCCTTCTAAAAGTCACCTCTTTAGTATGGGATTAGCCCTTGCATTAACGGCCTAGTGCCAAGTAGGTTTTAAACAAATGTATTAGGAGTGCAGATCGCCTCCTCTCAATTGTTATTTTAGAGGTCAGGTAATTAACCTTTTTCTCACTTAATAGGTTGGGTATGTTACCCCTGTGTATATGTCCTTAGAGGACAACTTGAAGGTGGAGTTTGGTGTGGCCTTTGATAGGCTTAAAATTGAGAGCGAGTGGCTCTTTTTCGAAAATTGAGTGTTGTATGCCTCGAGGAGGCTTTACTGTGTAATTTGGAGCAAGTGCTCCTGGGCTTGATTGGGGTCTTCTGCCCCTTTGTTGAATTCTGTATATCGTAAAGTTGGGCTAATTGCTCAGAATTGTGTGTCTGGCTCTCGGAGCCCAAATCCTGTAATTGTACATTCTCGATTAGTGGTTTTGCTACTCTGTACCTGCCATTATTGTTATTTCTTGTTTTTTTGCTAAGAAAATATAACCTTTTTAAATTTTAAATTCACTTTAATTTCGTAGCCTGAGACCTGTTCACCCCCCGCACCTTCTTTTACCTCTAACTACCACGGAAAACTCCGTAACAAGTGGTAGCAGAGCGTGGTTAAATGGGTCTCAATTTAGCCCCTTTTGACGGCTAAACATTGTTTTGATTCGAACTCTAACAATTTTCTCAGTTGCTGGAATCTTTAAATTTTCCTTTTTCAAAATTGTTCTGTCATCATGCCCGGCCCTCGCGATGTTCTCCATCTTAACTATTTGCGCAAGGAGGAGTTGATCTATAAATTGACTATTAGAAATGTGCAATCTGGAGGCACGGTTGCGGTAGACACAAACAAGCTTAGAGAGTCCCTTGAGTTGCCCATTTCCATCCCCACTTTGGGAGAGAAAGAAATTGACGACTCTCTTTCCACGATCATCGAGAATATTACTGGGCTAGCATCTGTAGTTAGTTTTTTTGACGAAAATGATCCTTCTCCTAATCAAATTAAGCGTGTGCAAGCCAGGCTATTTCATTTTTCAAATAGAGTTAACGATCTGTTGTCTCTGAAGTTGAATGACGTTCAGAGGAAGGAAGCTAGTACGGTGCTTGAAAATATTTCTGAATTATCTAATAAGGTAACTCAATTGTTAACTGGGGAAGTTCCTCCCAAAATCGATCAACCCACCACGGTGAATGTAGGTAGTGAGGAAGAGCCTCCTAAGGGAGAAGTCAATAGGATAACCGTTGGAGCTCAAACGATCTCTGCCCCATTGGACAACGAGTCTGAACGCCGTGCATCGTTGAATAATGTACGTTCTGAATTAACTTCTTTGCCACTGAAACCTTTACCTACTATGTCACCTGGGTTCAGCAGCTTGCCTCATCCATTGGCAATGTTGCTCAGAGGTATCTCGAAGATTTCGGTTAACACTACCAGTGAAGTTATTTCTTTCTTAAGGTTTTTAGTTGAATTTCAGGATCATGCCCTTGTTTTTTCTCTTTCTCCATGTCAGATTTTGCAAATCATCTATCCCTATGCAATAGGTATTCTCTCAGACAAAATAGTAAGAGCCATTGCCGAGCAATCATCTATTGAAGACTTCAACGCCCACTTGCTAGCTAACTTCTTCCCGGCTAGGGCAAGGTCATCTCTGATTCAGAAGTACTATTATCGAGTACAGAGATTGGATGAAATTCTGGCTGATTTCATACAAGACATTAAGTTTTATACTAGGGTTTTTGCTCTTCATTTTCCTGAAGATCAGATTGTACAGGCTATTGTAGAAGGAATTTCACCATCCTATAGGTCATATTTGTGTTTCGCGGCGTGCCCGCAAACCTTCTCTGAACTTCAAGCATTGGCCGTCTCAGCGGAAGGAGTTAGATACGTCGATTCCTTGCGTGTCGCGAAAGAACCCCCTCCTTCGTTTAGTAATACTCGGCCTCCACCTCGCCGATCAGTCACACCTCGTAAATGTTACGCTTGCGGGTCGCCTGACCATCTTCGGAACAAGTGTCCATTGATCAAATCTAGTAGGGCAAATAATGGAGCTGGCTTATCACAAGGCTGTTTTAAATGTGAGGCTTTCTCACATATCGCCAAGAATTGCCCAAATTCAAATAGCACCCCCTCCTGCTCAACTTCTGGTGCAACTTCCACCAATGTCACTAATAATAAGTGACTAGCGGCTTCGGCTGACTCGACTAATCCATCTTTCCGAGGCTCAGCCCCTGGTAAACAGATCGAAACTTCAGGGAACATTTAATCTGCAAATCCATCTTTTGAATGCCCCAAAGAGTGTCTTAGGATTGCGGCGGATACCCCCGCACCGGTCCCCTTTCTCAGAAAAGAGTTAAATAATGAGCCTATAACAGCCCTATTAGATTCAGGCAGTGTTTGTTCTATTATTTCGGCTGAATGGTATGCAAAATTGAAATCTGTTTGTAAACTTCCTGACTATTGTTCCTCTTCGATCCAATATGTTTCGGCTAATTCATCTCCCTTAGAAATTCTAGGTTCTTTACAGGTCAAAATTCGTATTTTCAAATTTACATGGAAAATCAAACTGTTTGTGGCTAAGCACTTGTCTTGCCCCATCATATTGGGAGCGGACTTCATTTCTCTCACTGGTCTTGTGCTCGATCTTCAGAGTAAGTCGTGCACATTCAAATTTGCTTCCAATTGTAAAATCCCCTTGTTAAAATGTAATTTTGCATCATGTTCATCTATTTCGCCTACCCAGGATGAGATGTTGTTAGACCTTAGACATCTACCTGAGGAGCAGGCTGATAGTATTCGTAAGTTGTGTCAGTCGTTTCCAGAGGTGTTCTCTGATACTCTTGGTGTTACTGACCTTATCGAATACAAAATTGAGGTCACGGATTCGATTCCTGTCCGTTTTCCACCGTATAGGCTATCTCCACCTAAAATGAAGGCTCTGAAAGAAATCATCGATCAGATGTTGAAGGATGGGATTATTAGGCCCTCTAAGTCGGCGTATTCTTCGCCTATTTTTCTAGTCCCGAAACCCCAAGGGGGCTTCAGGCCTGTCATTGATTATAGGGCTCTCAATCGGAAGGTGGTGTTACAATCTGTGCCCCTTCCCGACCTTCATTCTTGTTTTTCATGGTTCCGTAAAGCCAAGTTCTTCACCATCTTGGATTTGAATCAGGCCTACAATCAAATTCCCCTAGCGGAAGAGTCTAAACATCTTACAGCGTTTGCCACGGATTGGAATTTGTATGAATACAACCGCGTGCCTTTCGGGCTCCCCACGGGAGCAGCTGTACTCACTAGGCTGCTAGATAGGGTCTTCTCCGACATCAAATTTGAGTACTTGTATCACTACTTGGATGATGTCGTCGTATTTTCGGAGACCTTTGAAGAACATCTAGATCATCTGCGAGAAGTTCTCAATCGCCTTCGTAAGGCTGGGTTAACTGTCAAGTTGTCCAAGGTTGCCTTTGCTAAGCCCTCTATGTCATTCCTAGGGCATATTGTGTCACCTGAGGGTGTTGCCGTCGATCATTCTAGAACACAGGCCATCCGTGATTTTAAACCTCCCAAGGACATTAAAGGTATCGCCAGGTTCATTGGTATGGTGAATTTCTTCAGGAAGTTTATTCCTAACTTCGCTAATAGAGCGGCGCCCTTAAACCTTCTTCGTAGGAAAGGCATCAAATTCGAGTGGGGACCTTCTCAACAAGCCGCTTTTGAAGATCTTAAATTAGCTCTCTGTAATGCCCCTGTCCTTGCTATGCCTGATTTCTCAAAGAAATTCATCGTCCAAACTGACGCGTCGTCGTCAGCAGTAGCTGCAGTCCTTCTTCAAGAGACTGAACTAGGGAGGCGACCCATCGCCTATGCATCTAGGACTCTATCGGCTCAAGAAGCAAAGTATTCCATATATGAGCTCGAAGGTTTGGCAGTCTTATTTGCCTTAGAAAAGTTCCGTCTCTATCTGGAACATGTCAAATTCGACCTGGAGACAGATAATCAAGCCTTAAGCTGGGTCTTAGGTAGGCCGCGTCGTACTGGTCGTATAGCCCGTTGGGCCATCCGAATCTCTGCCTTCCAATTCGATGTCAGGCATATCAGAGGTACCGAAAATGTTGTCGCTGATGGACTCAGCCGTATGTTTTCCAACGACGTTGAGAACCATGAACCGGTCGATAGTTCATCTCCTCCCGAGTCCATGCTATCTGATGTTAATGCCATCTTAACAGATGCTCCCATGCTCTTTAGGGATATCGAGAAATACCAACGTGAAGATCCGACGCTGGCTCCGATAATGGAAACCCTTTCTTCTGGGGAACATGTCGTCCCTTATGTTTTGAGGAATGGTGTTTTATGTTGCCCATCGAGGCATGATAAGATGATGAAAGTTGTCGTTCCAGCTGTTCTTGTACCTATGATCTTCAAGTATTATCAGGAGACCCCATTAGGAGGGCATCTAGGCATCTTTAAAACTCGTGAGAAGATTCGTGAAATGTTCATCTGGAAGGGTATGGACGGTGAAATCCGTGAACTAGTAAAGGCTTGTAAATCCTGTTTGCTTAGTAAACCAACCATGTCCACCAAGGTAGGCCTTTTGTCTTCTCATCAAGCGTCGCGCCCCATGGAACGCCTGTATATTGATTATGTAGGACCCTTCCCCCAGTCGAAGGGAAATGCCAACAAGTTCATCTTTGTATGCGTAGATGGTTTTACAAGATTTTCCTGGTTATTTCCGACTAAGCTGGCTACCGCTCAGTCCACCATTACTTGTCTAAATTCTATCTTTGCTTCTTTTGGTCCGTGTCAATATATTGTATCTGATAATGCTAAGGCTTTCACATCTAATTTATTTCGTAAATTCTGCTTTGACCTATCCATATCTCATGTGACGACTTCTGCTTATTACCCTCAACCATCTCTGGCTGAACGTAATCTCAGGTCCGCGCTTATTGCCTATCATCATGAAGATCATTCTAGATGGGACACGTCCCTGCATTGGTTAGCTTTTGCTTTGAATTCGGCGGTTCATGAATCACATAAATTTACTCCAGCGTCTTTGATGTTCAAGTTTGTTCCCAACACGCCGCTCTCTAACCTCTGGTCTCTGAGTGACATCCTACCCGAGACAATAGACCCGGACAATATTAAAGATCTTTGGAAGAAGGCTAAAGCCAATCTTAAAGTGTCTCATGAAAAGGTTAGGGAAAGATATGATCGTGGACGGAGACCCACCAATTTGAAGGTAGGTGACCAGGTGATGGTCAAGAACTTTGTTCCCGCGGGCAAGCTTGCCCCCAGATTTCATGGGCCGTGTATCATTCTCGATTTCCTTACGCCGGTTACGTTGTTATTAAGTAATCCAGCCACCGAGAGGATATTTAGGGTTCACCTGTCACAGGTGAATCCGGTGTAATTTCTGTGTTAACTTGCTTCATATTATTTTGAAAGAAATAGGAAGGTTATTTTTTTTCTCTGAGAGGTTTCACTTTTAGGCCTTCGCCCTTGCAATCTGTTTCCTTTAAGCGTAATTATTTTTTGTAAACCTCCCCCGATCAGTTGAACTGCCATCCTGTCCTTGCCACGGCCGTTACCACGCTCCCGTCTCCTGCTCCCCACACACTGTGGCTTATAAAATGCCATGGATATCTGCACGCCGCTGGCCCCTCAACCTCTCCACAAAGCCTATGCCCTCAAAAATGATGATGGTCCAACAAAATTCTGCCGCCTAGCTTTAATGTTTCAGTGCCCCCGCAGCCGCGCGGCGCCGTGCCGCGACTGGGATAGAGGAAGGGCCCCCTCTACTCCAGCGAGGACGACATGTGCACGGCGAGCCGGAGCCCTCCTCCCGGCCAAGGCTGATGTGCGGCGCACAACCTGTAACTGGCCCGCGACCTGCATGTTCACCGCGGGCGCGGCGTGCTTCAACACCACTGCTCCCCTCATAGTGCGGGCGAGCGGTATCTCAGGGTACTTGAGGGGTCCGAGCGGCCGCCTTTGGACGCAAGCTGCAACGGCCGGTCTGGCCATCCAACTTAATCAACATCGAAATATTTAATCAAATACATGGACATTTACTATCAGCAATTACTACACTTGGGAATTCAACAGCAATATTTGGTGGACTTTGAAAATTTTGCTTCACTTTCAAGTATTAAAAGTTTTTCTTCCGAATTCAACTTCTACAAACGTAAAGACATTACTTCAGCAGTTACTACGAGAATTTTTGAAACTGGATCAAATCAAATTTTCACTATTTTGATAAATGCTTCTGCAATTAATCTCCATAGCAACATCATAACTTGGACCTTGTTTTCAAACAAAAGTTTATGTTCTTCCGTGTTACCCGCTTGGAGGAACTTTTGGGGGAGGAGGTCTGTACCGGGCGGTAAACCTCCACGCCGCTTATTTAAACTTTGCGCCAGTTGAAACTCCCCTTCTGGAAGAAGTCTGAACTTTGTCTTATGTGTTAATTTTCAAGTTACCCCGAAGATGCCACTACTTGGAAATTTTGAAGTTTCTGAACTGTGTTGTTTTCGATGTATTTTTGTTTTGCTTGTAGTAAGAAGTGTGAACATTCTCTTCTAGAGGACACTACTGAAGAACTACAACGGTGCACCCTAGTGCGAAGTGAAAGAACTGGTTTTTTTGAGAAAATTTTATTTCAAAAGTTTGTTCTTTGCTCAATTTCTTTCAGTCATTGTTTAAGTTGGCAATATTAACCCTTTCTTTCCCCTTGTTTTGAATTTAGCCAATCCCGAATTTCTCGAATTAATTTTCCACCAATAATGTGTTTCTTCTTCGTATTGTGTAGGGGGTTTCTTGGTGAACCAATAAAATCCTTGTGGGAGGGTGTTCTCATTCCAAAAACGCCTCGAACTTTCCGCAAGAGTATATAAACTGCTAATTTTCGGGTCTCGGTGCCACTTCAGTACCATCTTTCAGTATGTAAAGTACATAGCAGGGGGCGGGAAGCGCCTCTTTCTTCGGGGAGCAGTTCAACACCAAGGTAATGGCCTTTTAATAACTTCTTTTCTTGCTAGCTCAGCAGTTTAACTCTCGGGGCGGGTCCGAAGCGTTTCTACCATGTAACTTTCCCTAAAATGTAAAGACTCTTAGCCTCTAATCTCTTTCAAAACTACATATTGGGATAGAGAGTGCTTAACCCTCTCGATCTCCCACTCATATTGCATTGAGGTGAACTTATTTTCACAACCGTTTCTTCCCTTCTAATGTAACGTAAATAGTTTCCTTCTAAAAGTCACCTCTTTAGTATGGGATTAGCCCTTGCATTAACGGCCTAGTGCCAAGTAGGTTTTAAACAAATGTATTAGGAGTGCAGATCGCCTCCTCTCAATTGTTATTTTAGAGGTCAGGTAATTAACCTTTTTCTCACTTAATAGGTTGGGTATGTTACCCCTGTGTATATGTCCTTAGAGGACAACTTGAAGGTGGAGTTTGGTGTGGCCTTTGATAGGCTTAAAGTTGAGAGCGAGTGGCTCTTTTTCGAAAATTGAGTGTTGTATGCCTCGAGGAGGCTTTACTGTGTAATTTGGAGCAAGTGCTCCTGGGCTTGATTGGGGTCTTCTGCCCCTTTGTTGAATTCTGTATATCGTAAAGTTGGGCTAATTGCTCAGAATTGTGTGTCTGGCTCTCGGAGCACAAATCCTGTAATTGTACATTCTCGATTAGTGGTTTTGCTACTCTGTACCTGCCATTATTGTTATTTCTTGTTTTTTGCTAAGAAAATATAACCTTGTTAAATTTTAAATTCACTTTAATTTCGTAGCCTGAGACCTGTTCACCCCCCGCACCTTCTTTTACCTCTAACTACCACGGAAAACTCCGTAACACAAACAACGAAAATAGTGAGGAAAATCATTGTAACCAGTCGTAATCGATCGGGTGTAGAAATTTACTTTTTACTGGCTGATACTATAACATTCTCCCAAGAGCTCACAATTTAAGTGAAAACGTATTTTTCTCATATTCTGAGACACCTATTTCGAAAAACTTCCTCTTAATCATTTAAAACTACGAAACATTCCACTTTAAATCGGACCTTTTTTTAAATTCTAGAACTGGCTTTACGTCTCACCGGCACAGATAGGTCTTATGGCGACGACGGGATAGGAAAGGCCTAGAAATGGGAAGGAGGTGGCCGTTGCGTTAATTAAGGGACAGCCCCAGCACTTGCCTGGTGTTAAAATGGGAAACCATTGAAAACCATCTTCAGGGTTGCCGACAGTGAGGCTCGAACCCACAAACTCCGGGATGCAAGCTCAAAGCTGCGCGCCCCTATTAGCATCGCCAACTCGCCCGGTGAAAGTTGGACAAAATACAAATCAAAATGTTAAAAAGTAGATGTAGAAGAACGCCAAAATATTGTTTGATAATTATTTCCCTAGCCGCAATTACGCTCACAGAGAAAATACTTTAATATTATCATTATAATATTTAACTTCCGAGCCTCTTATTTCAGTTACCTTTAGAGACAGAAAACTGAATAAAATTGTATATTCACACGTATAATGTAGGGTATAATAAATCTTGCAGATTGTCCTCGATATTGAATGATATGCGAATAAAAGTTATAAGGAATGCCATGCTGAGATTAAGCTCACACAAAGACTACATCTACTCAAACAAGCGGATAGCAACGAAGCATCTGTTCAACTGATGTGCTCAGAGATTTTAGTTCGAGTAGACTCCTTAAGTTTATGCCTACCTCTTACCTGGAGTCCCCGGGTTCGATTCCCTGCCAGGTCAGGGATTTTACCTGCATCTGAGAGGTTGTACCAGGTTCAATCATCCTACGTGATTACAGTTGGGGAGCTATCTGACGGTGAGAAAGCGGCCCCGGTCTAGAAAGACAAGACTAACGGCCGAGAGGATCCGTCTTACTCAGCACACGATACCTCGTAATCTGTAGGCCTTCGGGCTGAGCAGCGGCTGCTTGGTAGGCCATGGCCTTTACTTTTTGCTATTTGCTTTACGTCGTACCGGTACAGATAGGTCGTATGGGACAGGAACGTCCTAGAAATGGAAAGAAGCGGCCGTGGCCTTAATTAAGGTAGAGCTCTAGCATTTCCCTGGTGTGAAAATGAGAAACCACGGAAAACCATCTTCAGGGCTGCCGACAGTGGGATTCGAACCCTCTATCTCCTGGATGCGAGCTCATAGCTGCGCGCCCCTAACCGCACGATCAACTCGCCCAGTGCCATGGCCCTTCGGGGCTGTTGTGCCATGGGGTTAGTTGTTGTTAGATTGCAATCTGATCAATTTCATTCACGTTCGAACAAGTACAGGAAGACCAAAATTTATGCAAACGCAGTCCTCTGTTTTGAAGAGGAAACGGTTGTGACTTTAACAATTCTTGTTTTAATGTGTGGGAAACTAGCTCAGACTTATAAATATACTCCAAAACATGTTAATAAATAACTCAGTTCTCAAGCCAGTTATTGTTTTATTCTATATTTTCTTTACAACTGTACAGAAATAGAGGTCCTACATTTCACTGTTTATTCATTAATATTTCTGTACAACGTTGACTGGCTAAAAAATATAGGCCTACTGTACCTTATTTAATATCTAATAAAACTAAGACTGTTGACCAAAGGGCAAAAATGAATATCTATAATTACTGTACTTTTCTAAGATATTACTTTAAATTCCCGGACCCGCGGTGTGGGGGTAGTGTGCCTGCCTCTTACCCGGAGGACCCAGGTTCGTTTACCGGTCAGGTCAGGGTATTTTACCACGATATAAGGGCTGGTTCGAGGTCTACTCATCCTATGTGGTTACAATTGACGAGCCATCTGATGGTGAGATAGAGGCCCCGGTCTAGAAAGCCAAGAATAACGGCCGAGGGGATTCGTCGTGATTACCATACGACACCTCATATGAATCCGCAGGCCCTCGGGCTGAGCAGCAGTCGTTTGGTCGGCCATGGTCCTTCGAGGCTGTTGTGCCATGAGGTTTATATTTTTTTACCTTAAATTAAAACAAAATGCTCAGCTTTCTTTGCTGCTGGATTTTACAAGGAATGCTCCACACAGAAGCCACAAAACTCTATCACGGTATAAGGCTGGTTTAACAGTCCGGGGTATTAGGATCTACGACAGTTTTCGTTTGGAAATTAAATTACTACGTTTTGAGGCAGGGAAAATGGATGGATTTCCATCAAAGTTGGTTGCTACGAGGGTCGTACCATGACCCATGACAGGAGACTACACGGAAAATCTAAGATATGCATTTGGAAACATAGAGCATGTACTTATGCATAGTGTCTGAAGACAAATTTGACTGCAGGAGATTCTCGTAGTAAAGTGACAGAATACAGGCCATTGATAACATTGCTTTATTATGGTATAGACAGCAAATACACAAGACTACATACAAAGGACAGGTCTCCACTGGTTACAGACCTTCGAAATAATCACCCAAGGTTTCCACTGTGCGTTGCCGGCGGTGGGGCAGGCGCTGAATACCATTCGCTGCATGTGTATTTCTAACATGTGACACCTCTCTCCGAAATATTGTTACGATGTCCTCTTTGTTAGCAAACCGTTGTCCACGTAATGGCTTCTTGACTTTGGGGATTAGATGATAGTCACACACCTAAAGCTTCCCGCAGCTCTGCATGGCATTGGCGCGCATTTCTGCCGCGGAGAACTGCTATTTAAATATACGATCGTTGCTCCTGCTTGTTGACTTCCATTTTGTGACGCTCGCACTCACATGCTTAGACCCACACTGTTGTTTACATACACCATCTAGTGGCATCATACGCAAGTACATACCGTACGTTTCCAAATGGTTATCTTAGATTTTTCGTGTTGTCTACTGTTCGCGAGAAAAAAAAATTGTTGCCAAGACTCGACCTTCGTATTTATTACCTCTCTCAGAAGAAGACACGGAACTGACGATTCTGTTTGCACTCTATATTAAAAAAAAAAAAAGGCTTGAGAGGAGCTTTTATGACACTGGAGGCTTGCACAGATTTGTGTGAAGATGAAGAGATACGTTTTTAAATTTTTTTAAAACTTTCACCATACGATGGAACCTGCGTGTAAGTAGAATTGCGGAAGTGTAGAGTGTTGAATGTGAAGAAGGGAAGGTTGAAGACGACACAAACACCTAGTCCCTAGGCCAGGGATATTAATCATTTACAATTAAAAACCCATGACCCGGTCGGGAATCGAACCCGGGGCCGCCGGATGACAGGCGTACGCTTTACCCCCTACAAAGTGCGGCCGGACTAATAGATACGTTAATAATAATAATAATAATAATAATAATACACCGAACAACTGGCTGCGAACTATCACCTTGAATTAGGGAGATAGTGGGTTCGATCCCCACTGTCGGCAGCCCTACAGATGGTTTTCCGTGGTTTCTCGTATTCACACCCGGCAAATGCTAGGTTAATTAATTAAAGCGACGGTCGCTTCCTTCCCACTCGTAGCCCTTTCCTATCGCATCGTCGCCATAAAACCTATCTGTGTCGGTGCGACGTAAAGCAAGTTGTAAGAAAAGAAAAGAAAATCAATTGGTTTTACATCCCACTAAATACATTTACGTACCTTTATCTGCCGACACGAGGCGGGTGTGTTTGAACACCATCAAATGCCATCGGAATGAGGCGGGATAAATTCCGCAATCTTCGACTCAGAAAGCCAACGCTCTACTCTCTAAGCCTCGCATTCTTTGAACAGCATTTCGTATGAATGAGTCCATCCTCAAGGAGCGGAGCATTAGTATCAGGCTATCGAATGCTTGCCAATAAAGAAGCATTTTCCAATTCTTTGGTTGCACCATGCATTCTGTAGAAAGGAGTCTCGAAAAGCATACAATCATGAGAAATATCCTTGGGAGGAGGAAAGTGTACGTGCTCCTAGGTAAGAGAGACTGCGTAAAGAATCAAACATGACATCTCACATATAAACAGCCCATTTGTCAGAAGACCGCGAAGGATGGAAACTTATTGAGGTAAATGTTCTGAGATGTCACGATGCGTCCCCCATAAATACAATTCCTCTTCCACGCAGTCAGGGACGAGCAACGGCACTAACTAGTGGATTATCTGTAGGGGTGAAGTAGCCTAGAATGGGGTCTTCATGTGTCCCGAGACTTCCACGGTAGCTGTGAAGACTCTGCAAGAACCCTGAAAATTGACGGCAAACGGGCCTCTGATGAAAGGACAACTGGTCAACGGCTCTGAAGTCGGATGAGACAATGGCTGAGGAGGTGAACGTACCGACATCCACTGCCTTGTGCTTAGGTTGACTTCAAAACGCTAAGGCTGAGCTCCCTGAAATGAAAGCTCCAGCAAGCCCGGAGGCTGTAAGGTGGAAGCCGTTTCAATGAAGTGGGTTATCGAAGGGCTAATAACCCACATGAGAAAGATTAAATTCAGGGACAATATGACCGAAGGTGGTTGGAAGGCCAGACGCTGAGAGGTAGGTGGAAGGGGCGAAGAAGAAGAAGAAGTCACGCTCATGATCGGGGGAACGATAAAAATGATACAACATATCAAAAGTCGGTAGAGAATACCTCTGTATCATTCCTTGTTATTTGATCAAATATTCGCCTTATAAATTCAAAGTCGTGAAAATAAATCCCAGTTGATTCACTGTCCTTGTTTAGAGAACCTCATTTCAGGCTAAATTCCAGCATCTCTTTCTGGGCTCTAGCGATTGAAGGGTCTTTAAATATACAGCGTTATTGATCGTAGTAATAAAATGAGCTCGCAGTTGTGATCTATGGTATCTCGAAAGAAGTAAATGAGCTCTCGAACGAAATTTTCTTTACATCGTTCTGATTTCAGACCGACATTGCTGTATGGGAGTGAAAGATGAGTAGATTCTTTATATATATATATATATATATTTTGTAAACTAGGAATTTTTTTGCTAGGGGCTTTACGTCGCACCGACACAGATAGGTCTTATGGCGACGATGGGATAGGAAAGGCTTAGGAGTTGGAAGGAAGCGGCCGTGGCCTTAATTAAGGTACAGCCCCAGCGTTTGCCTGATGTGAAAATGGGAAACCACGGAAAACCATTTTCAGGGCTGCCGATAGTGGGATTCGAACCTACTATCTCCCGGATGCAACATAAACTAGGAATAATCGACATGAAATTAGCGAGAAATATTACTGTTACAAATAGTTGTGGGCAATGGCAGGAGTGTATTTTAATGAAGAGATCAAGGCTAAGTTAGGAGCGAACGTTATGGATGCAGCTGTCCAAATGAAAGGTCTTCGAACATGGAGTCATGTGATGCGAAGAGAGGAGGATAGGTTACCCAGGAGAAAAATATACTCACACGTAGAGGATAAGAGAAGTAGAGGGAAACCAAGGAGACGGCAGTTGTATTCATTGCTTAAATATTTTAATAAAGAGCTACTTGCTAAGATAGGGCCGTGGAGGAGAATAGTTAATTCCGAAAGGACTGTTGAACGAACGATGGAAAGCATAATGGAAGATTTGCACTTGACGAGTGTATGTAGATTTGCTCACTCATGCCTTTGCAGGCTCTTAGCTCAAACAGACCATTCCATCAAAATTTAAAGTACTTGAGAGTAATAAATGTAAAAAGCGTTATTACCCAGCGACTTGTTAATAAGCGCTGCGATATTAGACGATATTTTTAACGAGTAATAAAGTGTGACTTAGGTGGTCATAAAATGCATTTCTGGTAATAAAACCTTTAAAATATTCCACATTTGTTTCATAATCAGAAAACTTCACAGATTAAGAAAGTTGGTGATGGTATTTAATTACCAGACACCAAGGAAGACAGTTCAGCAGATTTTAACATCAGCCATATTGGTGACCATTCATGGGGCCTGAAAATGTGAACTTCATCCATATGTCCTTGATATGACATTGTTTGGGATATTTTCAATAGGTGATTTAAACTCATTGACGTATCCGTTGTGGTCATGGAGCATTTTATGAAGCTGACCTGCTAACTCGGCCGTAATAACCACATAAGTCACATTTATCTTCGTCTCCGAAAAAAGAGATTTTGAAGATAAAAATGGTGCTACTCATGTTCCGGCATTTTAGTCCCTATCAGATGGTATACCTGGTTCTGGAATTTGAAAATTGTCATAAATGGTCCTTTTTAATATTGTTTTCCCCTAAATGACGTCATCTACAAAAACTCATTGATCTTCCATAAAGCAGTGACAAAGTGCTCGTAATCCGGGTGTTGGTAATTTGAACGGCTGTTTAGAGAAGATGCCATCAACTCAGTGTGGGCAGAGGCCTGCCTTTCAAGCTTTGGAAGGGGATTAACTCAGGTGATAAGAGCGGCGTCCTGCCAGGCAGTCAACTATTGAATCAGTATCTTAAATTTAATAGATAAAATTAAGGAAAACATGTTTTATTTTAAAAGAAACTTTATAAAACATTATATTTCACTTTGGAATAGGAATCTCAACACGTGTATGAGGAAGCCCTGAACCAAATAGCTACATACGTCTTCGCCCATGTGAATCTAATAAGTTTGTAAATCTCTGTTATAAATCAATTCTTCCCTTGCATCAGACGCCCTTTAACTGCTCAGACAACTCACTTATATTAGACTGGTATGGATTACATTATTGCTGGAGGTATTGCCAGACAGCCGGCAATTAAGGGGCACAAAGCACTGGCTTAGCTCCAGCAGTGAACGTTGTCTATATTTTTAAGCTGCAGCCTAAATGCGGTGTAGCTAGTGTATATTGTTGCCTGTTGGCTACAAATTTGTTTGTTTCAACAACACTAGTATCTCACAAGGTTAAGTTATTTGAAACTGAAGGAAGCTACTTTGGTTTATATAGAAGCCATATTTAAAAAAATATATTCTTAGCTAGATTTAATATAATAAAATATACACTTCAGGAAGCACTTTTTAATATTCCAGTTACTTTGGACTGATGATTAAATTGAATATTATCTGAAGAATAATACTATACAGCCTCCTCTTCTTCTTGGCGTTGTTCCCACAAAGATGAATGGTCCATCTTCGAGCATCCCTCAGTTGACTAGATCTGCAGCATCCCATCTTTGGGAATCCATTCACTTTTGGTGGTGGTGAAGTTGGTGGTGATTATTGATTTAAGGGGAAGTAGCAAATGGAGGATATTTGGACGGTTGTACTTCCTTTTGACGCAATAATCACCGCCACTGCCACTGATGTACAAACAGGTATTCACTCTTAATAATGGTCAGTTAGAAAGAATCATCGCGCGTAGAATGCATTTATTATATATATCAGTAACAGTAAAATCGTATCCTCATCCCAGGTGGTGCAGCTCTTCTCAAGCACACCCCCCAATGGAGGTGAGCTAACACCCATTTTAACCACATACCATTCTTAAATTTCTGGCAGTATCGGGAATCGAACCCGGGCCCTCGAGGATGAAAGCAAAAATGCGCTCACCGTTACGCAATAGGGGGGACCGTTATAACAAGGAAATGACAAAAACATGTAAGAGAAAATACTCGAATTTACTCATCTTCTCTTTCAGGAACATTTACTGCACCCTGGTCCACTCCGTCTACCGTTCCTTGGACAGCTAACTTCTCAAGACTAGTTGCATCACGGCGAATCAAATGCCCAAAATATTGTAAAATGCGGCATCGGCGTAAGTTGTTTCTTTAGATATTTTGTGATATGCTTATCAGACCATATCTCCACTAGGCTGATCAGTGCGTTTTGGGCAATTACAATACGCCATTGTATATCTGATTTACAGTTGCGTTGTGGAGAAAACAGTGGAAAAGCCGGAGGGGGTTTCCAAGGTTTCTCGGGAAATAAGAAAGGAGATCAGCAGTTACAAAATTTATTGTATAAATAATGTAGAAATAACAACAAGAACTAGGAAAATTTTAACAATAATAAATGTTTTAACATTATACTTCAGCACTTGGCCTTGAGCGAAAAGGTTGCCACAGGCTGTGCGAATAAAAGGTAAATAAGTAAGACTGTTGTCTTACGACAGCTACGAAAATCAGAGCACATTATCTGAATAATTGAATTACTTTGAAGGCTGGTTAAAAACCAGACCGAATTAAGTTGAATAATTATGAACAAATAAGATTAAGGCTATCAAAATAACAAGGTTAAATGTAGGAAATTTTGATGAGAACATTTTACGCTGTAGCGCAACAGTTCTTGAATTGAATTTTAGTACACAATTCTCCGCCGGGGAGTAATAAGTTCAAAGAAAAAGGGACCTTTTGTCCAGTAACTCCATTATTCATTAAAGAGCTGCAGTTTATAAGTTTTGTAGACGAACCAGCCGACATCTAGATAAGACGTGTCCACAGACACAATTAGCTAAAATGGTCATTAAAGAATTCAGTAGATCTTGGTGCAAAAAGACCAAACCCTAGGCTGGTGTTGTTTTCATATCCAAATGGAAAACACAAGGCCGACAGGGGCCACATCAGTGCAGCTAGCTGGTTGACAGTCATGCTTGGAGCGCACCACACATGAGCGAAGAATGCGAGGTAAATGACCTCGAGTGGACTGCAGCGTGGTGCACGCTGACGAAAAGTCGCTAATCCATTATGCGTGCAGTGAGTATGTTGCTAAAGAAAGTACAGCATAGGAGCTGCGGTAGAACACCAGCGGCGATTCCGGCCAGACCCGGAATGTGAAGGCGAAGAATTCCCGTGGGCTTGTTCCTTAAATAGCACTAAAGAAGATTCCAGAAGGGACGCAACATAGTGTTGCAAAGCTAACAGAAGTAATTTACAAACTGTGCATGGAAATCTTAACAAAAAATAACAAAATAATAAGAAAAAGGGAGCCCAGAAAGAATATCTTAAAAATTTATAATTAATAAATATAACAAATACCAAATGCAAATAGCGAAAGGAACCAATGAAAGGACAAGAAAGCGCGGAAGGATACACTTTCAGTACCAATCAAGAGAAAAGTTACCAGTGACGTAAGCAGTCATGTTAAGGTGCTGCAACCAATTAAAAACCAAAAAGGAATGACGTAGGGCAGCGAAGAAGAGAATGAAAATATACGAACAGAGTTCGTTTAACCTGTGACATGATTGCACGTCGAAGGAAACTTGTAATCAAATAACGACAAGTAGCCAGACCGAAAAAAGTAATTAAGGTAAGAACAACAAGTAACATAGATTTAGAAAAGTAGGAAAGGTTCCGAAAACAGCGAAAATTATCAACAAATGGTACGTTCATGAACGCATGAACCACGTTGGATAGAAACTAGTGATATGAAGTAAATGAATTAATTAACGACGTCAATACAGTACAGCATGATAATCAGAAAATAATTTGAAAGTTAGAATTCTGCTTTGATCATTCAGTGAACTCTGACAATGACCACTTTGTTAAATATGACTCCTTTCTCCTATTAAAACAGATGCATTTTCGATACCTCCAAGGAGGAGAGGTTCTTCTTAAGGGTATTATTTAATAAAAAGGAAAGCCATTTTCATACATCTAATGAGGCCTCTATGTCGAACTTCGGCGTTGAGTCGGACGGAGTGGTTGGTTCAATGCCTGACCGTCTATGCACTTATAAATTGACCTAGTCCTCAAGTTTGTTGTAAGCTGAGGAACGTCAGCGCCATCTGCTACTCTAGAAGTGAAAATCAGGTTCCTTAAAATTTTCGACTTCCTGGCGGGAGTTGAACCCAAGTTCTTCCAGCTGAACGAGGATGCTTTTCCCGCCTCGGCTGGGTAGTCCCTGTTTAAAGACAAGCTCAGTATTTTAATATTCTCGATTCATTACTTCTGCATCACTAATTTCGTGTGGATATTGCTAGCCTGCTGCAGCACTTGCAAGGCAGAACCTCCGATTCGAGTGGGTGGCATTTTCGGTGTATGTAGTGTGTTATTGTATTTGAGGATAATACTTTGGGAGGTGTATGGGTCTCAGGGATCTCTGGGACAGCATAAACACCCAAACTCCCAGCCAAGGAAATTAACCAATTAAAATTAAAATCCGCGACCGAGTCAGGAATAGTATCCGAGGCCGTCTGAACCTGCAGACAATACGCTGACCGTTCAGCCGATGAACCGGAAAAGAATAGCCTAACGGATTAACAACTTTTAATGCTGCAGAATACTCGGCATATATGTTTCAGGGTATATAGTGAGTTATAGAGGGAAATATCTTAATCAGAAATTCTGCATAATATACAGCGTATCTAATAACTAGACTGGCTGCTTACCGCAACTGGCTAGAAGGTTGTTTTCTATGCTCAAGATCGCGAGATGTAATGGCGTTGTCGTTTGGCATTTAGGCCTGCTTAGGCGCAATGCTGGGTTCTCACGGAGAGAACAGAAAAGGGCAGAAGGTATCAGATCGGTCACAAAGGTTAATGACGTTCTGGAAAAAGCAGCTTCCTTGAAATCGCAGTGTCCGGCCAAGTTGCTTACAAGAAGGATAAGCGATGGATGAAATCGGTGGTGGAGTGAAGTCCTAAAGATCAACTGGGACCAAGCGGAAGACCACCTGAAAGATCGTTGGGGTTTACTGGCAGAGAACTGCTGATAACTGCTCCACCTGCAAGGAATTTTGTCAAGTATCTATCTAAAACACTAGGCTGATGTTTGTTACCGCGAGTGCGAGAGAACGACTGAACCGATTGACATAATAAAGCATTCTGACGAAAGCCCTTAGCCTGTAGATTTTCAGACTGTCCTTAAAAACATTAAAAAATCCTTGCCAAATGTTTTCCAATTATTAAAGAATAATGTGATTTTCTGATTGGCCAAAGCGTTCGCCAGTACTTCAAGGCACATGCTGGTCCGTTGCCGGCCATGTGCTTGACGAAAATTCTAAAAGGTTGCACACGCATAAAACCATATAGTTCATCTAATAATAACCAATGTCACAAAAAAGAAATCTGCGGAAATTCAGTCGAAACAAGATTAACAGGTAATACAAATACTAATAATGAACATTCAGGAAAGTACCCCGGCAGCGTATGGAGGAATTTCATATCAAGACACGTTATTTCAGCTAATTATAACGAACGCAGTGGAACAGCAGGGGTCCTCTATTGACTATTATGTTATATTTCGGAGTTGCATTGTGTTGTTATAGTTAGTACCTTAGAGGTAGCTGAAGTTTCGAATACATTGCGGTAATCTTTATAAAGGTGACTAAGGTACCCCTACTCGATTCGACGTAAACACGCTCCTCAGGCAGCTAAAATTAACAAAGAAGGTGGTCACTTTGTCTCGACTTACATCATCTCATCCTACCTCCGCAGGCTCCCGCGAGCTCTGAGATCGTCTATGGAACATACGGAACATATCTCTCGCTCGGCGGTCAGAGAGGCAATTTCCCTCAGTGTTCTATAACTTAGGGAGAGGGTTCCCCATATTTTACTGGCGCTACTGCATGTAATAGACGATTAAAAACTGTTGATACATGTTATTCGAGTGTTTCCTTATTTCTATTCCTGCACACGGCTGTTAAAATCTGAGTTTTATCAAAGGGAAATTCATGGTTTGTTTCGGAGAAATACGTAGCTCTAGATAAAATTTCCATGTCTTTGTTCTTGGGAAAAATCACTTTAATTTATCTCTTCACATCATTTTAATTGAATTGGTTTACGATCAACATAATAATACATTGCGAAGTGTGTGGGATATTTAGGTACCCTTCTTCAGCAAACATTTCTGGCACCCTGGAGTCTTTTAAAATGAATAGCAATTGAGAAACGTGAAACAGCAGTAGCGTTATTACTAGGCTTCGGAAGTTTAAGGCCTAAAGAAGTACACATTATGCATGCAAATATGCCCTAAATAAAAGTTAAATATGACCTAAAGAAAAGGTAAAATATGACTTAAGCATTTCAGGGGTAGGTGAAATGAAATGGCGTATGCCTTTTAGTACTGGGGGTGTCCGAGGACAAGTTCGGCTCGCCAGGTGCAGGTCTTTCGGTTTGACAGCCGTAGGCGACCTGCGCGTCGTGATAAGGATGAAATGATGAAGACGACACATAAACCCAGCCCCCGAGCCAGTAGAATTAAACAATTATGGTTAACATTCCCGACCCTGCCGGGAATCGAACCCGGACCCCTGTGGTCAAAGGCCAGCACGCTAACCATTTAGCCATGGAGGCGGACTGGGTGATAGGTAGCAAGTATTCGAGCATTACGGACATTAAACGTGCCAAAAAGTTCCGTGTGGCTATTGCTTGTAAGGCAGACCCTCCGATGAGGGTGGGCGCCATCTGCCATGTGTAGGTAACTGCGTGTTATTGTGGTGTAGGATAGTGTTACGTGTGGCGTGTGAGTTGCAGGAATGCTGGGGACAGCAAAAACACCCAGCCCCCGGGCCACTGGAATTAACCAATGAAGGTTAAAATCCCCGACCCGGCCGGGAATCGAACCTGGGACCCTCTGAACCGAACGCCAGTACGCTGACCATTCAGCCAACGAGTCGGGCTGTGTCAAAGGGTGATAAGCGATGATACACAGCAGTCACGTTTAATCATGAAATCTCACAAAGCTACAGTAGGTTTGTTCAAAATTGAGTAGCTTAGCTCTGAGGCACAGTTATCACTCTATTTTCCTAAAGAAAGACCAAAAACCGGGCGAGGTGGCCGTGCGGTTAGAGGCGCGCAGCTGTGAGCTTTCATCCGGGTGATAGTGGGTTCGTACCCCACTGTCGTCAACCCTGAAGATGGTTTTCCGTGGTTTCTATTTTCACACCTGGCAAATGCTGGGGTTGTACCTTAATTAAGGTCACGGCCGCTTTCTTCCCACTCCTAGGCCTTTCTTTTCCCATCGTCGCCATGAGATCTATCTGTGTCGGTGCGTAAAGCCAATTGCAAAAGCAAGAAAGACCAAAAAATCGAAATAATGTATTAGCGTGCTTGTTGGTATCCGTCGGTGAACACTCGTCCAGCATCACTTTTTCGGAATCACATCTTCTGAATATGCTACCTGTCTGTTTCGGAAAAAGAAAGAATATATCATCTACTGTACTCCAGTATTTTGAAATCCAGTGTTTGAAACTCGACACAGATAACATGTACCTTGTTAAAATCAACGCCTCTATTTGATCGAAAATGCTCAGAATATAACCAAATATGACGTTAAATAGCTCAAATAAGCAAAAATTTAACAAAAAATAAATAAAATGGCCAAAATATACATTTATATGCAACATGAAATTGCTATATACAGGGTCAGGGAACCATCATTCAGAGTTATTTTTCAGATTTTGGGTAAATGAGCTCAGGAATGACATATGACTCTCCTTAGTTATTACGTTAGTATTTGTCTATAGAAGTTTGGGCATTTTGCAGTCAGTAAAAGGAAACTTGGAACCGTTGGACAAACATTCATCAGGATATTGATAAAGGTAAAGAGGGGCCATTTGGGAACAGGAAGTAACAGAATGCTTTCATATGTCGCCTTTACTTTAGCTCAAGGTGGTTGCGGCCGGAAAGACGCTACCAGCTTATCTGGTTATCGATTGCCCTGGATACTCTAGTTCGAGAGACGCAAAAGTTTCTGCCTTTGTCAATCGCGCTAGAAGAGGCGCGTCACACACGCACGCACACACACACGCGCGGGCACGCACACATTCAGATGATTTGATGATCAACTGAAATTTTTTATGAAGGTGAAGATTACATAAAGGCAGAAGTTTTCAGACTCTTGCATCGTGGGGGGAAAATAATAAAAGGTGAAATCGAATCTTCAGTTGGTATGCTCAGTTCACGAGTATCTGGATCCTTGGCTGAGTGGTCAACGTAGTGGACATCGATTCATAAGGTCCCGGTTAATTCCTCTGGCTCGGGAACTAGGTGCTTGTGATCGCCTTAATAAACATCTGCACACAACACATCACACTACCATCCACCACAGAAAAACGCAATAGTGAATACATTCCTCAACATAGGATGACTTCAGGAGGGGTATCCGGCCGTAAAGCAGAGTTTTGTCCCAAATAGCTCGAATTTCGATTCATCCGTAAATAACACATTTCACACTGACCAATAGACCCATTATCGTGTTATCCTATCTACACTAGTATTTGCCTAACTTTGACATTGATTACCGAGCGAGATGACCGTAGGGTTAGGGTTGCGCAGCTGTAAGTTTGCATTCGTGAGAAGCCATCATGGGCAGCCCTGAAGATGGTTTTCTGTGGTTTCATATTTTCACACCAGGAAAATGCTGGGAATTTCCCTTAATTAAGGTCACGGCGACTTCCTTTCCACTAATTGCCCTCTCCTATCCCATCGTCACCATAAAACCTATCTGTGTCGGTGCGACGTAAAGAAGATTTTTAAAAAATCAGTAGATTTCTTTGCCGCGATGCATACTTTAAGATTTATATCCCGAAATCATCTATTTATTGTTAATAATAATAATAATAATAATCGTATGGCCTCAGCTACCGAGTGCAGACATTTCAATTTGACGCCATCTGGCTGCCTGCTCGTCAATTTCGACGTTCCGTTTTACTCTAGGTCCGCTAGATGGCAGACAGAGTAAACCGGATCTCTTTTGGGCGTCTATGGCTGAGATTTAATTAATTTTGTCGGGTCAATACCAAATGTATCACCAGAGATCTTTTACATGCCGACATCGTACGACATGGAGTGTCGAATGGACTTTTTTCCGCCCTTCAAAAATCCGACTACCTCTGCCGGGTTTGAAACAATTATTGTTGAAACAATTGAAGGTTCATCCCCAAGTGATAATTTGTGCTGTCAAGATGGGTGATGTATTGAAATGATCACGTTCATTAGTCACTACCAAGTATAATCTTCACTTTTTGACGTCGTCTTAGGTTTTGCCAGGACTTGTTCAGTTAGTTTTGAAGGAAGGGTAGTGGATAGGATTAACGGAGAGAGCCGGAGACGCGAATGTGATGAACGTAGTAGATGCATAATGCAGTTGTTATGTAGGGTAACAGGGTAGAGCTGGGTCTAATCAGTCCATTGACTGATAACCTAAAGAAAAACATAATTATTCTTACACCTATTCTTGTACACTTATTCTGATTTTTATTGTAATTCCTATTTCATGTAGAAAACAAGCCACGCTTGTGAGATGATAGCTCTGCCGTTCTTGGTGCTGCGGCCATGAAGCCTTTAATTTTCCACTACCTCAAAGAGAGCTTCTGTGGCCAGGAATTTCCAAGAAAAGTTTTCGTAACGAATGCTATCTGGCAAATTTCTGTGCCAAAGAGAAATTGACAGAAACTTAATAAGTAACTCAGATCATTCCATGACATCTTGAAACATATGGTGTGCATAAATGCCTTTTGGGTACGGTATTTTCAATTAATGTAAACAAGCCTGAGGTCGGGGAAAAAAAGTGTGGAATTTGTGTTGTTGTTTCGATTAATTATTATTTTTTAAATCATATTCTGAGTATTTACATGGAACACATTGCAAGTTCATTAAAATGAGCTCGCTTTTGGTGTGCACAATGTTACATTTCCTTTCATTCTTGCAGTGTGTTGACTTTGGAGTTTGTAACTCTTGGAATTCATCTCTGTGTTTCTGAGCGTATCTCATATGATAGAGCAGGGGGTATCGTCAACACAGAGCGAAGTGACTTCGGAGCCAGCCAATCGGAGCTTTGGAGGGGTGGGAGCAGCTTAATCAGGAACGGAGGGGAAACCAGGTATTCTCATACCACGCCACGTATAAGCCCATTCGGTATACAAGTTTCCATTTACCCTGAAAATATAGTTTAGCACTGCGAAATATATTGAAATGTGTGTTCGTTTAAGAAGAATACATAAAATGACACAAACTGCCCCAAAACCTTGGTTTTTATACGTAATGAAAATAAAATTATTCAGGAAATATTGAATAATACTTTATTCTTCTTTAGTTGAGCCTCCATGGCTCAGGTTACAGCGCAGCACTTCTCACCGCTGAGCACCGTGGTTCACTCATTGTGAGATTTGTGCTGGACAAAACGGAGGCGGGACAGGTTTTTCTCCGGGTACTCCGATTTTCCCTGTCATCTTTCATTCCAGCAACATTCTCCAATATCATTTCACTTCATCTGTCAGTCATTTATTATTGCCCCGGAGGAGTACGATAGGCTTCGGTAGGCGGCACAATTCCTATTCTCACCGCTAGGATGGAGGCTTCATTCATTCCATTCCTGACCCGGTCGAATGACTGGAAACAGGCCGTGGAATGCGACGTGAAGCCAATTCTAAAAATAAATAATTAATAATAATAATATTATATTATATTATATTATATTATATTATATTATATTATATTATATTATATTATATTATATTATATTATATATAATATATTATTATTATTATTATTATTAGTATTATTATTATTATATTAATAACATGCACAGACGAATTAACCGAGCGTAGAGGCCACGTATATTTACGCGATTACGATTATGAAGCCAAGTTCTGGATTCGGGTGATAAGAGAGTTCGAACCCTACCGCTGGCTGTCCTGAGAATGTTTTTCTGTGGTTTCCCACTTGACTTCCAGGCGGATGCCGGGACAATTTCTATTCATAGGCCACAGCCGATTCCTTCGACTTTATTACCCAGTTTCATTCGCAATCGTTCATTTCATTTTCACTACCTCCTCAACTGAGGTTGGCAACAGAAAATGCATCCAGCCATAAAACTATGCCGTATAATTACATCTTGCCTCATCCTCGACCCCGTATCATGAAACGGGACTGAAGTGGTACACATACGTGCTCAGACGAACTCGTACAGTTGCATTGTCTCCGTGCGGTTACTGCAAATACCATGTATAGGCTACATGAAGTGCGTCTGCTGCTTCATTCTCTCTCAGTAATCATACGTCACGAGAAGAGCAAGTCATGCTGCTCTCTAGAGCAACGGCTAGATGACCTGCTAGCTGCTCTCTCAAGCACTTACAATAATAAGTGAAATAATATAGAGGAATAAAACGTTAAAATTTTGCAGGGAGTCAACTGCGTGCATAGCTGCCCCGTATGATTGCTGTGAAGGTTGATATACCTAGGTTGATATACCTACCTGGGGGTGCACACACTCAAAACAAGCCCGCGCCTGTTATACACTCTGCCCAAAGGGTTGCCTAAACACAGGAGAAGTACACCCATTACTTAATGTATTCTGTATTACCTGAGGAACGTCAGCACAACAGCAAATCGTTTAAAAGCCTATTCAGACACTTGTGGTGGTCAGAACAGAAATCAGTATATTGCATCTTTGTGGACCACATTCGTTTATTATTCCCAATTTAAAACTATTGATCATAAGTTCCTAGAACCTGACCATTCATATTTGACTAATGACAGAGATTTTAGTACCATCGAAACTTCAAAATGTAAGGCAAAATCACTGTTTTCGGTAGAAGATTATGTGACCTTAGTTAAGGAATGTAGGAGAAATAAGCCCTTTAGTGTGAAGAAAATGGAACAGAAAGAATTTGTGAACATTAAGGAGCTCTCAAAAAACTTTGTGATTCGTAAGGAAACAGTAGATGGGGAGAAATTTGAGTCGCTCAAAATTAGGTGGTTTCGTTTCCAGTCTAATGAACCTCTTAAGATTAAGTTCAGGTACACCCTCAACAAAAGGGAAGAATGGAAAATCCTTGATATTTCACCTTCTCGTAAGGGCAGGCCATCTGTAAAGGTAACAACTTCAGTACCTTCACCATGGGAACTGAGTCCTTCTTACGCAGCACCCATTAAGCTGATAAAAGCTAAATATGATGATTTACTTGCCATGCTTCCATTCATTCCACCAGTTAATCATAAGGTTTTTAAGGATTTGCAATATTGTGATGTAACTACGGCAAAATGAAGTACCTTACAGTGCCATGTGGAGTTGGCCCACTGGCATATTGTTAAAATTCATCCTTTCTGTTTAGAGCCAAAGTGGGCCAAATCCACTCCAGTGGAAAATGATGGTATTCATTTACTTTTTATTTGTATTAAAAAGCCAGATTACCTTTGTATTTTGCTTTGTAGTTATTAATGGATCTCTTAACTATAATATGCAAATGTTGTAGTCTCTGTAATCTGTGTCTGTGAATTATAGCAGTGACTAAACTTTAACCTTAATTTTCTCCATTAAAAAAATGGCATTTGGCCCATTATGGTTCTCAGCCCTTCATATAATACCCCCAGTTGGCTTGGGACATAGGACCAAAATTGGTCGGTAGTTCCCCACCTTTCATTAAGGAGCACATAGGGACGTCGCAAACGTGAATTCAGTTCAGACTTGAAATAAAATTGCAAATAACCTCATCTAGACGATAATTCCAAACGACAAATCATGTGTTCTTGTGTCCCTTAACTAAGAGCTCATTTTTCTCAGTTTGTGATTTTCAGAAGTTTGATGCTCTCAGCTCAGATATTACTGGAAGAATCAACTTCAAATTTTCAGTATAAATATATTGCAGTCTCTGCTCTTCATGTTAAGTATAAATGTATTAACATCTGCTTCCTATTTGATTGCAAGTAAGAAAAAAATGTACATTGAATATATCGTGTAGACCATGGGTCAAACGGACAACAAAAATGTCATCATGTGGTTTCATTATCTTAGGAGCTGAGCGTACCGGAAAACGAGCAATTTAATATTGGAGAGATAGAAGAAGCTTGTTCACTTTATTCTGATGTTAATATCGCACCTCGGTGCTTCGCCACGGGTGTCTGGTCTGTTGACAGAGCTGTCAAGGCTACAATTCTCTCCATGCCTCCTAAACGCAGACCAAGTTCTTGTCTTTAGTCCTGTGTTATTCTACAAGTGTAGCATGAACTGAAGAAGAAATGAGAGTCAATTTAAATTTCTACTCATTAACAACGCAGTTCAATTATCGGATTGAACAGAAAATAGCAAGGACAGGGCGAGCAAACACTGGAACTCCAGTCTAGGGGGTGGGGGGGAGAAGGAAGGAATTAGCTAATGGATTCACAAAATGTCCGTGCGCTAACAAAGAAGAAATGCAGATTCTCCCGATGAAAGCTTTTACTCAGATAATGAAAGACACAAAGAAAAATCTTGCGGTATTAATGAACAAACAGGACTATGTTCCAACTGACTGGAATTTTCCGACATATTTTATTAAACATATTCGTGATTTCACACTAGAATTCTCACCGATGTCATTCAAGTGCCACCAAGTTTTGATAATGACATGAGAAATAAAGGTGTTATTGTTTAACACTAGAACCGCGGCTGGGTCATTCGTGACCCAGCTCTTAATTCTTTCTTCCATATACTCTGAAAAAATCTATTTGTAGCAAGTGTACGGCCAATGAATATACCAGTACCTGCGTTGGATATTTTGTTTGAAATTTAATACACATAGTGTATTTTGATGTAGGATATTAACCATACAAATAAGGAACATGTGGACAATAGGATTGCCCCACATCGCTGACCGCAATGAGACCCGCCCTAAGCCCTTGCTCCTATGGCATCGCGAATGGAAAGTATAGCAAGAAAGGCTTCCATATCCTCAATTTTTAGAGAACCAGTCACCTGGTATCAGTGCACACGATGTACATTATGCTGCATATACTTTATTTGTAGGCATGGCACTTCATACGACAAATGCGTTGAGAATACATAATATTCCTTGGCTGTACACATGCTACAAATATATTTATTTTTGCAGAAGATATGGGAAGAAAGAAATAACAGCTGGGACACAAATGACCCAGCCGCGATTCGAGTGTTAACTCAGATGCGTGTCATATACAACGACATAGTTTATTGTATTTGCAAGATAATATATCGTGTACATAAATAATTTAGAGATTAGGAGATATTTGAAATTTTTTGCGACCATGCATTAGGAACCTGGACTCTTTCTCGTTTAGGGGTAAATGTGGAAAAATTGTGCTTACATAACTCAAGTCTTGAGAGCTTTTTTTTTTTTTTTTTTTTTTTTTGTAAATATCACTTAAATATGAGTAAAGCATTTCTTAAGTGAAAAAATGTAAACATTATTTGAATAATAGATTGTTTGATACACCTCTTAGATTAAGAAACGAAGACTTAGAAGAAGTAGATGAATATTTTTACTTCGTTGATAGAACAAACACTGATGGCAGAAGTAAATATTACATAAAATTTACATTAGTACAAGCAAGGAAAGTCTTTATTAAGGAAATACATTTGCTAACTTTTAACATTGATACATCAATCAGGAATATATTGTACCCGCTCAAAGCCTGAGTCCCAACCAGCATTTATCTCAGGGAGTGTTACGGTCCGAATCCATCGCAACTAATACTCAATAAAAAAAATATTTTGAGATATAAGATCTCAAACTAAATGTAAGGGCGCCATCCAATCAGTACTACAGGGTTGAACGGGACACTCTAATCTTTAACTTTAAGGCTCATCATAAAACACATAAATTATATATATTCAGATCAAAGGGAAATTATGAAGGCTCCGTCCTAGGAATGGGGACGGATATTTAAACGGTCACCAAGGGTTTACTATTCTACAAGAACAAGAACCTGGAACTGTTTCCTTGCAAATGCTAAAGGAGCATTTTATTTAAGTAAACAAATGAACTTTTACACACAATCAAAATCTGTTGACCCTTGATTTGCCGGTAATTTGGCAAATTATTCCTGAAAAATGATTACATAATATTTGTCACTTTTGACCACCCTTCCATTTGGGTGGTAGAACCGTTGATATCTGAAGGTATCAGATTTACCTTTGTTAACACCATGACCATATTTGATCATGGACCAATTACCTGTTGGCTAAGTAGGCGCGATCACATGGACCATGTTATCGCCTCCACTTTGATTGAGATGAGACCAACCCCGGAAACTACAAACTCTCCCCGGGTTCCTAACCAAGATATGCTAATCGTTAGTTGAAGGAATACGACAAAGGGACTCTAACCTAATGGTCCAGATGTAGGGATTTGCCTTCATTTTACACATATTAACTTAACTTATTATTTACAACCAATTGACATTATTACGTTAATTCGCCAGCTGACTTCCCTAGTATCATCCATCATCAGCATCCGAAATAATAAGAAAAATAAATAAAAAATATTTTATTAAATATTATTATTATTATTATTATTATTATATTATTATTATTATTATTATTATTATTATTATTATTATTATTATTATTATTATGTTTTGTGGAGATCATGATTATCGTAACCCGTAATCATCCTCGGAATAATATTTCAATTTTTCGCGATTTTTATTTTCATCTGAAATAAATAAAAGTAGCTTCTTTGATTCTTCTTCTTCTCCTTCTTCAAATATTCTCATTATTATTATTATTATTATTATTATTAGTTAAAAATCTCAAATTTTTCATTTCAACTCCCAACATCATTATTATGTCCAAAATATTAAAAAAAGTAAATTCTTCTTTAAAAAAGTAGTTTTTTTAATATTTATTATAATTATTAATATTTAAAAAAATTTAATTTCGCCTGTTACATGGTAGTCCACGCTTAATATGTTTAACGCATAACCCCTTTTACAATTCCGATTTATTTTGGCACTAATCAATCCAGATATGATTTACTTGGAATATTATTATTATTATTATTATTAATAGTATTATTATTCTTTCGAGAATCTTTATTTTTATTCCCCATCTTTATAATTTAGTCACATACGTTCTCTCCCAAACAGAAATCACCAAGATCCGAATTCACATCGGTCGGGACATAATAGTGTTCGAACCCGCAACCTTATTTTCGTACTGTCATCAATTCATGGAGACCATATGCTCCTAAGACAATTCTCAAATCCCCTAACACCTCGCAGTTGGGCAAATACCTCCAATCTCTGCAAGTGTTAAATTATTCCTTCCTTTTCAATTTTGAAGTCCATTTATCCATTGGAACTCTTCAAAACATTTTCACAAATTAACCCTCGGTGTGTGGACCCTATTCTGCCACTCAGTACACCGGTATATAAATACAACCTCTATGTGGGCCTTAAGATCCATCTATTTCTTCATTAACATCAGTACAATTCACTTTCATTTCGGGCCGGATTTCTGTCCCACAAAACTCCAAATCTCAACTTTTGGCTCAAATCCCTCTGGATCTCAAACATAGCGTGACCATATTATAAAAGTGCCTATCTCGTTTCTACCAAAATTATTTATGATTATTATGGAGTCCAAAAACGTTAAATCAACAATTAGTGTTAAAACCGGATTCACTGCACAAATTATAATTATTCACGGCACATGTGATCTCCACATTTAAATTACTTTAATTTGCAATCATTCTATCCAACTAGGCCCGTGCCTTTATTCTCAAAGATTATTATTAAACACGCCTTTACACATTACCAAATTTTAATGTACTACTTCGACACTTGTACAGCTTATTATTATTATTTTGTCCACTGGCGAACTTCGCGATATTTACAAACAAATCAATGGACTTCATTCCGTCCCACAACAATTTAAATCACTTGGCAATCCTACCTCTGGATTATCTTAACAACATGCCTTAATATCTATAAAAGTTCCGATAACGGAAAAACACTTTGGAAGCACTTCTAAATGAATATTAACATTATCTTTACGTGAAACGTGCTCCATATCATATCAACCAACTCAAGCACTTGAATGAACAACTCAACCCTACTATACTCTATTTAATAATCAAAATTATGATGAGTGCTCGATCTAATCTACATATTAATTTGTCCCTTTGTCTATCTATCTTTGAATTTATACGAGCCGAAAACGGCTCGTTTCACAATCAAGTTACCATGATAAAATGTTATGATTTCCTCCCCCTAACGATAGCAATCTACAAATATGTTAAAAGTTTACTCAACTCTGCCATTGTAGTCTGCTAAAACCGGACGAGAAGCCATAGCCCCTCCGGTTTTTAGCAATGCATTCCACTGGTATTCATGCCAGCTTGAAGAATTAATCCTTGACCCTTTTCAACTTTACACATTTTGAATAAAAACAAATAAATTAACTGTTGCACTTTGGAATAATTTCCACCCTAAATTCTATTCACAAATTTTACACTCTCGGCCTTGTATCTAGCCCACTTAATGTAGATATACATTCTTCATTCCTTTCCCGGACACTAGGAACATGGGATACCTCGGGTTTCCCTTTTCAACGGCCCGTGCGCGCACTTGAATTTCCCGTCTTACGTTCGTGTAGCTGACCAGGTATCAGTTTAGAATCGACTGTTTACTAGGTGACATAAACACTCGTGACCGTTCTCATGTAACGCACTTCCTAATCTGTTGGTAGAATCTCACACTCCGTAAGTTATGCTTTACTGAGTCCTGTCTATTTGAAACACTTCATACTAGTATACTGCTCAAGACTGTAATATGAGCTACATCACGTCATGAATCACTGTACTATATAACAATATAATACTTCGAACTCTACTCCACGAGTAAGTACACACTCGCACCCCTGGCGTAGTCACGGCTCGAACGCTTTGTCAAAAGTAGTTACGTACCACGGGCGTGGTATCCGCCCGAACACTTTGTCAGAAGTACTTGCCAGTCCTTGTCTACGACCTCATATTTATACTTGTATCCCCTCTCTTCCGAGTTCAACGGAGTTCATCTTGGGACGCACAGTCCCGATATCTTCATACGACACTTTGCGGTTTGGCCCGTGGCTTTAATATATGATCCAATGATGTAATTATGTTCTCAAATGCTCTATACCAATTCTCAACTATTATCGTTCGCTGGTAATGGATATATTCGCGAATTTAGCTGCCGTATCCCGGCTTGGGGTTTCGCGCTCTTTTGTGGCTTCCTTTGCCTTCAGCCAATCAACGAATAGCGTCCATGAATTCTCAGAATTACACCATGCAATCTCCCGCAATTATTAACATTTTATAAGTTTTATGGTATAGTAAGGCTCCTAAATTCCACTTTATTCTGAATCGATACTTAACTTCTTTCTATCAGTTTAATCCACGGAGTTAGCCTCGCTAGTGCTTCTTACAATACGAAGTTGTCGCCTTGCTTTGGTCAAGTGAATTTTTCCATTGGTCCACCTTAACCACGTGACCGGGAAGGCTCATATTTTTTTCTTCCAGTGCCAACCCCACGTTCAACTCCCGCTAGTTACATGGAGATACCCCTACGTCATTTCTCAGAAATTTGCACTCGGCTCTCTGCGCTGTTGCTACTACCAAGACTGCCCGGGGCTGTGAAAACTTTGGCAACAAGTTATCCTCTCTCTTTCCTCGTTGTCACAATTTCTGAGAAACCTAATTCTGTCGCTCATTGTGTTTGTTAATCTCAATGGAGACAACAGTCTGTGGTATGGTGAAACCTGCCATCTCCGCCTGGCCTGTTCTTACTGTATGTACAGTAAGATACTATTTATTCTGAAAATGAAATATATATTCCTCAATAATTCGTCATAATTACAATTGCATGACACTTATCACACCCCCACCAGGGTGCAATATTTTCGAAAATTTTCATTCGGTGCGTGGCATTGTATGGAAGTGAAACATGGACAGTATCTAGTTCAGGAAGATAATATAAGCTTTTGAAATATAGTATTATAGAATGCTGAAGGTGAAATGGGTAGATCAAATCGCGAATGAAGAAATACTGAACTGAATATTGGTGACTGGAGAATGATTTGGCCGAACTTGACTAGAAGAAGAGACAGAATGATGGGGAGTATCTTAAGACACTCAGGACTCGTATACTTGGTATTTTAAGAAAGTGCATGTAGTAAGAACAGTATAGATAGACCAATGTATAAATACAACACACTTTAGACTCGATGTAGGATCTGGTAGTTACGTTGAAATGAAAAGGTTAAGAGAGGATAGGGTAGCATGGAGGTATGCATCAGACTAATCAATGGACTGATGACACAAACAACTTGAATAATACCAGATTTATTTCACTCATGCCAACGTACAAGAAAAAAATCTCTTTCAATAAATGCTAAACTTCAACATTACTGTTCCGTCATTAAACCTGAAGCGACTTATGCTTGTGAAACACTATTTAAATTGAACACCAAAGCAACAAATGATACACTGCAAAAGGTTGACAGAAGGATACTTAGAACAATCATTAATTAAAAACATCAGGTGGATGGACAATGGAGATTATTGCCTAATGCAGTGGTTTATAGGGAAAGTGAATCTGTAATAGATACGATGAGAAAAAGAAGAATTGCCTTGGTCTGTCATCTTTCTGGATTAAATGATAATAGGATAATAAAACAAATATTTAATTACGTTTGGAAAAGTAAAACAAAAAAATAATTGGTTTAAAGAAGTTCAGAATGATTTAGAAGAGCTGAATATTACAATGAAGCAAATTGAAAATATAGAAGAGAAAAGGATTCTCAAGAACAAACAAATAAGATTGTCATTAAAAACTGTACAACACGAACAATATGTCATATCTGCTGAAGAAAGGGCAGCCAGGTCAGCCAGAATGAAGAGGTTTTGGGAAAGGAAGAAGATGATGCAAGATAAATCTTCAGTTAATTCTTTGTTAACATAAATGTATTTGGGTTTGATTTAAGTGCTCCAATGTGGGCGTAAACTATGTAAATAAATAATAAATAAATAAAAAGCACCACTTCATGTCAAAACCATACAGTACCAGAGGCACGGTGGACAATCAATTTGATGGAAACGTTTGTTGTTTCAGATCACAGTTGGTGTGTTAGGACCAAGATTTTCAGTATGTACGCTGGGTTGAGTGGCTCAGAAGTGCAGGCTTTCAGACCCCAAGTTGACGGGTTCGATTCTGGCTCATTCCGATAGAATTTGAAGGTGCTCAAATACGACAGCCTTGCATTCGTAGATTTACTAATAAGTAAAAGAACTCCTGTGGGACAAAATTTCGGTGCTTCGGTGTCTGGAAAAAACATAATGGTAGTGAGTGATACGGAAAGCGAATAATAATTTAAAACAATCAGTATACGCCAATTACACTGTTCTACAAAACAAAAGTCCTATTTCTCGAGGAAAAATGTGTAATTATTATAGACATTTTAACGCTGAGTTCAAATCTGGTTTTAGTTTTCATACACTAGGGTTAGTTTAAGACTAATCTGATTTTTAATTCTGTTAATACTCTCATATCATTATATATATCTAAGTTATAGCTTTAATTTAGAGTCTTAGACATACTGACAAAAATTAAATTAAGGGGGCTATAACATTAGGATAGTAACATAAAGTGATAATTGAAGCGCTCACATAATATTATCACTTTTTAGCAGTCATTCGGAGGAATGTTATAATTGTTTATAAAAATGGAAAATATGGACAGGATTTTGCTACACCAAAGTTTCATGTCTTATTTCGTTTTGTACTGATCAACCTTCTTGTACCGAATTATACTCCTGCAATAATATGCTAAATTTGTCGGCATCCATCGCCCTTCATACCGTTTCTTCATGGTAGTTATGTCTCATGAAAACTTTCTCCATGCTCATCTGATCCATCGCTACAACTCTTGCTTGGCTGCAGTGTCCGCAGTTTGGGCGCTCTGCGCGGCAATGTTTGGTGCCATGACTGTTGTACTGCAAGCAGCGTTCAGATCGTAGGGGTTGAGGGGGCGGAGCATGTGATGGCTCCATACGATAGTGTTGTCGATAGATGAAAACCCCATCTGTCAGCAGGTGATCGACGTCTTCGATGGTCAGAAATAGTAAACGGATCATGAAGGACAGTCTGGAGGAGTTCTTTATTCGGAATGGCTTTCGGACGGGGATTCCGTCGGCATTTAATTCTTTTACGATGACTTCTTCCGCAACGGCAGGGTCAAACCCTCTGACCACACAGCTGAGTAGACGATGGCGAGAGGGTTGAGGTGGGGTCTTGATTGTGGGCTGTTTGAGAGGTTGAAAGGGTGCATAAGAACCTAGTCTTTTTTATGCTAATTGCTTTACGTCGCACTGACACAGATAGGTTTTATGGCGACGATGGGATAGGAAAGGCCTAGGAGTTGGAAGGAAGCGGCCGTGGCCTTAATTAAGGTACAGCCCCAGCATTTGCCTGGTGTGAAAATGGGAAACCACGGAAAACCATCTTCAGGGCTGCCCACAGTGGGATTCGAACCCACTATCTCCCGGATGCAAGCTCACAGCCGCGCGCCTCTAACCGCACGCCCAACTCGCCCGGTGGGAACCTAGTTTTGGTGCGCCAATTGTATTTCATAGTTTATGAGCTGCTTCTTCGCCGTTCACTTTGATTATGATGCCATTCCCTCTTGGCCGAATATATGCTATGTATTCTTTCTTCATATTGAAGTGGAGCAGTGTGGCGAGAATCTTTCGAACGCAGCGGAATTCAGGAGTGGGATTAACTAGAAGAAATGCTTGAGAGTCTTGTGTGCGAGCTTGTATGGAGCGAATAGAAGTGATTGAGCGCTGGGCTGGAGGAAGGGATGGATATTTTAAATTCGAAGGAGCGTTAATTGTCGTGGGTGTCAATTCCATACCGAGTTGTTCTTCCTGAGTTGAGCTTTGCGGCGGTGGTAGATCTGTAGCAATTCGGTGAGAGGTTGGTGCATCTTCAGGAGGGGTGCGAGATGCTAGGCTCGTATACTGTACAGCTGGAGTGTACTGAGGGACAGTGGGCACGGGAAGATGTCTGGGCGCCGAGCTCGATAGCTGCAGTCGCTTAAGTGCGGCCAGTATCCAGTAATCGGGAGATAGAGGGTTCGAGCCCCACTGTCGGCAGCCCTAAAGATGGTTTTCCGTGGTTTTCCATTTTCACGCCAGGCAAATGCCGGGGTTGTACCTTAATTAAGGCCACGGCCGCTTCCTTCCACTTCCTAGGCCTTTCCTATCCCATCGTTGCCATAAGACATATCTGTGTCGGTGCGACGTAAAGCAAAAAAAAAAAAAAAAAAAAAAAAAAAAAAAGATGTCTGGGGTAACTGGGATTATTGGAATAAGACGGTATTAGTGCCGTATGATAAGCTACAGCCACTGCTTCGGCTACAAATTTACCAGGGCTAGACGTGGTGGTAGTGATGGCTGTAGGGAGTGGGGTGTAGTGCGAGTACGGGTCAGTGGCGTATACTGGGATCAAGACGTGAGCTACCACTAGACCTAGGTTACCCCTTGTCGATGGTTGGTTTAGTGAACGTCAAGTCTTCAGCGTTTCTAGCTGCAGCCAATAGCCAACGGAGTAGCCTGCTGCGTTGTCAAGGCTGATTCACAAGCCACTGCCCTGGCCTCTGTTACTGTCAATAATCAAAACTTGATCAGTGGAGATGGTAGCCTATGGTTTAGCAAATCAAAGTCCGGTTTTGTGGATAAATGGATAGAATGCTTGCCTTAATCGAATGGCCGCGGTTCAGTTTCCATAATCAGCCCTCTCCCTACCTTTAATTCCCCTGGCTTGAGATTGGGTGTATATGACGTCTTCGCTATTCATTTTATCCTCATTAGGTCACCACCAAGCCTATACAGATGCCATGCTTCATTTTTATTATTATTATTATTATTATTATTATTATTATTATTATTATTATTATTATTATTGCTAAATAAAATTGTTGAATTTTACAGCGGTCGGACCCGTCCTTCACTGGTTAATTAGCTTCCTCGGGAGATCAGTGGTGGTGTCCGACCCATGATCACGGGTTTGATTCCAGCCAACAAAAGAGAACACTAAACCTGAAAAATTGCATTTTATTTTAGCAGATCTACCAAAAAATTAAAACTATATTGCTGCTATAAAATTAGCCCTGCAGTGTCTTCCTACAAGGAAGTAGAAGTAAACGGGAGTGAAATACCAGAACTCTGTTATCTATATATTAAGTCAGAAGTATGAGGTGAGAAAGTATATACTCTACGATGAGTATCGCATGGTTGATAGCAGTGACGATCTGACTGACCGAAGCCTAGCACACCTATCCCCCCGGTCCCTGCTCCTAACCGATATACAGCAGCAAGCCGCGTGTGGCAAGTCGAGGGAGAGGAGCGAGAGTCTGGGCTGCAATATCAGTCTCCGATGCCATGCTCTCAAAAATACGTGCGACGTTTTTTCTCACTGCTTTCAAGTTTTGTAAATGGAACAATGTGTCAGACGCGTACATTATAATGTGCTTTAGACTTCCATCATTCTCGATTGAGGTTTGGGCTTCACTGATAGCCTTGGTAGCCCTCAGTATACGCCAGCTGTACGGATACATAATGGTGCCTGCAGAAAGGGGAGAAGATGAGGGGGGACGTCACCGGCAATCCTGACCTTGATGTGAGGTGAAATAACCCAAGAAGAAATGGGATTTCTAACCTCGAAGTGAGGGGAATACAGCCAGACTCCAAAAAGGAATGGAGTTTCAAACCTTGAAACGAGGCAAGGAAATATGTTATAAAGTCCGGGCGGTGAAACCTCGCGAAACACTACTCGGTTCACCCGACTGACCACGTTTTTAAGTGGCTATAAACCACGGTGACAGATTATGACGTAAGAGTGTAACAAACATACTGTAGTTCTGACATGTTCCACATGAAGCGTTCAGTGCGATGAAGGATGGCAAATAAGAGCATATTGCAAGCTTGTATAGCAGTCAGAGGGAGGAAGAAGTAGGGAGATACACACGGCACATAGTTCTCGACGGACGAGGAAAGTTCTGAATGACGTCATTGGCGGCCAAGGTTGCTGACAGGCGGTAGTTTGAGTTCGACAGTAGGCTACACATGTTCGGAGGTAAGACGCGGAGCGTAGCAGATTAGATGCCGCGGCAAACAACGAAGGTAAGCAAACTGCTACAATCTTAAAGTGAACGCTAATATATACCAGTCTCTTGTACTGAAAGTGAATTTCATGTGTCCCGTTCTTTATAGCGCATAACTATTCTACACATTTTTCTGTTCATTATACTCTTCCAAGTTCTTCTGTCTTATTCAAACCACCCCTTTCATTAAATCTCACATATGACATAGGAATGCACCAAATTTCTTCCTAATAAAAAATACATTTCGTAGGTGTAGCATAGCTTGGAGTTGTGGTCCGGGTCAGTCCGCTACAAGTCTGCGGCTGCACACCCGCACACGAACCGCTGTTCGTGGTTTTAGGCGCCATTAGTTCTCTCAAGTTGGAAGTAAAATTGTACCGAGTGTGCTGAGGAAGTTCATAGAATAAAACTGCTCCTACTATGATCTTGTAGCGTCATCTAAATAAGCAGCTTTGGGTCGCGGGTGTGGATGGTTTGTAACAATAAATGATCAGAACATTCATAACATTTGCACAAATATATTTGATAAAATAAGAAAGTGAGATCATAAAACAATAACAACGTGGGAAACATCAATACATACCTTTTATAATGTGTGCAAGGAGTAGATGGAGATTAGAAATCAATAAAAAAATGTGGACACGTCCTCGAAAAGAACGGTACCGACTGACTCGCCCAAATACGCTTATATGTCTACATACACGTGGTATGCACAACTTGACAGAAACATAACCAAGAGATTTCCGTGGGTAGGACTTTCGTAATAATAATAATAATAATAATAATAATAATAATAATAATAATAATAATAATTATGTTATTGTTTTTGCGTCCCACTAACTACTTTCACAGTTTTCGGAGATGCCGAGGTTTTCGAATTTTGTCCCGCAGGAGCTCTTATACTTGCCAGTAAATCTACCGACATGAGGCTGACGTATTTGAGCGCCTTCAAATAGCACCGGGCGGAGCCATGAACGAACCTGCCAAGTTGGGGTCACAGGGCAGCGCCTCAACCGTCTGAGCCACTCAGCCCGGCTAGGACTTTTGTCCCCAGTTTCATAATTCAGTAAACTCTAAATGTTTATTCAGCCCAATAATCAGGAGCTAGACTCGTGTTAAGTTAGGAAATGATTTAAATGAACAAAGAGGGAAGATTTTTAAAAGAATGACTTTTACAAAAGAGCAGGGATTCCAAGGCAACTCAGCGAAAACTCACGTGTAAACAATTACATGGAAAAATTCGAATCCAATAGCGCAGATTTTAAGCAGATAAGCCCATACTAAACTAAGACAGATGAGAAGGGTCAGAACACGAAGAGCAGACAAAAATTTAGAGTAACACCTGTTGCAGCAAATTTAACTGAAAAATGATTATCAAGATGGTGGTGATGCTGGTCATTATTGTTTTAAGAGGAAGCACTTCTGCGAAATCATCCACTATTACCATTACTCAGAGGGAGAAAATGGAAGGGGCCCGACACTTCGAAGAATGAAGGCATCTATCAAAGAAAGAGAAGGGGCGTGAAGGGCCTGAAAATGAGACAGCCTAGGCCTCAGAAACCTTACGATAGGAATTGGCCAAGGAAGACTGGATAGGACACATGAAAGTGAGAAGACTGACACACGTAAGTGGAAGCATTGCCAGGACTCAACTAAGGGATGCGCTGATGGGCGAATGATAGGGTAAGTCCGCGTAATTTGGACCTGCGTGTAATTTGCACCAATAACATTTTTGGTATTTGAAAGTTTGATAACCCCCTGTCTGTGACAAGGTCAGCAAGACAATGGAGGGAAGCGTTTCTTCCTGGAAGTTGTTTTAGTAATGGAAAACAATTGTAATGCATCCCTTGTAATCTCATACGGTGACAAGTGCAGTAAGTGTACTGTGAAGTAGTTATTTCAGCCAGGAGGGGGTTTACGCTCCAGGCTCGGTTTTTCCCTCGGACTCAGCGAGGGATCCCACCTCTACCGCCTCAAGGGCAGTGTCCTGGAGATTCATACTTTTGGGTCGGGGATACAACTGGGGAGAATGACCAGTACCTCACCCAGGCGGCCTCACCTGCTATGCTGAACAGGGGCCTTGTTGAGGGATGGGAAGATTGGATGGGACAGGCAAGGAAGAAGGAAGGAAGCGGCCGTGGCCTTACGTTAGATACCATCCCGGCATTTGCCTGGAGGAGAAGTGGGAAACCACGGAAAACCACTTCTAGGATGGCTGAGGTGGGAATCGAACCCACCTCTACTCAGTTGACCTACCGTGGCTGAGTGGACCCCGTTCCAGCCCTCGTACCACTTTTCAAATTTCGTGGCAGAGCCGGGAATCGAACTCGGACCTCCTGGGGTGGCAGATAATCACGCTAACCACTACATCACAGAGGCGGACAGCTCTACAAGTACTGATGAAATATGTAGGTAAGGCCTAACGTAGTTTCATTCATGAATTTTAAATACTTTGCATATTATTTTCTTTTTGATTAAATATTTGCGCGTCGTGTTATTCGGACTGCGGGAGAGTGTATAATTTGAACCGTTGAAAAAATTGTTATAATTACGTTTCTTCGTAATTTTACTGGTGATTCTAACATAACTTGTTTTATTATTTGAGGTCGGTCCCTCAGTGCAGGGGTAACATGTCTCCCTTTGAACCGTAGGCCCCGGATTCGATTCGATTCACAACCAAGTCAAGGATTTTAACCTGGATCTGAGGGCTGCTTCGATGACTACTCAACTTACGTGATTACAGTTGAAGAGCTATCTGACGGCAATCTACATGACCAGTATTATGATGAAGATTGAATTCAATGCAATAGTTGCGAAAATTGGGCTCATGAAAACTACGGCAAAATTCAGGATGAATTTTATTGTTTTATCATTCTCCTACATGCCAGAAGTGACGGCCACAGTTCATAGAGTCGTAATTTATAGCTTAGAATTTCATAATAAATTAATTAAATAATTTGTATGTCCTTATATTTCTTCTTCTTCTTCTTAATCTGTTTACCCTCCAGGGTTGGATTTTCCCTCGGACTCAGTGAGGGTTCCCACCTTTACCGCCTCAAGGGCAGTGCCCTGGAGCGTGAGACTTTGGGTCGGGGGATACACCTGGGGAGAATGACCAGTACCTCGCCCAGGAGGTCTCACCTGCTATGCTGAACAGGCGCCTTGTCGGGGGATGGGAAGATTGGAAGGCATAGACAAGGAAGAGGGAAGGAAGCGGCCGTGGCCTTAAGTACTATCCCGGCATTTGCCTGGAGGAGAAGAGGGAAACCACGGATGACCACTTCGAGGATGGCTGAGGAGGGAATCGAAACCCCTCTAACCGAGCTCGATAGCCGCAGTCGCTTAAGTGCGGCCAGTATCCAGTAATCGGAAGATAGTGGGTTCGAGCCCCACTGTCGGCAGCCCTGAAGATGATTTTCCGTGGTTTTCCAATTTCACACCAGGCAAATGCCGGAGCTGTACCTTAATTAAGGCCACGGCCGCTTCCTTCCAATTCCTAGGCCTTCCCTATCCCATCGTCGCCATAAGATCTATCTAAAGGAGGGCACTTTCAACATTTCATGAAATAATTCACGTGGTAGGCCTACTTTCTGTTCCTGTGTGTTGTCCATGTTATGTAGAGGCGTAAAACATGAGCTCCAACATCGAAATAGTCCGGTTCCATGGCGTGCTGGCCTTAGGTCACTGGGGTCCCGGGTTCGATTCCCGAACGAGTCGGGGATTTTAACTTCATCTGGTTAATTCATCAAAGTCGCCTCATGATTAATAATCAAAACATACAACATTGTCAATTCATAACAAATAATCAGAGGTATACAACATTGTATCTGGCTAAATGGTCGTTAAGACCGAAATCCAAAATTTATAAATACAAAACATTGAAATTAAGCATTTCTGGACCCTCGTCCATATAACTTATTTTCTTCTTCTAAGTGTGAGAAATGTGTCTTGAAAGTTTGACCGTACATTATTGTTACACTCTGTATACATGCACACGAGACTGTCAAAGTTTATATTTAAGGAATACGTTGGATCATTTGTTATAACTTTGATTGCTAGTTTCATTTCATATTGATCAACGCTGCGCATCTCACCCGCACTCCTGTCGAGTGACAAGAACGCACGTGTGAGCTACGAACATGGAATGTATACAGTGACAGGCAATTAACTTTTCATTAACATAATGTTGAAATAATTGTTTCGTATCTTCATTATACTTTAGTAAACTCTATGTTATTCGTCTGACTCCTCGGCTGAATGTCGTAAAACAGTCCACAGCCGGGCTGAGTGGCTCAGACGGTTGAGGCGCTCAATACGTCAGCCTCGCGTCAGTAAATTTACTGGCACGTAAAAGAACTCCTGCGGGACTAAATTCCGGCACCTCGGCGTCTCCGAAAACCGTAAAAGAGTAGTTAGTGGGACGTAAAGCAAATAACGTTATTCATTAACAATCTACATGTGCGACACAGTTCGCACCCACAGCCCCACAGGTTTGGGAAAAACGGTAGAAGAAAGAACAAACATTGACTTACAGAAACAATAATTAATTAAATGAAGTATAAACTTAATGATTACATTATGCATCTACTTTATGAACATATAACTTGTAGACCTGTGTTTCAGTTAGCAAATTGCTCTGTTATACAAGTACATCATTTAACAACAACAATAACATTATTTCCTTCTCAAAAGAAAACATTGTCTATTTCAAATCTAAATCAGATTGAAAACAAAATCGAACTACTCTTTGATGTTGTGACCTACATACCGTATAACTGCCTAGTTGAATATTTGAAAAATATTATGGGACAGATCACAATTCCTGCGTGAACACTAACCACAACTAGCGAGTATCCCTAGTGAACTACTGCAATCTTTCCGGCCCCCACATGCAAGGTAACTAACTACAGGTACTTTTTAAATATTTTTTTTTTACAAGTTGCTTTATGTCGCACCGAGACAGATAGGTCTTACGGCGACGTTTGTACAGGAAAAGACTAGGAGCGAGAAGGAAGCGGCCGTGACCTTAATTAAGGTACAGCCTGGTGTGTAGATGGGAAACCATGGAAAACTATCTTCAGGACGGCCGACAGTGTGGTTTGAGCCCACTATCTCCCAAATACTGGATACTAGCCAGTTATCGAACTCGGTACTACAGTATGTACTGGTTCTTACGTTCCACTGTGCACAGGGTTGCCAGCTTTTTGAAATGCCAAGAAGGGACACGACACGACATAACGACATTTGCTCAAGAAAACACTAGGATATAATTTTGCCGTACTGTGACATTGTAGACGCAAGCCTTATTACTGTATTTTGCAGTTTCATTTTCTACATAAAAGGTTAACCCGTAGGAACCCCACCACAGCACAACACAAACTGCCAGCTCTAACGATTTCTACTACAAGCATTTGAAAATGAAAGAATGCAGGGTTTCGTTAATTGTTGCGTTGACTTAAACCAGATGCCTTTGTGTCTCGCTTCCGCGAGTCCCGCGCTTGGGCTCGGCATCGCTCGCCTACTGCACGTTCCGATTATAATTCTTCTTCTTAAGCCGTCGTCTCCAAACGGAGGTAGACGATCCACACGGCCAGCTCCGATCTTGACGTTGCAGCCATGCCATGTGGATTTATTGGAATATCTCTCAGGATCTTTAATGCAGTGGTATCCCGTTGCCTTCTGCATCCTAACGCCGTTGACCAAACCGGTTCCTCCGCCTTTGGGAACAATTTCTTTTCCCCAGGACAATAGAGTGCCCTTACCCATACCCGCTCATCCACTCTCAAAGAGACTGTTGGCGCTTGGTATCTCCTTATACCGGAAGATAATCGGCCCCTTCATTCATTCATTAGCCGCCCGCATATAAAATATTATTTTTATATGCAGTCATTGCCCCCTCTCTACCGCGGGGAGGTGAATGTCAGGATTTCACCGTCATTGAAACAAGGACCAAATGGCATTTCCTTGTTCCTCATATCGTATAGTGCAGAATTGCTAGATGAAGAATAATGAACAGAAATTCAGGATCGGTAAATGCTGCTGTAAACAGATCATTTTAACCATGGCAGAAGTGAGTTGTTTAAATATGGGGAAAAAGGGCGTCCCGTTTGCTGTTATAACGGGACAGTACTTCAGACCTTCAAATAGGGAAATCCTGTATAACCCTAGGAACACTAGCGGGGGGGTACTTTGTACCCACAACCTGCTATTTCTTCCTCTGTTTAATTTAATATTTGAAATAAAAAGCTGTGACATGTATTTATTGTTTATTTATTGTCGTTGGTTCGGCAGCAGCACCGAGCTCGATAGCTGCAGTCGCTTAAGTGCGGCCAGTATCCAGTAACCGGGAGATAGTGGGTTCGAGCCCCACTGTCGGCAGCCCTGAAGATGGTTTTCCGTGGTTTCCCATTTTCACACCAGGCTGTACCTTAATTAAGGTCACGGCCGCTTCCTTCTCGCTCCTAGTCTTTTCCTCTACCAACGTCGCCATAAGACATATCTGTGTCGGTGTGACGTAAAGCAAAAAAAAAAAAAAATGTTCGGCAGCTGTTACCGTCTGAAAGTGCTACATAGTAATTGAAACACGAGTGGGCACCCTCCGTCGGTATTTGACGTAACAAATTTATTGTTTTGTATTGGCAGCCAGTTTCTTTACTTACAGTATTGTTGGCACACAGAGTAAAATTGAAATTGTTTCTTTGTTGTTGAACGCATTGTTGACTGATACTAGGCATTATTAACTGGGCATACTCCAAAATCATTCACAACGAGTAATTTGCACCTGACGGATATTGAAATATTCACCGACCGAGCTGACTGGGTTGAAGTTGATAAGTGATGTTACTGTAAGTGAAAATGAAGATGGGACTGAGGATATCAATGAATGAAGATAGAATTTGATAGTTCCTAATTCGAAAGTGAAGATAATGTTTACATGAGAATGACGTTCTACAGAAAGTGACGTTTCTAGGCTCAGGTATGTGACAAAAATGTTCCTTGTACAGAACCACCTCAAGTGACTAAACTGTAAGTAGAACATTGCAAATATTTGCATTTTACCAATTGATCAGTCAGCTGTTTATTTGCAGGAAAGCCGTTGAAAGGTTGACAGCTGATAAGGTAACAAGTTGAAATGAGCTCCATCGTTGTTGAAAGATCTCTTTAGTTGATTGTAAGGAATGCAAAATAAGTTATTAAATGCTCTTTCTCCAATAATAATTAACGTCATAGTTTCCCATTAAGTGGTGGTCACAAAGTACTCCCCTGTTAATATACAATAAAATAAACAATAGGTTGTAATTCCTAGGGATCCTAACTGTGTAGGACTTACGCACTCTTCCACATAATCCGCAAAATGCGCGACGCTCATATGGTTATTTCAACCGCTAATCTGCCAGTGTGCATGTTTCACTCACTGAGACAGAGTGGTGCTGATTGCTGCCTCGGTGGATCATTGATGAAATTTGTGATTCACGAATACTAGTTCACGGATTCGATTCTGATGGAGGTAGTCGGTTTTCGAAGGGCAGGCAAAATCCAATCCATTTCATTGTACTTGATATAACAAAGACCTCTGATGGCTCACAACGGACTACTCAGCCTTAACTACCACCCAGAAGAGTTCCACTTTCACTACTAGACAACAGCATTATCGGAACGTGGAAATTGGTAGACAGGCCTCCAAAGGATCACCACTTCGAATGACGTGGAGCTCGATGACTAAGACCACACGATTATTATTATTATTATTATTATTATTATTATTATTATTATTATTATTATTATTATTATTATTTTATTATCCTTTTAACTTCCAGGGTTGGTTATCCCTCGGCCTCAGCGAGACATTCCATCTTTACCGCCTTAAGGCCAGTGTCCTGGATCGTGAGATTTTGGGTCGGGGATAAAACTGGGGAGAAGGACTAGTACCTCGCCTAGGTGACCTCACCTGCTATGCTGAACAGGGGCCTTGTGGAGGGATGGGAATATTGGAAGGAAGAGGGAAGGAAGCGGCCGTGGCATTAAGTTAAGTACCATCTCGGTATTTGCCTAGAGTAGAAGTAGGAAACCATGGAAAACCACTTTTAGCATGGCTGAGGTGGGAATCGAACCTCGTCTCTACTCAGTTGACCTGAGGCTGAGTGAACCCTGTTCCAGTCCTCATACCACTTTTCAAATTTTGTGGCAGAGCAGGCAATCGAACCCAGTCCTTCGGTGCTGGCAGTTAATCACACTAACCATTACACCATAGAGGTGGGTATTATTATTATTATTATTATTATTATTATTATTATTATTATTATTATTTGTTTCTCTCATTTTCAGTTTCCATTAAGCCTTTCCTGGAGCAGCAGTCGAGGGGAAAATCAATATATTATTGCTCTTTCTATCAGTAACAAGAATGTTTGCGCTTTACCGCGAGCTGTTCGCACAAATGCGCAGCTTTTCCCTGCCATGTTGTCTTAGCACTTGAGCTGCCATTGTCCAGGCTCCATGATGTAGATCGTTGTGCAAATGCTCAATACTCCCACAAAATCGAATCAAAACTTGATGTGTCCGGCAAGGATACATTTTACGTCAAATACACCAACCAACTGCGAAATGGATTTTAGTCTCTATATGAATGGTGTGACTCTTCAGGAGAATTGACAAAATAGATTTAACTTGACTTTATGGAAAGAAAGGTCCATTTACAATTCATATTTTCGAATATTACACGGCAAGAGTTACACATTTTTTTGGTCCAGTATACAGTTAAAATACCTAAGTGACTTGGGTGTGTCTTTAGTGAATCAAATATGTATATGGCTCCATCATAGTTACAATAGTGTTAGAAAAAATTTACTCTTTCAAAATATCCCTTCAACCATGATTCACCTCCTGTTAACTTACAATATCTTTAATATGCTTAATTCTATTCCTTGTCTTACAAAGCCGTACTCACCGAGCTCGATAGCTGCAGTCGCTTAATTGCGGCCAGTATCCAGTATTCGGGAGATAGTGGGTTCGAACCCCACTGTCGGCAGCCCTGGTGATGGTTTTCCGTGGTTTCCCATTTTCGCACCAGGTTAATGCTTGGGCCGTACCTAATTAAGGCCACGGCCGCTTCCTTCCCACTCCTAGCTCCTTCCTGTCCAATCGTCGCCATAAGACCTGTCTGCGTCGGTGCGACGTACAGCAACTTGAAAAGAAAAGCCGTACTTGCACAGTTTATCACTATTATCACTAACAATTTTATGTCATCCGTACTAGACTTCCAACTCTCTGTATTCTCATCATCACTCCCCAGTCTCCCTGCATTTACCTCCCTATAAACCTTCTTAAAAATCCTAACTTATGCGTTCCACTTTGGTTCAAGTAAAGCAGAGAGAAGATCCCTATCTCCTACCCACCCATTATGATCTACACATCTCACTCCTATTTTCCCCAGATACCCACTCCATAGATTCATTTAAATCTTCGATTACCCCTTAGTTGGTATCCCCCTGAACATTACCCTACTGATAACAATCTTTGTTTGCTTAAACTTCTTCCACGCTATCGTAACCAGGACCCACACATCACCAACTATATTAATACTGAACCCTTTTGGTCCATACTGAAGGATACCTACCTTTCTTACCTATCAGCAAAGTTCATGAGATCTGTCTCTTGGGTCGTATCGGGTTCTTTGTCACTTGCTGAGGTAAAGGTAGGGTTCAGTAATTCTAATCTATCTACTCAAATGAAAGGTTTGTTTAAAAAATTGTTCCTATTTATTCAAGTATTTCATGAAGCATTTCTGATTTATCAACGGTATCATTTAACTCAATCGTGTCCACTGGACACCACAATTATTTTTACATAGAGGGTCAGAACACTGGTGTGAGCCTTTGACGTAACTGCCTGATGGGCATCCTTACTAGAAACTATTGTCTCAATTCTTAATTAAAGAAAGGCAAGTCTGGAAATCCTTAAATTCGGCTTCCATGTGAGACTACATGTACCATCATAGTGATTCTTTATGGTCCAGTCCTCGTAACACGAACTCTGGACTCTGGGTATAAGTAAGGCAGTCCAATCGGTGTGTGCCACACAGTGGTTATACGGCATGGACCCTTAATTGAATCGATGTGACCTGCGACTATGTCATGGACCGACATCTAAACTTCTAAGTAACTTTAAAGTCATTGTGGATGATGACCGCAAGGAAAATGATGCTACAGTGGCATATGGCCCTAATCTAAGTCACTGGATTTTGATGACCCCCTGACCATCCAAGTTTCTAAGCTGAAGGCTAAACACCAAGTTACATCGGTTGATGACCAAAGTTTCCACTTTACTATCCCCAGCACATTCACTGCTCAATCAATCAAAGTTAAATAATACAACAATAGCAATGCTTACAATACTTTGTGTTAGTAAAATCCATTACCTTCGGACATGTCCCCTTAATCGTTACGTTAACATTTACACCTTCCCCAGAAAACAAACTACGATTTCAAGAATGCATCTTCAAGTTATTCGCTTGATTGTAAAGTTATTTCAAATACGGTTTCCACTGAATTTAATAATTAAATAAATTAAATGATTTAATGAAATCTTAATGAACAACAAATTCTATCTCCGCGGACTAATGGTTTCTTCACAAATTCCTACACAATCCGAGGTAATTTTTTTTAATCATGTGATGTTTATCTGTTGATTCCTGTATCTGGAAAAGAACTATTACATCATTCATGTCCAGTTTATATCTAGTTTCATGACCTCACACTTTAAATCTAATCTAACCCTAGCCATTATTAACACTTGGATAACCCTAATAATTTACGTACAAACCAAAGTAATTCACCGCATAATGTAAGCTAATTACGATGTCATATCTCGTCATAACATTCCATAAAGTTTGCGCACTCCTCACAGACAAAACAATCATCATTACCATCGCTCTATATATTGGACAACCCTGAATTTGGCTAATCTTGCTCATTATACTCTAAGTTTGTGGTCTCAAATGCACATTACGTTCTCTATTAAACTAATTTACCGTATCTAATAAGACACACGTTATTCCTGGATGAAAATTTAAACTAAATCCAACATTTAACGTTATCCTCTGCCGAGAAATGCAATCTCAATTCAATGCGTAACACACTCTGCATGTTCCGTTATCCGGGCGGCGAACCCCTATCAGCTGACGGCGTTTCGCCCCAATCCTCGCTTGGCAGTGATATGAGACATCTGTTTGTTCTACCTGACTGGCCTCTTAGAATACAACCTTTAAACTTTAAACATAATTATACAAATATGATATTCTAACCAACAAAATGCATATAGATTTACTTTTAAAAGTCCGACAATAATTGTACACATCGCAAATTAATACCGGCGCGGATTCTTGTATACTGCTTTCCATTCCCAACATTATAAAATCTTCCTCGGGCTTCCACAAGTCCCGGCTTCATTGACAGGTCTCCAATACCTGATTCATAAATCTCATCTCGACTCACACGACAAAAATAACCTCTGTTTCCCAAACTCACGACTATCACTGACAAAAGAACTGGAATAAGATCCTTACTAGAATCCACGACGTCTAATAACGCACAGTGCTTTAATAATGAATAACTTCGCATAAAATGATATCGTATTTTAATAACTGGATTTTCACGAAAATGGCTGTAAAATTCTATTAAATCCTTTTTTATTGTCAATCAGACACAGTTTAAATGTGCCTAGAAAAACGTTTCACTCCGTGACCAAATTCTTCACCCTATACTCTCACCCGACAGCGCGCTTCCACTCGATTGAAAATGGGTAACTATGGATTTCTTATATTATTTACGTCAAAATTCAGACAGAAAAATTTTACGTCGAATGGACATCTTAATTTGACATCACAAAATATAGGCACTAAACACACGGAAATGACGATCTACATTGGACGTGATATCACTTCGAAACCCTATTTAATAACTTTTTACAACATCATACGGCACTCGCAAGACTTCGAAAGTTTATCCAAGTGGAAAATAAAACACATGACCCCTTTTTCGTCGTATTCTGACATTTACAAAAACCACCTAGAGACGACCAACTGCGTCGTATATACCCCTTTCAATTACATATAATTTAGACATCATGAAACAAAATATAATAGGTGGTAAGATGGGAAGTCACATACCTTAAGCCACGTTAGCGTTCATCATAGGGCTCACCGGTGACCCTGGCATTTTTTTTAGTCATTTTTACATTTCTGGCTGTACAGATCATTTTATTCTTCCGGTTTCCTGGAAATAAAGCATAAAAAGGGAAATGCCCTTTACTTGTTCTTGTTGAGTGCACACGATGGACTGTAATTATTTCCGCACACGAATTACTTTCTTTATCACATACAAATTTATTCGGTACTTTGACCGTCATATTTGGTACAATTATTTCCACTCAAGAAAAACTATCTCCACATGGAGTCAAGACCCCAGCCACAACGGCTAAAATCTGTTGGTTGGACTTAGTCTACTTTTGTCGTTCGATTTTACAGAGCAGCTCAACACTGTGTCTTCAGCCTTGTGATACAAAATACAGGGGCTTCATCATGGCGTCACTTCTTATTTATAGAAACTTCCCCCTCTCTCCGGGCATCTCCCTTTGCCGCCAAGAAAAATTTCGTAACTTTTCTGACTTAACTAAACTGTAATTACAAGAGTTTTGAAGGTGACTACATACTTGCTACATTTTCGGCGGTAGTGTTCATGGACATTTACAATTTATACCTATTCAATTAGCTGGATAAATGACCTCATTTGGTAGGCACTATATTTTGTGACTTGGCTTGGGTACGCCATACACACGCGCTCTTCTGAAATAGCCCCCAAAATGACTTAAGATTCTTCCGCAGTCGACACGTGCGAATGACGTCACGTATCTCAGAGCGTGGGACCACCCCCTCGCCACGTATCAACTCCGTGCTATCAAGAGTCGAACTTCTTATTCCAATTGACAATTTAATACATAATACTTAGGGCACAAAGGTCATGGGTTCAATACCTATTCCTGCCTTACGTTGTTGGTATTAATGTGAAAAACTACCACCTTCTTCTTACCTTCCTCCTTCCCTACTTCTTTTGTAAACATCTGTCTTGACGACTGCAGAACGTACATACTTCCCTCTCCCTTTCATTCGTCTCATGAACCCGTTTCACCTCCGTCTTCCTATCCTTTTACCCCCTCCCCTCCTCTGTAACAATTCCCTATTCAGCAGTGATACATATTGATTCCTTTCTCCGACATTTCTGCCAAAATCACACCAAAACTAGATCCCTTAGCACTCAAATTATTCATCTCCTTAAAAAATCAACTTACCTAGCTTCTAGACTTTCTCCTCTTGATTCTCTTAGCTCATGTCTACTTACTGTACTCGGTAAATTGTTTGAGGATGACTTAGCTTCATTCCTGTCCTCCGTTATAAGTCTAATTATCTCTCTCAAACTATCTACCTTTTCGCTCATATACTTTAATGTCCACTCACAATCGCAGTCCCTACACCTGTATTCCTCAGCCATTCTTCAATCTTCTTCACAGAATATCAAATATGAAAATCGGAAAAAATTATGCATCTTATTCTGTGAATTAATAATAATAGTATTGGCTTTACGTCCCACTGACTACTTTTATTTAGTCCCGCAGGAGTTCTCTTACGTGCCAGTAAATCTATCGACACGAGGCTGACATAGTTGAGCACCTTCAAACACCACCAGACTGAGCCAGAATCGAACCTGCCAAGTTGGGGTCAAAAGGCCAGCGCCTCAAACATCTGAGGAACTCAGCATGGCGAATTAAAAACAAAACAAGTGAAGGAACAGTATACTACGCAAGGATTACACGAAACTAAAGCAAGCAAGGCACTACACTACTAAATACTAAACTACTAAATATCTATACTACAACTCTACATAGCCGTATCCTACTTTTAAAATAATAACAGTAACAAGTGTCCGCCTCTGTGGTGTAGTGGTTAGTGTGATTAGGCATGGGCTCGATTCCCGGCTTTGCGGCGAAATTTGAAACGTGGTACGAGGATTGGAACGGAGTCCACTCAGCGTCGGGAGGTCAACTGAGTAGAGGGGCTTCGATTCCCACCTCAGCTACCCTCGAAGTGGTTTCCTGTCTTTTCCCACTTCTCCTCCAGGCAAATGCCGGGATGGTACCTAACCTATGGCCATGGCCGCTTCCTTCCCTCTTCCTTGCCTATTCCTTCCAATCTTCTCATCCCCCACAAGGCTCCTGTTCAGCATAGCAGGTGAAGCTGCCTGGGTGAAGTCCTGGACCTCCTCCCCGCTCGTATCCCCGACCAAATATCTCACGCTCCAGTACGCTGCCCTTGAGGCGGTAGAGGTGGGATCCCTCGCTGAGTCCGAGGGAGCAACCAACCCTGGAGGGTAAACAGATAATAAAATAAAATGACTGTGAACGGACTAAAAAAGGAATTATAGAATCTAGTAAATTATCGGGCCTAATTCTGTTTTTGCTCCAGGAATATATACATACTTAACAGATGAATGGTTTTTAGTATTTTAATAAATACCGGTATGTTACGTATAAACGAGTTGACAGAATAAGTGAGATTGCATACAGGAAAGAATTATGGGATGATGGCCTTATCTATTAAGTGTTCGTAATACATAATTAATGCCATACGTCCAATAACATGACGTCACGTCGTCCGTAACCGTGAGCAGGATATATTTTTCTTCAGTTTACTCCAGCTATTTCTGGGGTCACTGGCGCCACCGAGACTCATTATGGTTTTGGCCAATGGTTTAAGGCCTGATGTCCTTCTTGGCGTCACGTGATATCAGGCGGTAATATCAACCCTCAGCCTTCCGGGTGGGAAACCAGCATTTAAACAACTGAGTTAATCACGATCACAAACTTGAGTAAGATATCTAGTTTGCAATAACATCATATTCCCTAATAGATTCAGACCCAACCGGGCGAGTTGGCCGTGCTCGTAGAGGCGCGCGGCTGTGAGCTTGCATCCGGGAGATAGTAGGTTCGAATCCCACTATCGGCAGCCCTGAAAATGGTTTTCCGTGGTTTCCCATTTTCACACCAGGTAAATGCTGGGGCTGTACCTTAATTAAGGCCACGGCCGTTTCCTTCCAACTCCTAGGCCTTTCCTATCCCATCGTCGCCATAAGACCTATCTGTGTCGGTGCGACGTAAAGCCCCTAGCAAAAAAAAAAAAAGATTCACACCTTTTAAAATCATATTTTGTGTAAACAAATTTAAAAAATGGCGGTAGGCTGTCACTATTGTAACAGCCGTAGGGTTTTGTGGGTTTCATAGACTTATTCTGCCGAATTCTATCTATTCTTTTAAATTTAAATGACAAAGTTTCACTTGATATTTACAAAGTTGGCAGAACTTCGAAACACGATTTCGTCAGCTTTTTGTTGAATAAAAAGGTATAAGAGTCCTATTATGTAAATTGCAGCCTTCGACGGTGTTCTCTAATGACCATGAATGAGACTGTGGACGAAGATTTTCCCTTTTAAAGCCCCATTGTTCAGTTGAGCGGTGCTCTTCTAATAACGAATGAGAGCTTCGAGTTGAACTTGAGGATTTTGCTTTGTTTTCAGAAGTGTTTATTTTCGTAAAGCCTTCTGAAATATTAGGTCGCAATGGAGCCCCTTAGCTGTCCTCGAAAATATTTTGTGTCTTCACAACATTTCTCTTTCACGAGTAAATTAATTGTAAGGAAGTCACCGACATCAAATGTCAAGCTGCTTTGGTTGATTAGTGGCAGAGTGAAAAGCGAAGAAAATCAAAGCCAAAGGCTCTTCGAAATGTGGAAGGATGAGGCTTTTACTATTCGTAACTGCCTCATTAAATGGGATAGAGCGGTTAACTTTATTCTCGACCGCCTTTGTCCCCATGAATATTAACCTTGTAATAATTTCGTATGCAGCTTGAGTGAACTTTGGTAGACAGGGCTACACGAACGAGTGGGGGTGTAGCAGCTTATGTTACAGATGACTTAAACCAAACCAAACCAAACCCCATGGCTCTACAGCCCTTGAAGGGCCTTGGCCTACCAAGCGACCGCTGCTCAGCTCCAAGGCCTTCAGATTACGAGGTGTCGTGTGGTCAGCACGACGAATCCTCTCGGCCGTTATTCTTGGCTTTCGACACCGGGGCCGCTATCTCACAGTCAGATAGCTCCTCAATTCTAATCACGTAGGCTGAGTGGACCTCGAACCAGCCCTCAGGTACAGGTAAAAATCCCTGACCTGGCCGGGAATCGAACCCGGAGCCTCCGGGTAAGAGGCAGGCACGCTATCCCTGTACCACGGGGCCGGCTACAGATGACTTAGCGAGTAAAGTTATTTTTGCTATTTCTTTATAACGGTATCGATCCTGGTCCTAAGTACGTGTTAGTAGAAATTGAAACCTTTCAGAAAAAATGTTTGGTTGTTGTGATCTACTGTTCACTTAAAGTACCACTTTTTTAATAAATTAGAAAAAAATTCCGTGATCACGCAAGCGAGCACGAACAAGTGATTATAATAGGTTATTTCAGACGCAATCTTTCAAATAGCTAGAAGAGTCAACAATTGTATTCTTTTTTGTTTTTTTACAATTTGCTTTACGTCGCACCGACACAGATGTCTTATGGCGACGATAGGATAGGAAAGGCCTAGTAATTGGAAGGAATCGGCCGTGGCTTTAATTAAGATACAGCCCCGGCATTTGCCCGGTGTGAAAATGGGAAACCACGCAAGGCCATCTTCAGGGCTGCCGGCGGTGGAGTTCGAACCCACTATCTCCCGGATGCAAGTTCACAGCTGCGTGCCTCTAACCGCACGGCAATTTTATGACACGCTTCAATCGTTAAAATGACATATTCTATCCTTGAAAGCTACCCACTGCACCCGGAATTCACAATCATTTTTGGATTTATTGACTACAAACTGTACCCATATAGACTTATAGTATGGGCAACTCTGTGGGCACTCAAAGAGCATCAGCATTAAAAAAAAATTGGCGCTATAAGTGTTCTCTGGCAACTTACAGCATTTATTAAAATCAGTAGACGAAAAAGTTGAGTTACTAAATTCTCTCAAGTAAAAATTATGCCAGGCATAATCCAGAGCGTGCCGTTCAAGTAAAACGTAAACGAGCTTGTTAATTGTAGAAATCGAAGACCTCACTAGATGTGACTGTGTTTCCAGGTATTTTACAAAGCACAAAACTAGGGAGTCCTTCGAAGCGTATGGAATTCTAACAAATAGAGCTACACAGTCAGTCAGAAATGGTAAGGTACATACAATATAGTAAACACAAATTAACATAGTGGTAAAAAATAAATTATATAGTGGTAATACTGAGACAGCATTATCTCTTTACTCTCCGAATACAAATTTAATCACTACTGCAACCCCACCACCAGCATTCAGACAGACCCCAAGACTAAAAGTGCGATCATTTACAACATAATTATCCAAAAGCCTGACTGCAAGGAATTTGTAATGAATACGGCTTCCTTGAATCAAGTCAATCCGAGCTCTACAGCTGCAGTCGCTTAAGTACGGCCAGTATCCAGTAATCGGGAGATAGTAGGTTCGAACCCCACTGTCGGCAGCCCCGAAGATGGCTTTTCATGGTTTCCCATTTTCACACCAGACAAATGCTGGGGTTGTACCTTAATCAAGGCCACGGCTGCTTCCTTCCCACTTCTAGCTCTTTGATTTCCCAGCGTCGCCTCAAGACCTATCTGTGTCGGTGCAACGTAAAACAAATTGTAAAAACAAAAAACACAAAAACAGCACTCCTCTTTCCACCTAGTACACCTCAATTTGCGCCGCCATCATTTTTGTGGTTTTCCTATAACCGCGCAATTTTTACTGGTGCTATTTCAGTATCCAACCAGCCTTCGGGTTGATGTTATGACAGACAGACAGACAGACAGACAGACAGACAGGCTGCTCTGAGAATATAATCTTCAAAATTTGAGTGCAAAGTTCAAGGAGCCAAACCGCGAGGACGAGTACCAAGGCGATAGGTCCCTTCTCTCCGAGTAACCACACTGAAGGGTCTGGATTCCATCAGCTATATGGCTGAATTATGCCTCACGATGCCTCAGCCATCAGGTAATACGAATAATAATAATAAGAAGAAAGGAATTCAAAGTGAAAATAATAAATAAAAGAAAATGTCGACGAAAGGTGAAACCTTGAGGGTGATACGGAAAGTGATTCGAAACGTTGTATATTCACCCGTAATGTTCAAATTTACTATAACGATAATTAATAAATAACACAACTTAAAGAAAGTTTGATTTCATAATTAGACATAAAGTTAAGTGTGTTATTTCATTCTAGGAAGAATTTTATTCATGGCAATAGAACCGTCTGGTGTACTGAGTGATAGAAACTTGAGGGTGTTGTAAATTTGGTCCTTACTTTACAAAAAAAGCTAAAAGATAGTCTGTCTATTTTGTCATGCTCCGTAAATGTTTTAAGGCATATTTATTATTCTACGGGCTCTCAATGGATTCAGCGAGCGCTAGCCATATATTACTGTATAAAATACAAGTGTAGTTCTAGTATTTAACATACGATAAGGTCAATAACGTATTACTGCTGAGTGAAAATTCAGATGTTAGCACTAATACGAGTAGTGGCGATAACATATTCGGGACGCTTAAAGCCAAAAGGAAGACGGATAGCACGCAGACATCCTAGGCTGAACTTCTCGGAGTAAGATATTGTCATCTGCCACTTGTTTTATGCCCTGTTCAAGTCGGATTTTAGGATCGGATATTAGCCCATGCGTTTTGAAGTAGGCGATTACTTCCACACCATGTGGTATATAAACTGGGATAAAGTGTAAGGAATGGAGTAAGGTGTTGAAAGGTAAAAGCTTACCGGAAGATGGATTGAAAAGTGAACCGGGGGAAAAACAATAAAATGCTGTTAATGTTTAAGAACTATATTAAACAACTTTCAACAAATATTCTTAACTTGTTAACAATTGAATTGAACTTCACAACTAGGATGAATATTAAAAATTTTAAAAATAACAGGACAAAGTTCACAGAACCTTAAATTCTTATAGTGAAAAAGAGAATGTTACAAAACAATTGTGAATTAAGTTGATTAAATAACCTTGAAATTCAAATCTTTACATTTTGACACAAAAATAGTCAGACTCATTATTCATAATTTAACTTGAAGTGCTTGAAGAAAGAGTCTTACAAGGCACAGATTAAATTGAATGCAACACAAATATAAATACTGATACTGAGAAAAAGAGCGAAATACTCATTCCCAATGATTTAATATAAGTATACTGATACCTTGAAATTTCTTGAATTGATCAAGACAACACTGTATATTACAAGAAATAAATTCTTAATCATTGAATAGTTAATATTGACTGAAAGTGGTAACAGCTGTAAAGTGGAAATACGTTATTTGTCTTTAATTCTGGCTGTTTCTGGCAGCAGTATAAACAATTTGAGCCACACAAACGAAGTACATTAAAAATCAACTTGCGACGCAAAGTTGAGGTTGATTATGAATCAAAATGCCTTAAGTCACCAGTCAGCTGAAGATTTAATACCGTAGGCTTGGAGAAGAGAACATGTTGATCACAGACTACTGTCTAGGGATCACCATGTTGTGGCCTGCTGATGTCCTAGTCGAGAAACTATCACGTTTTAGGGGTCACCGTGTTGTGGTGCTTTCAAGTCCCGAGACGAAAAGGTTGCGAACTTGTAGTTCCTTGCGGACTTTAAGGCCGAACCTCACAAGTAGAGTTGTAGTTTAAAGCAGCTTCGTGCTTGTTAAAAAGAAGGATGCAAACACGCACTACGTGTCTGTGGTAGACGAAGAGAAGTCTTGGCATTCAGGATAGTCTCAAGTGGGGACGTCAGCTTGCCCCGCAAGCGTGTAGCTGGCGAGATATGAAAAGTCGCTGGCCTGTTTAAGTACATCCAGCCGGGTGGATGACCGCCAGTGAGGGCTACAGCCAAGGTTATGACGAGAATGTCATGGTGTTGACGAGACTCAACGCAGCACGACTTTAGGCCCTACTACTAACATGTTTTCATTCCTCCCCTGAAGGAGGAGGCGGGCCTCTTGGACGGTGACGCCGTCTCTCAGGCCGGGAGGTTTGTTACGGTGAAGGAGATGCTCGGAGAAGGTGAGGGGTTTGGCGGCCGTGGCCTATACGAGCAACTGTCCAGGTATTCGCCTTAGTGCAAGAGAATAGAAAACCACGGAAAACCATTCTCAGGACAGCCGCCCGTTGGGGCCAGCGCTGTCCCGTCTGCCGAATGCAGAGGCGTAGAGCCACGGTAGAGCCGTGGTCAGCTCTCCTCTGCTCGGTTGGTCAGCCAGAGTGCAGAGCTGTTCGACCATGCACCAGCCGTGGCCTCTTACGGGCCGAGTCGCAGCTCGAACTGGTGTTCCCAGTTACACAATTTACAAAAGAGTACACTCTTATTAGTTATTATTACATGTTATTCATTATACCATCGTAAAGTGTCAACGCCCTGTGGAAACTGATATATAAATGAAATGCAATATCAATCTATTATATCTTAATTCTAGTCCTGTGAGAATTTAATCGTTAAAGACCGTGTAATCCTGGCGCTATACTGGTTCAGAAATTAAGATTTATGTTGTCCATCCATTATGAACATCCAATAACCCGTTTGTTCATTGAGTTAAAAGTGAGATAAATGTTCGATATTTTGCGTTTTAATTCTCCTGCTATAATTGTATTTATATCACTGGTTTTCCAGCGAAATGGCCATGATGCTACATAGTTCATGCTCACCACAAAAGGAAAATAAGAACGTTTGTCTATTTCACTTTAATTTCATTGTTACCGTTGAGGGACACAGACATTCTATGACCTATGACTTAGTAAACAAGGCAACGTCAAGTCTAATGGAAAATATAAGTTAAATTTAGAGTAGCTGCTTAACTTATTTTTCCTCTTTGTGGACTTTTCCGCAGTATAATGGAGGCGGAACTTCATTTGAATTCGGCCCAGTTGTACGGCCGGATGCCGTTTCAGCCGCTGAACCTAAGTTGATGGATGTATTCACTATTGCGAGAGTTTTGTATTTTGCTTGTGTGGTATGTTGTACGTAGATGAAGAGAAGTGGTTAAAGCGAAACCCAGTCCCCGAGCCAAAGGAATTAAGAGTACTCCGCTGAAATACTAAATCGGCCAAGAATCAAACCCGGGGACTCCTGAGCTGAAGGCCACAACGCTGACTATTCAGCCAAGGAACCAGAAGATTAGTTTATACAGTACCATAATAATAATAATAATAATAATAATAATAATAATAATAATAATAATAATAATAATAATAATAATTTTCTTTGTTCTTCGAGTTATACTGTACGTGTCGGAAGATTGTAATCGCAGAAAGGTGCCGAATAATACACCCGCTAGACACTCTAACAGCTTTTATTAGGTAATGCTAATTTACTCATATTTATTTTGGAACTGATTAATGCTTTACGGGTCTGCTTAGCTGAGGCGATAAAGGCGATCTGGGTTCAACCGAAAGGACGTGCGTTCGATTCTATGTTAGAAAGTCAAAATATTAACAAGATTTCTACTTCTGTAGGTGCACATTGCCTGAGATTAACTCAGCCTACCACAAAATGAGTACTGGATTAATTTCTGGTGGCGGCAGTTGTACATAGAGATAAGCATTCTATCCCACTTCGTCCCGAGATTATGGATAGTGGAAGCCTTTATCTTCCATTCCCCCAAAAGACTTTCGTGACTTGTACGGAGATGGCTTTGCTTTGATTGTTAATGCTTTGTTCACAAATGTTACGAACAATATTATCTTTAAAAAACCTTATTTCGTTATATGATTCCACTACATTTCTGTTGACCTTGACTTACTGTCCTATGCCTTATATTAATATCACGCACAGCCATTAAATTGACTCTTGCACCTTGAAATCTAGACCACAAATATACCGATATTACAGTTTCCTTGCTGTTCATAATATCTCTGAAAGAGAGATTGAGAGTCACTGTTCTTGGCCCTTCTGAATCGATGCGTCGTTGCTTTCAATTAGCTTCTATTACCTTCTTGACATAATCGGGAGGAGCATAGTCTTTAGCTTCACAATCATTAAATTCTTCGGCGGAAAATGAGATTCGTTGCTTCTTAAAGAGAAAAGTAGGAACGAGATGTGATATACAAGAACCATTAAATAATATATTAGAGACGACGAGAAAAGATTCGTTCACACAATATTCTATAGATTTGATTAATCAGAGCTGTAACTGGTTCAGTTTAGGGACTAAGGTTATCTTAGATTTTTGGCTATCACCTGACGTATGATTGTTTTTTCCTATTTGCTTTACGTCGCACCGACGCAGACAAGTCTTATGGCGACGATGGGGTAGGAAAGGTCTAGGAGTGGGAAAGAATTGGCCATGACCCTAATTAAGGTACAGCCCCAGCATTTACCTAGTGTGAAAATGGGAAGCCACGGAAAACCATATTCATGCTGCCGACAGTTTGGATGCAAGTTCACAGCTGCGTGACCTTAATCGCACGACCAGCTCGCCTGATGATGTATACTTAATAACATGTAACTCTTTAGACATTGTTATAAATAGTATTATTCACGAGCTGTTCCAAATATTTATGAACAAAACTACAATGACTAATGGTCACCAACATCAAGACCGAATAAGGAACGAGAAGAAGACGGAGGACAGTATGTGCTAGGAAATAAATCAACACTATCTCAACATTTTCTTGGCCTGAGTGTACAGATACCATGTGAAAACTAATAACAAAACCATATACATATATAAATAGACGTGTGTGTCCGTATATTTCACATTTTAGAAAAAACCACGCACCACAGACCACTGACGTTTGTGTGCAGTAGTAGTCTGGAGTATTCTATCGTGCACGACAGTGGTTGCATGTCTGAAACTGTGGTGGTGTATGAGATGTGGGGATTGAAAGTGACAGACTGTATATAAAATAGACGCGTGTGTTCGTATACACTGACAGAGCAAATGCAACACCAAGAAGGAGTGGTTCGAAAGGGATGAAAGTTGGGGAAAAAACAGAGACGGCACGGACGAATAATTGATATTTATTTCAAACCGATATGCAGGTTACACAATGCGCACGGCATCGACTCAGTAGGATGTAGGACCACCGCGAGCGGCGATGCACGCAGAAACACGTCGAGGTACAGAGTCAATAAGAGTGCGGATGGTGTCCTGAGGGATGGTTCTCCATTCTCTGTCAACCATTTGCCACAGTTGGTCGTCCGTACGAGGCTGGGGCAGAGTTTGCAAACGGCGTCCAATGAGATCCCACACGTGTTCGATTGGTGAGAGATCCGGAGAGTACGCTGGCCACGGAAGCATCTGTACACTTCGTAGAGCCTGTTGGGAGATGCGAGCAGTGTGTGTGCGGGCATTATCCTGCTGAAACAGAGCATTGGGCAGCCCCTGAAGGTACGGGAGTGCCACCGGCCGCAGCACATGCTGCACGTAGCGGTGGGCATTTAACGTGCCTTGAATACGCACTAAAGGTGACGTGGAATCATACGCAATAGCGCCCCAAACCATGATGCCGCGTTGTCTAGCGGTAGGGCGCTCCACAGTTACTGCCGTATTTGACCTTTCTCCACGCCGACGCCAAACTCGTCTGCGGTGACTATCACTGACAGAACAGAAGCGTGACTCATCGGAGAACACGACGTTCCGCCATTCCCTCATCCAAGTCGCTCTAGCCCGGCACCATGCCAGGCGTGCACGTCTATGCTGTGGAGTCAATGGTAGTCTTCTGAGCGGACGCCGGGAGTGCAGGACGGGACGGGAAATTGTTCTGGTCGATATTGGAACAGCCAGGGTGTCTTGCACATGCTGAAGAATGGCGGTTGACGTGGCGTGCGGGGCTGCCACCGCTTGGCGGCGGATGCGCCGATCCTCGCGTGCTGACGTCACTCGGGCTGCGCCTGGACCCCTCGCACGTGCCACATGTCCCTGCGCCAACCATCTTCGCCACAGGCGCTGCACCGTGGACACATCCCTATGGGTATCGGCTGCGATTTGACGAAGCGACCAACCTGCCCTTCTCAGCCCGATCACCATACCCCTCGTAAAGTCGTCTGTCTGCTGGAAATGCCTCCGTTGACGGCGGCCTGGCATTCTTAGCTATACACGTGTCCTGTGGCACACGACAACACGTTCTACAATGACTGTCGGCTGAGAAATCACGGTACGAAGTGGGCCATTCGCCAACGCCGTGTCCCATTTATCGTTCGCTACGTGCGCAGCACAGCGGCGCATTTCACATCATGAGCATACCTCAGTGACGTCAGTCTACCCTGCAATTGGCATAAAGTTCTGACCACTCCTTCTCGGTGTTGCATTTGCTCTGTCAGTCAGTGTATTTCACCTTGCAGCCACAACTTCCCACCGCAGACCGCTGGTGTTTGTGTGTGGTAGTAACCTCGAGTCTCCCGTTGTGTACTGTGGTGGTTGCGTTTCGGTAGATTTGGTAGTGTGGGAGATGTGGGAGTTAAAAGTGGTCGGCTGTACATATAAATAGACGTGTATGTGTGTCCGTATATTTCGCCTTGCAGCTACAACTATCCACAGGACACCACTGGTGTTTGTGTGTAGTATTAGCCTCGATTCTCCCATTGTAAACTATAGTGGTTGCGTTTCTGTAGCTGTGGTGGTGGGGGAGATTTGGGGCTTAAAGGTGGCTGAACTCGTCATTGAATGTATTCAAATGAGTAAGAATGTACTGGAAGGGTCGGAGGGAGAATATACTCTAGAAGCTGTGATGTGTACTTCTTCGTTTTTATATACCATCTTTGATTCATCTCGTAGGAGTACTGTGATCTCAGTTGCTTAAATACAACTGTGAGAATTTTTTGTAATTCTAGAATGTAAAGCAGATACTTAACTGAAACAGCTTTTTAACAATATCATTGAGGCATAATCCTAACCGACAAAGAAAAAGGAAAATCGGGTTTTACAGCACGAATTCCAGGGATCTCAAATGATTTGTCATTTTGCATCAAACGATTACAGTTTCCAGTGAGAGTAGCTTACAGTACTTATTTATTCATTTAATTTATTTGGGAATCCAAAACAGAGACAGGGACAAGACTGGGGTCAGGAAGCGCATCCGGTCTTAAGCAGAGCTTAACCCACATGAAGTGCCCACATCACGAAATTGGTAAAAAGACCAATAATAATAATAATAATAATAATAATAATAATAATAATAATAATAATAATAATAATAATAATAATAATAATAATTCATATGCCCAGCAAGTTGGTTGTGCAGTTTTGAGTCACGTAGCTGTGAGCTTACACTCGAGAGATAGTTGGTTCGGACCCCACTGTTTGCAGTGGTTTTCACAGCAGTGGAGTAGCACAATGCAAACTTAAAAAATAAATGAAAGAGAAATGAAGTATGACAATCAATAAGGCTTGGGGTCAAACGCTCCACAAAATCATCATCATCATCTGTTTACCCTCCAGGTTCGGCTTTTCCCTCGGACTCAGCGAGGGATCCCACCTCTACCGCCTCAAGGGCAGTGTCCTGGAGCTTCAGACTCTTGGTCGGTGGATACAACTGGGGAGAATGACCAGTACCTCGCCCAGGCGGCCTCACCTGCTATGCTGAACAGGGGCCTTGTGGATGGATGGGAAGATTGGAAGGGATAGACAAGGAAGAGGGAAGGAAGCGGCCGTGGCCTTAAGTTAGGTACCATCCCGGCATTCGCCTGGAGGAGAAGTGGGAAACCACGGAAAACCACTTCGAGGATAGCTGAGGTGGGAATCGAACCCACCTCTACTCAGTTGACCTCCCGAGGCTGAGTGGACCCCGTTCCAGCCCTCGTACCACTTTTCAAATTTTCGTGGCAGAGTCGGGAATCGAACCCGGACCTCCGGGGGTGGCAGCTAATCACGCTAACCACTACACCACAGAGGCGGACTCCACGAAATCGAGGAGTTAATTTGAAGGATTCCTGTTCCACACATGGTCAGCTTAACGTTGCTTACTCCCGTATCGGACAAACAGAAAATCTGTTTATGCATGTGCCAGACAAGACATCAAATGAAGTGTAGAAGAATTTACCTTTATGAAATGGCTTAGAATGTAAGATATTTATGTACCTCGAAAAAATAAAAACAAAAGAAGAAACAGAAAAGAAATGTCTTTTAATGCACGTCTTCCTTATTATATAGGGAAAACCGCACGGATGTACATAAAATCCCAGAGAAACGGGTTGTCTTCAGCTAATAATAATAATAATAATAATAATAATAATAATAATAATAATAATAATAATAATAATAATAAATTGATGTCAGTAGGTAAGAAATTCAACAGAATTGAATGTCAGATTGGTGATACAAAGCTAGAACAGGCAGATAATTTCAAGTATTTAGGGTGTGTGTTCTCCCAGGATGGTAATATAGTAAGTGAGATTTAATCAAGGTGTAGTAAAGCTAATGCAGTGAGCTCGCTGTTGAGATCAGTAGTATTCTGTAAGAAGGAAGTCAGCTCCAGTGTTGCCAACTTATATTTTCAAGATCCGCTAAATACTACAAAAAATCCGCTAAAATTCCGCCAAGAAACCCGATAACAAATAAAAATTAATAATAATAATAATAATAATAATAATAATAATAATAATAATAATAATAATAATAAATGTCTGCACTCACCTGACTTGTGGTACCGGTTTCGACCCTAGTCCAGGTCATCATCAGCCGATTAAAACATGAAAAACAATGCATAGGAAAAAGAAAATAAAAGATCAAGTTCACTCCGGATCAGTAGAAGAGGCGATCTAAAAATGACGGGGTAGACACTGTAAAATTCAGAAGAAGTAAAATCTAAGTCCCGGTACCACTTCTACTTATTACTAAATAAGAATGTAATCACTGCATTTCTTATTCTTTTGTATTGAATAGGTTGAACCTCTTTATGTCAATTTTAACTCTGATACTTTTCAATACGGAAGAATGAAATTGTTATCTTTAAATTCAAGGGGCATCGCAATTTCTGCGAAATCTCTTCATAACGCTGCGTCACCAGAAAACGAACCACAGTTCTCTGTTCTTCTTTGCTTGCTTCCATTTCTACAGCTGGACGAACACACTGCACCAGTCCGCGCACCAACAAGAACATAACCCAACAACTGCGTGCAACTATGAGTTTTTGCTGTGCAGTTCTTCTACCACAGTGATGGCAGTATCCATACGTAACAATAGTGTTGCCACCTTTCGCGCGTAATTTGTGTTATGGCTGGTGTTCGGTTTTTATTTGACTGCCCATACAGTACATGTTACAGAACGAAAATGACGAACTATACGCTAATGAGCTCCAAACCCACAACCTTCCGATTTCACGACTGCTCCACCGATTACGTTACGGTGGCCTATAGGGAAGGGATCTGTTTGTATTTCAAGTATAATGTGTTTGTGAATATTAAGTATTCACTCAAGCTGAGATTTATTTCTGCTAAAAATGCAAACAGCATACGGTATATTCGGCGCATGAGAATTGTTTTTTGTTCCCCCATGTGGTGTAGTGGTTAGTGTGATTAGCTGCGACACCCGGAGGCCCGGGTTCGATTCCCGGCTCTGCCACGAAATTTGAAAAGTGGTACGACGGAAGGAAAGGGGTCCACTCAGCCTCGGGAGGTCAACTTAGTTTTCGACTCCCACCTCAGCTATCCCCGAAGTAGTTTTCCGTGGTTTCCCACTTCTCCTCCAGGCAAATGCCAGGATTGTACCTAACTTAAGGCCACGGCTGCTTCCTTCCTTCTTCCTTATCTATCCCTTCCGATCTTCCCATCCCCCCACAAGGCCCCTGTTTATAGCAGGTGAGGCCGCCAATATCATCATTAACGGTCGTAGGTCATTTATTGATTTATTTTCAAGGATGTAAGCATAAACTCTGTGGTGTAGTGGTAAGTGGTTAGAAAGAAAATATGCATAAGATATGATCTAAATTATATTAAGCTAACTAGCTGTAGAGGGGCTGCCTGGCCGAGGCGGTAAAGGCGTGCTCGGTTCGCCCGGAAGGACGTGGGTTCGAATCCCCGTCAGGAAGTCGTAAAATTTAAGAAACGAGATTTCCACTTCCGGAGGTGCATATGGCCCTGATGTTCGCTCAGCCTACACCAAAAATGAGTACCAGGTTAATTCCTGGAGGCAAAGGCGGCCGGGCTTAGAACTAACCACTCTACCCCATCACGTGCCGCGGTTAACAATGGTGGAAGCCTTTACATTCCACTTTTCCAAGGGCCTTCATGGCCTGTACGGAGGTGACTTTGTCTTAGTTAACTAGCTGTAGACCCGGCGTTGCCCGGCTAGTTTTTGAAAGTTTACCTTTAAGTGAATTTTACAGAATTCATTATTAAGATGTTGATTGATGTTTTATGAACTATTATGTAGTTTTACAGTTATTTAGATGTGTTTGATTTCATGTTTCTGATTATTTAATGTTCGAGTAGAGATTTGAAAGTGAACCCAGGATTTTGGCATGAAATCTAGTGATTATAAATACTAAGCCACCACCTCTCCTTCCCTACCGGCCATAGATATAGATGTACACGATTCCACCTGCCATTGTTAATATCACCAATCAGCCTTGCGATCCCAGAAAGCAGTGGAGTCAACACTACTCTCGGTCATTTTACACTATTTACTTTTAACCCTATCTCAGTCCCCTTCCCAATGGAGGCTGAACGTGCACTTAAACGGTATCTAGATCGTCACAATACATCATGTTGAGAGCTGTTCTGGAACATTCCTACAAACTGTACATCCATGATTTCGGATATTTTTACATTCATTTTCACCCTTTCTCAACGTACATTCTGACTGCGGCTGTAGTGTGATTTAATCGGAATCCAGAGTGTCACAGATGAACTTAGTGACCTCGTTAACAATGGATTCGACATTAATATCAGTACTTTATTTTTATATTTCATCCCTTCCCCTGGGAGTGCTAGGAGTGTCTTACCCTCACAGTATTTTGTCATTTGTGTACCACCGAGCTCAATAGCTGCAGTCGCTTAAGTGCGGCCAGTATCCAGTATTCGGGAGATAGTGTGTTCGAACCCCACTGTCGGCAGCCCTGAAGATGGTTTTCCGTGGTTTCCCATTTTCACACCAGGCAAATGCTGAGGCTGTACCTTAATTAAGGCCGCGGCCGCTTCCTTCCCATTCCTAACCCTTTCCTGTCCTATCGTCGCCATAAGACCTATCTGTGTCGGTGCGACGTAAAGCAACTTGCAAAAAAAAAAAAAAAAAAAAATGTCATTTGTGTACCAAGTTTAGTTGAGAGCTATTTTGGAACATGCACACATACATCCATAATCTGTAATTCTGGAATTTTCTCTTTCACCCTTCTCAACCCTCATGTCGACGGGGACTGAACATGGACATAAGAACCGCATTGGCAATATTCATCTCAGTGACCCCTAAAACTATGGATTTTACATTTAAGATAGGTCGTTGTCTATTATTTCAATAACTCACCCCTTTTTCTGTAATTTTTATAATTGATACCCTCCCCAAGGAGTGCTAGGGTATCTTACTCTCATAATAAGCTTTTCCAGATAGTAAGTCATATCATCATCATCATCATCATCATCATCATCATCATCTGTTTACCCTCCAGGTTCGGTTTTTCCCTCGGACTTAGCGAGGGATCCCACCTCTACCGCCTCAAGGGCAGTGTCCTGGAGCTTTAGACTCTTGGTCGGGGATACAACTGTGGAGTATGACCAGTACCTCGCCCAGGAAGCCTCACCTGCTATGCTGAACAGGGGCCTTGTGAAGGGATGGGAAGATTGGAAGGGATAGGCAAGGAAGAGGGAAGGAAGCGGCCGTGGCCTTAAGTTAGGTACCATCCCGGCATTCGCCTGGAGGAGAAGTGGGAAACCACGGAGAACCACATCGAGGATGGGTGAGGTGGGAATCGAACCCACATCTACTCAGTTGATCTCCCGAGGCTGAGTGGACCCCGTTCCAGTCCTCGTACCACTTTTCAAATTTCGTGGCAGAGCCTGGAGTCGAACCCGGGCCTCCGGGGGTGACAGCTAGTCACGTTAACCACTACACCACAGAGGCGGACTAGTAAGTCATATACGTACCAAATTTTATTGAGAGGTATGCGAGAACACATACACGTCCATAATCTCGGTCATACATTCTTTCTCACCCCCTACTAACTTCCATTCCTATTGGGAATGAACCTTGACTTAAAAGGCACCCAGTTCTTCTCAGCGACCGGGAAAACTATGAATTACACACTCATGTCGGTCGTTTTTGGTTATATTTATAATTCACCCCCTCCCCTAAGGGTTCTAGGGGTATCTTGCCCCCTCAGTGTTTTATAGTAGGTAATACTGGTACCAAGTTTAGTTGGCAGCTATGCTGGAACATACACACATACCTCCATAATCTCGGTCACTTTGGGCATTTTATTTTCTTTACCCCTTCTCACTACAATGCTGATTCGAAATCAACTTGGACTTTCGATATTCAGGGTGTCAATGTTCATCTCAGCGACCTCGAAAACTACGCATTCGACACTTTTCAATTATTTTTATAGCTCACCCTCATCCCGCTAGGGGCGCAACTGTTGTCATAGCCCCTCACGGTTTATCGAAGTCATAAGTGTACCAAGTTTGGTTGAGATCGCTCCAGTAGTCCTGAAAACTATAAATTCGACGCTAATATAGGTCGTTTTTTGTTATATTTCAACCCTTCGCTAGGAGTTCTAGGGACATCTTACCCCCACAGTATTTTTTATAGGTAGTAAGTAATATTTGCACCAAATTCACTGGACAACTATATAGGAACATACACACATACATAAATAATATCGGTCATTTAGATAATTTTATTATTCACCCTTTCTCACCCCCTTTGCCAAAGGAGGATGAACATGAAGTTTAAAAAATCATGAGTGTTACTATTCATCTCAGCGACCCTGAAAGCTATGGATTCGACACAATTTTCGAGTATTTTTATACCTCATCCCCCTCAGCCACGCCCCTAAGGGTGTCTTACCCCATAGTGCTCGTCTCCAGATACGGTAGTAAGTCATAAGCGTACAAAGTTTGGTTGAAATTGCTCCTGTGGATTAGGAGATGCGTCATTTACATACACACATGCATCTATTTTTATAAATAGACCAGTTACAATATCGAACCCTAACGAAACTGTCACGTGCACTTAAATGTTGGGCAGCGGTGAGTTTGTGAGGCTCGGCCGTTAACAGTTTTGTTACTTTGCAGGCAGAAGATCATGACACACTAGCTTCTACGGCGAGGCGTGATAGGGATTTCGTTGGAGTTCTTCCCGAGAGAGCTCCTATTCATCGAGCTCTTCCTCTGTTAAAACAGTCTGCTGCGTATTTTCTTGTTGAGAATGGACCCGGTAGAGCGGAACTTCTTCACCAAATTACGTACCCTATTCCTAAGGGGAGGGATGATGGCAGGGAATTTGCAAATGAATCGAAAGCGGCATCAAACAGAATAGTGCTTCGCTTAACACAACAAAATGAATACACGCTGTTCTAAATCCTTGCCCTGTTTTCATGCAGAAACTACACTATTTCAAAGCTAACACATTGAACAAACTATCAATACCACAGATGTTTAACTAAACTATTGCTTAATCGTTATTGCGTTAGATCATATTAGATCGACATGAAGCAAAATATCTCTCGGCAAATGAGTTATCCTGCCGTGCCATCGCCTTTCCGTGTAGATCCCCGGACACTCGCCCAGAGCTAAAAAAGGGACCTTCTGTATAGCATGGTGGAAGAATTCTAATTCTATCGTTGAAAAAAATCGAATGACGTAGGAAAGGGCAAATACAATTGTAATGAAAATGTATGCCAATATTTGCTTGTATTCATGCACCACTTAACCTATTAAGCAAGACACATGTATTAATGTTGTTTACAATAACAGGCAATGAGTTGCCTAGTTACATGAAAACTTGCATGGAAGTACATCTCGGTCATGGCATGTTGTATTGCTATTTCCAAATAATTGGCAATAAGCTGTCTAGTTGCATGGCCTCCTATCAAAAATGTCACTTCACAAAACATGACGGCGTGTTCCCATCCTGTGATATGCAGTGTGTATCAGTGATGGTGTTGCAAACCCTCAGGGATGATGGAGCACGGCATATGGATCAATTTGAGACAAAGAACTGTATTCCGGAAACGATCGATTCAAAAGTTAAGCAAAATTCTACTCATTTAAGTCCGTTTACCTGCACAAGTTTCATAAGCTGCTCGATTTACAAGAAATGTTGGAAATGGCGCCCTCCTGCGTCCATTCAGTTATGGCATCGTCGCACAAAGTTCTGTCGTGTCCATTCGAATATCCTCGGTGGATACGGCGTTGGTCTACTAATCCCAGTTAACGGGTTCAAACCCGCCTGACGTCGGTTGCTTTTAACAGTGTTTAAAGGTGACAATCCCATGTCGTTGGCATCCGGCACATTAAAGAACTTCTGCGGGACAAAATTCCGACACCCCGGCGTCTGTTAAGAACGGAAGGACGTTAAACGACTTGGAATATCAATCAGTTTTGACTGGAACGTTTCTGAACCACGGTTTCTTGTCTCAAATTATACATCATCAGAAATTCCCACCAGATTTCGTTCAAATCAGTTCCTAAAACGTCTCTGGAATAATAAGAACAAATTGTGAAATTTTCAGCGAAATCTGTCTAGTAGTTCTTGAGTCCATTCGACACACACACACACACACACACACACACACACACACACACACACACACACACACACACACACACACACACACACACACACACACACACACACACAACTCCAGTTCTCAATATTGCTTCTGCAGTTTGAAACCTGTTCCTAGGTGATTCAGTCTCTACTCTTCCAGGTGATAAATGAAAGCTGGTGACCATGCATAGACTTTTCATTGAAATGAAAGCCTAAATATTGACTCGTAGTTCGTTTCCAAAGGACTGTGCAACGTAATTCAGGTTTTGTGGTGAAGTTCTCTGAAGGAAGCTCTTTCTAGATTCGGTCGAGGTTTAACTATCTTATGGTTATACAGCGGATGTCTGGTATCAGTTATCTCTTCATTTATGAAATTACAAACGTTGAATTTCTTCACATATTTCTTCTTGGTAAGGTTTAATGTCGTATTAACACATAGAAGGCTTTCAGCGAAGCTGAATTACGACCTTGGCCTTAATTAAGGAACACCCCCTGCATTTGCCTGATGTGGAAATGGAAAACTACGGAAAACCCTTTTCACTGCTGACGACGGTAGGATTCGAACTCATTATCCACTGAGTACAACCTCACAACTTCGTGACTCAGTACGCACAACCAACTCGTGCTTCGTGTCTCTGTACACTAAATTTGCCACTGTTACTTGTGCCCCAGTTTCTCTTTAATTCCAGTTATTAAAGGGTTGTTCACAGTATTGATACCGTAGCCTGGGATATAGGCCAGTCTTTGGGAGAGTTCCCCTTTATGGAGCTCTTGGTGTGCGAGAAATACCTTATCACTGTCTCAAGACGACCATCTAGTTCCCCCTTGTCAAGCACAATTCACTTGCTTCCTCTTTGTATACAACGCATTTCTTAGTCAGCAGTGCCGTGCTCGGATACATATCTCCCTTGAAACCGTTGTTATGGATGCGCAGTAACGCTTTGTTAGTTCATTGATTATTATTTGCTGACTACAGGATCCACTCCATGGTCTTAGCTAAAGAAAACCAGGTCACATTGACATTATTTCGAGAATTATTGAGCAAACATTGACCCATTCTACAACATTTACTACATAGCATGGCTTTAGTTGTAGAAATACCGAGAGAGTTGCCCGTGCGGTTAGGGGGGTGCTGCTGTGAGCTTGGATTCGGTAGATAGTGGGTTCGAACCCCACTGTCGGTAGCCCTGAAGATGGCTCTTCGTCGTTTCCCATTTTCACACCAGATAAATGCTGGGACTGTACCTTAATTAAGGCCACGGCCGTTTCCTTCCCACTCCCACCTCCAGCCCTTTCCTATCCCATCGTCGCCATAAGACCTACCTGTGTCGGTGCGACGCAAAGCCAATTGTAAAGAAACGGTTGTGGGACTTAATAATAATAATAATAATAATAATAATAATAATAATAATAATAATAATAATAATAATAATAATAATAATAATAATATTGTTTTACTACCCACTAACTACTTGTATGGTTTTCCGGAGACGTAGAGGTGCATGAAGTTTGTACCGCGGGATTTCTTTTACATGCCGGTAAATCTACTGACATAGGGCTGGCGTGTCTGAGCACTTTCGATGTGTTAGTGCGACGTTAAACCACTAGGGATAAAGGTAGGAAAGGTCATTGTGTGAAGATAAGTCGAAATTTAAGAGTATAAATTGGGGCAGATATCATTTTATAGGAAGGGGAATGAGGGAATGAAATAATTTACCAAGGGAAATGTTCAATAAATTTCCAAGTCCTTTGAAGTCCTTTAAGGAAATAGTACATAAACAGTTGATAGGGGATCTGCACCATGCGCGATAGTTCTAAATGCAGATCAATGATTGGATGATTGATTGATTGATTTAATATTAGTTCGTAAGCGGAAACCATTCCATCGGTGATAAGTGTTCATCGTTGAATTTATTCTTAGAATTCAGTAGGATTTGCACGTGCACCGAAGTGCGCGAGACATAACAGGTTGCCATTCCTCTCGTACTGCAGTTATCACTCACTTTTAAACATTTATTGAACTGGCTACTAAAGTGTCTCCATTTCAGCCGAAGTCAAACTTTTATTGCGGGGCGCTGTAATGGAAACCCAGCGGGATAATCCCTCTCTTCTGCCTCCATCCGTATTAGTTTTTCTGATTAGTGTTAAGATGGGATGGCCATAACTATTCTACTTCCTCCCTGAAACAATCATCACTATCACCACCATGATTATCAGTCACTCCCACATTGTCTAAGTTAGTGATCAAACAGAGGTAACTTCACGAAAGTAAGAAATTTGACCTAGCCAATAATCGAAGATCTTTCCAGAGACGGATCTGGGCCAGTTATATTCATATTCTGATGGTTTCCTCAATCCATCATCCCTTTTGGTCGAAGATAATAATAATAATAATAATAATAATAATAATAATAATAATAATAATAATAATAATAATAATGTCCCTTCTATGTCAGGAAATAATGTCCCTCATTTTACGACAAAGAATAATGAAACTTATATTTGGTCTGTTGCACTGTATTGTGCTGTGATCTGGACGTTAACCAAGAGTGATCATATTAAGATGCTAGAAGCCTTTGAGATGTGGTGTTGGCGTTGGGTGCAAAGGATAAGTTGGATGGAGAAGAAGACCAATACCGAGGTACTCAACATTGTCCAAGAAAAGACACAGCTGCCGAGTCAGATTAGGAAGAGACAACTTTCTTGTATTTAACGTAGGCTTCGACATAGGAATGTGTTGATGGAAATTTTATAATAATGTTATTTTCTTTATGTCCCATTAACTACTTTTACGGTTTTCGCAGACGCTGAGGTGCCGGAATTTAGTCCCGCAGGAGTTCTTTTACGTGCCAGTGAATCTACCGACACGAGGCTGACGTATTTGAGCACCTTCAAATACCACCGGACTGAGCCAGGATCGTACCTGCCAAGTTGGGGTCAGAAGGTAAGCGCCTTAGCCGTCTGAGCCACTCAGCCCGGCGATGGAAATTTTGGAAAGTAAAATACGAGGGAAATGTCCTTGTGGAAGACTAAGAAAGAGATTCATGATGACATTTCTTTTGAACTCAGGATGCAGGAGCTATGCAGACGCAAAGCATACTGCACAGGATCGACCCAGTTGGAGAAGACTCATCGCAGGGTCAAACCAGACTTTAGACTGAATTACTCAAATAATAATAATAATAATAATAATAATAATAATAATAATAATAATAATAATAATAATAATAATAATAATAATAATAATAATAATAATAATATTGTTATTGGTTTTACGTCCCACAAACTATTTTTCTGGTTTTCGGAGTTCTAAGGTGGCGGAATTTGTCCGACAGGAGTTCTTTTATGTGCCAGTAAATGCTGGCGAAGATATTTAATTTTGAGGGCTTGATGAGAAACTAACATAACTACATAAAAATTATACGTTAAGGAAAAGGATTAGCTCTGAATGCTGGCCAGCTACAGTCAAGCACGAACGAGCACTTCATGTCATGGAGGTGCTCGTCGCTTGGCCTGACCAGTTAGATCATGTCACACACATAGACATCCGGAAAATCACGGGAGTTGCCCCGATTGTAGTCAAGATGCGTCAGACCCGACTTCCGTGGTATGGGCAAGTAATGCGTAGAGAAGGTACATGTGTTGTAAGGACCGCATTTCCCATCACGCCATCTGCAAATCGGCCACGTGGTCGACCCAAGAAACGCTGGCTTGATCGCCTTCAAGAGGACACGAACTCTGTTTTTCTTGTTCCAGACGATGCACACAATGGAACCAGGTGGAGAATGGCTTGCAAAACGGTGGACCCTGCTCCATTGTGGGACAAAAGATGCATTCTTCTACTTGGTGACAAAAGATCAATTCACAACAGTCTTCTGTATAATGGTTAAGCAAAATTGTGAAGTACCCGATGCAGACTGGTTTGAAATAAATGGAATATCTGTATCCAATAAAGAAAAAGTTATGAACGAATTTTGAACTGCTCCCTAGGGTGCTGCTATCGTTGAACGCTAAGCATAGAAATAAGCTTAATATTCCACATGTCTCCAGGAATTACTTTCCGGGAAGCACTGCCTGAGAAGAAACAAATGTTATGATGTGGGGAGAACGTTGTATCATACTTGGTGTACTCTTTTAAGAATATATCCGTGAAACTGATATGCAACACACGAAACAGACCATGGAAAGTGTACGAAGTGTGTTTTAGGCTGAAGCCTAAATGAAGCTCCGCACACCACGTAAATTGTATTAGTAGTCACTGAACGTTGTTGTTTTTAGATTTGATGGTATGTTGGAGTGTTGGAAACTGAAAAATATTCTGTAAAATTCAGTACGGTTATTCGTAACACTTCGTTGACAGTTATCCCGATTATCTCAGGGGACGTTTTCGCCAGATTACTGTTCTTAAGCGAATATTAGGCTACAGTTTTAATGATTTAATGACCAGAGGTGTAGAATTAAACGAGATCTCACATTTAGTTTGAAATACGGGATTGTGAAGGCGTTCAGTTAATTCACAGAGGCTTCCGAACTGAACGGGATAATGAATGAATGAATGAATGAATGAATGAATGAATGAATGAATGAATCAATGAATGAATGAATCAATGAATCAATCAATCAATGAATCAATCAATCAATCAATCAATCATTGATCTGCGTTTAAAACTCTCGCTCAGGTGGCAGATTCCTAGCCGGTTGTTTACCTAGTCTCCACTTAAATAATTTCAAATAAGTGTCTTAAGAAGACCGGGGTCCGGCCACACATGGGCCACAACAATGAGGGAAGGCTGCCGAATTCGCTGCATGACTGTAGTGGATCGTATTGCATCTGCAGCAGCCATTAGATTTTCAGCTGGCCCCAGAGTAACACAGAAGACTGTAGCAAATTGATTACGTGAAGACCAGCTCCGAGCCAGACGTTCTGTAGCGTTCATGCCACTAACTCCGAATCACTGCCATCTGCGTCTCCAGTGGTTTCAAGCTAGAGCTCATTGGAGGACGGTGTGGTTTCAAGCTAGAGCTCATTGGAGGACGGTGTGGAGATCTGATGTGTTCTCAGATGAGAGCCATTTCTGTCTTTTGCCACTGGTATGGCCGTAGGTTGGTAAGGAGGAGTCAGGTGAGCACTTGGGAAAAAGCTGTTTACGGGGTCGACTTACTGATTCTACAGCAAGAGTTATGGTGTGGGGAGCGATTTTCTTTGACAGCAGGAGCACTCTCGTCATTATCTCCAGAACTTCGACAGCGGATTTGTACGTCAGACTGGTGATTGGACCGGTTGTGCTGCCATGCATTCGCAGTATATAAAGGAGTGTTTTCCATGACGATAACGCTCATCCTGTTACCGCTGCTGTCACCAACGTGCTCTACAGAGTACTGACCAGTTGCCTTGGCCTGTGAGATTACTATACTTTTCCCCCATTGAGCACGTATGTGTCATAATGAGACGACCAATCCGGCGTCATTCAGTACCACCATTAACCGTTGCTGACTTAACTGACACAGCACAACAGGTGCGACACTCCATCCCACAAATTGACATACCACATCTGCACGACACAATGCATGCACGTTTGCAAGATTGCATTCAAAATCTTTCGACTGCAGTGGTTGTTAATGTATCTCTGTCATATGTCTTCTCAGGCATACTTGAACCTGTGACCTGGAAACTTTAATCAAATAAATAATGTTACCTAGGCAATTGTTTCACCTAAATTATATTCCTCTAAACTAACGTCTTCTTGATGTTGGGATTTCATTTCCGCCAGTGTATCTATAAAACTGATTCGCCTGTTCACTAAGTCTAATTCACATTCATTTGGATCTTTGGAATGAAGTTCATCATCATCATAATCATAATCATCCTCATCCAGGCAGATAATAGGCCAACTGGCCTGTTATCGTCTCGACCCATCTATTAGTTGGGCGCTCAGTGAGCGAATTCCTATGGACTAACATCGTAAGATCTATTTCGGAATTCGTTCCCCTGCCATACTGTTTACATGATCGTTGCAGTTCTTTTGGTATCTTCTTATTCATTTCAACACGGGTTTCGGCTAAAGACAATTGAGGTATAGAGATATTAGTACGCATGGTTCTAATACATTTGCAATGTGTTATTGATATTTGTATTGCTGTAACATGATAGGCTGTAGCCTATGTATTTGAATTAAGTATAATTTTACAGGAAACTGGTTCCTTGCCTTTTAAATGAACTGTTTACTTTTTCAACTGATATGGTGAAGGAAGATAAAACGTAAATATAAGTTGACCATTAGCGACATACAGCAATTAAAAGTTTGTTAGTTTGTCTATAAATCTGAATTAATTGGTTGTAACTGTTTACCCTGTGATTATATTGAAAATCCTTTGATAAGAGATGAAAAGGATTTATGTGCTTTTAGTTAATGATGTTGAAGTTTCTTCTCTTGGGAGCAGGGTTTTTCAAAAGTGATTTTTATTTGCAGATTCACAAATACCTCTCCTTTCAATTTAAAATCGCTTTGCTTATGTAATTAATCCGATATCTCTACATTTTTCATAATGAGAATCTGACCCAGTTTTACGGCCGGATGTACTACTATCGTCAGCCCTATGTGGTGTGATGTAGCCTATTAAACTACTGCATGTTTCTGTGGTGGGTTTTATGTAATGAAGAGGCGTGCACTGTGAAAACTCGAAGACCCATTCTTCAACTTAAGAAATGAACTAGAAGAGCTAAAAATCTACAGGCTACTCAAGAATCGAACCTGGCACCATATGTTACGAAGGATACTACACTTATCATACAGCTAACGAATGGAATTGTTAATAAATAAATACATACCCAAAAATAAATAAAAAGAAACCAAATCGTCCAAAGGCCATGGACAATACAGATCAAGAAAGGCCAAAATTAAACTAAAATCACTCCGACCGAAATACACAATAGGGACTTATAAACCTATTAAAACCTCGTAAAATCGCCGACTTAACTAACATTAACCGCAGTCCGAATGAGTTGACCGTGTGGTTATTGCCATGTAGCTGTGAGTTTATATTCGCGAGATGGTGGGTTCGAATCCCACTGTCGGCAGCCCTGAAGATAGTTTTCTTTTGTTTCCCATTCTCACATCAGGCAAATGCTGGGGATGTTCCTTAATTAAGGCTACCGCCGCTTTCTTCCCTTCCCCATCATTGCGTCACCGAAAACCTTCAATGTGTTATTGCGACATTAAACCAGTAGCAGAAAAGAAAAAAAGAGCACTAACCACTACGCGAACATCAAGCCAATGGCATCAAGAAAGGAGAGACGCACATGAAGCTAGAATGGAAGCGTACTGGGTTCGATGACACATCCAAGAGAGTTGGAAACCACGTGGTCTGCAAGCCTCTGTGAATTATAACCATATTCACAATCCTTTGTTTACGAATAGAAATATAATATAATATAATATAATATCACCGTAATGAGCCAGGATCGAACTGCCAAGTTGGGGTCAGTAGGTCAGCACCTCAACCGTCTGAGTCACTCAGCCCGGCCATCCTGCCCTTCATTCCACTTGTCTGTACTGGCAATCATTATGCAGCAACAAACAAACCGACCTGCACGGATCCCATTCCTTGGCACTGCTCAAGTTGGGCGACGCTATGACATCGTCGAGAAGTCGAGGGGACCAGTAGTGAGCAAACTTCTTGTGCTTGAGTCTTCGTGCCTAAATGATATAAAAGTCCACGTTGTTTCTTTAGCAATTTGATTTATTCTTTCCGTTATTGTATTATTTCTTTTCTTCAATGTATATTATTTCTTTAGTTACATTTCTTCTTCTACTAATTTTCTAAAATCTTTCCGGGATCGTGGGTGTGAATTGATTTGGACCAGTTTTACGGTCGAATGCCTTCCGTGACGCCAACCCAATGTTGAGGGATGTATTCCCTACTGCATGTTTCTGTGGTATGCTGTGCGTATGAAGATGAGTGTTAGAACAAACACAAACATCCAGTGCCCAAACAAGAGGAATAATCATACGCGATTATGATCCATGATCTTTTTCCTTTTTTTTCTAGTTGCTTTACGTCGCACCGACACAGATAGGTCTTATGACGAAGATAGGATAGGAAAAGCCTAGGAGTTGGAAGGAAGTGGCCGTGGCCTTAATTAAGGTACAGCTCCAGCATTTGCCCGGTGTGAAAATGGGAAATCACGGAAAGCCATCTTCAGGGCTGCCGACAGTGGGATTGGAACCTACTCTCTCCCGGATGCAAGCTCACAGCCGCGCGCCTCTAACCGCACAGCCAACTCGCTCGGTGATCCATGATCTAACCGGGATCGAACCCGAGACCCTCTGGACAGAAAGTATATGTGCTGACTAGTCAACCAAACGGTCGCACCTTCCTGATCTCTTGCCAGATATTTCTATGGTCGCTGAAACCACCCAGACTCAGGGGTTTAAAGCCGGATGCTTTTTCTAACGTCACATGTATTTTGAGATCCACGCAAGGTAGACCAGGATTCAAACTGTCTGTTCTGTCTCCTTCATTACTAAGTCTCGAGTTGTTGTAGGTTCTATTCACCTGGATCAGGCTCGGAATATGTCGGGGACCGTGCGATTGTTGAACAGACATTTCCACGTTAAAAGTTCTTACGCATAGGCTTCCTCCGATAATCAACAACAGCAGGATGTATACTGTTATACGTTTGGTTATACGCCTTCAAAATAGTTTGTATTGGATAGAACAACATGATCGTCAGAATATTGGAGGTTGAAAAAACTTTGTTCTGGACTCGCAATCTGCTGGGTAAAGATGAAATTCCCTCAAACTTTACCTTTTGTAAATCAACACATTTTTCTTCCAATTACTTCACGAGAAAAATTGTCAAATATTGTCAAGGATTTTTCAACATTGTTGAAGATTTGACGAGATATGAAAAGATTTGGAAAGTTTTAAAGCATTTTGTTTTATACTGGAGGAAAGGCAAGCAGCAGTTTTGGTTCTTGGACTAGCGGTGGAATATATTCTTCAACAAAGGAGAAACGCGCAATAAAGCTTAATTTACATACATGGGGAATACTTTCAACATATTTTTTGCGATGTATTTACTGCCAAAATAGCATTTGCAGATGTTATGATATATTACCTTTACTCACATGAATTGAATAAAAAATTATAGCAATGCAACAGAAATTCGTATCTTATTACATGAAAACATATTAGGTATTCCAAAATAATAAAAATATGTGAATATCGTCCTAAATCGAACATTACTGATCGTATTTAGGCCTACGTATAGGTTACCGTACTGTAATAAACTTAAAAGCTGTCCACTTCCTAAAGATATTTCTCTAGCAATCTTTTCAAACGCTGCCGTTTTCTTCATTTTATTGTGGTACTTCAGGGAGCCCACTAAATATAGGCAGTGAAGTGCCTCATAGACGGTAGTTAATAACACACAACATCCCTCAGATATGCAGACAACGCCATTTTTGTTCTTTTGATCCCCACCAATCCGAGCGTGCCTAGCGGTCTAGCGTATTCTCATTCCATTGGTTAGTTGTGTCAAAGACTAGGCAATTATTTGACAAGTTAGACCAAGTTCTAATTAACTTTAAAACATTTGAAGACTTCTCAAGACTTCTCAAGAATTGCAAAAGATTTGACAAGTAAACTTACGAAGTCTTGAAAATTCTTGTGACAAAAATTTGATGGTGTGCAAAGAAGCATTACGCTATTAGGATAGAGAGAGCACGAATTTGACCCAGAAAGGAAGACTAGGAAATGAAAACAGAGCCACAATCACCCGGAGTTCCGAGTTCACTAAAAAAATTCATATCTCGATAGTGCCCGGTAGTTGGGATGGTTCTAGTTTAATTAGTTTGAATGAGTTAACCTTAATAATCATAATAATAATAATAATAATAATAATAATAATAATAATAATAATAATAATAATAATAATAATGCGACCTGTTGGGGGTGTGATAGGCGTCATTCAGTTGGAATTAATTATTGAGGAATATATATTTCATTTTCAGAAGCAAGAATATCTTACTTTACATATTGTAAGTACAGACCAGGCCGAGATGGTATTGTGCAACCTGCCACAGACTGTTGTCTCCACTAAGATTAAGAAATACAATGGCTAGCAGAATTACAATTCTCAGAAATTGTGACGAAGGGGAAGAGTAAGGCAGGAGTTATTTCTAAGTCAGTGGAAAGGTTTCAGGCCCGGGGGCGAAATTATAGTGCGACACAACGGATGAGGCCGTGTGCAGAGTTCCTATAAATGACGTCAGGGAATCTCCAAGGTACTAGCGAGAGCTGAACGCAAAGTTGGTGCTTTCAGAAAAAATATGAAACTTCTCAGTCCCGCGTGAGCTTGGGCCAATCGTAAAATTCATAGACCAGAAGCGGGTACGACAACTTCGTATTGTAAGAAGCACTGTCAACGTTAACTCCACGGATTAAATTTATAGAAGGAAGTGATATAAAAATTCGAGATAAGGAAAAATTTCGAAGCCTAACCATAAAATAAAAGTTGTTGAAAGTTATTGATTGAGGGAAATTGACTGGAGAAATTCTGAGAATTCATGGACGCTATCCGTTGATTAGCTGCAGGCAAAAGACAAAAGGGCGCGAAATCCCAGCCTGGGATACAGGAGCTAAATTCACGATTATATCAATTACCGGCGAAAAATATTATTTGAGACTTGACATAGAGGCTAATATAACATAATTACATCAGTGGATCCCAAGTTTAAGCCACTGGCTGGGCCGCAAATAGTGGTATGAGGATATTGGAACTGCGTGCCCTAAGATGACCTCCCATGAGCTCGGAGGAGAGAGGAGTCGAATATAAATACATGGTGGTGGAGAAGGAAGTATATTACTTGTGATAAATTGTTCGTGCTGTTACTACGCCAGTTCGTGTGTGTAGTCACTCGTGGAATATTGTTTGAGGTATTATAATGTTACGTAGCACAGTGAACCATGTCGTGAAAGAGTCCGGTATACCAGCAGGAGTTCGAATATATACAGAATTCTGTAAATCAGCACCCACAGATAGGAGTGTGAGGTTCGGTATCAAGAATAGGAAGTACGTTACGTGAGAACGGTCGTGAGTGTTCGACGGAATTTCACTAAGTAAACAGTCAATTATTAACTGATACCTGGTACGCGAACGTGAGACGGGAAATTTCGAGTGCGCGCCGGGGCGTTGAGAGCGATACCGAGATATCACATGTTCCTAGTGTCCGGGGAAGGAACGAATAATGTATATTTGTATTAAGTGGGCTAGATAAAAAGCCAAGAGTGTATAGTTTATGTGTTAAATTTAGAGTGGAAGATATTCCATGTGCAAAAGTTATTTTTTATAAGATTTAAAATGTGTGATATTAAAAAGTGTCAACGATTTCCTCATCAAGCTGGCATGAATACCAGTAGGATACAGTGCTAAACATAGGTGAGAGCTATGCTCCTCGTCCGGTTTAGCAAACTACAGGCTGAGATGACTACCCCTTAATATATATTTGTAGATTGCTATCGTTATCCGAGGAATTCATATTCTTTCATTATGGTAACTTGATTGTGAAACGAAATGTTTCCGGCTCGTATAAATTCAGAGATAGATAGACAAAGGGACAAATTAATATGTACATAATTAGATCAAGCACTCGTCATAATTATGAGTATTTAATAGAGTAGGATTGATTTGTTTATTCAAGTGATTGAATTGTTTGAAATTATATGGAGCACGTTTCACGTTTCACCTGAAGATAAGATTAATATTCATTGTAGAAGTGCTCAAATGGGGTTTTCAGTTATCGGAAACTTTATAGATATTAAGTCATGTTTAATTTTTTGGCTAGTTGTTTTACGTCGTACCGACACGATGGGACAGGAAAGGGCTAGGAGTGGGAAGGAAGCGGCCGTGGCCTTAAAGAAGGTACAGCCCCAGCATTTGCTGGTGTGAAAATGGGAAACCACGGAAAACCATTTTCAGGGCTGCCGACAGTGGGGTTTGAACCTACTATCTCCCGAATACTGGATACTGGCCGCACTTAAGCGACTGCAGCGATCGAGCTCGGTCAGGCATGTTGTAAGATTATCCAGAGGTAAAGGGTTGCCAAGTGATTTTAATTGTTGTGGGACGGAATGAAGTCCATTGAATGTCTGTAAATATCGATGATTATTTGTGTCGCGATGTTTCGCCAGTGGACAGAAATATAATAATCAGTAGAAGTATCGGAGTGATAAATGAACATGGGTAATGTGTAAATGCGTGTTTATAGTAATGCTTTGTGAATAATGGCAAGGGCCTAAGTGGATGGAAAGATTGCAAGTTATAGTAATTTCAATGCCGAGATAAGATATGGCGTTTAAGACTTTAATTCAGGCAGTAAATTTGATTTTAACCTTAATTGTTTATTTAACGTTTTGGACTCCATAATATACATATTTGTTTAGAAGTGATACAGGTCATGATATGTTGAAAGCCCAGAGTGGTTTGAGCCCATTTTTGAGATCGGAAGTCGTGCGGGACGAAAATCCGGCATGAGGTGAGAATATAGCCGTACTGTTTTTGATGGTAAAATAGATAAATCTCGATGCCTACGTCGACATAATATGCCGATTCGGAGTCATGAGTGGCAGGAGGCCACGCACCGAAGATTAATGAATGAATTAAATGTTTGAAGAGTTCCAGTGGGATAAATGGACTTCAAAAAAATGGACTTGCAGAGATAGCATGTATTTGCTCAACTGCGAGGTGCCATGGGATTTGAGATTTGTCTTGGGAGGACATTGTGTTCCCATAAATTAACGACAGTACGAAAATAAGGTTGCGGATTCGGATACCGTTATTATGTCCCGAGCGATATGAAATCGGATCTGGGTGGTTCATATTTGGGAGTTAACATATGTGACTAAGTTCTAAAGATTGAAGTTAAAATATAAATTTTCGAAATAATAATAATGATAATCATCATAATCCAAGTAAATCACGTCTTAATTGATTAAGTGCCAAACTAGATCGGAATTGTAAAAGGCGTTATGCGTTAAACATAATAATAGTTAACTGCCACGGAACAATTAAAATTAAAATATAGAATGTTCAAACTAATAATAATAGTGTGAAGAGGAATAAGAAGAATTTGTTATATTATTTTTGAGAATAATAATAGTCCTAGGAATTGAAATTAAAATATAGAATTTTCAAATTAATAATAATAATTATTATAATAATTTGAAGAAGAAGAAGAAGAATTGATTAATATTGAGAATAATAAGAATGGTGAAAAATGAAATTGAAACATTGAATCAGTGATGATTACGGGTTACGATCATCATGATCTCTAATAATAATAATAATAATAATAATAATAATAATAATAATAATAATAATAATTAAAAAATATTTTTTATGATTTCGGATTATGATGTTGTATGATACTAGGGAAGTCAGCTGGGTAAATAACGTAATAATGTCACGTTGTAAATAATAAGTTAAGTTTGTTATTTGTAAAGTGATGGCAAATCCCTACATCTGGACCATTAGGTTAGAGTCGCTTTGTCGTTTCCTTTAGTTAACGATTAGCATATCTTGGTTAGGAACCCGGGGAGAGGTTTGTAGTATCCCGGGATGGTCTCATCTCAATAAAAGTGGAGACGATGACATGATTGATGTGATCATGCCCACTTGGCGAACAGGTACATGGTCCATGACCATCAATGGTCATTGTGATAAAAAGGGTCGAACTGACACCTTCAGAAATCAACGGTTGCACCACCCAAATGGATGGGTGGTCAAAAGTGTAAAATATGATGTAAATGTTTTAGGAATGATTTGCCAAATAACCGGCAAATTAAGGGTCAACGAATTTTGTTGTGTGTAAATTTTTTATAACTAAAATAAAATGCTCCTTTAGCATTTGCAAGGAAACAGTTCCAGGTTCTTGTTCTTGTAGCATAGTAAACCCTTGGTGACCGTTTAAATATCCGTCCCCATTCCTAGGACGGAGCTTTCATATTTTTCCCTTTGATCTGATTTAATATATTTGTATGTGTTTTTATGAGCCTTAAAGTCGGTGATTAGAGTGTCCCGTTCAACCCTGTAGTACTAATTGGAAGACACCCATACATTTAATTGGAGATCTTATATCTTCATATGTTTTTATTGTTTATTAGTTGCGATAGATTCGGACCGTAACACCCCCCTGAGATAAATGCTGGTTGGGACTCAGGCTTTGAGCCGGTACATAAAGACAACACGACCCAACTGAACACCAAATATGGAATAATAAACAATGTGCATAAGTTTAAATACCTTGGTGAGTGGATCCAATAAAACGGACTAGAAACAGAGGCCTTAGCATCCAGAGCAAAGAAAACCATGGATGTAACTTTCCAGATTACCCGAAACATATATAACAAAAGGTGCTTTTCTCTGCTGAATACCAAAGTTCAACCTTTTAAACACTCATCATGCCGGTATCTCTCTATGAGCCAGAACGTCTTATCATCTCTCAGAAATTTGCGTTCGCTAAGTTAGAGCAAAAAGAGAGAAAGATTATCCACAACATTTTTGGTCCAAACTACAAAAAAGGAACGTACATAAGAAAATACAGACAAGAAATTTACTCTAAGATAGAGAAGATCACGGTCACAATGCACAAAAGCAGGGCTCACTTCTACGGTCACCTATGACGGACGGATGACTCTCGATGGACAAAACGCATTTTTAGCAGTTTTGACTCAAAACCAAAAACTACATTTCCCTGGTACGTCAACGTCAAGAAAGACCTCGAAGAAATGGGCCTACGACCAGGTGACGCGCACAAAATGAGGTCTTTTCAAAACACGCATTTTGGCTTTTTGGGACTTTTCGGGATGTGCAGTGACAATTGGTGCAAAGTGTTCGGATGAACGCCGTGATCGACACAGTAAGCTAATGTAAACCTACTAGATCAATCAAAAACTGAGAAAAATGAGAACGTTTAGTGAAGCTTACCGTGGTTCTTAGTTGGCCGATTAGCGAATGATACATAAATGAATGAATGGATGAATAAATGAATGAATGAGTAAATAAATAAATAAATAAATAAATAAATACATGAATAATATTAATTTTGTCTCGCACGAGTTCTTTTACGTATCGGTATCGACAACTGGCTGACGGATTTGAGTACGAGCGGACTCAGCTGATATCAAACACGTCAACTTGAGCTCAGAAAGGCAGCGCTCTACCTACCAAGTATAATTCCTGTGAGAGTCAGCAACAACAACAACAAAAACAATGCATACTATAATAATAATTTAATTGGCTTTACGTCCGAGTGACTCTTCTTACGGTTTAAAGAGCATGCTAGAATGTTTACGCCACTGGAGTTGTTTTACGTTCTTCAAAATTTACCGAGAAGCGGCTGGTGTATTTTCATCGCCTTCAAATTACCATCGGGCATTGCCGGCATTGAACCCACCAACCTACTCTCGTGGAAAAAGAGTATAGACAGCCGAGTTAATACATTAATAAAAATGTATCCTTTGTCCCAAATGAAAACAAGCTCTACCAAAATTCAGCTTATTTTATTCTACGTTTAATTATGTAGAGTAGAAATTTTATCGTACCCAGTTAAAATTTTATCGCAGATTGAGAAAGAAAGTGCCAGTAATATGTCCATTTCAAACGGAGAGCTCACTTTGAAAGTTCATAATTTTAAAATTATTGATCTGATGGTTAATAAACTTTAATGCGACTTAAAAGAAATTATTGACATGTGTACCAATTTGTAATTTCAACTGATATTTGAGAAAGCAATTCTTGTAAATTTTGTTAAACAACTTTTCCTCATTACTGGGTGATCATAGCCGAAGAAAAATCTGCTTGTTATGAAGCTCACGAGAATGTCAGGTTAAAATTAAAACTGATTTTTTCCTGCACGCAATTGTTGATTTTATATTGATTGAAATTTAATTGGTGGTTGTGTGAGAAGAAAGCAGCTTATCGGCCGAGTGGTCTTGCGCAGTTGGCTTATTTGCCACGCCAGCTGACTCGGCCACTGCTCTGTATCAGTTCTGAGTCATGTAGAGCTACTTCGCAATGAATGTGTTTGTGGTGTGAAAAAGATGACGGAGAGTGGTATTTGGCCCCCATTGATATAAAGAGTAAAGGATTTTTTAGCACCGCACAGAATTACGCGCGCGTTATGCCAGTTCGCTGTGGAGGGAATTCTACTGTGCTCGGCGCGTTCAGCTGACCGGAGTTGTTAGCGACAGCGTAATCTGTACCCTCTTATTAAAGTTCAAGTAGAAATGAGACATTTTGAAGAAAGAATTACTTCTTCTCTGCATCTAAGGAAAGTAAGTTTCCAAATAATTCTGCGAAAGAGCAGTAAGAAAACGAAGAGGTCCTTCTCATAAGCCAGAAGTTACGGCGAAATACGAGATATACTACGTAATTCTATCGTTATATATCGAGCGCTAGTCCAATAAAGGTTTTAAACAACTGACGAAATAACACACATCCACTTATTGTACATCAGGGAACGCCCGATTGTTCTTCAAAATGGCAACGCCGCTAGGGTTTTCACGGCCAAGTGCATTGTTCACGGTGGCCAGTACGCTGTTTTCTTCTCACACAACCACCCATTGAAATATAAATCAATATAGAATCAACAATTTCATGCAGGCAAAATCAGTGTTAATTTTAGCTTGACATTCTCGCGAGCTTCCTAACAAGCCGAATTCCTTACGGTTATGATCACCCAGTAATGAGAAAAGTTGTTTCACAAAATTTACAAGGACCTTTTTCACAAATATCAGATGATATTGAATTTTGATACATACATCAACAATAAGTTACTTTAAGACGTGTTGAAATTTGGTAATGATGAGATCAATACTTCTAAGGTTATGAATTTTCAGTTCGAGCGCTCCGTTGGAAATGGAAAAAAATACCTGCACTTTTCTGTTCAACCTTAGTTAAAATTTTGACTGGTGCAGTACAAATTGCTACTCCACATAATTAAACTTACAATAAAATAAGCTAAATTTTTATGTAGCTCGTTTCTATGTGGGAAAAATAATAAACTTTTTATAACTGTGTTTACTCGGGTGTCAATACTTTTTTCCATGACAGCACTCTTCCCTTGATCAACTCAGTCCTGTAATCATTAAGAGCTGTCCGTTAAGAAACGATTGTCGAAGGCGGTATGTGTCAAGAGAACCTTTACTGGCATTCACAGTGAGTTCCTCATTTATCGCATTAGTAGTCTGAGTGAAGAGGGCTTAGTAAATTGCAAGGGAGAGGCAAACAGTCAGCTACTGAGGGATCAAAAGATTACAATCCTCGCGGCAATTGAGGGCCAATCTGTTTAGAGTTGGTACCGGCATCCGTCTGGTAAGCTAACTGAATACGCTGAGATCTGCTTACAGCGCAACTCCCAGTCGTGGACTACTTAAAAATAAATAATAATTTCGTGTGGCTATTTCTAGCCGAGTGCAGCCCTTGTAAGGCAGACCCTCCGATGAGGGTGGGCGGCATCTGCCATTTGTAGGTAACTGCGTGTTATTGTAGTGGAGGACAGTGTTATGTGTGGTGTGTGAGTTGCAGGGATGTTGGGGACAGCACAAACATCCAGGCCCCGGGCCATTGGAATTAACCAATTAAGGATAAAATCCCCGACCCGGCCGGGAATCGAACCCGGGACCCTCTGAACCGAAGGCCAGTACGCTGACCATTCAACCAACGAGTCGGACTACTTAAAAATATACAGACGCAGGGTTTATCTGCTGTGAAAATGCAAAACCACGGGAAATAAACTTCAGGGTTCCCGACGAGTCAATTTCGAACCCAGAATCTCCTGAATGCAAGTTCACAATTACGCGACACTCGTTCTCAAGCTGAAGTCCTCTGAACCAGTACACTGACAGTTCTGTCAAGGAGCCGGTCGCTAAGATAAAAATATAACGATGATAAATATGATCAATTATTTTAATTGGCCTGATCTAGTGGAAATCGAGCCCTCAAGATCAGATTATATATGTAGAAAAAAACATAAATTCAACTACCGTACCTTCAATATTCCAAGGTTAGGAATTTTAGAACTTTGAAATCAAAGCAAGTCAGGAGAGATAAAAGTAACATCAGATGGTCCATAAAAATTACAATTCATGGAAGAAGAAAAGGAATTCGTGGAGAAACTTCCCACCTCATCTCTGTCAGAAGTGTACGGTTAAATGCTGGTGCCTTTGTAGGAAGCAAATGATTTCATATTCTGAAATTACTTTACATTTAATTTCACCCCTGAGAGTTAATTCTCGTAATGGATGAGTGGTCTACCTATGGTCCAAGTCCTGGCAGAGAGGGACATGAATCAATTTCAAGCTGTGAGTTGTGTTGTAAGAAATAAATGACATATTACATCCACCTAAAAGTTTTAGCGGTAGCGTATATTACAGTTTGAGATATCGTATTGAAGGTAAAGTTTGGAAACTTTCACTTGAGCAATTAATGAGATGTATGATCTAGTTTCACAGTAATAATACATGTATGTGTAATTACTTCACTCTCATTTTACTTCCAACGAATGTGCTATGGCTTATTTAACTTAATTACTTCAATTTTTACGAAATATACTAATGTCCTAACATTGTCCTCATGTGTATTTCGCATTGGAGAGAGTAGGTACACTGGACTCTCACTGTTTCGGTAATTCCTTGAACAGAATTCTGAGAAATGTTGTTAATTACTTTCTGAAATCTATTAAATGTAATGTCACAATGCATCTTTCATGTACAAGGTACTTACATGTTAGTGAAATTTAACATAGAAAGAGTAGTATTTGATTTTTAGACACGCAGTTTCACTCACTATGGAACATGTGTCCAGGTTTTATTTGCTGCAATGAAGATGACGGACGGCGACATGCTTTGTCAAGCAACTATTTTACAAGTAGTACTACGTCGATGCTGGAGGTAGCTGGTGGTAGTATTGTATACTCCAGGAAGGCATCTACATCTTCGATATCATAAGCAGCCTATGGGAAATCAGAACACACTCTCTGTTTCTGCTATATCCTATTTTTTATCGCCCTCATCTTTTCATCTTCACTGATTAAAATCTGATCCACTTCACAGCTTACCTCGCTTAGCCAACGACTCATTCTTCATTCGGTTCTCATTGTGGGGTCGCGGGTGCGAGCTGTGGCACACGTCTGGAGTTGATCTAGTTTTACGGCCGTATGCCCTCCTTCACATCATCGCTACGTGGAGGGATGTATTCACTATTGCGTGTTTCTATGGGTTGACAGCGTTGTGTGCATTTGAAGGGACGTGTATTAAGACAAAACTAACACTCACTCCCCAACAACAACAACAACAATAATAAATTTTTCTTAAGTTCCTTTACATTCTCACGAGCACAGATAGGTCTTATGGCGACGATGGGGTAGGAAAGGGCTATTATTGGGAAGGAAGCAGTCTCGGCTTAGATTAAGGTACAATCCCAGCATTTGACTGGTCTGAAAATGGGAAACCACGGAAAACCATCTTCAGGGCTGCCGATAGTAGGGTTCGAACCCACTATATCCAGAATGCAAGCTTACTGCTGCGCTCCCTTAACTGCACGACTAACTCGCTCCAAATACTACTACTACTACTACTACTACTACTACTACTACTACTACTACTACTACTACTACTACTCGATGGCTTCAGCAACTTTGTGCAAGCATTTTTATTTGACACGAACTAACTACGCTGGCGTAGCAGGAGGAGAGGTGATACTCCCACGTGGCGCGTCGCAGGTGGCGGATAGGGGGTCCTAACCGGCTTGCCGGCGGACGTGAGGGAAATAAAATACCTCTCGCGGACCAAACACACAAACACCTGTGGGTGGGGGACACAGACGAAGAATACACCCACGGTATCCCCTGCCTGTCGTAAGAGGCGACTGAAAGGGACGACAAAGGGATGATTGTATTAGAACCATGAAACTCCTTGTGATTAGTACCACCACGCGGGAAACACCATTGGTAGCTTTTACTTGCGCGTAGTACTACTATGTTAGGTACCAAATAGGTTTGTGATTAGTCGCAAAAGAGTGCGTTGCCGGCTTTCACATTATCTATGATTAGTAGCACTCTATGACTGACACTATAGGATGAGTGACACCATGGTTCTGGCTTGCTTATGATTAGTACCCACTGTATGAGGAACACATGAAATGAAATGCCGTATGGCTTTTTTAGTGTCAGGATATCCCAGGACGGGTTAGGCTCGCCAGGTGCAGGTCTTTTTCTTTGTGACTCCCGTAGGCGGTCTGCGCGTCGTGATGAGTATGAAATGATGATGAAGACAACACATACACCCAGCCCCCGTGCCATTGGAATCAACCAATTAAGGTTAAAATCCCCGACCCGGCCGGGAATCAAACCGGGACCCTCAGACCAGAAGACCAGTACGCTGACCGTTCAACCAATGAGTTGGACGTGAACAGCATAAAACTAGAGTTTGGGTGAAAAATGCAAAATTTTGTCCATCAGATCAAGCTTATGATTTAGGTACTAAGAAAAGTTTAAAATATGATCAATTAACTAGTAGTTAAATTAGTATTGCTGGCCCCTGTGGTGTAGTGCAGGCTGTTCCAAATCCACGAGTTTGAGTATGCATACGCGCGAGTACGCAGCAGAGTTGCTCGGAGCACGGTTGGAGGGGGATTGGGGGTGGAGGGTGATAGTCAATAAGTCACTGAGCGAAGGTCATAGCACAAATCCATGCGTACCGAGCTCGATAGCTGCAGTCGCTTAAGTGCGGCCAGTATCCAGCATTCGGGAGATAGTGGATTCGTACCCCACTGTCGGCAGCTCTGAAAATGGTTTTTCGTAGTTTCCCCATTTTCACACCTGGCAAATGCTGGGGCTGTACCTTAATTAAGGCAACGGCTGCTTCCTTCCCGCTCCTAGCCTTTTCCTGTTCCATCGTCGCCATAAGACATAGCTGTGTCGGTGAGACGTAAAGCAACTTGTCAATGCGTTTCCTGCCAGACTTGATGTATTCTTTCCCATCACTACATAACATACTATTCTGTCACCATATCAAGACGGAGAGGCCCGTTGCCTAGGACGTGGTGACAGTTCACCGTTTTATTCACAAAGAGACAATTTGTACCGCAACAGTTGAAGTGGAGTCTGTTATGAGAGTTGTAGTGACGTGTGTAAATTGTGTCCGGCGTCACGGTGTTAATTTTCGTCGATTCAAAGGATTTTTAAAAGATCTCGAAGAGGTTTACGGTGATATACCCTGCCACAGCACTGTTCGCTGGCTAAGTTGGGGAAAAGTTCTTGACGTTGAACCCATGACCTCTGTGCCCTAATAACATTATGCATAAATTAACAATTAAATTTAAAGTGGGATTCTTGATAGCATGGATTTGACACGTGACGAGAGGGTGATTACCTTCGGTCCCACGCTCTGGGGTACGTGACGTCAGCCACACGTGTCGACGGTGGAAGAATCTCAAGTCATTTTTTGAACTATTTCAAAGCGCGTGTACATGGCGTGACCCAAGCCAAGTCAAAAAAATATAGTGCCTATCAAAGGGGGTCAATCATCTCACAAATCTAACCCGTACAAATTTTAAATGTCCATGAACACTACCGCCAGAAATGTAGCAAGCATGTAGTCACTTTCAAAACTCTTAAAATTACAGTTTAGTTAAGTCAGAAAATTTATAGACATTTTCTTGGCGGCAAAGGGAGATATCCGAAGAGAGGGGGTAACTGCTATAAATATGAAGGGACGCCATGACGAAGTCTCCTTCTCCGGCATTTGTGATACAAAGCGGACAAAAAATTGTTGAGCTGCTCTGCGAAATCAACAACAAAAGTAGACTGAGTTCAACTGCAGATTTTAGCCATTGTGGCTAGGTCTTGACTCCATGAGGAGATAGTTTTCTTGAGTGAAATAATTGTACCAGATAGGACGGTCAAAGTACTGAATCAATTCTAATGTGATTAAGTAATTCGTGTGCGGAAATAATTATAGTCCATCGTGTGCGCTCAGCAAACAAGTAAAGGGTATTTTCTTTTTTTTAATGCTTTATTCCAGGAAACCTGAAGAAATATAATAATGATATGGAAAGCCATGAATGCAAAAATGGCTAAATAAAATGCCAGGGTCGCAGGTGAGCCCTATGACGAACAATGGTGTGACTACATGAGGTAGGTGACTTTCCATCTTACTACCTATTATATTTTGTTTCATGATCTCTAAAAGTGTATTTGAATGGGGATATACGACGCAGTGGTCACCCCTACTAAGTTTTGTAAATGTGAGAATACGACTAAAAGAGTCATTTGTTTTATTTTCCACTTGGATAAAATTTCTGAAGTCTTGCGAGTGCCGTATAATGTTGTAAACAGTTATTGAATAGGGTTCCGAAGTGATATCACGTCCAATGTAGATCGTTATCCGTGTGAGTGTACTGCCTATATTTTGTGATGTCAAATTAAGATGTTCATTCGACGTAAATTTTTCCTGTCTGCAATTTGAGGTTAATAATGTAGGAATCCATGGTTACTCATTTCCAATCGAGTGGAAGCGCGCTGTCGGGTGAGAATCTAGGGTGATGAATTTGGTCACGGAGAGAAACGTTTTTCTATGCCCATTTTAAACTGTGTCTGACTGACAATAAAAAGATCTAGTAGAATGTTTGTCATTTCTCGTAAAAATCAAGTTATTAAATACGATATCCTTTACGCGAAGTTATTCATGATTAATGCATTGTGCGATATTAGACGTCGAGATTTCTAGTAAGGATTTTATTCCAGTCCTTTGTCGATGATAATTGTGGAGCTGGGGAACAGAGGTTAGTTTTGTTGATATGAGATTTGTGAATCAGGTTGGACCTGTCATTGAAGCCGGGACACGATAGCCCCAGATATATTTTATAATGTTGGGAATGGAAAGAAATACATAGAAATCCATAGCGGTATTAATTTGCGACGCGTATAATTAGTGTGGGCATCTTGAAGCACAATCTGTGCATTTTTGGTGGGTAGAATATCGTATTTGTTTAATTATGTCGGCAGAGTTTAAAGGTGAGCATTTTGAGAAGCCAGTCAACTGGAACAAACCAGGTGTTTCATGTTACTGCCAAGCGAACTTGGGGACGAGAGACCTCAGCTGTGAGGGTTACACCATATTGAACCCATGACCTTTGTGCCCTAAGAACATTATGCATAATGTAACAAAATAATTTAAAGTTGGATTCTTGATAGCATGGATTTGACACGTGACGAAGGGGTGATTACCTTCGGTCCCACGCTCTGGGGTATGTGACGTCAACCACACGTGTCGACGGCGGAAGAATCGCAAGTCATTTTTATGAACTATTTCAAAGCGCGTGTACACGGCGTGACCACGCCAAGTCAAAAAAATATAGTGCCTATCAAAGGAGGTCAATCATCTCACAAATCGAACCCGTAAAAATTTTAAATGTCCATGAACACTACCGCCAGAAATGTAGCAAGCATGTAGTCACTTTCAAACTCTTGAAATTGCAGTTTAGGTAAGTCAGAAAATTTAGAGAAATTTTCTTGGCGGCAAAGGGAGAGATCCGAAGAGAGGGAGTAACTGCTATAAATATGAAGGGACGCCATGACGAAGCTTCCTTCTCCGGCATTTGTGATACAAAGCGGACGAAATTGTTGAGCTGCTCTGCGAAATCAAATCAACGAAAGTAGACTGAGTTCGACTGCAGATTTTAGCCATTGCGGCTAAGTCTTGACTCCATGGGGAGATAGTTTTCTTGAGAGAAATAAGTGTATCAGATAGGACGGTCAAAGTACTGAAATATTCTAATGTGATTAAGTAATTCGTGTGCGGGAATAATTATAGTCCATCGTGTGCGTTCAAGCAAACAAGTGAAGGGTATTTTCTTTTTTTTATGCTTTATTCCAGGAAACCTGAAGAAATAATTATAAATTGTGAAGCCATGAATGTAAAAATGGCTAAATAAAATGCCAGGGTCGCAGGTTAGCCCTAAGACGAATACTGGCATGAAGACATGAGGTAGGTGACTTCCCATCTTACTGCCTCTTATATCTCGTCTCGTGATTTCTTAAAGTGTATTTGAATGGGGATATACGACGCAGTGGTCGCCCTACTAAGTTTTGTAAATGTGAGAGTACGACTAAAAGAGTCATTGGTTTTATTTTCCACTTGGATAAATTTTGAAGTCTTGCGAAAGCCGTATAATGTTGTAAAAGTAATTGATAAGGGTTCTGAAGTGATATCACGTCCAATGTAGATCGTCATCCGTGTGAGTGTACTGCCTGTATTTTGTGATGTCGAAGTAAGATGTTCATTCGATGTAAAATTCTTCTGTCTGCAATTTGACGTTAATAATAATAATCCATGGTTGCTCATTTTCAATCGAGTGGAAGCGCGCTGTCCGGTGAGGACATAGGGAGATGAATTTGGTCATGGAGAGAAACGTTTTTCTATGCCCATTTTAAACTGTGTCTGACTGACAAATAAAAGATCTAGTAGAATGTTTGTCATTTCTCGTAAAAATCAAGTTATTAAATACGATATAATTTATGCGAAGTTATTCATGATTAATGCATTGTGCGATATTAGACGTCGGTATTTCTAGTGAGGATTTTATTCCAGTTCTTGGTCGATGATAATTGTGGAGCTGGGAAACAGAGGTTAGTTTTGTGAATCAGGTTGGACCTGTCATTGAAGCCGGGACACTGAAGCCCGAGGAGTGTTTTATATGAGTTGAGATGAGATGTGCGAATCAGGTTAGAGTCCTGTCATTGAAGCCGGGATATGATAGCCCGAGGAATATTTATAATGTTGAGAATAGAAAGAAATTCATAGAAATCCATAGCGGTATAATTGGCGACGCGTATAATTAGTGTGGGCATCTTGAAGCATATCTGTGCATTTTGTTGGTTAGAATATCGTATTTGTTTAATCATGTCGGCAGAGTTTAAAGGGAGCATTTTGAGAAGTCAGTCAGGTAGAACGAACCGGGTGGTTTATGTAACTGCCAAGCGAGCCTGGGGTGAGAGACCTCAGCTTTGATAGCGGAAAAGGAGTGGAGTCGAGACTGTATTCTCGGCCAGGAAAACGTTAAAATGCTGGATTTAGTTGAAAATTCATAGCCGGTAATGATCTAAGTATTGTGAAATACTGTAATTGGGGACGTAATGAACATTTGAAACCATGAACTTTGAGTATAAGGAACAGAGTAACCCAATTTCAGGGTTGTCCAAAATATAGAGCGATGGTCGTGATGATCGATTTGTCTGTGAGGGTGTGCAAAATTCATATGGTAATGACGAGATATGACATCGTAATTATATGGCGAGTGGTTTGGTTTGTACGTAGATTATTAGGATATCCAAGTGTTAATAACGGTTAGGACTAGATTAGAATTTTAAAGTGTGATATCACGATACGAGATATATAGCTGGACATGAATGATGTAACAAATTCTTTTCCAGCCAGATAAACATCGCAATATTGAATTCACATCACAGCTGCGTAGAAAGTTGTGAAGAAACCAGAGTCCGCGGAGATAAAATTTATTGTTCTTTAACATTTCGATAAATCATTTAAATTTATTAAATTATTAAATTCAGTGAAACCGCATTTTGAAATAACTTTAATCAAGCGAATAACTTGGAGGTCCATTCTGGAAATTTTAATTTGTTGTCTGGGGAATATTAAAAAATAAAGTAAAGATAAAGGGGACATATCCGAAGGAAATGGATTTTTCTGCCACAAAGTTTGTGAGCATTGTTGTTGTTGTAATTATTGAACTTTGATTGATTGAGCAGTGAATGTGCTGGGGATAGTAAAGTGGAACTTTGGTCATCAACCGATGTAACTTAATTGTGTTTAGCCTTCAGCCTAGAAACTCGGATGGTCAGGGGGTCATCAACCTCAGTGACTTAGATTAGGGCCATATGCCATTGTAGCATCATTTCCTTGCGGTCATCATCCACAATGACTTTAAAGTAACTTAGAAGATTAGATGTCGGTCCATGACATAGACGCAGGTCACATCGATTCAATTAAGGGTACATGCCGTAGAACCACTGTGTGGCACACACCGATTGGACGGCCTTAATTATAACTAGAGTCCAGAGTTCGTGTTACGAGGGCTGGACCATAACGAATCACTATGATGGTACATGTGGTCTCACATGGAAGCCGAATTTAAGGATTTCCAGACTTTCCTTTCTTAAATGATTAATAATTGAGACAATGGTTTCTAGTAAGAATGCCCATCAGGCGGTTACGTTAAAGTCTCACACCAGTGTTCTGACGTTTATGTAAAAATGATTGTGGTGTCCAGTGGACACAACTGACTATGACACCGTTGACATAGTAAATTACTTCAGAATTTTCCTGAATAAATAGGAATCTTTTAAACAGACCTTTCATTCCAGTAGATAGATTAGAATTAATGAACCCTACCTTTACCTCAGCAAGTGACGAAGAACCCGAAACGACCCAAGAGACAGATCTCATGAACTTTGCTGATAGGTAAGAAAGGTAGGTATCCCTCAATATGGACCAAAAGGGTTCAATATGATAACGGGACAGGCGTGGAATTGAGATTGTACTGTATTCTCGGCCGGGGAGAACGATAAAATGCTGGATTTAGTTGAAATTCATAGCCGGTAATAATCTGAGTATTGTGAATACTGTAAAATTTGTTTAATTGGGGACGTAATGAACATTTGAAACCATGAACTTTGAGTATAAGGAACAGAGTAACCAAATTCAGGGTTGTCCAAAATATAGAGCGATGGTTGTGATGATTGGTTTGTCTGTGAGGGGTGTGCAAAATTCATAAATGGTATGACGAGATATGACATCGTAATTATATGGCGAGTTGTTTGGTTTGTACGTAGATTATTAGGATATCCAAGTGTTAATAACGGTTAGGACTAGATTATATTTTAAAGTGTGAGATCATGAGACAAGATATATAACTGGACATGAATTATGTAACAATTCTTTCCCAACCAGATAAATATCACAAGATTGAATTTCTATCACAGCTGCGTAGGAATTTGTAAAGAAACCAGAGTCCGCGGAGATAAAATTTACTGTTCTTTAACATTTCGTTAAATCATTTAAATTTATTTAATTATTAAATTCAGTGAAACCGCATTTTGAAATAACTTTAATCAAGCGAATAACTTGGAGATGCATTCTGGAAATTTTAGTTAGTTTTCTGGGGAATATTTAAATGTAAAGTAACGATTAAGGGGGCATATCCGAAGGAAATGGATTTTACTGCCACAAAGTTTGTGAGCATTGCTATTGTTGTAATTATTGAACTTTGATTGATTGAGCAGTGAATGTGCTGGGGATAGTAAAGTGGAAACTTTGGTCATCAACCGATGTAACTTATTTGTGTTTAGCCTTCAGCCTAGAAACTTGGATGATCAGGGGGTCATCAACCTCAGTGACTTAGATTAGGGTCATATGCCATTGTAGCATCATTTCCTTGCGGTCATCATCCACAATGACTTTAAAGTAACTTAGAAGAATAGATGTCGGTCCATGACATAGACGCAGGTCACATCGATTCAATTAAGGGTACATGCCGTAGAACCACTGTGTGGCACACACCGATTGGACGGCCTTAATTATACCCAGAGTCCAGAGTTCGTGTTACGATGGCTGGACCATAACGAATCACTATGATGGTACATGTGGTCTCACATGGAAACCGAATTTAAGGATTTCCAGACTTTCTTTTCTTAAATAATTAATAATTGAGACAATGGTTTCTAGTAAGAATGCCCATCAGGCAGTTACGTTAAAGTCTCACACCAGTGTTCTGACCTTTATGTAAAAATGATTGTGGTGTCCAGTGGACACAATTGACTTCTATGATACCGTTGACATATCAGATTGCTTCAGAATTTCCTGAATAAATAGGAATCTTTTAAACAGACCTTTCATTCCAGTAGATAGATTAGAATTACTGAACCCTACCTTTACCTCAGCAAGTGACGAAGAACCCGATACGACCCAAGAGACAGATCTCATGAACTTTGCTGATAGGTAAGAAAGGTAGGTATCCCTCAATACGGACCAAAGGGTTCAACGTGTTTTTTGCCATTCGCGAAGAAATCGCTCTTTTCCTGTAAATTAAAGCACAGGCAGAGGAATGTCTGTCTGATCTAACATGGGTAATAGACTTGTCGTTTCTTGCAGATATAACAATGCATCTAAACCACGTGAGTACATTTCAAGAAAAATATCTATTAATCGTAGATATGTACGATAAAATCAGAGCGTTCAGAGAAAAGCTCCGTTCATTTAAGCGGCAGATCTGAAATTGAGGTTTAAAGTTTTTCACTCATTTTGCTTTTAGAAAAGCCTCCCGAGATCTCTTTAGTCGGACATATGTAAAGAAGGTCATGAGGCACTTCCAGTGTTTTGAACTGAGGTTCCAAGTGCTGGATGTTTTCGAAAAAGAAATGTGATTATTCAGCAGCCCTGGTTTTTAATTAACCCTGATGACTACCCGCCGTCAATGCCGTTGGAAATAATAAAAAAACAAAGCAAACACCATGGCGCAACAACCCAGAAGAGCCTTGGCCTACCAAGCGGCCGTTGCTCAGTCCGAATGCCTGCAGACTATGAGGTGTCGTTGGTCAGCATGACGAGTCCTCTCTGCCATTATTCTGGGCTTTCTTAGACCGGGTTGAAATAATAGATTTACAGAATTCTACCATACTAAAAGTCAGATATTACAACACTCTCGATTTGCACGATGGCATCGTTCACTGCACCAAGAAATCTTTCCCAGGATGCACAAGAACGTAGCACAGCTCATGTATGTTTGGGTGTACATACTATTGCGAGCAACGTTTCTCGGCTACGAACTGAATAAAATGCAAAAACAGATCAATGTTCGGAGATCCAACATTGAAGAATGCTCTGCGCATCATGTCAGCAAATGAATTGACTCCCGATATATCGGCACTTGTGTCCGCACTGAACCGTGTACTTTCTGATACTCAATAAATGTATTGTATTCTGTATCTTGAATTTGCCTTGTGAATAACCCCTATAGTATTTTCCCACCTCCATAATGATGCAATCCCATTCAACAGTATTCTCCGTCACAGGTCTCCGCCGGTATTCACCGCGCCGTGACGACAGCTTACCCCTGAGCAGAGCTGTATTGCATGTTGCAGCTTACGCCGCTACTAACTGGCGAGCAGATCGGCTGGACCAGCCTGCTGTAGTGGTTAGTGTGATTATTTGTCACTCTCGGAGGCCCGGATATGATTCCAGGCTCTGGCACGAAATTTGGAAGTACGAGGACTGGAATGGGGTCCACTCAGCCTCGGGAGGTAGAGGGTGTTCGATTCCCACCTCATCCATCCTCGAAGTGGTTTTGCGTGGTTTTCCACCTCTTCACCAGGCAAATGCCCGAATGGTACTATCGTAAGGCCGCGACCGCTTCTTTGCCTATCCCTTCCAAACTTCCCATTCCCCACAAGGACCCTGGAGGATGTATTGTCCTCCTGCTCAGTTGTATCCCAACTAAATGCCTCACGTTCCCGAACACTGTCCTCGAGGCGGTAAGGGTGGGATCCCTCGCTGAGTCTAGAAGAAAAACCAAACCTCTAGGGTAAACGGATAAAATAAAACTAGTAATTATTACATGAAGTCGTTACCATCCTTGCCATCATAATGTTCATTTCAATGTTTCGTATCCAATTTTTTATCATTATAATCATTAATACCGTTATATTTTATATTTGTAATTTGATACTTCAGGATTATTTGGTTCAAAAACTGGAAAAAACGAATGAAGAGGAGTTAGATTTGTTCTCGGTGATTTCCGACAAAAGAGTAGCGTTACGAAAATGTTGCAACGTTTGGTCTGGGAAGACCTGGAAGAAAGGAGACGAGCTGCTCGACCGAGCTTTCATTGGAGAGATGACGTGTTATGACATTGTAGGCGAATACGTTTGGGTGGTGTTTTTAAAAGTACAGAAGATAACCCTATGAAGAAAAAGTTGGAATTCAAGAGGACGAATTGGGGAAAATATTCCATTGTAGGAAGTGGAGTTAGGGACTAGAATATTTTACCAAGGGAGATGTTCAATAAACTTCCGAATTCTTCGGAATTATTTAAGAAAAGACTAGGTAAACAACAGGGACGGAATCTGCCACCTGGGCGACTGCCCTAACTGCAGATCAGTGGTGACTAATTTGATTGATTAATGGTATGCTTATTATTGAAATAATAATAATAATAATAATAATAATAATAATAATAATTATAATTATAATAATTATAATAATAATAATTGAATGAAGAGGAGCTATCCAGGACAGCATACGCTAGACTTGCTGAGTGCCATGTAGCATGCAGTTGATATACAGCGATGAACAGATTAATGTGGGATAGTTGAGGTATGGCGCACAGCATCAAAGTAGCCTGCGGACAGGGGACTCGAACATAAAGCTCACGTTAATTTCCTCTGTTCTCTCTCCTCGTCTGTTGTAAGTTGTATTGGATACCCCACATAAGCTCGGTAATATCTAGTATAAGGTAATCTGGAAGTATTACACGTATCAGATAGCGTCGTTTCTAATTGTGTTCGGTAACGGCGCGCAATACCACACCGACATGCTATGGCTGTATAGAGCCACCCATTCATTGTGTATAACGATACAACACATGACTGTATCGCGCACGTATTGTTTTCTGAACCAGAGCAACGCAGAAATGTGGCTGAGAGAACGAGGAGTACGGCTCTAATTGTGTGCTAATGATGTCTTTGTTCGCTCAGACGAACAGAGTTCATTAGAACAGCAAATATAATACAGTCAGGATATAAAAAAATAGCTAGTCATATCTCTGAATCTTGCTCATTTACAGCCTGTCCGAGAAATCAGGCAAAATCACCTTTATTTGCATACCAACAATATGCAAACCCAGGGTATTATACATTAAATTAGAAGACTTTTACTTCTAAACATTCCTATATTTTAGAACTGAAGAAAATTTTGGCGGGTACGTTATTAGCGCAGTAGCTTAGCTGCTAGGCTGCCTCCTAGACAGTCAAGATTCGAATACCAGTGGATACCAGGCTGGAATTTTCGCCCAAAAACCAGCAAAGACAAGAAAATAACAAGGATGGCCCTAGTGTCCCCAGAAATAACTGGACTAAACCAAGGAGAGTCTTAGAGGCACGCTCAGTTGCCCTGAAGACGGTGGTCACAGAGCAAATGTTACATACATTGGCGTAGATGTAGATCACAAATTACATATTAGACATCATAACACCCAAAGCCAAACCTCATAGCGCAACAGCCGCGAAGATTCGTCGTCTACCAAGCGACCGCTGCTCAGCCCCCGGGTTGTCGTGTGTTCGGCACGACGAACCCTATCAGCCGTTATTTTTGGCTTTCTAGAACGAGACCGCTATCTCGCCATCAGATAACGCCCCAATTGTGATCACGTGGACCTCAAATCATCCATCAGCTCCGGGTAAAAATCTCTGAACTGGCCGGAAATCGAAACTGGGGACTTGTGGTAAGAGGTGGGCAAGTTACCCCTTCACCACGGGGCGAGCACATAGACTACATGGAAGTCCCTATTGAATGTACTGAATGAAGCGGAGGTGCAGGACTAGTAAACATATGTTTTTTTGTAAAATAAAATACCCTAAAAATTTAAAGTGAGGAAGATTTTGAATTGCATTTTAAAGGAATTAATCAGGCGAAACATATTTTAAACACTGAGTGTATCTTTTGGCAGTTGCAAGTGCTACAATAGTTATTGCCACAAGGAGGAATCTATCTAACGTAGCTGTCAAGATCAGCAGATGATGATTCCTGTTCATGGTGCCCCTGCATAGGTATCTGTACTCGATTCTCCCGTATTAAAACTGAACACCAGCACTTGGCGGTCAGACTTGATCTCTTGACCATTGTAACGCAAACAAATTTCAAACATTAAATAGATTTTGTACTGAGTTACGAACTCCAGAGTACGAAGATCATATGAATATTACTGATTATTAATAAGTTTAACCATTCACTCAGGTTAAAAACTGATATTTTGAAGTAACAATTTGTTCCAAATCTGGATCTAAATTAGTGCAGGCGATTTTGAGTATACGTGGCCTGTGATTAGTCCCACTATGTATGGAACACCATGGTTCTGCTTTACCAGTGATTGTTACCATTATGAAGGGCCGGTGTTCTGGATTTTGGACCCCTTTAAATAAGGAGTATCATACCGGTAATGAAAGCATTGTGAATTGGATCCACTGATTGATTTGTTTCACGATCATTTTTCATTATCATTCATTTTAGTTTCTAGTCAGTGGTTACATTTTGAAGTTTTAATTTTCATTTCTTTTACATCGTACCATTATGGGCCGATGACCTAGCTGTTAGGTCCCTTTAAACATAAATAATCATCATCGTCGTCGTCATCGTCGTCCTCTTGAATTCCAACTTTATCTTCATATTGTGATCTTTCCTACTTTAAAAAACACTCAGACTTATTCGTCTACTAATGACAATCCACACTATCTCTCCACTAACAGCTCGGAACCTACCACTTAGTTGAGCAGCTCGTCTCCTTTCTCCCAAGTCTTCTCAGCCCAAAGTTTGCAACATTTTTGTCGGAATTCACCCAGAACAAATCTAGCTGCTGTTCTTTGGATTTTCTTTCAGTTATCGAATCAGGTAATCCTGGTGAGGGTCCCATACACTGTAACCGTACTCTAGTTGGGGTCTTACCAGAGACTTATGTGCCCTCTCCTTTACGTCCTTACTACAATCCCCAAATACCCTCATAACCATGTGCAGAGATCTGTAGCCTTTATTTACAATCATAAAATTTGTGATTACCCCAATGAAGATCTTTCCTTATATTAACACCTAGGTACTTACAATGATCCCCATAAAGAGCTTTCACTCCATCAACGCAGTAATTAGAGCTGAGAATAATTTTCCTATTTTTGAAACTCACAACCTGACTTTTAACCCTGTTTATCATAATACAATTGCCTGCTGTCTATCTCACAACATTGTCGAGGTCTTTTTCCTGTTCCTCACAAGTTGTTATTATTGTTTTGAATGGAGTTGTGGAGAAATCGAAGTACACTGGAGGGCACTGTTTCTTCATAACATGCTTGGAGGGCCGTGTTAATTAACTTCCCTCTGTCACTGACCAGCAGTGTCTTATCACTGTCTCTGGCAGAAATAACTTCAAGATAACTTGTTTGAAATCTATCTACGTGAGCATACGATAACCTCGAATATGTTACTTAGGTGAATCGCACACACGTTTCAACACAACCTCTTTCCCAACTAATGCACGACTGTGTATTACTATTATTAGGCTAGAGCCCGGATTTTTATATGCTGATAGGTTAGACTGCAAAATTATTTAAGCCAATAAGAATTGTACCCTACCGTGTACAACACTTATGCTATAAGGTTTGCATAGACATTAGGAGTACGGTCTAAAGAACTCCTAGAATTTATGTTACTCTTGCTACAGTATGGAAGAGCAGGTTGTGCGACCCCTCCTATTAACCAAATCAGTTTGCATTCTAACCTATTACCACCTAAAAATCCGAAGTCTAAATTTTATTACTGTTTAACATATCTTTTCAGCCATTTAGGACTACAATTGACACTTCTCAACCTTTCCGAGTTTCCAGTGTTCCATCCTGATTTTGGCCACCATAGCTTAATCGGTTCAGCATCCGACGCGAAATCGTAAAGTAATTTCTGATCCCTCTAGTGTGCGGTTGGTCATCTTTGTTCTTTTGCCGGGCTGAGTGGCTCAGACGCTTGAGGCGCTGGCCTTCTGACCCCAACTTGGCAGGTTCGATCCTGGCTCAGTCCGGTGGTATTTCAAGGTGCTCAAATACGTCAGCCTCGTGTCGGTAGATTTACTGGCACGTAAAAGAACTCCTGCGGGATTAAATTCCGGCACCTCGGCGTCTCCGAAAACCGTAAAAGAGTAGTTAGTGGGACGTAAAGCAAATAGCATTATTATATTATTGTTTGTTCTTCGGCATGTATCATATGTACTCAGCACAAGCTAATAAGCTGGAAGTTTATTTCAAGTACAAAGTAGTCGTGAAATTTTAATATGCACTTGAATTGGCCCACAGCGGGTGACAAGCGGGAACTGTACACTGTAGCTCAGATCCCTTCCAACACAACCCATTGTGATCTGGAGCACTATAGCTCAATCTGTGGAGCATCCGAAGTGAATTCGGAATCTTTGGATTCGAATCCAACTGACATCTAATAGGCCATTATTGTTCTGTACTTAATATCTCTTCGGCGTGTACTGCATATATTCAACACGACCTAATAATTTGCAAGTTCATTTCAAGAAATTAAATATTCACATCGTTACGTACTATACTTTACACCGGGCGAGTTGGTCGCACAGTTAGGGGCGCGCGGCTGTGAGCTTGCATCCGGAGGATAGTGGATTCGAACCCCACTGTCGGCAGCCCTGAAGATGGTTTTCCGTGCGTTACAATTTTCACACCAGGCAGATACTGGGGCTGTAGCGTAATTAAGGCCACGGACACTTCCTTCACACTCCTAGGCCTTTCCCATCCCATCGTCACCAAGACATATCTGTGTCGTTGTGACGTAAAAGAAGAACCTTACACTCTGATATACATATATTTTGTCTTTCAGATTCTGTTCTGATAATCAATACGCTACATGTATATTGGTAGTCATAATGATCAAGTCATACCGGTTTGGCCCCCTATTTGTTAGTTCCATTACGTATATATGTGTGAACATGGTTGTTGAGCAACATCGGATACATAATGAACTACAGGTCTGGCCTAATCTCTGCGGTACTATTAATGAGGCAGCGAGGTGAATAGTAAATATCTGCTTAGAACAGCATGATGGATGTCCGGTCTCTATTGAAAGTTCCCTCTCTCGTGCCATTTACACCGTGCATTTCATAACCAAAGAGCAGTGAAATTAATCATATTGTCTCCAATGTGGGAATATGGCATGGGATGTCTACTGTTAGCTTGTGGAGTCTCGTGTTATGTACAGTTCTAGAGATTAATACATCTGCTTAATGGTAACATGATACAGAACATGATACATTAAAATGAGTGCATATAACGATGTATGATGAAATATGGATATATAAATATAAGTTTCGTTCCATACTCTATGAAATTCATACGTTTAGGCTCTTCAGAATAATAATTAAAGAGGAAATTTATGATATTGTAGGCCTACTTATTTTTAGCACTCGATGTCTATCAACAGAATGCACAGCATCAGCAAGCTTTTACACTGCCTTTAAAATATTTAATCAGATACTCTCCAGATGGCTACAATGTGTCATGTGGGCGAGTCAAGTCGAATGTTTGAAGGTGGACTCTGAACCGACGTCATAACTACTTAAAATATGTAATTATTTAAACATAAATAAACAATTAAAAATAAATAAATAAGTAAATAAATAAACAAATAAATAAATAAATTACACTACGAAATAAAATATTGTACGGTACAAGGGTGAAAGTGTTTCACCCATCCATTTAAAGTTTCGAAACAGGGCAGCTGTTAACTTGCATTCGGGAGATGGTGGAGTGGTTTCGAACCCCACTGTCAGCAGCCCTAAATATGGTTTTCCGTGGTTTTCCCATTTTAAAACCAGGCAAATGCTAGGACTGTACCTTAAGAAAGGCCACGGGCGCTTCCTTCCCAATCCTAGTCCTAAACTATTCCATCGTCGGCATAACACCTCTATACATCTCTACTCCTTTCCGCCCTTGCAATGTAAGTAACTATTTCATAAACTTTACCAATCAAGAAGTCGATATCTCCGATTTGGATGAAACTCGGGCAGTGATGATGTTTTTTCAATGTTTTATAACGATGGATAGACCTATTATCTTATTTCATTCCTCAATTGAAGGGTGAGGCAGGCCACCCAGGGGATAAGGCCAACTCTTTGGCTAAGAAATGAGCTGGATTTGCGGGCTTGATGAGGGAAGGAGTTGGTGGGGATTTAGTTAAGGTCGATGGAGTGGGGTTGGATATGGGATAAGCAACTTCTTGGTAAAAATCATTTTGGGAGGGACGATAATGCAGGGGGAAGTTGGTGGATGTTTGAAGACCGTTTGGGGGCGCGTACTTTTGCTAACGTCTTCTCCTTTCTTTTTCTTATGTTTTCTTTATTGTGTGAAAGTATACTACGTATCGATTTATCTATGTATCTATAAAATAAGTTTTACCTGTATATTGCTCAGAATTTAAAAATAATGGTATTTCTGTATCGTTCCTGTCCACAGTAACAAGGAAATCCACATTTTAATTTTCTGTCATGTCTGTCTGTCTGTCTGTCTGTCTGTCTGTCTGTCTGTCTGTCTGCGTATCACGAGAAAATCGCTGAAGATAATTTAACGAAAATTGGTATGTAAAGTCGAGGAATGGGCCACTACAATCTAGGCTATAATTAATTTTATTCACGATGAGTGAAATTGTAGTTTAGGTGAAGGCCTAAAATTTAATTCTCAAATATTTATATTATTAGTGGTCCTGTCAACAAATATTAAATAATGAAAGTTACATAGAATTAAGTTTACGATCATTTATGTCTTATGCATTTTTACCGTACAGGCTATGATAACAGAGATACAACCTGTGTCTGAAAAGTTCGGTGAATGGTCTCATGAAATTAAGACAACGTAAGTTAGACACAAAACTCCTTTACTGGCCTTCAAAATAATCTCCGTTATCTACAACACACTTTTGACAGCGACTGTAAAGCTGATAGAAGCTGGCAGCAAACGCTTCTTTTGGAATCTCCCGGAGAACCCTTGTCACGCGTTGTTGGATACCTGCTACACTGTCGAAGCGGTGGCCTTTCAGAGCTAATTTAAGACGGGGGGACAAAAAACAATCTGCCGGCGCCAAAGCCGGAGAATACGGAGGGTGTGGAAGAACAGTCACCTGGCGTTCAGCGAGAAAATGGGTCACGCGGTTCGCGGTGTGCGGACGGGCATTGTCGTGGAGGAGCGTCCACTGTCCACTCCGGTACAGTTCAGGCCGAACCCGTCTGATGCGTTGCAGTACCCGTTTCATGTTAACGCGTTGCTCCGTTTTGCACTCCGTTGTGCAATGACACTGACTCCGTGCGATGTGCTGCAGCGTAGAACTTCGTTTAACTGTGTTGAGTTGACCGATAGGGGGCACTTGATGTCATGTTTTGCAATGCGTATGTACGAGCGCATCGTCCGAACTAGCACGGTGTACAAACTAGGAGACCATTCACCGAACTTTTCAGACACAGGTTGTCTTATTAAGTCTGTTTTATTTTGCTAAGTTCATATCAACGCCGAGCCACGAGATAATGGATGAACAGAATTTAATGAAAATCGGTACGTAAAGTCGAGGAATAAGGAGCTACAGTCTAGGTTATAAACAATATTATTCACCCTGATTGAAATGGTAGTTTAAAGGAAGACACCTAAAATTTTATTTTTAAATAGGCCTATCTATGTTAAGGATACTATCGAAAAGAACTACATAACAAAAGTTATCGAGAATACAATTTCGGATCATTTATGTCTTAATCAGTATTACCATACCGAGTATGATAAGACTGGTGGTGGTGATCATTGTTTTAAGAGTAAATAGACTACAACTAGGCAACCAATTAATCTGTATCTAACAGAGAGGAAAGACAAGGGTCACGAAAAACGTGAGAATGAAAGACCACTTAGGACTCCATACGTTTTACTGCCGGGGACAGAGAAGAACAAGAGTTGACCCAGGGAGGTCAGATAGGATAGATGAAAGTGAAGAGCTTGGCACAAGCGGAAGCAATGCCAGGAGTCAGCTAAGGACCCCGTGTTCATCAATCCACGCTCCCAAGTTCACAACCCTGGGGCCCCTTTTAGCCACCTCTTAAGACAGGCAGGAGATACCGTGTATGTTAATCTACAGCCCCCAGCGGCAGGGAGCGACATTGATTGGAGAATTCATGAATTTAGATGAATTCAGACTTTGTTGCTTAGTCCATATCAACGCCGAACATTGCTGACATGGAAATATTGTTCAATCATGTTAACTGGCGATGATTTTGTCATGCTTGTCTTAAGGTGTAAAAACGCATAGTCATCGGTCCATACCGACAAGGACAATTATGTAGATGATTATAAAAATCGAAAAAGGTCATAAAGGAACGATCGCTTGACGAATGAGAGAAGAGGGAGTCCTGAAAGAAAGGAGGACCTCTTTTACATTACAGCAGATGCTCTAATATCACAGAGTGGGAAGAAAATATGATGGCCTACTAAAATATCGAAATCTCATAAAATTTATCAACATTACATGGATCATTGTTTCTTGTGATGTGCTTTATCTCTCTTGCTGCCACTCATCTCCGATAGATGGGATTACTGCTGTGTACCGAGTATAACAGCCTGCCTGAATACTGGCGGAAAGTAGCTGGGGAGTTCGATAATTTTTCTTTAGCATGCCATTCCTCTGGTACACAAATGTCTGATACTACTAGTAAATAAAACACTAGTTCATCATAGTATTCCAGCTATTGTATCCCTATTCTGGGGGAGCTGATTGGAATGAACAGTGTGCACACTTAACGGAATAATGACAGAACTACTACGTATGAGGAGTAAGGTGTGTTCATGGCTGTCTGCGGTCTGGTAATTCTAGCCCTAGAACTGTGGGCTGTTAGATCGGCAGTGTAGTACTGTTCGTTAAAAGTGGCAAAAAGTGCGGTTATTCATTTGATCGAGTATTTCGTATGATAGCATTACTTTTAATCGTGACATTTCCACTGACGTGATAGCGATGACCTATGTTGATTTCAGTTCGCAAAACCACAAAAACAGACTTCCTGAGGAGGTGATAAGGCAAGTTGAATGTAAGTGTCTGCCATGATAATAAAGTTTTTTTAATAAAGAAAGAACGCCTAACTTGTTTACCTACACAATATGCAAACAAGTATACCGTAAATTAAAGGCGTTACCCATTATTCAATAATGTCGTCATACTGGTATCCACGGAGGAGTCTACAACAGACACAGATTCATTTCCTCTTTCCCCATCACCCTCGATGTCATTCCAGAGCACATCATCTTCACTACCATCCAGAGTATTTGAAATGCTGCATTTCTTGAATGATTTCACGAACATTGATGCTTCTATGCTTTTCCAGGCAGTCGAAACCCAGTGTGCAATAATCTGGGGTGCAGCACGCTTAATTTTTCCTGTCAGAGTCAGATCATGGTTTGGTTCGCAAAACCATTTTTCGTACTGTTCCTAAACGTAACCTTTGAAAGGTTTATTTATACTAACGCCCAGGGGTTACAACACAGAAATCATTCCTCCATTCACTGGCTAGGCTGTGGATATTCCTTCTTTTTTATATTTTCAGTGAGATGATCACGAAATGCATCAAGACAAAGCATTAATGGTAGATTGAAAAGTCCACCAGGATGGAGTTCCCATACGTTTCGGAGCCAGTTAAGCATTAAGGTTGCAGTAATCCTTCCCTTCTCTTGAGTTCGAGCATAGATGTCAGGTTTTTACTTTCTGGGGTCCTGGGGCTTGTTTTCAGCTTGAATATTGAGAAATGGGGTAGTTTACGCCCCTCTTCTGTGATTGCTAGCATCACAGTTATGCACTGTTTATCACACCCTGACCTTTTGATGGTAACTTATTTTGTTCCCTTCTCATCAACCGTGTAATTACGTGGCATATCAAACCAAATTCGTGTGTCATAAGCGTTGCCTATTTGGCCCATCAAAAATTTCTTCTTTTTCCGAAGTGTGATGACATACCACTGAAATACTTGAAGTATTTTTCTTTAAATCATGTGGAAGCTTTTGGCATATTATTGCATGGTGTCGTAGAGAAAAGTCCGCCCGTTTCATAAAGCGATGAACTCATTCACGGCTAGACTTAAACTCTTGCCTCGGTATGTTAAGAACTGCAGCCCCCTTTTTTTTCTTTGTTGCTTATGGTGTCACTAGCCACAGGTTGCCCATTCTTCCTCCTTTCATGGACGAATTACAAAACTTTTACGTCAACGTCAGGATGTCTTCCTTTGCGAGGGCCTGTGAAATTATTTCTAGTAGCGGTAGTTGCAAATAATGCCAATTTCTGTTTCTTCCATAAGCGAACGTTTCTCTGAGCTACATTGAACTTTCGACTCGCCTTCCTGTTACCATACTTTTCAGAACAAAGAATTACTTTACGCATCATACGACGTTCTTCTCTGCTTGCCTTCCATTTCGTGACTGCTAGAGATGTGTCGTTCCTGACTGAACTGCTCCTAAAGAACTGCTCCTCGGGATGCGTAACTCTTCAAGGAAGGACTAGCTACGGAGTTGTAGTTCAAGTCCCAACCGACCAATGAGAGGCTTGTTTGCGATTTGGAAGTAGGAGTTGAAATAAGACTAACCAGAAGGGACTCTTCTACAGGAGTGCGTGGAGAGAACTTTCTAGTGAAATGTAAATTTACTTGTGTAGATTGATTGCAATACGAAACACCAGTAGGGAAACCACAAAACTTGTCCTAAATTTATGTAAGTATCGACACCACAATTTTTAAAATTTTTGCTTTCGTGATGTAAAGTACTCAAAGCTAAAATATGCCTAATTTAAACGCACGTTATGCGAAATTTAGAGGGTTTGAAATCATAGCTCAAATTTCATAATCTAAATATTAATAATGTGGGATCACCGAACACATAGTTTATCACCTACCGCTGTAGAGTGACGATAAGCACTGCTTGCTTGTAACCCGGACTCGGGAGGCACTGTGGGTTCGAATCTCTCCATCGGCTATTCTTTAAAGGGTTGTCCGTAGTTTTCCATTTTCCCTCCAGGAACATGCTAGAACAGTACCTTCTTCAAAAGCTATGACTGATTACTTCCAAATACTTTTCCTAACCCCCACTATACTATTAAAAATGAGTGAACTGTACAAATAGATTTCCAATTTTTTTCGCAGTTTATCGCGAAAACAAATAAGTAGGGGCCTCACCTTCTCATACGTCACTGGTGAATATGTCCAACCGAAGAAGTGCTGTGTGGCTTAATTTCAACTATACAGAAAACATTGTTCCTATAGATATTTAAAGAAAATGCATTTAAAATCCAATAATTAATTTTCTTCTCAGTAACTTCATTGCTATGCCCTTTTAAAACAATCATTCTTGTTAATTTTGAAAGGTGCATTCGGCTGCTATGTTGTGAAGCGCGAGCAGGTATAACCATACCCACGTGCTGGTCACGGGCCATTGTCGGCAGCCCAGCCGTCTGGGACTCTTGCGAGCGAAGTTACTGAGGGAGAAGAGTAGGAACAAGAATAGCTGCTCCCAAAGAACTATTAATTTCAGGGACTGAACAGTTCTGGCACTAGTCCTTCCTGTGCACTACTCTCACCCATCTCTAGTGACTGCCTAATGCAACACACACTACGCACTAATAGGCCAACATTAATGTAACGAAGTTGAGAATTACAACAATACATTGTAACGTAAGGAACAATAATGATGTTGCCAGTGAACGACGGATTCAAGTTTGTACTCGAACGTAATGCGCCCTCGAATGTTTATGCACACCTCAGTTTTGAATACTGCATAGGGTAGAAAGAAAGGTGTGCATTAGATTCGCGTAAATACGGTATGTTAACGAGGACTAGGGATTCTTTCATTTTCACGCCCTTCGTGGCCCATGTCTTTCTTTGGTCGGTATCGTTCCCGGGTACTCCGGTTTTCCCTGTCATCTTTCACTCCAGCAACACTCTTCAATATCATTGCATTTCGTCTGTCAGTCATTAATCATTGCCCCAGAGGAGTGCGACAGGCTTCGGCAGCCGGCGCGATTCCTAAACTCGCCGTTACACAGGTGCTCTATTCATTCCATTCCTGACCTGGTCAAATGACTGGAAACAGGCTGTGGATTTTCATAATTAAATATGTTCAGCACGGCGTTTGTATAAAATGTGCCGAACAACATGCTTTTTAATCACCATGTACCAAGAAAATACTTACTTTAAAGGTACTTTAAAGAACAAAATAGAAGACATTTACATTTTAGGGCCTTAGTATCCTCAACTCTCCTATGAATATTTATCAAACAGAATAATACCGAATATTAGGCCGCTACCATATCGCTTCTCTAACAAAACGTGGTGCTTTTATAAACTGAAATGAAAGAAAATAGGCTATGATAAAAATAGCATTTCTTCAAGCATCGGTGTTGATACAAAACTACACAAACACAACCACAAACTAACAAATTACTGTGTCAATCCTTACGCGACAGCCTATGCAGGTGAATGTTTCAACCATTACTTGTAACTGGAGCCTGTCACCGGTAGGCGTGCACAGGCCTGAGTCAGAAAAGTGAGGAAGTACAAGCCGACAGAGAGGAAATGATTTGCGCCCGCGTACACAGGCATTGCTAGCACGGCTACTGCGCTTTTGGCGGCCAAGCTTTGACACCTGTGATTTATAGGATCAAACGTCTGAAAAATGGAGGAGACAACAGCTCCGTTTATTAATGTGATTTGCACTGAACTTACGCTTCGTACCAATTGCGCGCAAACTAAATAATGTTTGCTTTAATGGTGGTTTCGTTGATCTCTCCTCCTGGGTACTTTGACCTTGACAGAGTGGGGTGGCATCTCAAGAAGTGGCTCTTTTGATGTGATCCCTCCTAGTGCGCCTGTCTCCTGCCGTTTGGATCACCTAATAGAGAGATTGCCCCAAGAGTGCCAGCAGTTGGCCCATCCTTCCGGTATGAAATCTTCCAGTGGGCATCTTGCCATTGACCTTTCCGTCTACAATTAGCTTCTCCATGCCACCTGTTCTTCTGGTGATATGGCCCAAGTTATGATGTTCAGTTGATTTATTTTTTATGTCATGTTTATCCAGCACGGAAATTATGATGCGGTGTTCTGTCCAGGAGACCCTGGGGAAACGCCAGTATACCCACATTTCGGTCTCCCTACCTTCTTTTTGTCTGCCTGTTTTAAGGCCCAGATATGGCGTAATTTGCAATGGAGTGGATAGGGGCTTCGTGTTCTTGTTATAGTACGGTCGTTCGAAATGCAGCTGAGCTTTGTGGTGGCCAAACGAGCCATGACTGAACCCCTCCTGATTTCATCAGAACATTCTCCTCAGTTGAAGATCATGGAGCATAATTAGACGAATTTACCTACTACTTCAAATCCTGCTGACTTCCTCGCGTTGGGCTGATGGTCTGCTGTCTGTCGATGATCATTACTTTCATTTAGCTCTATTGATTCCGAGCCCGTATTCTCTGTTTACCTGAGTCAGCTTCCTCATTATTTTCTACAGCTCATGTGCGCTAGCTTCCAGGATGAGTATGTCATCAGCGTATCACAAAATGATGATATTCTTTTCCCCAGCGAGACTCCTCCTTCCCAATATTCCAAGAGATTTCTCATTATCTGCTCGGTGTATATATTGAACAGGAGACAGGATCGGGGAGAGAATACAGTCATGACAAAACACTGAAAGCTGGACAAAACGCTTTTTTAATCTTTGTTCGACTTGCGGGGTCTACAGTCCAGTTAGATACAGATCTTGGGAATCCTTATTAGGAAGGTCAAATAAATTTTTCCAGTATGTCATTTCTTTCGTTGTCGCTAATACTCAGGAAACAATATTTCCGGCAACCAAGACCAATATATTGTTTTAGACCTTTCTTAAGCAGTGAATACTGCTAAATAAAAGGTAATACATGGCTTTATATGGCAATACAATTATAGAATTATACAGTTTGAGATAATATGAAACATTTTCACGTTTTCTTTTGACCGATTAGCATTTTCCAACAGCTAATGAAGGTTACATTAGACCATTAGAAATAGTTTGTTATATTACATTCAACTGTTGATTCTTTTAATTAATATTAGGTTGTTATTATTTGTGTTGTTATACTGTAAATGTTCATAATGTTTAGCTTTTAGCTAAATAACTTTATTGCCATAATTTCTTTTCCCGTTGCTTTATTATACTCTATATTTTGTTCTGTTTACGCATTGGATTATATTTTTCAGTTTTACGAATACTGTACTTGTTTTTATTATATTTCTCTCTTCCCTTTTACTCTTGATGCTCCGGATTTCTTTTCTTGTATTTGTTGAGCTTTGATTTCTTCATTGTATGTCCTCCGAATCTGTTATTTAGCTTAGTTATCTTTGACTTTATAATATAATAGTATATTTTTATATGTGTATTATTCTGTAATTTACGAGAGTACGTGTAAGAGAGAGCCACGGGCTCTAACTTCGCCATTGATAAATAAATAAATAAATAAATAAATAAATAAAATTATATATCTTCCTTTCAGGTGACATTATGGCACCACTGGTTTTATCAGGATAAATAAAATGAATAGGAAACAATGTGATAATAAACGCGCAGCACTTAACAACATAGTCAACCTATATTTTTATCCAGTTATTTACAAAGTACAACATACAAATTAGGATAAAACATGGTAGTAAAAGTAAAATAACAACAAAGAGCTACAAATGCAATAACGTACCTGATGATAAAATGAAAATAATAGAAATTATGGGCAAAAATAGACAGTAATAATAGAAACAATAATATACCACTAGGAATATAATGTACAAAATGGTAATATTGGTATTAAATGAAAATAACAATAGTAGTAATAGAAAGAAAAGTAGGAAATATATTTTCTATTTTTATAAGGGCTACACATTTATAAACAAAGTTGATCCGAATACTTTAGAAAACAATTAAACTTACAATCATATCTAAAACGCTCATAATTACAAGTATGCCTTTCAAATCGGAGGAAAACAAAGGACACTTTTTGAGGAAACCTATTAGCACACTGACGGCACTGCGCTGAAGAGTAAGGCCACACACCGCTAGCGTGTGACTGGGGAAGAGATGTCCATGAGCTAGGTTGAGGGCGCTCCTCAGTTTGCCGAGGAGATCGTAGTATGGAATTCATACACTGATTTTCATTACATTCAATCTGGATCGCGTACCAAGGCGAGTTATGTAGTAGTGGAAATTATTGCAAAGCAATTAAAACTATTTTCACACTTCGAGTTTGACTTTTTTTACTAGTTGTTTTACGTTGCACCGACACAGATCTTTTGGCGATGGCGGGATAGGTAAGGGTTGGGAGTGGGCGTGGTGTGGAAATGGGGAACTACGGAAAACCATCTTCAGGGCGACCGAATTCAGCCTGGTAGCTACGTGACCCGAGAAAGTTGCTGAAATAATTCGTTCTGACAAGAAACGACTGTACTCGCATATGCTCAGAACGGATCTTATTGCGACAGCTTGTAGCTAACCGTATAGATCAGTGTATTATAGTGATCACTTTAAAATGTGTACCCAAAAATGTCGAACGCTATTCACTCGCACTCGATCAGAGTTGCGGTGCTAACGATACTGCCCAGTTAGCAACGTTCGTAAGTGGAGCTATTAATTATTTCAATATTACCGTAGATTTAGCTGCTCTTGCTCCTCTTAAATACACCACTAAAGCCACTGATTTAATGAGGAGGTGAAATGGACACTTAGATTCGCCTCGAACTGAAATTCACTAATCTTCCGTTATTAAAACTGACGGGGCTTATATTTAAGTTCAGTTACTTTGACCTTTGGATACTGACCTATAGATTAATAAGCGTGCATGGAGTCGTAATGTCACTTAACATCGTAGTCTTTAAAAACTGAAACCATTACATTTCATATTAAACACACTGCTTTATGTTTAATTTCAGTAAAAAGACTGCCTTTCCGAATCACCGACAGTCATCTGGAGAATTCTTTTCGAATTTCTGCTACATCTGTTACACCTGATATTGGGATTTGTTCGTGAGAAGCAGTGCCATGTCTCGTATTGACTGGTAAACATTAAATGTACTTACCTATATGCTTCATTACTTTTTTTGCCATTTGCTTTACGTCGCACCGACACAGATATGTCTTATGGCGGCGATGGGATAGGAAAGGTCTAGGAAGTGGAAGGAAGTGGCCGTGGTCTGAATTAAGGCACAGCCCCGGCATTTGCCTGGTCTGAAAATGGGAAACAACGGAAAACGATCTTCAGGACTGCCGACAGTGGGGCTCGAATCCACTATCTCCCGATTACTGGATACTGGCCGCACTTAAGCGATTGTAGCTATCGAGCTCGGTATATGCATAATTAGTTGTTTGTTTTTTTTGCTAGGGGCTTTACGTCGCACCGACACAGATAGGTCTTATGGCGACGATGGGAGAGGAAAGGCCTAGGAGTTGGAAGGAAGCGGCCGTGGCCTTAATTAAGGTACAGCCCCAGCATTTGCCTGGTGTGAAAATGGGAAACCACGGAAAACCATCTTCAGGGCTGCCGATAGTGGGATTCGAACCTACTATCTCCCGGATGCAAGCTCACAGCCGCGCGCCTCTATGCGCAAGGCCAACTCGCCCGGTTGCATAATTAGTAGGGCGGTATAGTTATATTAACAGTTCTCTCATTCTTATATAATAATACAAGTCACATTAAATAGATTTCATTTGTTCACTTTAGTTTAATTGATGTCATAATTTATATTATACACTGGTCAAAAAAGTTAGCATATCGTCGTTGCCGGGACAAAACCTCCTATGTGATAATATTTTTGGAGATATACTGACCCACAGAACATACATTATGAAGAGCGAGTATGCCTTGACAATATTCACACAATATTGCACCTTAGATGACAGAACCATACCGGCCAAAGTTCTAAGCTAAAATATTTCACATAGGAGGTTTTGTCCCGGCAGCGACGATATTTTTAAGATTCTTTATTTCTGGACCAAATATAATACAACATTGCTTATCCTATAATAGTGTGCTGTACAAGCAAACTTTATCTCTGAGATAACGCATGAACCAATGTGCAGAAAATAATATTTCGTCATACAGCAATGTAAACAAAAACTCACGTAATCCTTAAAGGACAATTAAAGTCAATTGTTTGTGTAATCTATATAAGTGAAATCGTAACGACCGTGTGTCTGTACATTGACTATTTTGGCGAAATTTCCGTACAGTTATCCGTTTCAGGAGTAATAATAACCATCTGTATAATTTTTAGCTTTGGTGTCTGTCTGTTTGTCTGTCTGTATGTCTGTCTGAGTTTTTATAACTTGAATACTACTGGATATATTTCTACCAAACTTGATATTTAGAATCCACCTGTCCTTGGGTAGGTTTTGGGGTCCATATTATTTCTGAATACCTAAATTTACTGTGGGTTTATCTGAAACCGAAACCATCATTTTGCATTCCCACAAAATATTCACATCCAAAATTAATGGAAATCTACCATCCTTAATGGAAATCAATTTTTGAAACTTTCTTCTCATGTGCATCATTTCGATAAGAGGAATAATAAGGGAGATATCATTAACGGACGGGTTTTGAGCACAAGTCCCAATGGACTCAACGCAAAAGCGGGTGCGTGTAAAGCGTATTTATTATAACTTGAAAACTACTGAAGATATTTCAACCAAACTTTATATTTAGCATCCACCTGTCTAAATGTAGGTTTTAAGGTCCACAACATTTCAAATTCCTGCAACGAACTGGGGGTTTATAGGGAACCGAAACAGTGATTTTACTCTCCTACAATATATACAAGACCAATCTGACTGGAAATCAACCATCCTTGATGCGAATCCATTTCTAAAACATTTTTCTCATGTGAATTTTTTCGACAGGAGGATTAATCGGGGAGATATCATGAACGGTCGGTTTTGCAGACTAAGTCCAGCGTACACAGCCCAGAAGGTGTTTTACATGGAGCATATTCCTTATATATATAAATAAAATCGTAACAACCGTGTGTCTGTACATTGACTATTTTGGCGAAATTTTCGTACAGGTATCCGTTTAAGGGGTAATAATGACCATCTGCATATTTTTTAGCTCTAGTTTCCTCAAAGTCCTAATTTTTTCCCTCTCCCTCAAAATCAAGATTGCGGCACAATCTGCCAGACGAGTTAGAATATTGAAATTTGGCAAAATTATACGGTTTAGCCTGTAACCGACATAAAACTTACAAGATCTTAAAATTTTTCACTTTTTATCCCCGAAGAATATTGAAATATGGAGGCAATTTTAATGACGGTGCAGACATTCGTTTTGAGGTATTTCGTGCCTAAACGGTATGTCCTGTCACAAAACATATGGCACAATCTCAGTTCAATTTGGAATGATCTACACCTTTGGTCCTATGACTTTTTGTCGTCTCTCTCTCTCTCTCTTCCTTATACGTTAGATTTGGCTACATTTCTCGATCGTACGTACATTTTGTGCTTTTTACACGTATATTTCATAGTTTGACACACTTACAGGAAAGATTGAGTCATCGAATTTGACACGAACATTGACACAACCAACGGCTATATGCGAGCCATATTTCATGATTGTAGCTTCCGCGTAAGTATGAAAAAATAATGTAATATTTTAAAAACGTACCCCTATTTCACCACATTCAATCACCATAACTCAATCGAACCCATGGATAGTTAAGATACGTGAAAATATCATAGGACAAGCCATTTAGACCGTTAAATACGGAGTCTTTTGGTACAATCCGTTTGGCGATATCATAGGACAAGCCATTTAGACCATTAAATGCGGAGTCTTATTGTAGAATCCGTTCGTCGATAAGACGTACCGTTTAGCAGCAGTTAATCTGTAAATGAAGGTCTGCAATATTTTAAACATGCATATACTTTCGTACGTCTATCTATATATATTCATTGATGTGGATTTGTAGCGATCGAGAAAGGGTGTGTTTGCTATTATAATCAGTACTCGCCACATCGACTTTGAGTGGCAGTAGGAATGGGCTCCTTCTCCGACTCCTGTGTAACTGGCATTAGTAAGGAGGGCCTACCATTGTAATGAAAAATTCCCTTCTCGATTTGACTTGCAGAAGGCAAGGGAGCATGCAGTTTTGCTCAGAACTTCTACACGCGATTGTGTTTGGCTGTAGGCAAGGGTGCCCTCCATTATAAACAAATGTACCCATCTAAAATGTGACTGGCATTAGGCATAGGGGCCTGCTATTTTAAGGGAAATTTACCAACTTGGTGTAACTGTCAGTAAGATGGCTAGCAGTAGGAAAAGGGGCCTGTCATTATAATGATAACAGCACAACTCAATCTCGACTAGCAGTAGGGAATTTGCCTGCCATTATAATAAAAGCTCCTCAACTGTAATCTGTCTAGAAGTAGGAAAAGGGGCCTGCCATTGTAACGAAAACTTCCCAAATAGATTGAGACTGCGCATTAGGCAATGGAGCCTGCTATTATAATGTAAACTTCCCAACTCGATTGTGAATGGTAGTAGGCAAGTGAGCCTCCCGTTATCATAACAACTCCGCAACTCACACTTCACATTGGAAACAACGTATGGGGAATGCTGTTTCTCGGGTAACGCTAAGACGTCTTCTCTTCTTCTTCTTCTTCTTCTTCTTCTTCTTCTTCTTCTTCTTCTTCTTCGTTTTGCCTCATAACTGAGGCGTCGTGACTATCATAATATTCAGCCCTCTAGCCGATGAACCATACTCCGCTATTCTTCCCTATCTAAAGCTTTCAATGTGGTTGCTCTGAGAGAACTCTGTAGGGGGCCGTTCACCATGTCAATCCATCGCGTTGGTACTCGTCCTCTTTGTCTGGTTCCGTGGACTTTGCCCTCAACAATCAGCTTTTGAAGACTACCATCTCGGCGCATTATATGTCCAAATTAGCGTACAAACCGCTGAGAGACCTTACACGATAGACGAACTTTTATCTGAAGTTGGCTAAGGATTGATCTGTTCGTGCGATGAGCTGTCCAAGGAATCCTTAACATTTTCCTCCAGCAACGCTAAGACACATGCAATTTAAACAAATCTTATTCACTGCATGTACAGTAATTTACTTCGATATCCGTATACAATGTATAATATCGTAGCGAAGCGCGGGTACATTTGCCAGTCAGTAATGTGTGTGGCCTCTATGAGCTCTGCGACATTCTTGCAGGCGGTATGGCATGCTGAGTACCATCTTGCGGAAGATCGTTCCATTCTCTATGGCGCTAGGAATAAGATCTGGTAGGGCTCGTGGCGGTTGAGGACGGTTGGAAATTTCTGTTTTCAGTAATCTCCATACATACTCTCCCCCTGTGGGTGGGGGTGGTAGAATAACACCCACGGTATCCCCTGCTTGTCGTAAGAGGCGACTAAAAGGGACTCCAAGGGCTCTGAACTTAGGAGCGTGGGTTGGCGACCACGGGGCCCTCAGCTGAGTCCTGGCATTGCTTCCACTTACTTGTGCCAGGCTCCTCACTTTCATCTATCCTATCCGACCTCCCTTGGTCAACTCTTGTTCTTTTCCGACCCCGACGCTATTAGGTTTGCGAGAGCTAGGGAGTCTTTCATTTTCACGCCCTTCGTGGCTCTTGTCTTCCTTTGGCCGATATCTTCATTTTTCGAAGTGTCAGACCCCTTCCATATTTTCTCTCTGATTAGTGTTATATAGAGGATGGTTGCCTAGTTGTACTTCCTCTTAAAACAATAATCACCACCACCACCATACATACTCCACGCAATTCAAATCAGGAGACGATGGTGGCCAGACCATCCAATGAATACCATGTCTTTCCAAGAACCTATTCACAAATTGTGCACGGTCAGCATGAGCATTAAAGTGAAATATGCTCCAATATCAGCTATAAATCAGCGAACAAACAATGGGTTCAAGGACGTTGTTCATGTATTTTTGTGACGTCATATTGCCCTGGATGTGAACTGGTGGTGCGCGGCGTCCCATCATTATTCCACCCCAGAAGAGAGCTGAACCAGCACCTTACTGGTAGCGTTCAACAACTAAAGCTTAATTTAAACGTTGACCATTTGCCCTTCAGACATGAATACTTTTGCCATCTGGATACAACGAAATGCGTACCTCATCAGTAAATAATATTCGGGCCCATTGTTCCCCGGTCTAATTTTCATGGCGTATCTTCCTACCCATTCTACACCCTGACATCTGTGGCGATATTCAAGAACGTAGCCCTACATTGTGGAGTCAGTTTCGAACAGTTTGTGTAGACACATTAACTCCTGCAGCCGCTCGAATCTCCCTCCGTAAGGTGGTTGCTGTGCTTCTAGCTTGTCTCCTAGAGGAAATACGGACGTATCGGTCTTGAGCAGCGGTTGTTTTGCGTGGTCGACCTTTCCTATGCTTATCAGCTATGACTGTGTCCGCTGGAATATTCGCCACAGTCTGAAAATGCCATTTTGATTATATTGCACCACTTGCTTATGTCATTTGACTATGCTGTAACAAAAGTCACTATTCAAACTCTATCTGCTATTGAAATCGTGTGGCGTGGCATTAATATTACTGTGGTACAATAAATTACACGGTAAAACAGTATTTATCACTTCCTTTTCAACTGCCACTCCATCAGCTCAACTTCTCAACTGATCTAGCAAGTAGTGAGTGTATGAACACAATGGCAGGAAAACAAATGTAACGCGTTTCAAAGATCAGACAAAATAAAGACATGCAACGTAATTTACCGGACGTGTTCAGAAGTACAAAATCTTGCAATATGCAAAACTATTTTTGACCAGTGTAATTACATAATGATTCGTACACCTTTTAAACTTTAGTACACACATCTAGAAAATTAATATATTAAAATTAACATTCAAATACTTCGTTAAACATTCAATTTTGTGAAAATAGACCTTTATTTAATATGCACCGTAACAGAGGAGAAACAATAATATGGTACTGATTAATGCAATAAGTTAGGTGCTGTATTTTTCCCCAGATGACCGAGATTCAACAGTTAATTTATCTTTTCTTATTCCTGTTCTTTCCCCCCAATTTATTGATGTCAGCACTTTGCCCCAATTTTACGGTAGGCTGCCCTTCCTAACACCACCCCTGTGTCGAAGGAGGTATTCACTATTGAGCGTTTATGCGCTGATTAGCAATATGCTGTATTGTACGTAGATGGGAATAGTCTATGCAGTGCTTGGTGTAATATGACGAACATCCTGGTGACGCTGTGAAAGTGGATGGTAGACTATCTTCTGTGAGGAAATGTTACTTCAGTTCCTTTCTATACTTACTGTACATTTGCAAGAATACAAAACTTTTTTCTAGCTATTTCTGATAGTCTTGGATACGAAAAGCATGTGGCTCCTAAGGTCTGAATGTTACCCTTAATAGGCAGGGGGCCGCGTCTGCCATACGAGGTAATGTATGTCGGTGTTGCGGAAGAATGTGCTGACTTATAGTTGCAGACAAGCAAGAATACAGTCTCCAAACCATACGAATTGACAATCCACAGTTAACAATCACTTTTGGAATCGAACTTGGGACACTTAGTGTCACCAGCGAGTGTGCTACCACCAATAATAGAGCCACAGAGCCTTGGATAAAATTTACTACCTTTGCGGCACTGATCTATTTTTTTCTATTTCTTTACTATTCTGTAAGTCAAATTCCTATTAGGTCCTAGTAATTGCGATTAAAACTGGAATAATTTTATTGTTAACATTGGTTTAGTATAAAACAAAGCCGCATTCGCGTTACTTAAAGTAAACCGTGTAAAATAAATAAATAAATAAATAAATAAATAAATAAATAAATAAATAAACAAATGTATTTGGTCAGAAGACAGTCGAAGAGACTATCATAATTCTATCGAGACGTTTCAGTCCAGAATAACGTGGAGGGAATATTCTGCTGAGAACTTACCGTACTCTAGAGATAACTAAATCTGACTTACCAGTTCGGGTTCTGTCCAATCTCTTAACAATTCCTAAGTTTGGAAGTCAGTCTTAATTTTTCTTTCATACTTCAAAGTCTCGGAGTTACTTCCCGCTCGGTAAAATGTGATTAGAGACGTTCCTGCGAGTGAACTCTATCCCCCTGATGGTGTAATTTCATTAGATCTGAGTGCTGCAAGAGTAGGCGTGTACATTAAAATTGGTATTGATCAGGAGTGTCAAATATAGACTAGGAAGAAGCCCACTTCGTCTCCCACACATAACTGAACAACGTGTGTCTGGAACAGTCCGGTAAACTTGACATAGATAACTGATTCAGTAAGTTGTTAACGTTTAGGAAGCAATTCGCTACGACCTCAAGAGTCCCTGTAACAAAGGACGGTCCAGCCTCGAATTGGTATAAGAGTGCAGCCCTTGTAAGACAGATCCTCCGATGAGGGTGGGCGGCATCTGCTACATGCACCCGGCCCCTGGGCCAGTGGAATTAACCAATGAAGGTTAAAATCCCGAACCCGGCTGGGAATCGAACCCGGAACCCTCTGAACTAAAGGCCAGGACACTGACCATTCAGCCAACGAGTCGGACAAGTAAACTCGTGTCCTCATCTCGGGGTGGTGCAGCTCTTTTCAGGAACACCCCCATTGGAGGTGAGCTGCATGTAACCTTTAACCACATACCAGCCCTCCTGCCATTCTTAAATTTCTGGCAGTACTTGCAATCGAACCCGGGCCCCCGCGGATGGTAGCTAATAACACTAACCGTTACGCTACGGAGGCGGACAGTGGTGGTGGTTATTATTGTTTTAATAACAAAGTTGTTATTGTTTTTCATGTCTCACTAATTACTTTTGCGGTTTTCAGAGAAACCAAAGTGTCGGAATTTTGTTCCACAGCAGTTCTTTCACGTACCAGTAAATCTACCGACAGGAGGCTGTTGTATGTGAGCACCTTCAAATACCACCGGACTGAGCCAGGATCGAACTTGTCAAGTTGGGCTCGGAAGGCCAGTGCTATACCGTCCAAGGTACTCAGCCCGGAGATTACTGTTGTAAGAAGAAGAACAGCTGGGCAGCTCTATTATCACTAATCAGAGGGAAGAAATAGGAGTCCAACACTTCGAGAAATTAAGATATCGACCAAAGAAAGACAAGGGCCACGAAGGGCGTGAAAATGAAAGACTGCCTAGATGTTAACTAACATAATACCGTCGGGATCGAAAAAAGAATAAGAGTTCGCCAACGGAGGCTGGATAGGATAGATGAAAGTGCGGAGTCTGGCATAAGTGGAAGCAATGCCATGACTCAGATAAGGGGCCTGTGGTCACCAACACACGCTCTCAAGTGAAGAGCCGTTTACCCCTTTCAGCCGCCTCTTACGACATTCAGGGGATACGGCGGATGTTATTCTACCGACCCCACCCACAGGGGAATTGTTATAAGTTGCCCAAATAAATTCGATATATTATAATAATAATCGTATGGCCTCAGCTACCGTGTGCAGACATTTCAATCTGACGCCATCTGGCTGTCTGCTCGTCAATTTCGACGTTCCGTTTTACTCTAGGCCCCCACTAGGTGGCAGACCGAGTAAACCGAAACTCTCTTGGGTACCTATGGCTGAGATTTAATGAATTTTGTCGGGTAAACACCAAATGTGTCTCCAGAGATCTTTTACATGCCGACATCGTACGACATGGAGTATCGAATGGACTTTTTCCGGCCCTTCAAAAATCCGACTACCTCTGCCGGGTTTGAACCCGCTATCTTGGGATCCGGAGGCCGACACTCTACCGCTGATCCACGGAGGCAGCTATTCGATATACTGAAGAGAGATGAAATGGAGTATGACTTTTAGTTCCGGGAGTGTCCGAGGACATGTTCGGCTCACCAGATGCAGGTCTTTTGATTTGACTCCCGTAGGCGACCTGCGCGTCTTGATGGGATGAAATGATGATGAAGACGATACATATACCCAGCCTCCGTGCCAGCGAAATTAACCGAAGATGGTTCAAATTCCCGACCCTACCGGGAATCGAACCCGGGACTCCTGAGTCCAAAGGCCAGCACGCTATTTAGCCATGGAGCCGGACATTGAAGAGATGAGAACAAATGCTGTCAAAATTTACAATGTCATGTACGTAACGCTCCGAATATATGTGCCATATCTCTACGAATACAAAGAAACTTGGAAATGTGTTTGTCTCTCTGTGGAACTATCTTATCTGAACAACTTGACGCTTCTGGATTAAATTTCACACACTATTAGAGGATGACGTGGTACAACATGCTGGCTAGTTAATATCACGATGTATCTTTTGCTATTTGCTTTACGTCGCACCGACATAGATAGGTCTTACGGCGACGATGGGAGAGGAAATGCCTAGAAATGGGAAGGAAGCGACCGTGGACTTAATTAAGGTACAACCCCAGCATTTTCCTGGGAAACCACGGAAAACCATCTTCATTGCTGTCGACAGTGGGATTCGAACCCACTATCTCCCGGATACGATGTATCTTAAGGGGACCATAGAGGGAAGCAAAATGTGAAACAAGTGGGAGGAAAATGTAAGCATAGGACTCGTAAATATGAGTATGCTACCCAAATGGATGGTCATGATTCTGTTGAAATGCAGAGTTTACGATGAGTGAAGTTATTTCTGTATACCACTTTGATATTATAAATCTGTACACGTTCCACGGTGTTCATTAAAGATATTATTTCATTACGAAACTCGTCAATCTTTCATTCACCGTCTGTATTCCAGGTTTTAGTGGTTAAACATTGTGTTATTGCCCGCGAGCCAAGATGGTGTCTGTGTTTGAACCTTGCAACCCATCCATGGATAGATCCAGTGAATCTAGGCAGTCCTATTTCTCGGGCATTTTCCAAACCCCAAGCACGAATATCCCTGTCGTGAACATTAGCGCTTAGAACAGTTCTCGCCAGCCTGAATTTTTCAGCTACATAATCGTCAAGCACATGAAATTTTGAGCGCTGGCCCCTCTCCCCTTTCTCTACCACGTGACGCAAAATGTCGTAGATGATGTATGTTTTGCACCATGCGATATCATTTCTGTACTGTATGGAAGCATAGTCTTTTAGTTTTCCAAGGATCCTGGAATGCAATTATCTCCTTTGCTTTTTTCAAAAGATATATCACCCAACTTCTTTTTCTTCGGTGGGCTTGTCAGATAAGCAGAAGACTGGCTTCCGTCGCTCCTTAACAACTCTTCTTCACTGTCAGCTTCTGGATCATCCTCTTATTCTGCGTTTGCATATTCTTCAATACAGTCTATTGTATTTTCGTGATTATTACCGTCGGTTGTCACTGTTTCATCTATCACATTGATTATGAATGTAGCTGCATTTCTCTCCTTTACTGAAATTTCTGTGGATCTTCTTTTGTGTTTGCTAACTATATTTGCAGGATTCATTACACACGACTACGTTGACAGTAAGAGTAACGTGACCCGCCACGAAATCGGTAACCCCACAAACGGACAGATTAACTACCGAGGATGATGCAACACAAACGTGGGTCACTATTAATATATGATTTCCTTACTCTTATGCGTCGTGTCCATCTGGTTCCCCTAGATGTCGCATCGGACACTTCATCACGGGACCTTCGGTACGGCGCGGTGTGTGTCGACCATAGCATACACTGCAAGTAACTACATTAGATGGAGAAAAAATGTTTATGATGACTAGCGTTACTAAAGTCACTATATCATGGTAGGTATGATCCATTATGAGCGGAATATAAAATCTTCGTAGCTTACAGTGTAATGGGCAATGACACGTAATTTATAGCCTACGTTTTTGTAATCAGCGTCTCAAACATATTTATACAAACCACAACTCAACTGCAATTGCAATTGCTAACTCCCTTGTAAGACAATCGTGCCGATAAATTTCCACGAGTTCAGTGTTATGCGGCGAGCAAGCTGCGCTTTTGCTCCATACCAAGATAAGTAATCAAATTCGTCACGTCATAGGAGGAATATGTCTCTACTGACAAGAATATAACAACATCTAGATACAGAAAGTACAGATGAAACTTATGGTGCTGTCTGCATGCCAGTTTGATTTCTAATTTTGTTTCCATCTTTAGAATTTGCATGCTTCTTTACTTATGAACTTTCTGTCATCTATTATCCTTCCATTTTCCTTTCTTTCTTTTTTCATTGTTTCCTTCCTTCATGCTTAGTTTTCTTCCTTTTACTAATTGTCTTGCTTTCCTTTTTGCTTCCTTGCTTTTAATTTTTTTCATTCTCTCTTTCTTTTCTTATTTTCTCTCTTTCAAGTTCTTCGTTTCATCCATGCTATTACTTGGCAAATTTGCTTCATTTTTCCTTCTCTCCAACCATCATCCTTCGTTTTTTTCTTTCCTTCTTTGTTCAGCTTTCACCTTCTGATAGCTGAATGTCACCGTCACTGGCTTGTCACCAAGTCGGTCGCAATTCAAATCTTACCGACAGGATGTGGAAGCTATGAAATGAAATAATGTCATATGTGTGGGCTTCAGGCCGGAGAATGGCTGGCTGTGATCACGATATCAACAACCACGTGAATTGCTAGCTCTTTCCCTCTAACTTCTCTCTCTCCGACACTGTCTAACTTAACTACTTTTTCATTCCTTCTCTGGCTTCTGTCGTTACAACATTGATAATAGAGTACAATGATGCCAACATTATAAAATTTGTGTAATGAGTCATATGCAAAATTATGTGTGATGGTGTTAATATTTGTGACTTTCTTCTTCTTCTTCTTAATCTGTTTACCTTCCAGGGTCAGTTCTTCCCTCGGACTCAGCGAGGGATCCCACCTCTACCACCTCAAGGGCGCTGTCCTGGAGCTTCAGACTCTGGGTCGGGGGATACAACTGGGGAGAATGACCAGTACCTCGCCCAGGTGACCTCATCTGCTATGATGAACAGGGGCCTTGGTGGGGGATGGGAAGTTTGGAAGGGATAGACAAGGAAGAGGGAAGGAAGCGGCCGTGGCCTTAAGTTAGGTACCATCCCGGCGATTGCCTGGAGGAGAAGTGGGAAACCACGAAAAACCACTTCCAGAATGGCTGAGGTGTGAATCGAACCCTCTACTCACTTGGCCTCCTGAGGCTGAGTGGACCCCGTTCCAGCCCTCGTACCACTTTTCAAGTTTCGTGGCAGAGCCGGGAATCGAACCCGCGCCTCCGGGGGTGGCAGCTAATCACACTAACCACTACACCACAGAGGCGGACATTTGTGACTTTACCGCACCTAAATTGTTTCATGTCGTTTTGTTCAACGTCAGGATACTCTGTCACCATCCCTGCACCTTTGATTGTTAATTCTATTTTCTGAAAGGATACAACTAGGGATGTGGTAATATGCATTATGTATGGCAGAGTGTTGTGTATTGACAAGGAGCCCGTTTATGGAACGGAGAAATTAAATGTTGTGTTTAATTGCAAGGATACCTAGTATTGCTTATTGTAATCCAAATGAAGGGATGAATAAGTATATGAATTCACACGCGGAGCTCTCACCACTACCCAAGAAATCTTAAAACACGTCGACAGTGGGAGACATTTACATACATTTGACAGACACATAAACGGTAATTTCAGTATGCTATATTCCTAAGGGAATGTTTGTAAATACTGTTATGCATAATACTGTATAGCACATAGTATTAAGAAATGTCGAATATTCGAAGATGAGTGAATTATTGAATTATAATGTAACGCATACCGTAGTCCGACTTATTGGATGAATGGCCAGCGTTGAGGCCTTCGTTTCAGAGGGTCCCGGGTTCGATTCCCGGCGGGGTAGGGGATTTTTATCGCCTCTGATTAATTCTTCTGGCTCGGGGACTGGGTATTTTTGTTTGTCCCAACACTTTTCTCGTCATATTCACACAACGCACTACACTACCAACCACCAGAGAAGCACACAATAGTGATTGCATCCCTCCATGTAGGGTTGGCGTCAGGAAGGGCATCCGGCCATAATACAGGGCCAAATCCACATGTGCGACACAGGGGTGGGAAAAGCGGTAGGAAAAGAAGTACTGCACACCGTAATCTGTGCTGGATTTCTAACATATTTTGTCTGTGATTCGTTTGTCGACCTAACATTCTCTATATAAATATTCAAATACGGAATGTGTTGTCAAATATTTGGCCTAGCCACCTCGTTACGACTTCAGTGGAAAAGCTGATCTGAACGTCATCATTAACTACCCTCGGTTCGCGGAAGCTACACAAAGTAGAACGGTCGTTTAGAGTGAACAAATATGTGGTCGTTCTATTTTTAGATGAACGTAATAATCCCTGTTCATTAAACCTAAATGTGGTCACGATCAAGGGTTCCCTAGATAAATATATGGAGAGTATTAGAGGAGATAATAGCCATAGAGCTACGTGTATCCATAACGATGCTCATTTTATTGGAGAGCAGTTCTGTGGCTGAGTACTCAAGTGTTCAGCGTAACATGAAGGTGTAGTTCAGATGGAAATATAGTCCTTTGTTAATACCATTGGCAATGAGTACAGTTCTCAAACCTCCAAAACTTTTCCCTATATCCTCCAGATTCTCTTTATTATTATACGAGAATAAATTCCTTTCATGGACCGAGCAAGTAGAAATGTGAGCTAACTTCCTTAAAAAAATGTAAAAAATATATATGAAAATATATAAGGAATTGAAAACAGCCTCAGAATTTTGACACTTTTTTTTTGCTACTTGCTTTACGTCGCACCGACACAGATAGGTCTTATGGCGACGATGGGACAGGAAAGGTCTAGGAATGGGAAGGAAGTGGACGTGGCCTTAATTAAGTACACCCCCAGCATTTGCCTGGTGCGAAAATGAGAAACCACGGAAGACCATCTTCAGGGCTGCCGACAGTGGGGTTCGAACCCACTATCTCCCGAGTACTGGATACTAACCGCACTTAAGCGACTGCAGGTATCAAGCTCGGTAAAGATACTAAGAATGAGAGATAAAAGAGTATTGATGCCGGGTACGAGATCGTATATAATGTCGAACGTTTACTTACACTAAATGAATACACACTTGGGAAAGTGAATGAATCATTCGTGTTGATGTTGGAGACATGCTAGATACAGTCTATCTCCTCATATTTGAGAGTCGGAGTTAGGTTTTAGTAACACACTCTCTCTATGAACATCTGTACACAAATTAACCTTGCTCAACTTACATAGTTTAGAAGAAACGTAATAAACCTAACGTATCGTGCCTTTGCTCATTATTTGAAATCTAATTTGAGTGTTCCTTATTCTTCCCACATGTATATACAAATATGTTACATCTCCCAGACATTGTGAGGCAAGTCGCTTGGCGGAAGAATTTGCGGGAAATAACGATCCGTTTCACAAACATGTTCCTTGAGTGCAGTAGCTCAGTGACTGATGATACAATGCACGTGTCCATTTTGCTTGTTTGCTTGTTTAAGTTTGTTGTGAATAAAAAATACACAACATTTATCATGTATACTGTTTAATTACTTAGAAGTGCAAACGTCTATGCAGTGTATGAGAGAGAGAGAGAGAGAGTGTTGATGTTGGCAGTACGGAAAAAGACAATAGCAAACGAGGACAAAAACAAGAAGATGATGGTGATATAGACTCCTTGGATGGTGTGTTTGGTGCCTGTATTTTGTTAATGTTAATTTGTTATTCCTGTATTTTTTTCTTTTTGCTATTTGCTTTACGTCGCACCGACACATATAGGTCTTGTGCCGACGATGGGATAGGAAAGGCCTAGGAAGTGGAGGAAGCGGCCGTGGCCTTAATTAAGGTACAGCTCCCGCATTTGCCTGGTGTGAAAATGGGAAACCACGGAAAACCATCTTCAGGGCTGCCGACAGTGGGACTCAAACCCACTATCTGCCGATTACTGGATACTGGTCGCACTTAAGCGACTGCAGCTATCGAGGTCGGTTATTCCTGCATTATTCTTCTATCAAAATCTATGTAATTTACTGCACACATATATAGCAGCAGGATGTATTTGGAAACCCGATACATTGTGAGCGATAGGGGAACGGCACTTACCTCCCAGATGTTCGAAGAATTCTGCCAAGAAGAGAAAATCAAGCACTTTAAAATAACAAGTGGACTACCCAGAGAAAATGGTCAAGTGGAGAGGATAAATTCAGTCATCCTTCCAGTCCTGTCAAAGTTATCCGAGACCAATCCAGCCCAGTGGTACAAACATGTTGGCAAATTACAGTAAATGCAGATTTCCACCTACCAAGGAAGCATCAACACATCAGGATATATATAGTCTACATAATACAGGGTGGTCGGAAGCAACGTGAACAGAGTACATGAGCGTTAGAGCCGGCGAAGTGATCTTATTAACTAATTTTAGTAGCTGTTAAAATGACAATGGCGCGAGATATCGACGTAATTTTTTTCAAATTATTTATCAGTGTGACCAACGCTGTGTGTGTGTGTGTGTGTGTGTGTGTGTGTGTAAGAGCCGTCATTCTTTTGCGCCAGGGAGTAAGAGTACAAGTTATATTATATCGGGTCCTCGTTGTACAGGTCACTGATTTAATTTTCAACAGTTAGCAGAAGCAAACCATTATTTAAAAAATGAAAGTACTAATTTTCTGAATTATGTTGGCGTAGGTCTATTAACTGCAAACCATCTACAACCTACACTGTCTCCTTTTTTAAAACAAACTTATATCCTGAAATGCAGCTACTTTTGACTTATTGTAAACCACGTGTAAACCAGGCCAGTCTGTGATTAAACGTTGTGGAAGCTGGATGACATTGCGGGGGAAGTCCTTGTGCGGTTTGTTATCAACCTGGCTGATCACACGGATAACTATAACAGCACCGACATGGAATGAATATAATAAAACTAAACTGTGAGTCTTATTGCTACTCATTAATGCATGATCAATTTTTGTATTTGTTGTTGTATTATGTTTCTCTTCAAACTGGTAGCTGTTATTTCTTCTTCTTCTCTTGAGTTAGGGCTACTACTACGTTCCAATTTTAATTCTTCATCCTTTGTTGTTGTTCCTTCCTTTTCTTCCAGTATTCCTTCATTGTTTCACTATGTTTCTTTTTTCTTTCTTCAGACCACTTTGTGCCGGTTTCCTTTGCCTCCCTCCCTCGGAATTCTTCCATCTTTAGAAATTTCTTTCTAAAATTTTCTCTTTCCATTATTTCTTCTCTGATGTTGTTTCTTTCCAAGGGGTGTAAATAAGTAAATAAGGAGTTGAAATATGTTTATGAGGATACTTTATCTTAAAAACTGAAGCTATTACAGACGTGATTTTACGAAAAAACAAATGCGTGTTTCTTAATTTTTAAACAGCAGAAATTACATCAAACTCCGACAAGGCAATGGACATAACGACTAAAAGCCATAGCCATGCCTCAGGCCGCCCTACATAGACGGAGCACCGGGCGAGTTGGCCGTGCGCGTAGAGGCGTGCGACTGTGAGCTTGCATCCGGGAGATAGTAGGTTCGAATCCCACTATCGGCAGCCCTGAAAATGGTTTTCCGTGGTTTCCCATTTTCACACCAGGAAAATGCTGGGGCTGTACCTTAATTAAGGCCACGGCCGCTTCCTTCCTACTCCTAGGCCTTTCCTATCCCATCGTCGCCATAAGACCTATCTGTGTCGGTGCGACGTAAAGCAACTAGCAAAAAAACATAGACGGAGCCTCCAGTAAATTAATTTCAAGGCATTCTCCCTTAAAAATAATGAAACACGTATTTTTTGGTCGCCATTAATGTTCCACGACCCGTACTTATAGACATGATAGTGTATAGACTTTTGGACTAATGCCGTGTCAAGAAAATAAGGTGAAATTCTTAACGTTTCGCAGAGAACTGTGCTCTGCGTCCTCAGAAGAAATATAGACTGTTCACGAGAAAGGCTTCTTAAACAATGACACTTTGAATTAGGACGTTATAATAGAAGTGGAAATGGTACGTTCATTCGCTACCAGATGGCCCTCAGGACGTGGCACAACGCTGGGCGTAAGCCCAAAAGCCTATACAGTATCACGTATTCTTTTGTTTTCGGATAATCCAGTTAAGGGGCTGAAAGGAATTGGAAAAGCAGGTGAATTTTTAAAAGGCAAAAGATTACCTGTTCCATTTATTTGAAAGAAAATTCCAAATACAAGTTTTCCTGTCTGTAACATCTTAATTTTTTGAGATATATGTATCCTCATGAAAAGAATTCAATTCTTTTTTTCACTCCTTCCCCGCCCGTTAAGTTGGTTTCACTCCACCCAAACATACTTGTTTCTTTATTTTTCAAGGAGATATCAATTTCCACGTCTGTAACCTTCAGTTTTGAGATATAAGTTTCTCCAAAAAAAATAATTCAATTTTTTCACTTCCTTTCACACTCCGCACTTAAGTGAATTTTCCAATAATAAACAGTACCTGTTTCTTTAAAAGAGCTTACAAATACGAATTATCACGACTGTAACATCTACAGTTTCTGAGATATATGTATCCTCATTAAAGGAATTCATCGCAGTTTTCATCCCCCCTACCAAGTTGATTTCTCCCCCCCCCCCCCAAGAAATGAGTGTTCCTTTATTTTTAAAGGAGATTTCAAATACCAGTTTTCACGTGTGTAACACCTTTAGTTTTTTTGGTATATATGTATTCATACAAATAATTCAACTAATGTTTCAATTCTCTCCCCCCCCCCCGTTAAGGGTTTTTTCCGAAACCAAAAGAATACATGTTTACTTATTTTAAAAGGAGATTACAAATACCAATTTTTACGTCAGCAACATGTTAAGTTTTTGAGATATATTGTAGATAAGCTAATTTTAAAAATTCACCCCCTTTTCCAGTTCCCCTTAAGTAGATTTTCTGTAAAAGCATTTTTCTTTACTTTTACAGGAAATTCCAAATACCAGTTTTCAGATATGGAGTATGTTATGTGTCTGAGATAATTTTCAGATATATTTTTTTAAATCACCTCGTTTGTCACTCCAGGTTACCCCCTCTTCATCGGATTATCCAAAAACACAAAAATACGTGTTTCTTTATTTTGAAAAGAGATTCCAAATACCAATTTTCATGTCTGTAACATCTTCAGTTTTTGAGATATAATTCTTATCATAAAACGGGTTCAACCATTTATCCCCCTTTTTTACCCCCCCCTTCAATGGGATTTTCCAAAAGCAAAAAGTACGTGTTTCTTTAATGAGATTCTAAATACCAATTTTTACATTTGTAAAATTTTGAGTCTTTGTGATGTAGATATCATTTCAAAAATTCACCCCGCTTTTCACCCCTTAGTGACGGAATATCCAAAAATCCTCCCTTAGTGAGCACCTAAATCTTAATATAAATGTGTATCCAAAATTTCATTTCTTTATGTCCAGTAGTTTCGGCTCGGCGATGATGAATTATTCTGTCGGTCAGTCAGTCAGTCAGTCAGTCAGTCAGGACATGTTATTTTATATATACAGTATATTAAAAATACACGCTGTAACATATTCGATTGCGTTGGATGAGTCAACATACGTTTGTGGTACTGCTGAATTAGTAATATACATGCGGTGAGTGGACAAATATCTCTAAGAAACCGAAGAATTCTTGGATCTTGAGCCATTAAAGGACACCACAACTGGGGAAGACATTTTAAGAGCCACTGAGGAAGCAATCGACGCCGTTGGTGCGGAATGAGAGAGCCTTGTTTCTGTTACATCGGATGTAGCACCGGCATTACGAGGGGAGCAGAAAGGATTTGCTGCTCTTCTTAGGAAAAACTGTGGTGCACAGAAGGCTCCTTGCGTCAAATCCACTGATTCATACATCAGGGAACACACTATGCAAAAATCTGTGAAACTGGATTACTTGGTACACGTTGTTATGAAAACAGTGAATTAATTAAGATCGCACAATTTGACTCACCTCCAGTTCAAAAAGTTCCCGGACGAAATTGGAAAACAGTACGGTGAAATATCATATTTGCAGTGAAGTAGTCACAGTAAGATCCTAAAACGAATTTTCGATCCCCGATTGGCTATAATCGAGTTTCTAAAAAAGAAAAGATAAGATGAGTCAAAATTAGATGTAGCTTGGATGGCGGATTTAACTCCTTTAGCGGACTTGTAAGATATCTTGAATGATCTGAACCTAACTATACAAGGGGCGAATTATTTAACGACCAACCTTGCTGAACAGGTACTTCAAGAAGGACTATGTGTTTATATAGAAGACACCACACTACCAACCACCACAGAAACACGCAATACTGATACATCCCTTCAAATAGGGTTAGAGTCAGGAAGGGGATCTAGAAGTAAAACTGAGAAAACCCCACATCGGGTGCTGACCCCAATAAATTGAAAACAAAAAGAAAAACGAAGTTCCGAAAGAAGTTACTGTATTTATACTCTCTTCTGTAAAGCAGAAGAAATGGTTATGAAACGTTATTCTGTGGAAGTATTTAATTAGTGACAGGGAGTGAACTCAAAATAGGCATACATATTTGCAAGTTTGTACATCTCGCAGCGTTCGTTCAGTCCTTGTTATGATAGGAGGTACTTAACAGCCATTATTCCTCCAGGAAACGTTTACTCTCGTCTAAAAACAAAATACCAACTTTCGTGGTACTAAGTAGAGCCTTTGAGACGGCAAGTTCTATAGTTGGTGACTCTCCAGAGGAGAGAGCTGTATCATTCTCTATAATTACACCTTGTTTACTGCAGAAGATAGAACTGAATGCCTTGAAATTAATTTACTGGAGGGCGGCCTGAGGCATGGCTATGGCTTTTAGTCGTTATGTCCATTGCGTTGTCGGAGTTTGGCGTAATTTCAGCTGTTTACTAGAGTCGCCTTGTGCCATCTGTAAGAACTACACTTATTTACGACTGACAGAACAATTTAGCTTTGATCATTAGTGGTCTGCCGTAAAACTCGCCTGCTGTTTCCACAAACTGACAATGAGTGGGTCGTGGCGTAACAAAAGACAGAACGTTATAGAACTATAATGGAAAAGTGGGAGTAACCCCTCGTTGATGTACAGTACACACAAAGATTTTAGTTTATTCACTAGTTAAAACATGGTTTAACTGTAAGGCAGTATAATGGTATTTTCAAATACACACTGAATAATGTCATTTCTATGTCACTTAATAATTCAATTCACTTGGTCAAGAATTGGTTGAAAGAAGAATGCATAGAGGAGAGAGATAGGTTTAGATAACAATAACATTTTCTAAGGTTTCCATGACACTAAGAAGGAGGCAGTAAAGATGAAAATTTGCTGTACAGGAGAAAAAAAGCCAGACAAATAAATACAAATACACTGACAGAAAGAGAAGGAAGAGGCGGCAAAATATAAAGTATTCTAGAGCGTGATCCATGGATGGCCTAAACGAAAGCGAAGCAGAATAAGAATGCAATCATGAAGCGAGTTGGCTGTGCGGTTAGGGTGGCGCAGCTGTGAGCTTGTATTCTGGATATATTGGGTTGGAACCTCACTGTTGGCAGCCATGAAGATAGTTCTCCGTGGCTTCCTACTTTCACACCAGGCAAATGCTGGAACTGTACCTTAATTAAGGAACGGCCCCCTTCCTTTCCACTCCTAGTCCTTTCCTATCCAATCGTCACTATAAGACCTATCTGTATCGGTGAGACGTAAAGCAACTTGTAAGAAAAGAAGAATGCTATCGTGCAAGTAATTGGGCAACATAAAAGAGAAAAGAAATGAAAGAGAACGTGGAGAAAAGGAAACAAGGAATCTGACTATAAGAATGTAAGGAGAAAAGAGAGGAGAAAGACAGGGATGATAAAAGAAAATAAAGGAAAGAAAGAAAGAAAGAAAGAAAGAAAGAAAGTGTAACGGTTCAAATCCCGTTACAAGATGATATCTGTATTTTTATTATTGTATGATTTTATCTGTATTTTATTATTATTATTATTATTATTATTATTATTATGTCAGTGTTATTATTATTTTATCTGTGATATTGTACTATTATTGTAATTATCCGTTTTATTCAATTTTGCAATTGCCTGTTGCTTGCAAGATTGCACTTAGATGTATACATATATACGTATGTGTAGTATAACACTCAATACCTGTACAGTGAGAATTGTTGTATATATCAGAGATCGGATGTGACGTTGGTGCATTGTGCAATATTGTTGGCGATTCTGCCAAGTCATCGCCACTCCATGGCTATGTCATCGTATTGATTTAGATATGCGCGCACGGACTTATCGCCGCGGGGCTATTTCACCACTGTGCGTAATATCTGTCGCGTAGGTGGGAGTATGTCATTGTTATTTCTGGAGATTACGTAGTTGTGTCAACCAAAGTCTATATAAGGTGGGTGCACATTGTAGCGTCAGTCATTACTTATACGGATGCAGTACAGTGAAGTAGTCTACTAGATCAAGAGGCCTTAAGTGGTCAGCCAACCAGTGTGAACGAGAGATGGTGAAGACTCAGTGAGCCATTATTGGTCATTGAGAGAGTGAGACCAAATGGTTGGTCCGTCACTTAGTGGAAGACGCGGACGCAAGGCTTACCAAGGAGTCAGAGAGGGCAACCCTGGACCTGCCAAGAGGTCATACCATATTGACTTACAAAGAAGTCAGATGATATGGAGAAGAAGCAGTCGCAAGGATGTATCACCACGTTAGGCGTGACACATCTACAGTAAACACCAGAGCAATGGATTACGTCGTAATTACACTCAAAGTGTTAAAGGTACAGTCAAGTGAATCAGTGAGGGAAATATTTCGTATAAATTGTTAAATGTCCGGTCAAGAAGAATCTAAATTCATGCCTAGTTTCTGTCAGTTGCAATGTCATAATTTCATATTCTCATCTGTTTTATCGCAACAAGACTCACTATTTTTTGATATATTATTTAAAGAATATATATTGTTCTATCAAACGAATTCAGAGTTTCATTTCATTGACAGTAAAATATCTTAACCTCAAAATTAATGGGGAAACCGAACGCCAATCTCCTTTTCCCAGAACTTATATGGTATGTTGTCAAAAGTAAGCTTATTACCCCACACCTTAGAGATGGTCAAGAGTCTCATTCTATTATTGCTGTACTGAGTGACAGCTGGCGCCCTTCAAATAACGTATGTGTAAGTAAGCAGGTAACAAGTAAGTGTGAGTACAAGGTTCGACGAGTGTGTATTTTATTTAATGAATATTAATTTTCATAATTTTCATGTTAAACGCAGATATTCAGATTTCCCATTTTAAATGCAGTTTAATATGTTTGTAAATTCAGTCAGCAAGTTAGGAAGAAAGTTCTCATTTTGGCGCCCAATGTGTCGACGCAACGTGGGACTCGAATAAATTCAGAATTTGTTCTGAATGACAGCATATCATAGGTTCATTTTGGGAAGAGTATGCAAATTTAAGCCAACGGAATTATTACCGGTATATGTTAGGAGTGTAATTTTGTGATATATATTTGTATTTTGGGGATATGTCAAGGGATTTGAAGAGGGAAATTAATTTGAGATCGCGTACTATCACTAGTGAACCAAAGATGGACAAGGAAGACAATAACAAGTCATGTGAGGACGAGGTCATTGCTTCTGCGGACATCCAAGGTGAGATTGAAAATAGGGAGCAGGTGAGCACGATGGAAGGTTCTGAGATAATTCAGGAAAGTGCAGAAATTGAGAAGCACACTGAAACCCAAAAGGAAATCGCGGGGGGAATAAACCAAGATTTTCTAAATTTGCTGATGGCCAGATTTACCGAGCTCAGTAATGAAAATAAGAAGCTCAGTGAAAAGAATAGTGAAAATAATAAGAAAGAGATGAAAGAGATGAAAGAATTTTTTAGTAGTAGTAGTAGTGAAAATAATAAAGAGATGAAAGAATTAATTAATACTAATAATGAAAATTGTAAGAAACTGATTGAAAATAATAAGGAAGAGATGAAAGAGATGAAAGAATTATTTAGTAGTAGTAGTGAAAATAATAAGAAAGAGATGAAAGAATTAATTAGTACTAATAATGAAAATTGTAATAAACAGATTAACTCTCTAAGTAGTAAAATGGAAGAATTAATTGGTAGTAATAAAGAGAATTTTAATGGGATTAATGATAAAATAGATGGGTTAAATGAATCACTAAATTCTAAAATAGATACTAAGATAGTAGAGGTAACTAGTCAAATATGCAAGTTAGAAAATAAGTTAAACAAAGAGTGGGTTGACCGTAGAGAAGGTGAAATGAAGTTGAATCGGAGCAATATTCATATTCTGACCGAGCAAGTCAAAGAAATATGTAGAGAGAATATCGTAGAATTAAGTGATAAAAGTTCTAGTAATCGGGAAGGAATTCATAACGGAGTAGAGGAAGGATTGGACAGGATTTGCAATGCAGTTGGGGAAGAGATGGGGGAACAGATTAGTAGAATTGAACAAATTGAAAGCAAACTTGTGGAAGTCACTGAACTACGGAACGAACAGGAAACGTTATCACAGCAGGTAAGAGAAAGAGAGGAAGAATTGAAGGAAGAAATGAGAATCGTGGAAGAGAATGCTGAGAGAGCAGCGGAAGAAGAAGAAGAAGTTGTGAATTGCCAGGGAAGGATACGGCAGAAAGGTACAGGTGAGACGGGGAGAGAAGTGGTAATAGCGAGTGGTTTGTTCAGTAGGGATCGTGATTTAACCAAGTTTTCTGGAAAACAGTTCAATTCTATAGAATTTGTAAAAGTAGTTGAGAAAAGATTTGCAAGTAAGTTGAGGAATAATGTTATGGAATGGGAATATGTGTTGGAGATTTTGTCTAATGTTTTTATCGGTGAAAGTAAAATATGGTTTCGAGTATACTGGGATAATGGGTCTAATTTAGGAGAGATTAAAGTGTTCATTGATAGGCTTTGGGAGGAATGTGTGCTAGGGCGCGTGCGAGAGAGAGAGCGCATGATGTCTGGGGAAAGTGGTAGTGTAGAGAGAAGGGGTAAAATGTTAGCCGTGTATCAGAGAAGTAGTGATCATGATCCGCAGAGGATTAATAGTTGTGTTGATGGTGATAGTGGTCAGAAGAGTAATCAGAGAGAATCAGAAGATGGGAGGCGTATGGATTTGAGTTGTGAGAGAGAGGATCAGAAGAGTAATCAGAGAGAATCGGAAGATGGGAGGCGTACGGATTTGAGTTATCGGAGGGACTATGGTAGTCTCAATATGAAGGTTATCAAGGTGTCGTTATCGAGCCAGAGTATTTCAGATTCACAGGGAATCGGGTAAATTAAGTGAACAGTCCAAAGGTAGAAGATGAACTGGTATTTAGTATAAGTAGTTATATAGTGGAAAGTAGATTTAAGAGTACAGTGTGATTGTGACCTAAGTAATATTAAGTGAGATATTTAAGTAGTGCCGTAGTCGTAGATCATGCAGTAATTAATGGTAACAGTAAGTTAGACGTAAGAAGTGCTCTGTTAAGTGATGTAAGTACTTGTAATGCCGAGAATGTGATGTAAGTAGTGAGGGAATAACTCCGATGATGGAAATTGTGATATGAAGAAGGTAAGTGAAGGTACTATCAGATCTTATAACAGCCGTTGGGTGAGTCAAAGTGAGTAAATAAAATGATAGCGGTACCAATCATAATAGAAGATGATTGTAAGTTTCAGCCACGCCTTGTTGTACCAAATCTTGTGTATTCAGTTGTTTTAGGAGCTTGACTTGGTTGCAAATTATGGAAGTAGAATAGACTTTAATTTAGGTAGTGTGTGTCTGTTCTATGAGGAAACTAGTAAAGAGGTACGTGTTAATTATGATGGTCTGAGGTAAGTGTTCGGTGACGTGTGTTCTTTGAAATATATGAGAGGTAAGTGAAGTTGTTCCTAGTGAGAGGAAATGTGTTGTTGAGTGTGTTACGTGTCTATACGACCAGTATCCGAGGGATAGTCGGTATGAGGCAATGACGTGAGGTAATTTGAGTGAATTACAGGAGGAGTAATTGTGGTCGATGTTAGGTAAGCATCGAGATGTATTTAGTGGTAAGTGAGGAAGAACACGTATATGAACACAAATTTGTAGTACATGACCATTTATCATTGTGGGAGGTACGTACCCCAGTCAACTTAAAAATGCTAGTGACGTTTAAGAACAAATAAACATTATGCTGGATTACGGAATAATTGAACCATCTTGTAGCCATAGTATTGATCCTTGAATTGTTGTTGTCAAGAAGGATGTGATTTATTGAGATACGTAAGTTAATAAGGGCAAAATTGATTCGTTTGAGTGACAGAGTGCTACTCAGAGTTCCATTTCATCATCTGCAGAGGTGGGAAATATCTTGAAGTTATTCTTTTTTTATCAGGGGTATTTCACTATTGTGAACCGTATCGGGAAGTGTGCATATTCCTCAAAAGATCAGGAAGGGGATATTGTCGGTATTTGTAGTATTATATATGTAAAGAAGTATTTCACGTGAGATTTGTTGAAATAAGAGTAAGATGATTAAATTTTGTGAGAAACTGGCAAAATAAAATTAACATACATGAATTAGCGTGTGAACCAAGTGTCGTATTGGTGCATTGGAAGAATAAGTGCTACATTGTCATGTTCTGTGTGACAAAACTGAGAACAGGACATTGGACAGTTATCTGCGATAACCATATGCGAGAAAAGTTCTCATATAAGTGAATTTTCACAAAATATTTTGATATGTTAAAAAAAAAGGAGAAGAATGTTGTATATTGATTGAAAATTATTTTTGTGTGTTAAATCAAGTGCTATACTCTTGTGATTTGTATGAGAGAAAGAGAGAGAATGGGACACTGGACAGTTATCTACGATGACAATGTGCGAGAAGAATTCTCATATATGTGATGTATTATAAAATGTATGGATGCTGAAAAAGAAAATTATTGTTGTATACTTATTTAAAGTGTTTATATGTGTCAGTGTTATATATATATAATTTTGTTCATAAATCAATCGATTCTTTGTTCTTCGATTTATTTATGAGGGAGGCGAATTGTAACGGTTCAAATCCCGTTACAAGATGATATCTGTATTTTTATTATTGTATGATTTTATCTGTATTTTATTATTATTATTATTATTATTATTATTATTATGTCAGTGTTATTATTATTTTATCTGTGATATTGTACTATTATTGTAATTATCCGTTTTATTCAATTTTGCAATTGCCTGTTGCTTGCAAGATTGCACTTAGATGTATACATATATACGTATGTGTAGTATAACACTCAATACCTGTACAGTGAGAATTGTTGTATATATCAGAGATCGGATGTGACGTTGGTGCATTGTGCAATATTGTTGGCGATTCTGCCAAGTCATCGCCACTCCATGGCTATGTCATCGTATTGATTTAGATATGCGCGCACGGACTTATCGCCGCGGGGCTATTTCACCACTGTGCGTAATATCTGTCGCGTAGGTGGGAGTATGTCATTGTTATTTCTGGAGATTACGTAGTTGTGTCAACCAAAGTCTATATAAGGTGGGTGCACATTGTAGCGTCAGTCATTACTTATACGGATGCAGTACAGTGAAGTAGTCTACTAGATCAAGAGGCCTTAAGTGGTCAGCCAACCAGTGTGAACGAGAGATGGTGAAGACTCAGTGAGCCATTATTGGTCATTGAGAGAGTGAGACCAAATGGTTGGTCCGTCACTTAGTGGAAGACGCGGACGCAAGGCTTACCAAGGAGTCAGAGAGGGCAACCCTGGACCTGCCAAGAGGTCATACCATATTGACTTACAAAGAAGTCAGATGATATGGAGAAGAAGCAGTCGCAAGGATGTATCACCACGTTAGGCGTGACACATCTACAGTAAACACCAGAGCAATGGATTACGTCGTAATTACACTCAAAGTGTTAAAGGTACAGTCAAGTGAATCAGTGAGGGAAATATTTCGTATAAATTGTTAAATGTCCGGTCAAGAAGAATCTAAATTCATGCCTAGTTTCTGTCAGTTGCAATGTCATAATTTCATATTCTCATCTGTTTTATCGCAACAAGACTCACTATTTTTTGATATATTATTTAAAGAATATATATTGTTCTATCAAACGAATTCAGAGTTTCATTTCATTGACAGTAAAATATCTTAACCTCAAAATTAATGGGGAAACCGAACGCCAATCTCCTTTTCCCAGAACTTATATGGTATGTTGTCAAAAGTAAGCTTATTACCCCACACCTTAGAGATGGTCAAGAGTCTCATTCTATTATTGCTGTACTGAGTGACAGCTGGCGCCCTTCAAATAACGTATGTGTAAGTAAGCAGGTAACAAGTAAGTGTGAGTACAAGGTTCGACGAGTGTGTATTTTATTTAATGAATATTAATTTTCATAATTTTCATGTTAAACGCAGATATTCAGATTTCCCATTTTAAATGCAGTTTAATATGTTTGTAAATTCAGTCAGCAAGTTAGGAAGAAAGTTCTCAAAAGAAAGAAAGAAAACATATTCAATATTGCTTATGACATCCTGTGTACAGAGTTTACTGCGATGCATTATGCGCTGTGTAGACGCCTAGCTAATATTCAGATCATGTTATATGGCTCATAGGGTTCATCGTTATCATCAGACGTCAGTGGCGCATCCCAACAAGAAGATCGTTTCACGCAGCTGTCTTTAAACCCTTTCTAAACGTACTCGAAGCCGTTAATCTTCGTCCGGGAAATTGTTCTTGTCATAAGAATCGTGCTTGGCATGCAACATGTATTGCTTCTCCGTAGAGTAACATCTTATTTACGTAGTCATCTCCTTACATATAACCGTTTCCTATGCGAGAATTATAACTCGATTGTGTTGAAACTCTCCTAGCACTTTTTCAACTTTGTGTCGTCCGGATCCATGGCTAAATGGTTAGCGTGCCAGCCTTTGGTCACAGGAGTCCCCGGGTTCGATTCCCGTCAGGTTCAGGAATTTCAACCATCATTGGTTAATTTCGCTGGCACGGGGACTGGGTGTATGTGTCGTATTCATCATCGTTTCATCCTCTTCACGACGAGCAGGTCGCCTATGGGAGTCAAATCAAAACCTGGCGAGCCGAACATGTCCTCGGACACTCCCAACACTAAAAGCCATACGACATTTCATTTTCTCATTATCATCGTGTCGCGGAAAACTTTCGATGTGTAAGTGCGACATGAAAACACTAGCACAAATAAAATACAATGCAGAGATAGATTTGTCTAGCTATAACAACCACAATGTGTTGAATCATGCCCCAATTAAGCCCTTATAGTTGTAGTGGCAGAGCGCTGGCCTTCTGAACCCAACATGGCCGGTTCAACCCTGGCTCAGTCAGGTGGTATTTGAAGGCGCTCGAATATGTCAGCCTCATGTAGGTAGATTTACTGACTCGTTAAGGAACTCCTGCGGAATAAACTTCTGGCACCTCGCACCTCCGAAAACCGAAGAAGTAGTCAGTGGTACGTGAAAACAATAACATTACTATATGTATTTATTTAATGTCGAGAGCCCTACGGAGAGAGTAACATTTCAGAAGTAATATTGTTCATGTTGCTGACTACTTTGGAGCTTAGAACTTGAAAGCCACTCCACGTTAATCTTGTTTTGTAGTAGCCGCTGAAAGTTAATGCCTCTTTGCTCTTGACACGCTGTGCCCTCTATAAGTCTAGTTGGATGCTGTCCAAGCCAGCCATCAAGCGCCATCTGGTCCGTGAACTTCTTTCACTTCTCCTGCTGACTCTGACTTCCTTTCATGTTGAAAGGCTACGCTACATTTAAGAGCGGAGTGGTTATATCCTGGACTTATATGCTGCTACTTACACGGTGGTCGAAATGTACTAAACTGCTCTAATGATATCTCAGTGGGTTCTCTTTTTTTTTTTACTCTTCTTTACGTCGAAAATCGAATAGGAAAGGACTAGGAGTGGAAAGGAAGCGGCCTGGCCTTAAGTAAGGTACAGACTCCGCATTTGCCTTGAGTGAAAATGGGAAACCAGAGAAAACCATCTTCAAGGCTGCCGACAGTGGGGTTCGAACACACTATCTCGCGAATACTGGATACTGGCCGCACTTAAGCGACTGCAGCTATCGAGCTCGGTGAATATCTCAGTGTAAGATCTTGTTTATGAAAGTTATCCTTCAAAGACGAAACCTGGGGATATTAGATTTAACATGACCAAAATAGCTAAGGAAGAGTGGAAACGTGGGTCTCCATGAAATACACATCACAATTGGAAACAAACATAATTAATATCTCTCTCTATGGATCAGTGGTTGAGTGTCGGCCTCTCGATCCCTAGACACGGGTTCAAAACCTGCGGGACAAGTCTCAATAAATCGGGAAGAATTGAAATGTGATGAACTCAACTTCTTAACATGTTCGTGAACTATACCACGTGTTACAAAGTTTTACGATAACATCTCAACATTTATATAGGGTTCGAACGCGTACGAATTAGTGTTCCAGCCCGTTCTTTTTATGAAATCACGTCTTCATTCCCCTCAAACTCATTAGGTTGTTCATTTACCATGAAAATCAGCCTCGTCTTTAGTGTCGGCGGTCAGCACTAGTTCATCTGCGTACATAATTTTGCGCTAGCTCTTTACTTGCTCAGTCGCCCTGCTGATGTACCAAGTCAAAAAGTACAAGATTCAGTACGCTTCCTTCCAATCGTATTGAACTCGTTTGTTAAACTGAAGGATGTACTTACTCCTCCCACGATCCTGGAAATTATCCGGAATCATTTTGGTAAGTTGGCCATCAAAGCTACACCATTTCAACAAAGTATAAAAAGGCTTCGGGAGACAGTGTCATAAACCTTTCTTGTATCGATGAAGGCTAGGTTCGGAGGCATCTCCCTTCTGCCATACAGGGACAATAACGCCGGCTCACTACTTCTATTGACTGCACTACTTAACCCTGGAGTGGTCGCATGGGTTTTGTGAATATTAATGGTCGCACCGGGTCTCTCAGACCCATTTTTTCTCAGTGTTTTACTATTATATTTTTATACTTTATTTCCAATTACAGTATTATAGGACATTATCTGGTTTATTTTAATGCAGTTTACATACCTATAATATTTAACTATCCTGTTTCTTTACCAAAAAGTGTATTTTTATAATTACACTGAAAAACTGATTTTCTGTTAACTTGTGAAAGGTAGAACATGGTAAGAGTAAAATGTATTTTAAATATTATTTCTTCACTTTTCCTGCATTTACATGCACAAAGTAACACTTTCATCTATTTTATACACAGTCTTAATAAAACATATTTTTGAGTATTTCACACTTGAACTATTGGTATAAAAATATGAATTTTTTAGGTATGTGTGAATTATGTGTCATAATTCATAAAATCATCATCATCATCATCTGTTTACCCTCCAGGGTCGGCTTTTCCCTCGGACACAGCGAGGGATCCCACCTCTACCGCCTCAAGGGCAGTGTCCTGGAGCTTCAGACTCTTGGTCGGGGATACAACTGGGGAGAATGACCAGGACCTCGCCCAGGCGGCCTCACCTGCTATGCTGAACAGGGGCCTTGTGGAGGGATGGGAAGATTGGAAGGGATAGGCAAGGAAGAGGGAAGGAAGCGGCCGTGGCCTTATGTTAGGTACCATCCCGGCATTCGCCTGGAGGAGAAGTGGGAAACCACGGAAAACCACTTCGAGGATGGCTGAGGTGGGAATCGAACCCACCTCTACTCAGTTGACCTCCCGAGGCTGAGTGAACCCCGTTCCAGCCCTCATGCCACTTTTCAAATTTCGTGGCAGAGCCGGGAATCGAACCCGGGCCTCCGGGGGTGGCAGCTAATCACACTAACCACTACACCACAGAGGCGGACATAATTCATAAAATAAAAATCAAATTAGTTTTAGAAACACATCCAAGTACAGGGAAACATCCCTTTAATCTGTTTCTATGGACATTCTGCAGCCTAGTTGTCCATGATCTCCGCACATGAAATTTTGGCACTTGGGGCAGGTGAAGGATGTCTTCCTGTCTTTGTTTGCTGTGCGAAAATGATATATTTTTCTTTTCCTGGGAAAGTCTATGGCAGGTGCTTGCACAGGGTAGTTATACCCAGAATTAGCTTCATCCATTGTTACACAGAAGAAAGTGTACTGAATTAACAATGCGAAGTTTGACACCAAAGACCAACGTTAACAGTCGCACCGGGTCTGCGAGACCCTGAACAGCCTGTACGCTCAAAGTTTCCAAGGCAACTGACGGCGGGCTACTGTGTTCGGTTGAAGGTCGGGAGCCAAGAAGCTACCAGGGAGGCGGAAGCGTTCGGTGCATTCCAACAACAGGAACACCAATAAATACGTCCGCCCGGGTCTCGTAGACCCATCGCGACAACTCCAGGGTTAAATGAGGACTAGTTTGTTCCTTTAAAAGTCAATTGTGACGACATACGAAGAGGTCATTCAGTAGGAGAAAGGTGATGGATGTCTGGACGCTCTGGCCATCAGAATTTATCAGTGTAGCCGATTAATGCCTGCTTCTCCTGACTCAATAATCAATTCCACTCTAATTTCCACTATGCCGAGGGCTTGATATTTCCTCATCTTCTTCAAGGTGACCTGACTTCTTCGCTGCTGCATTTTGAACACTGCGTGGCACTTCCAGATGCAAATCTCCCACGTTAATGAAGAGTTTCTCAAAATGATTCTTCGATATCTCTTTCATCCTCTCTGCATCTATCATTATTTTTCTACCCTTGTCATTCAGGCAGATATCCTGAGATGCAGGTCTTTTCTTTCTTTGCAAATAGTATCATCATTTCATAGTTATGTTCTCCTCTAACTACTGTAGCCTACTCCTCCGTAGCGTAACGGGCAGTGTTATTAGCTGTCGTTCTCGGGGACGTGGCTTCGATTCGCGGTACTTTTATTTCCCAGTGGTTTTACGTCGCACCGACACAGATAGGTTTGATGGCGACGATGTGATAGGAAAGGCATAAGAGTTAGAAGGAAGTGGCCATGGCCTTAATTAAGATACAGCCCCCACATTTGCCTGGTGTGAAAATGGGAAACCACGGAAAACCATCTTCAGGGCTGCCGACAGTCGGCTTCGAATTCACTGTCTCCCGGATGGGAGCTCACAGCCGCGCATCTCTAACCGCACGGCCAACTCGCCCGGCACCAGAAATTTAAGAAGGAAGAAGGGTTGGTATTTGGTTGGAATGGTACACGTAGCTCACCTCCATTGGGGGTGTGCCCAAAACGAGCTGCACCGCCTCAGGATGAGGACACGAGTTTACCTTTTATCAAACTTCTTGCATAGGCTTTCGTCGGCTAAGTAGCTAATTTGTTCATGTGTCTTCTATGGTGTTTCAGTTTTCTTAAACTTTCTTTCTTTCTTTCTTTCTTTCTTTCTTTCTTTCTTTCTTTCTTTCTTTCTTTCTTTCTTTCTTAATCTGTTTACCCTCCAGGGTTGGTTTTTCCCTCGGACTCAGCGAGGGATCCCACCTCTACCGCCTCAAGGGCAGTGACCTGGAGTGGGAGACTTCGGGTCGGGGAATACAACTGTGTAGGAGGACCAGTGCCTCACCCAGGGTTTGGGAAGATCGTAAGGAATAGACACTGAAGAGGAAAGGAAGCGGCCGTGGTCTTAAGTTAGGTACCATCCCGGCATTTGCCTGGAGAAGAAGTGGGAAACCACAGAAAACCTCTTCGAAGATGGCTGAGGCGAGGATCGAAGCCACCCCTCCCACCCCCCAATCCTGTACTCAGTTGACCTCCCGAGGTTGAGTGTGCCCCGTTCCAGCCCTCCTACCACTTTTCAAATTTCGTGTTAGAGCCAGGAATCGAACGCGGGCCTCCGGGGATGGCAGCTAATCACACTAACCACTGTATCACGGAGGTGGACATTTTTCTTAAACATGAGAGCAATTTGTATAGTCATTTTGACCTTATATTCCAATATGTTTTATTATGCCAAGACTTTTACTCTCCTAACGGCATGAAGATGAATTATGGCTTTCATCTTATTGATTACTATCAGGAAACATGCCATTGGGTAATTTCTCCATTTCTGCGCTCTTACCCTAGCAAGGGTCGGTGTTATTACCAGCGTGAACTTGTGTGCTAACCGTAAGTGCAAGCACTTCGCACATCTCATTAGCATAACAAAGCCTTCTACAACCTCGTTTTGGTAGATATTATCTATTAAAGCTGTCTCTAGTACGGAGTTGCATGTTTAAGTAGTGTTTTCTACTGGGACCGCGTGGTTAAGAACACAAGTCATTAGCTATCTTCCTACCGAGCGAGTTGACCGTCCGGTTAGCGTCGCGGAGCTGTGAGACAGTGGGTTCGAATACTACTGTTGGCGGACCTGAAGACGGTTTTACGTGGTTTCCCATTTGCACACCAGACTGGGGCTGTACCTGAATTAAGGTCACGGCCGCTCCTTTCCAAATCCTATCCCATCCTTCCAATCCTTCAGTCGCCAAAAACCTTCGATGTCTTAGTGCAACGTTAAAATGGTAGCAAAAAAAAAGTTATATTACTCAACAGATGTTAACTGCACTACTTACATTCTATTTATTGTAGAAAATAAGGAGTAGTTTATTCCTTAAAAAACGGTTGTGAAGGCATTACAAGAGGTATGTCCTCCAATAAGAGAAAGATTATGGATGTTCGGACTCTTGGGCCACAAGAATTTATCAAATTCCAACGCGGTGTTAATTACAGCGAAAAAATACACTTCCCGTCTTAAAACGATATCAATGTTAAAATTGTGGAATGACGCATATATTATTATTATTATTATTATTATTATTATTATTATTATTATTATTATTATTATTATTATTATTAACTACAAGAGATCAGGGTACCTCACCGTATACAGTTGCGCAACTCTCCTAAATTTTACTTTACATTCCTTGTATTGTACGCGCATTTTTGAGTGATTGGCGGACACTCTAGTGCTGAATCGGTCGACTTCGGTTATCTTCGAGATTCGTATTAGCAACCTTTGAAACACAAACTAAGAATCGCTGTGAGACATCCGGCGTACACTTTACGTACTCGTACTGTTGTTGTTTACACAGCAAAGCCAAACTATAGAATTCATGCTAGGAACACGTTTCGCATCGAGAAACGTTATATACTATTATATATTGTGTGTGTGACACAGTTGTTGGCGTAAGATGATAAAGGTTTAGAAAATTCATATCGATCGATCATATTATCGATTCAATTCAGATTTCATTTCCATTCAGTTGGCAGTACTACCGGAACTGGCAGTGCTCCCTCCTTACTCCTCAAACAAGTACAAAAATCTATCACTAAAAAGTGCCCGTACAACACAGAAGGATCCTAGCGTGTTTCTCTTGATTTATAAAGAGTACTCCTCAGCATATAGTGTACCACACATACCCATCAAACCTCTTAAGAAATATTATAATAATACTCTCTTCCCTCTCTCTCCCCTCTCCCTCCAACTAAACTAATTTTCCCCCGCGTTGCCTCGTGTTTTCGGGTAATCGGGCTAGTGCCTCCAAATCGCATTTAAAAAATTCCTGCCATTTCTAGAAGTAATTGTTTATATAAAAATCTTTTAATTCGTAACAATTTGACTTTTTTGCCAGCTGTATTAATCAGCATAGTTCAATGAGAAGTTCCAAAGCACAAAACTATCCAATTTGTAAATACTATCCAGTGTTCCCATAACAATGTCTCATTAAACTCGTTAATATGTCCTCACTGTAAATTTGTATAGCGCAACGATTAAAGCTTTGAGTCCTTTTCAGACCAATATTCTCGTATATACTTCAAAAATATTAACCATATTTTCCCTTATTTAATCAGTCAGTTCTACGGAAAATTAAAAGCGAAGTACGCATACCATTTACGATAATTATTCATGACAGCCTACTTAGACGCCAAGCTACCCCAGTAACAAGAAGCGTGTACACTGACACGACCAGAGTGTATTGTCTAGACTTGCGCTGTGTGACGCAGTTTGGCCAAAACGCATTTTTAACGTAAGTGCCATTTTTAAAGTAATTGTCATATGTCCGTAACTGTGGTGTAGTGGTTAGTGTGATTATCTGCCACCCCCCGGAGGTCCGGGCTCGATTCCCGCCCCTGCCACGAAGTTTGAAAAGTGTTACGGGGGATGGAACGGGATCCACTCAGCCTCGGGAGGTCAACTGAGTAGAGAGGGATTCGATTCCCACTTCAGCCATCCTCCAAGTGGTTTTCCGTGGTTTCCCACTTATCCTCCAGGCAAATGCCTGGATGGTACTTAACTTAATGCAACAGCCGCTTCCTTCCCTATTTTCCTTGTCTATCCCTTCCGATCTTACCATTCAGTTGTATCCCCCAACCAACTAAGTCTCACGCTGCAGAACCCTCCCCGTAAGGCGGTAGAAGTGAGATCCTTTGCAGAGTGTGGGAGATAAACAACGCTGGAGGGTAAAGGAATTAAAAAAGAAAGACTTGTCATACTGAATTATAAATACTTTACCTTTAAATTCGTAAAAGATTGAAGTTTTATGCTAGCATTATTAATTCCATCCATTATCTAAAGGCTAAGCCTTGTCGGTGCAGCCACATCCCACGGTCTTCAGCAGTCCTTTACATCGTGTCATAGGAAGCAAAACCCACCTGAGTGATTATGTTCCTAAAGTATGAGAGACGTGGTCTTCCTCTCGACTTCTTCCCTAGGACCTTTCATTCGAAGACATTCTGGAGAAAGGTGTCATGTCATAGGACGTGTCAGAGAAATTTAGCTTTCCTCTGCTCTATTGAATAAATTAAGGTCCGTTTCTCATTAACGTCATTCAATATTTGGATATTAGTCTTTTTTTCTGTCCAACTCGCCCCTGTCAGAGTTTACCAGAACCACATTTCCGCAGCTTCTCGTATTGATTGTGCTTGTTTTTCCAAAGTCCAGGTCTCACAACCGTAAGTTAGCACACTCCAAACAAAGGTTTTAAGAAATTTCCTCCTGTTTTCAATTCCTATGTTCTTATTTGAAAATAGAATTTTCCTGCTTTGAAACACTCGTTTTGCAATAGCAATTCTTCTTTTGACTTCTGTCAGGAACTGATTAGGAAAGTTTAATTAAAAAATAATATCGATATATCAGTTTTAAATAAGCTCACTACAAAACAGGCCACAGGCTTTTTACGGGTCCCCTACTATCACTTACGGGTACGAAAATAGCATCTATACCTCCTATGGATTATAATTTATTTGACTGTAACTACCTAGGTGTATATAAAAGCTAAGTTGGGAATAAACTCGATATATGCATATACCGCCTTCAGTAGTGACATTATGTGAAGTGAATGGTGGAGGACAGGTAGAGTGAGACAAAGGTGACGATAGCTAGTTTCTGATAAATGAGGAACTAAGTCTCCCAAAGGGATAACTGCGAATAAAGTTGATCTAATGAAAGGGTTACTTCAGTTGCGACACAGAAAGTCGTCTACTATTATCACTTTAAAATTTACTAATTGTAGTCATTTGTTAGGGTTCATGAAATCCACCTATGAATGCATTGTGAAACTATGTTTATAACGAAGTCTACATTTAGAAATGAGAGATATCCTTCCACTCTTCCTTTGATGGTAATATCCTATTATCGGGAATCCAATGCATCAGGGAGGACGGAAAAATCAATCGCTGTGGAGAGATTTATCATTGTCGACAGTATCGTTAAAGCGAGAAGAAGGAATTTACATTGCCTTAACGGAATTTATTCCTGGACCAGAGTGTTTTATCGTTGCATCGATAATCGTTGTGTGGAGTTTTCACTGTACTAGGTTCGAGTTTCATATCAGCATTGCCCGTCTGGGTGACTCAGATGGTAAAAGAGCTGAACTTCTGAACCCAAGCTCGACCCCGGATCAGCTCGGTGATATTTGAAGATGCTCAAAACGCCAGTCTCGCGTCGGTAGATTTACTGGCACGTAAAATAGCAAAACTCCTGCACCTCAGCGTCCCCTTAAAGCGTTAAAGTAGTTAGTACGACGTAACATGAATAGCGCAACATCATTATACGTATGCCCATCTCCATGGCTAAATGCTGGCGTTCCGTCCAAGCGGTCCCGGGTTCGATTACCGGCCGAGTCCGATATTTTGACTTTGATTGGTTAATTTCTCTTGCTAGGGAACAGGGTGTGTGTGCCGTCTTCAACATTAGATAACACCCTAGGTAGGGCTCCAGAAGCATAAGTAGTCCAAAAGCGCCAAATCGAAATACCTGCACGGGACCCTCTGAAGGCTATACGCCATTATTATTGTTAGGAATCACGTGATAAAGTAAATAATAGCGGTGGTGGCCATTGTTGTTTTAAGAGGAAGTACAACTGGGTAATCATCGTCTTTATCAGTGAGCGGAAGAAAAATTTAAATGAGAGTACCGCAAATGGAAGGGAAGGGCCGCAAAAGGAGTGAAAATGAAAGATTACTTTGACCTCAAAGACCCAGTATCACCGCGGTCAAAAAGGAGGAGGATGGGCCAAGAAAGGTCGGTTAGCAAAGATAAAACGAGGAGCCTGGCATGGAATCAATGAAAATGAAATGGTGTATGGCTTTTAGTGCTGGGAGTACTTGGCAGGTTCGATCCTGGCTCAGTCCGGTGGTACTTGAAGGTGCTCAAATACGACAGCTCCGTGTGGGTAGATTTACTGGCACGTAAAAGAACTGCGGGATTAAATTCCGGCACCTCGGCGTCTTCAAAGACTTTAAAAAGTAGCTAGTAGGACGTAAAGCAAATAACATTATTATTATTATTATTATTATTTAGTGCTGGGAGTGTCCTAGGGAAATTTCGCCTCGCCAGATACAGGTCTTTAGATTTGGCGCCAGTAGGCGACCTGCGCGTCGTGATGATGATGAGATGATGATGAAGACGACACATACACCCAGCCCCCGTGCCAATAAAATTAACCAATTAAGGTTAAAATTCTTGACCCTGCCAGGATTCGAACCCGGGACCCCTGTGACCAAAGGCCAGCACGCTAACCATTTAGCCATGGAGCCGGACATGGAATCAATGCAAACCCCACTTAGGTAAACCGTGGTCGACAAACCACACTCATAAGTTGAGAGCTCGGGGATTTCCCCCTTCAGTTGCAGATAGAGGTATTATGGATGTATTCTACCGTGCCGATTCTCAGGATGGAAATGCACAGTGTGACGCAAAAGTCAGTTTAACATTTGATAAAGCAATACTTCAGGGAATATTGCTGTTAGGGAGGTAATAATTGACACATGTTTGGAATGACATGGGGTTCTATTGACACCAAAATAAAGTACAGTAAATCTTCACTATCGGTGCCTTTTCTGGTAACGTCAACATGCCGCGATTGCAGGCGCATCTGACGCCCTCTCTCACGACAGCTCCATTTATACCGTACCCGGATCTCATGCGGCTTCACTGACGAGTTGCTGTCTAGCGCCATCTGTTGGTCATTGTGTTTACTTTATTTTGGTGTCATTCGAATCATGTGTATCAATTACTACTTCTCTTCCTCCAATATTCCGTGAAGTATTGCCTCGTCAAATGCTAACGGACTTTTCGGTCACCCTGTATTTGAAACCATGTTTATCTTTTAATTGCTATGTCATATGAACCAACTCTGTGGTGCAACCGGCCTGCCTCTTACCCGGACACCATGGGATCGATTCCTGACAATTCCAGGAAGGTTATATATGAACTAAAGCTTGAACGGGATTCTCTCAGCCTCTTGAGTCAATTCAGGAGTTGTCTTATAGGAGAGGCAGGAAGCGAAGCAGAATGTCGTCAGGCTGACCATGTGATACTGGCCATCTGTAGTTTGATAGGCCAGTGCCCTAAACGATTGTTGAGCCTAGAGCTTTATGTATCACACTAGTACACAAGTCTGTCCTCGACAATCGAAATTACTATCTATATAGCAACTGGAAATTCTAAATGGACTATTAATATTTCTTTCTTTCTTTTTTCTTTCTTTCTTTCTTTCTTAATCGGTTTACCCTCCAAGGTTCGTTTTTCCTTGGACTCAGCGAGGGATCCTACCTCTACCGCCTCAAGGGTAGTATCCTGGAGCGTCAGACATTGGGTCGGGAGATACAACTGGGGAGAAAGACCAGTATCTCCCTCATGCTGCCTCACCTGCTATGCTGAACAGGGACCTTGTAGGGGGATGGGAAAATTGGAAGGAATATACAAGGAAGAGGGAAGGAAGCGGCCTTGGCCTTAGGTATCATCCCGGCATTTGCCTGGTGGAGAGGTGGGAAACGACGTAAAATCACTTCGAGGATGAATGAGGTGGGAATCGAACCATCCTCGACTCAGCTGACCTCCCTAGGCTGAGTGCACCCCGTTCCAGCCCTCTTGGCAGAGCCGGAAATCGAAACCAGGCCTCGGGGGGTGGCAGCTAATCACACTGAGCGCTACACAGTCTATTAATATCTCTTACGAATAAAAGGTACACTTTCCAGGTTTTATGCAGCATTCGAATGGAATCAAAACAGGTATTGTAGTCTTTCCTTACAAATCGTATTGAGTGTAGTTGTCGCTCGGATTTTGTACTTGGACGTACGTCTATGGATCTGCGTACTCTTTAGAAAGCTACTTACAACTGTTCAAAACGGATCGCCATCAACAGCGTCTAATGTCCTTCCTCCATATGAGCACTGCGGAGAGGTTTGGAATTTAATCAAGAATTTTGGCACGCATTCTAATGATTAGAATGTGCCAGTCAACAATATGATAGTGAAAATATTTTCAACCAACGGGACTCGAACTGGGTAACCGCGGTGTCAGACCACATAAACTTGACGCGTTAACGACAATGGCCACGAGTTGGCTGCTGTGTCTCATGCTTGTCGAGAGAAATAAATGGAAAAGAATGATTAATTAATTTCACTGAAAGCATTTCTCATTAAATAGTTCAAGTCTGATGGTCTTCATCGCATTCTTGTAGCCCACAACTCTCGAATGTTTCCGTTTTCTCCATGTACAGTATCTGTGGAAGGCGACAGAATTCACCATGTACGTTGTTTGACCTCATGCTGACAGAAATAGCGGTGTGCCTTCGGTATCATGATGAACGAGACAATAAATTCGCTGATAGAGACGTGTTTTAAAAAAAGTATACAAAGTCGTGATCTTGAGAGTTTCATTGTATTGTTCTTTTAAGAAGACATAACAATCTATAACTGGTACCAATTTCAGCTCTTGACACATTCTCGTTTTCTCACTATGACTGTAATTGACAGGCTCAATAGGAATATTGTTCAGATGTCACCATTGTCCGTTAAATAACTCATTCGTTCCGGGTTTCTTAATCTCCACACTGGTTCACGTGAACTTTCCAACAGTTAGGACCCTGCATGAGCAGTTGTTGAAACCACTACGAGAACTGTGGTTCATGGTGATATCAAATGATTACATAAAAATGGAGTGCACGCATTAGAGAGAGAGAGAGAGAGAGAGAGAGAGAGAATCCACATAGGATAACTGCTCTAATGATATGGAAACCACAAAGGTTCAGCTTAGCGATTAATCCGTAAGAACATTAAAAATACATTTAATTAATTTTCATTGGGTTTGTTTATAACCATCCTTCTTCTTAATCTGTTTACCCTCCAGGGTTGGCTTTTCCCTCGAACTCAGCGAGGGATCCCACCTCTACCGCCTCATGGGCAATGTCCTGGAGCTTCAAACTTTGGGTCGGGAGATACAACTGGGGAGGATGACCAGTACCTCGCTCAGGCGGCCTCACCTGCTATGCTGAACAGGCGCCTAGTGGGGGATGGGAAGATTGGAAGGAATAGACAAAGAAGAGGGAAGGAAGCGGCCGTGGCCTTATGTTAGGTACCATCCTGGCATTTGCCTGGAGGTGAAGTGTGAAACCACAGAAAACCTCTTCCAGTGTGGCTGAGGTAGGAATCGAATCCACCTCCACTCAGTTCACCTCCCGAGGCTGAGTGGACCCCGTTCCATCCCTCGTACCACGTTTCAAATTTCGTGGCAGAGCCGGGAATCGAACCCGGGCCTCGGGGGGTGGCAGCTAATCACACTAACCACTACACCACAGAGGCGGACTTATAACTATTCGGGAGATATTTGTTTCGAAACCCACTGTTGGCAGCCCTGTAGATGGTTTTCCGAGTTTTCCCATTTTCACACCACGCAAATGCGGGGGATGTACCTTAATTAAGGCCACGACCTCTTCCTTTCCACTCATACGCCTTTTCTAGCCGATCGTCACCATAAGACCTATCTTTGTCGGTGCGTCGTAAAGCACATTGTAAAAAATTGCAATATCTAATTAATTTCCGGATAAATTCTATTTTATTCAAATTATTTTTAAATTATACAGATGATTTTGTACTATTTGGAGTGAATCTGTCAAAATCGCGGTTGATATTTCTTGTAGAACATTAGTAGGGGTCGAAATCTTTTGAATATATTCACAGATAAATCTGTGATTGTTCCGCGTACACCAAACAAAATTCTAATGACTTCCCAGTTATTAATTTTATACTTGTGTCCCAAGTCACGAAAGCAATGCCTATAGTGCCTTTTCTTTTCTGTATCAGCTTCTTTGGACTGATTTCCATCGCGCTCAAAAATGATTGTTGGAGCGATAATGACGCCTTTGTTAGATTTCCTATCAATGAATACAATGCCCGCTCGTTTAGCGGAACCTTCATTTGACGAACAGGTTACTTCTTCATAAATTTCGAACTTTCCTAACAATGTAAGCCAGTAATGACCTACGAATGTTTCTATGAACTTGTATCTACTTCTAATAAGTCTATTTAAAGAAAAATAAATAAACATTAATTTAATTTACAGTCTCGATTTCGTGATAACTGCTGTTTCATAGACATTAACTTACAAAACTCATTTGATGTGATTTATGATACAGATTGCAAACAACCTGTTACTGCTCCCTCCATATTACAAGAATATGACAAAAAAAAGAGATTGAAGCATATATCTAAGAGTCCCCTTCCTTCTTATCCCTCCTTATTTAGGAAGGACTTTATATCGAACATCGTGAGGCTTGGAGAATTGTGTATGTGGTGTATTGTGATATATTTCCTTAGAACTTTACCTGTACCATTATTAACGTCCACGAGACTTCGACAAAATGGTTCCCTAGGAGTAATGTACACTAATATTAACCGCAAATAGCAACCTATATCAATATTTACAGTTTTTCCGGTATAATTAGACGTTGAAAACAACGGTACCTTGGATCTAAGGAAAGATGTTTTATAGAATACTACATAAGTCAGTCATTGCCTTATTAAGGGAGGCATGTATTGACTTTAGGAAGTTGATAGATCACAGCGGTACTGTGTCATCTTTTGCGACAGGAGTAGCTGATACAGGCCTCAGAAATAGTTTTCCTTCAAGGCAGCATGCTGGATCTATCATTGTATGAGGACCATTCAAAATGAAATGAGCTTGAGGCTATACAATGAAAAGCGCTGAAAGGATCGTGATGCAATTGCATGCGGAAGAATGTGCGGTCCATATAGGAACGCTGAGTTCCTAAACTCACCGCTGGAGGGACATGGGTGCACACCGCGCGACGGCAGAGCGAACACGCGCTCGCATTTTTCGTCCACCGCACCCAGTCGTGCTGAAAACAGTGAAATGGAGGCTTCAAAAGCAGAACAAAGTGGTGTAGAACGTCTCCTGACAGGAAAAGGAGGGGAACAAAAATTCATCACAGAATGGCACAAATGTACAGAGAGCATTGCATGTCCCTTGCAAGCGTCAAGGCGTGACACAAGCGACTGAGGGAAGGACGCGTGTTGTTGGCCGATGATGCACGGTCTGGAACGCCATACTGCATTACCGATGCCATTGTAAGACGGGCGAGTTACGGTAGCAGCCATTGCCGCAGAGGTCGGAGTGAGCGTTGGAAGTTTTCACGCCATCATTAAGGTCAGACTGAAATTTTGTTAAAAGTGCTCACAGTGGGTGCCTCACAGTATTCGACCAGCACAGGAAGCATTTCTAATCGACCTCACTCCTGGACATCTGCTGCGCTGTGCGAAGGAAGGAAATGAGTTCCTGTCACGAGTGGTCGCTGCAAAAGAGACATGGTGGCATCACTTCGAACCCGAGCCAACACGACAAAGTCACCAATTAAAGCATGCTAGGTCGTCGCCACCCAAAAAATCCAATGTGAGCTAAAGAAGGCTCTGCGAGGCAAACGATTTACTTCGGATACCGACGTCAAGCAGTACGTTCGGAACTGGTTCACAATGCAGCCGCTGGAATTTTACGAGACGGCCATTCACCTCCTTGTGTCGCAGTGTGACAAGTGCCTCAACAGTGCTGGGCAATAATTTTGAAATGATGGTACAAATTTTCATTGTCTAGCCTGAAGCTCGTTTCTTTTCGAACGATCCTTATATATTGTATGTAAACACATGACCAACAAATTGGATCTGGTAAAATATAAACCATTTGTTTACGTAAACGCTGCAGTCACTGCTGTTCAAGCCCAAACCTTCGACGAGGTGAAAAGTGAAATTGTCTGTAATGCTTGAAGATCTAGTTGCGTATTAACAATACAAATTACCTGTAGCCTAACCCTGTGCTTTTCACATGAGAAGCAGGGAGGCATAAACAAATTTAAGTAAAACGTGGAGTGGCCAACATCTGTACCATTGTGATACTCCAAAATGTTCGAAGACTGGTTGGATTCACAACAGCTCCACTAGATGGCCCAGGCAGCACTGAAGGGGCATGCAAGGGAAATTAGGATTTTCCCGTTGCTTTCCTCACTGAGCTAGAAGTTTCTATTACACATCAGTGTACGAAGTCCTTTGGAATCCACACTCCAATCAACCCTATAACCGACATTTACACACCATTCATCACGAAGAGGAAAGTTGGCTATGCTAGGTAACGGACCCGCTTAACACTAGCTCCTCGGATTTAGTGAATCTGCATGTGTACTAGAAAGAAGTGAGTAGTAAACTAAGAACAGTGCATTAGTGCATTAGTTAATAGTTTTAACTATTTTTTCAAATATAATTTCGTGTGCTCAGTAAGTGAATATTTGGATGGTGTTAAATTCAAGCGGCTATGCGCCAAATTTTGGTTTTGAGCAAAACGCGCTAAAAGATTTTCATATTTCAAACCATCTTAGACAAATATTTTAGTCAAAATAAGTAAATATTTGGTACAGTTACGTAATGTGGTGCGCGTAATGCGATTATTCGGAAGAAAACTCGTTCAGTGAAATATTTTCCTTGTTTTCCTCACGCAGCCGTATTTGCAGTTTGCGGATCTAAGATACGCATCAAGCGGCTAAGCATATATCTGTGGCGGTTAACATATCGATACTCAGGACTTTGGAACATTTAGTTATGCAGCAACAAGTTAAGCGCCACTATATGAGATTTTGTTCTTGATAACCAAGAACCAGCAACATAATATTAGGTTTTCAATACCTATTACTATTTTATTATGTAAGAATTTCACTGAAACATATAGACAAGAAAGAGTCGAAGTCGTTAAACAAATAGCTGAAAAAGAAGGAAGTCATCATTCATAAATTTCGACTACCTGATTAGAAATCGAACCGACATCCTTTCAGGTACACCTTTACCACCTGTGTTAGCACACTTACTTCAAGACCTTAGTGGATGACTTATAGTTAATTATTAACTTAATGAAATCTTATAGCCTTGCTGTATTATTAAACTGCTTGGTGAATTTAAATTACGTAAATCCAAATAGCCAACTATACATTTATAGTGTGATACAGTAAAAATAAATATGCAAAAATGAAACAGCAGGATGTTACAGAACGCCAGATACTACTTGGCGAATCAATTCTTTGAATAAGGCGGATAGACGGTTAATGCACAAATTGTAACCCTGCATTATGTTAGTGGCACTTACGCTTTTCTTCTGTTACAGCTGTTTAAATTCAGAGCTCTGTGAGTATTCGAGCACTTCGTTCGACTCTTTAGGGAATAGATGGTACTAGTATTCAGCGGTTTTCCGTTAATTTTTTACTCAGCAGGTTGGTGCATAACACCGTCCATTTATTGAATGAGCTTGGGGTGAAGCAGGCAGTCCAGTAAACGCAGCGAGTGCATTAGCGCCAACATCGTCGAGGAGGCAATACTGCCGGACCCTGCAAACGCCAGTGAATTTATAGAAACAATTATTAAGACCTTGGACGGGTGAGTCAATTTGTTGTGAAGAACTGAAAAATTCATTACAGTTCAACACCAATATTGTATAGGGGCTTAACACCAGATTAAACAGGCAGGAAAAGGAATTCAATCCCTTATATGATCTAAATGTAAAATGCGATGCCCTTGAACAATATAGTCGAAGGAACAATGTCACAATATTCAATGTTATTGAAGCATCTGATAAAAACACTGATGAACTGGCATCTAGTGTTTTCGGGGACTTAGACGTATGTGTGATCTCCAGTGATATTGACCATAGCCACCCTGCTGGTGGCCAGAGTCCAATAGGTACATTCACTCCAAAAAATAGTTATCAGAACTTAAGGGACTTAAATTCTTGGTGAAACTTACAACCTGACTTGTCACCATGTTTTCCACCATATCATTGTCTCCTGTCCATCTCACATCATTGCCAAGTTCTTTTTTTAGTTGTTTAAAATTCTGTAAGTTACCTGTGATTCGAGTTCTTTGCTAATATACATACTGTACCGGTTACGACCTGTATTCCATCATCACGCAAGACATTCAGAGCGAACTTGGTTTGTTTACGTTCGGAGGAGCGAGCAGGCGAGCCAGCGACAGCTGTGTGTGTGACGTAGCTGCAGAGACAAGATAGACTACCCGCCTGGCGCTACGTGTAGCCTGCATGGCCTGGTATGTGCTGGATATGTACGTCACCCCTTCACCCCTTCGTGAACATTCGATGTGGAAAATTTGTTTTAACTTCTCTAACAATAATCGCAGCGACTTGAGTGATACTTCATTTTGAAGAGGATAACATAAACGTCTCCAATTGTGAATCTCAAGAAAATCCGTCGAGGAATTCGCAAGATAATCAACTTCGAAGAGATCACGTTATCTGATGACGTAGGAGCCCCAAACTGAATATAAGCTGAGCTCACTTGGCCCGGATCAGACAGTCATAGCTGGGAGTCCAGCCTGACTCTCCACGATGCAGTGTTCCTCGAAGTGCTGACAGAGGCTATCTCCGAATATTCAAAGTCTTCATGAGGGACTTAAACTCTGACAGGCGTGTTGAACTTATAATTTGTGCGCGTGTTAAAATACAAAAAGTAGCAAAGTCTTTATTATGGACATTGAGTCTATTAGTCGAAGTTTAACATAGAATTTTTGCACGTGTTGAAGATCAAATTATTCAAAGTCTTTGTAGTAGACTTGTATTATATCCGTCAAGTTAAACTTATCATCTGAGCGCGTGCTTGAACTCTGATTATGACAATTCGTGTATCGGACTCAGGTGACAACAGTAAAGTCGAACTTACATTCTGTGCGCATGTAGAAACTTCTCAATATAACTTACTTTCGTTCTTGTGAAACTGAGTTTATTACCCGTTACCTGTGTGAAACATAGTCTCTGAACAAACATTATTAATTAAGATGTGACACTACTGTGAACTGTGATATTTCTTTTTAAGCCTCAGTCAGCAGAACTTAATCTCTGAACACTATCATTAATTTCAGTGTGACACTACTACGTTATACTATTAACTGTGACAATACATAAATACATAATTTAATAGGCAATGTCCTCATTCCTCCGAAACCACTGACCGGACAAACCTGAAATTTCACTCAGTGATTGCTTATTTACACGATAGATGCTAAGTAGCAGAGGTTTGAGGGTTAAATGGGGGTTAATATCCGAAAACGATAATATTCATTTCTATGAAACCGTTAGACGTACGAGATTGAAATTTCAAAACATGTTTCGTCCTATATGCCTTAAAACATACCTAAAGGTGTTTACCTAGGTGTGAGATATGAGGCTGAAATTTCACATAATGGTTGTTCCCAAATGCTTTTGATTTTAAATCAAAAAAGGTCTTAAAATAACATAGCCCTAAGGGATTTCCACTGGGAGGAGGTGAGGCCTCATGACAAAACATTTCACATTTTAGAATTGTAGTCATATATATATTAATATCCTCCTTCGTTTCTTTCTTTTCTACACATAGTCAGGTAAACAAACGTGCGACGTATGTGATGGCAGCTGTTTTCAGATTTGTACGTTTTCTTTAAGCTTAATTCGTGTATAAATAGCGTGATCAGTTTCCTATACAGAGATATATGTCTTATTTTTATGGTTAATAAACCTTTCAATGAAAAATACCGTGGTCATCAACGTCACTGTTTAGGCTTTAAGACCATTCCATTCCACAGAGCCATCTATTCATGGATCTTCCTCGTTATCTTATATCTAATAGTTAGTATTACTTACTAAAAATAAGGATTTTGAACTCTTAATGGAAATATGAAATATTTGTCGGCATAAATTCTTATTTTCTTGAATGATATTCGATTTGCCCAGCTTTCCAAAAATCTACAAATCTTTCGATTTCCGGCCTGCATCTTACAGTGTGGCAACAAAGGCATCAACAGTCTAGTATTCCAAGTCAACATTCAACATCAATTCCTGAAATAAGTATGCAATATAAGTACTGTTTTGAATGGACTAATATCATACTCTGCAGCTGAGATAATTAATGCTGTAAACGATTCCTCGTCATTGACTGATATCTCACGTTTCCACCACCTAAACCCCTTCCATTCACAGCTGCATCGAATATTTTAATCCTCAATGTACCTTGGTGATGCATTTAGGTTTGTTTCATTTATTAATCGTATGGCTTCTAGTGCCAGGAGTGTCCGAGGACATGTTCTGATCACTTGGTGCAGCCGTTCCTTCCAACGAGTTTGGGCGGTAACTGCCATGTATAGGAACTGCGTGTTTTAAAGTGGAGGATAATGTTGTGTGTGATGTGTGAGTTGTAGGAATCTTGGATACAGTAGAAACACCCAGTCTTCGACCCAGGGGAAATAACCATTTAAGGTTAAAATCTCCGATTGGGCCGGAAATCGAACCCGGGGCGCTCTGAATCGAAGATAACCACGCTGACCATTCAGCTAAGGACCTTGACTAGGTTTGTTACAGACATGTTTCTAAGCCTTTGTTTAAGTGACAGTCAATGGTTGCTTCCTTCCTAATACTAGAAATACCGAGCTCGATAGCTGCAGTCGCTTAAATGCGGCCAGTATCCAGTATTCGTGTGATAGTGGGTTCGAACCCCAATGTCGGCAGCCCTCAAGATGGTTTTCCGTTTTCAAACCAGGCAAATGATGGGGCTGTACCTTAAATAAGGCCACGGATGTTTCCTTCCCACTCCTAGCGCTTTCATATCCCATCGACGCCACAAGACCTATCTGTATCGGTGCGACGTAAAACAACTTAAAAAGTACTAGCAATATCCTATCCATTCGTCACCATAATATTTTTCTGTAAACGTTTATGTAAACTAACAAGGCACCTTCAGGATCTATTTGTAACTAATGCTCAGGAGCATCATTCTCGATAAATATCAGGCGTTACGAAACCGTGGTAAAACTCTTACCTTGCTATTGTCATTAACCTGTTGCACCATTGCTAATCCTTGACACTCGTTTACCTCGCTATTATTCCCCTCGGAAGTAATTCAATGTAGTATTCAGAAGGCAGTGATGAGTTCGACAGTCACTTGTCTTTAATTTATCCAAAAGGCAGCGACCTTTTTGACAGTCATGTGTCTCTAAATTTATCTAGTTCGCAGTTGTTTACGTTTCGTCTGGAACCGTGGGCTGTATTTTTATTTCTAGGGTGAGTTGGCCTATTATTTAAATAATTTTATACTTTTATAAAAAGTTTTATAAGCACTACGTATGTTATTCCTTGCCTGAATCATTGTAGTAATTTTTATCACACCTTCTATTATATTCCTTTATATCTAAGATAGATTGATTTTGTTTCGTTGAGTTAGGTTAGTTTAGGTTATCAGTATCAGGCGATATGGAAACGGAGGGGCGAACGAGAGCGGCCAATTTCAGTGCATTTGAAACTAAAATACTCACTGACTTAGATTACTTCCTGGCGAAACAGGATTATTTCTGTTAGTTGGGAACTCGAGTTGGTCACCCATTAATTGTAACAAGGACACAACCGTCTATTTCTCCCTATTCATCATCCTCAAGGTAGTGTAGATATACAATAGGAGGTGCCAAATCCATTTAACGGTAAAATCACGGCACTTAGATGCACGAAATGTGAGTTTATATCGTTCACTTACGACCGGTAAACTTTATCAGATCACGACACTGTTGATCCACGTAATATGCAACTTATTCGTGAGGTTATGCAGCGTACGTAGGCCTTAAAGTCTCGGTTAGCTGCATAAGTGCTCGGTTACGACCGTTAAACTTTTAATCGCGGTAAAAGATCACAAATTTTAATACCGGGCTTCATACAACAGAAACTCAACTTAACCATGATAAGCTATCCATTTTACCACGTTGACGTACCCGTGCATATTATCATTCAGTCATTAAAAACTGAGTATAAACATTGCCTCATGTGTTCCCCTCTCCTTCTCTTGCCATCTACGACCGGGTACAATATTCGCCTAGGTATCCTCTCCTCCTAATTCCGTCTCACATGACCCCAGCTCCGGAGCCGATTTATATGCACACCTTCATCCATCGAGTTTATTCCTAACTTAAACTTTATCTACCCATTCCGAGTACTCTCCTGCAATTGCCCCCACCTTTTGTACCAACAACCATTGTCTTTACTGCCGTGACTTGCTTCAAACTTGCAATTAAGGTACCTTGTGTCCACGCATATTGCAGTCCAGAAGAGTAAAGTTGTTGGGGAAGTCGGAATTTGTCGTTCTCTTGTGTATTCTGTCCCAGTTGGAGATCATGAGAGTCTGGATATGTTCCGTTGAGTTGAAACGTAGAAGATTTCGCCTGTTATTGAGCCTTAACGTCCAAATGCACTGTTACTCAACATTTGTTCAAGAAGGATGTGTAAACGAATAATTGTATATCCAACATTTATTCTATTGTCTGTAGAACGAATAGGAGATAACATGTTCTCTTTGAGGACTTCAATACATTTTTCTCTATGCATGTCAAAGGAAACATTAAAAAGTTTTCCCAAAAACGAGCAGCTGATATTCTGCTTCAAAATGTAACACTTGCTTTGCCGTACCTAGAATAACAATTGTATGGCCTTAGATACTGCGCTCAGGCATTTTAAACTTCACGCCATGTTGCTGCCTACTCATAAATTTCGGACTTTCCGTTTAACTGTAGGCGTTATCAGATGGCAGAGCAAACCAGATTTCTTTTGGGTGTCTGAGGTGGAGTTTTAAGGAATTTTCTGGGGTAAATACTAAATGTGTCACCTGCAATTATTTTCCATGCCGAAATTTCCGCCCTTCAGAAATCCGACTACCTCTGTGGTTCGGACCCGCGATCTTTTTATTTGGATGCCGAAACACTACCATTGACTCTCATATACAATATGTGTAACGTAGACTTACTCACAGACCACCGAGCTAGTTAGCTACATGATATGAGTTACGTTTCTTCAAGGATTTATTCCGAAGATGTTTGCCATCCTGAACATGTTTTTCCACTAATTTTTATAACAGGTAAATGCTGAGACTGTACGTTGGAGAAGGCCACGACCTCAGTTACCGTGTGTACGTATTTTGACTTGACGCCATCCGCCCATCCCAGAGCCACTGAAAACCTGCATGCGTACGCGTGACTTTAAACCTCTACAAAGGTAAAAGTAAAAATGTCTACAGACGTCATGACTGGGTTCTCTGAAGAACACGATATAGACTTTCCTACAGAATATGCATAAACAGCTCCTTGCTTCGGAGAATGTAGCCTTCTCTGTAGAACACCACGGCAAAGCCCCTTTCTCTGAGCAAGGTAGCCTTCACTGCAGATCACACATGTATGGCTCTTCACTTTTAGCATCCTCTGCTTAGTTCGGGCAGAAAGAGATGTTTGTACATTGGCTTTATCGAAAATTATATTCTGTTCTCGTAATGGGACAAACTGATAGTGGCTTTCTCCCAAGGATATTTCATATTGTGATATCACCTTACATTAAGTCTCGGAAAAATAATTATACAGTATAGAATCCGAGTAACACACAAAAACAACACCAGAACACCACGACCATCGTACTGCGTTCAGAATTGTTGGTGCAAATAAAGGATATATGATATCTTTCTCTTCGTAAGTGGTCATCCTGTCTTTAAGTAAATGTTATTGTAGGCCTACTCATGTCTTAGCATTAGGCGCAGCACCGAATGAAGCATGTAGAATGATACTGGTGATCTGAATCCTATTCCTGTTTTGTTATTCTACCCCTTAGATTTCATTTAGAAATTGGTGATGAAGTATTTAAGGCCGATAACAACAAGGTTCATCTATTATATGGGCAGAAACCGCTATACTGCATAACAAAATTTGGTATGGATGAAGTGAATAACTCTCTTTACGTGAGTCAAAAATATTAAATTCAGAGTTTTTAAACGATAAGTTAATATTTAATATTCAAGGAAATTTATACCTAATAAACGTGTTGTAATATTTCTCACATAGATCAGAATAATAAGTATCAAATTTTAATTTTAGTACTCTAGTGTACATGATACGATAAATTTTTAGCATCCAATAACTTAAAATAACAAACACATGATATAGAAACTGTTCGGACATTTCATTAAATTTATGTACCTGAAACACTTCGCGTGATTGACATATTAAACTCTCAATAGCATATTCAGTTGATTACGGAAGTCTAGATAGATGGAAAACATGGACCTGGTTGGAGAAGATTATTCTGGACACGGAATCATTGATACTGGTTCGACATTCACGATGCGGCAACTCTGATTCTAGAAATACACAGTAGGAAAATCTATTTCATGATGGTCTTCTGTAATAAGACGGCACCAGAAGAAAAGGACGAAGAAAGATATTCATATGGTAGTACCTCAAATTCTACATAGGACTTTGCGGTTCAATAAAACTGGTTTCCTTTCTATGACATTGTGGTGAAATAGAGCTTCATTCTCGGGGATAGAGGTGAAGACTTAAATTAGATTTTATCAGGGACAGTCGTCCATGACTTTAACAATATTTCGCTGTATGGGAATTCGTTTTTCTAGTCTTTTAATTTCACAGTAACACTGCAAGTTATCGTCGATGGTAGTATAAGACTGAGCAGGCATTCGGCCATCACCTTAATTAAGGTAAAATCTGGGTACTTGTCTTCTGTAAGAAAAAGAGACCATCTTCGAGGACAACCGACGGTAAGGTTGGAACTCACCATTTACCGAATGAAAGTTGATAGCTGGATGACCTGCAAGGCTTAACCAGCTCGCTCAGTGATCTGAAAAACTCCGTCAGGACAAATCTGACACTTCCTCTAAGACTGTCAAATTTTACTGGCATGAATCTGACGCCATGTCATACCTTCTTCCAGACAGCCGAATGTATTCCGTGCGTATTTCTGCTGAGCTATTACTAAAACACTTTGATAAACTCTCTCTCCTTCCTCGTCTTTCTCAATGACTTGAGATTGGCAGTAGATGTGGAATAATCCTGGTTCTACGCCAAACCTATGTGGAGGATTGTATTCACTAGTGCGTCCTTCTGTGGTCTGATATGTTGTATGTAAGTGAAGATGTGTATTAATACGAACACAAAAGTCCAGTACGGAAGCTTGGGTAGTTAACCAAACGTGGTTAAAATACCGGTCCGGCCGGGAATCAAACCCGGGGCTCTTTGAATATAAAATTAAGAAACCGGGCAATACGATTTGATGAACGTTGATTTAAATCTAAAATTTGTTTGTAATTAACGCTAGGAATTACATTTGTTTATATCGGTACAAGAGATATATCTAACGATTAGTACACGTGGCTGAATGAATGTAGAAAATGATGGCAGGTTTTAAACAAATCCTTGTAACCCCCTATCTGGTTGAGCGTACGTTGCTTATCTCACCACTTCATTCCACAGGAACCACTCTACTATGTTGTGGGGATGGTTTCAAGCTAAATCTTCGTACCCCTGGGACCGACCGTATTGCATGGCTTATGTCTCCCTGGAGAGTTGCAGACCGTGCGACTTTTATTTAACCTGCAATCCCGCGCCCGATAAGCCGCACATTTCTCTTCTTGCTTTCATGAACAGAACGAGAAAGAGCACGGCAAGATCTCTTTCATTACATACTGACTTATTTACATATTCACTTTCTCTCACAGTGTCACTGAATCGGTTCTAGTCAGAGAATGCTGACGGAACTGGGATTATAGGAGAAATGGGGAAAATGATTTTTTTTAAAAAAAAGCACGAGCGACAGCTGTGAGTGATCATGTAATTTTCATTCTTTCAAATCATATCTCCTTCTTATTCTTTTTCTACCGCATTTCTCACACCTGTGGGGACGCGGGTGAGAATTACGTAGCACATGTGGATTTGACCCTGTTTTACGGTTGGATGCCCTTCCTGACGCCAGGTCTATATGGAGGGATGTGACACTATTGCGTAGTAGTATAGTATATTGTCTGAATATGAAGAGAACAGTGTTGGGACATACACAAACACCCAGTCCCTGATCCAGAATAATTAATCAGAAATTATTAAAATCCCCGACCCGGCCGAGAAACGAACCCGTGATCCTCTGAACCTAAGGGCAGTACGCTGAGCATTCAGCCAGCGAGTCGGACTACTTTCAAACCATATGTTAAACATTGTAATTATGAATAACTTAGAGCTTATAAAGGTGATTGTAACAAACTATACCCAACAAACCTTATTCTTATTCTTATCAATATTTCCCTCATCTTTATTATAATTCTTATCCTTATCCTTAATCTTATTCATTCTCTCAAAGAGTCACCGAATCGGTACTATGCGAAGATAATAATAAAGTTACTGGGTTTACTGCTAAGATGCCGAGGTGCTGGAATTTAGTCCCGAAGGGACTGACACGAAAATGACGTATTTGGGCACCTTCAAATACCTCCAGATTGTGGCAGGATTGAACCTGCCAAATCGGGGTCAGAAGGCCAGTGCCTCAACCACCTGACCCACTCAGGTCGGCACTATGCAAAGAATGGTAACGAAACAGGGAGTATAGAATAAAGAGACATTATACACATAGAAGAATATAAATACATATTAAATACACATTATCCTTAATATTCTTCTTATTTTGATTATTGTTCTTTCTCTCTGTGGCGTGGCTTCCAGAGAGCCCAGCTTGCTCCCAAGATTCTTTCCCCTTTAAAGCTCGATACATGCGGCTGGCTCGTCATCTCGCCGTCCGTACACAAGACGCCTAGCTTCAGTGTTTATATAAGGGCTATTCCATTCCCTGAAATATTTCCTTTCAAATTTATAAAATTCTTAAATATGTTGGACTCAATAGACAATGTAGATGTGACATCACATGCTCCATGGTGCTATGATATTATGTTTAAGTAACTCGTCTATCCACCGAGAGATCTGTTAATACGGACACGACATGGAGTGTGAAAGGACTAAAAGTCCGAATACCTCTGCCGAGTTTGAACCCACTATTGTGAGTTCAAAAGCCGGCACTCTACCACTAACGCACAAGGTGCTCCTGATAATGCTCTGGAGGGATACATCAGCATTACTCCTGGCAACACGGTGTAGAGAGCCGTAAGTTCACTGCTGGTAGCGATTCGAAGGTACCTGACGGTATATCAGTAGCTCAGTAACATTGTCTATCTTTATGTCTTACACCTCATAAGGCTGCAGGGTTCCAACAAGACACTGCTAGTTTATGCTGTGGATAGGACCCACGCCTGTAGTAAATATCACTAAAAGGAGGACATCTCTGGCTCTCAACTTGACAGCGTTGATTGGCAACCATGAGACTCCGAGATCGTTCTGACTTTGTTGCTAATTACAGCTGCCAGTCTTATCAGTTTCATTTTTCCTATACAACCAACCTTGGTCAAAATTTCTTCTCCTTCAAGCCAGAAAGCTTTACGTTTTTGAATCCTAGGGACTGGTTTAATTTCACGCTCTTTTAGGCTCTTTTATCCGTAATGTGGACATCTTAATCCTTTAAAAGATCGATCACCTTCCTTTTAATTTCTGATAAGAGTTAATGGCACATGTCTGTGAAGACCGCAGTAATATAATAATAATTTCGTGTGGCTATTTCTAGCAGAGTGCAGCCCTTGTAAGGCAGACCCTCCGATGAGGGAGGGCGGCATCTGCCATGTGTACGTAACTGCGTGTTATTGTGGTGGAAGATAGTGTTATGTGTGGTGTGTGAGTTGCAGGGATGTTGGGGACAGCACAAACACCCAGCCCCCGGGCCATTTGAATAACCAATGAAGGTTAAAATTCCCGACCCAGCCGGGAATCGAACCCGGGACCCTCTGAATCGAAGGCCAGTACGCTGACCATTCAGCCAACGAGTCGGACAAGACAGCGGTAAAGTAGTGGAAAAGAACTAATTTTTCCATCATAATTTGGACAGAAATATTATTCTGGGTGGATAAAAATTATCATGTGCAATGAATGAATATTGTAGATTGATATAAGCTTATTAGTTGCAGGTTATACCTCATGGTTAATTTTGTATTACAGTTTTATCTTTGTTATGTTTTTTTAAGGCTGTGAAGTCACTCCAAGCCGTAGGAAGGGTGAACTCGGAAACTACTCACGCGACATTGATATTTTTATAGCTGCTACCAACAGCATGGAGCTACATAATTGACTGAAATTACGATATTTGGTAAAATAGCTTTTTTGTAAGAATTTCAAATTTGTTATTAAAATTTCTGACATTTTTAGAATAACGTATTTTATTGCCTATTTTACAAAAATAAAGAGCTACATTTATGAATATAGTTCACTATAAAGACAATTGCACACTAAAACAGTGTTCCTACACTGAGATACTTTGTATTAATTTGTATTGCTCTCCTGTAAAAGTGTTTTTAGAATATTAATATTACCATCTCTCTAACCATTAATCACAGACAAATGAAATTCGGCACACTGTTTTACTGTGCAATTATCTTCCAAATGGACTGCAAAATTTATGAAAATTTGAATGACAATAGGTTCTATTTGAACTTTCCTAGACAAAGAAGTATTTTACGAAATATCATAATTGAAGGGTCGTGGGGGAAAAAAAACAGGTAAGTCACTTTTTCATCGAAATTGAGATATTGTTGCAGTCCGCTTCAGACTGATCATGCGCATCTATTGCGAGGTCGGAAATGGAAGAAAAAGCAGGTGAGTCAGGAGAAATTAGCACTCAAAGTTTCGCTGTTAAGGGAAAGAACTATGGAAGTCAGGCAAAAAAGTTGCTTTTTCTCAAGTTGTACAAATATAGACTCTCCTGCTTCTTTCCCCTAACCCTTCAATTGTAGTGTAGTTTGTACCTATATGCTCGGAGTAGTAGCTGTAAAAATGTAATTCATGTCACATGAATAGTTACCGAGTTTACCCTTCCGACAGCTTGGAGTGAATTTGTAGCCTTAAAGATATCGCAAGGAATAAACTGTTATAAAAAATGAACCATGCATTTTAACCAGTAACTAATAAGCTAATAGTAATACAGTCCGACTCGTTGGCTGAATGGTCAGCGTACTGGCCTTCGGTTCAGAGTGTCCCGGATTCGATTCCCGGCCGGGTCGGGGATTTTAACCTTAATTGGTTAATTCCAGTGGCACGGGGGCTGGGTGTATGTGTTGTCTTCATCATCATTTCATCCTCATCCCGACGCGCAGGTCGCCTAAGGGAGTCAAATAGAAAGACCTGCACCTGGCGAGCCGAACCCTTCCTGGGATATCCCGGCACTAAACGCCATACGACATTTCATAGTAATATATAATGTTCATTAATTGCGCATAATATTTTTCGCCTGGAAAGTATTTCTGTCCAAATTATGATGGAAAAAATAGAGATTTTCTACTATTTTACTGTGGTTTTCACAGGTAGGTAGGTGCCTACTTGCACACCCCCTAAGACAATAATCACCACCAGCTCTCTACCACGGCACATGTGCCAATGGATTTTCTACGCCATGTTAGGTTACTCTCGTGGCCAGTAACGTACTCTAATTTGTCTCCGATGCAATATGAAACTGTTCGTGTGAACCGAGTTTGGTGGAAAGGTTATGATAGTCAAGTGTAGGAGTATAGATTATCTAGGGGAAAAATAGATCGGCAATGAAAGATAAGAGAAACAGGAGGAGACCCACAGTTGGTGGGGACAGTCGGATACATCCCACGGTATCCCCTGCCTGTCATATGAGGCGACTGAAAATGGAACGTAGGTTGCCATCCACGTCTCCTCGAGCCTCCACTTATTTGTGTCAGGCTCCTCACTTTCATCTTTCCTCTCTGACCTACAATGGTCAACTTTTGTTCTCTTCTGACCCTGACAGTATTATATTTTCAAAGTCTAGGGAGTCTTCACATCATTCGTGGTCATTCTCTTCCTTTTGCTGATATCTTCATTTCTCGAAGTTCTAGACGTCTTCCATTTTCCTTCTGATTAGTGTTACAAAAGGATGGTTGTCTAACTGTAGGCCTTCATAAATCCATACTCACCATCACTACCACCACCACCACCACCACCACCACCACCACCATCACAAGATGAAGGTGATGATGGTTAAATTAAATGTTTAATATTTTAAAGGCACGAAGTGCGGAACTAAACAAGGCCATATAGTTCGTTGCAAATAAAAGATGTGGAGGCATTTCTATCACTGATAGGGGCTTGCAGACTGAAATCTGAAAGGCATAAGAGTTTATAATGAAGATGTAATAGGCAATCTATGTAAACGAAGATTTACATAGCTCACTGAGTTAATAATAATAATAATAATAATAATAATAATAATAATAATAATAATAATAATAATAATAATAATAATAATGTACTTGGCTACTGCTAGTCTGGTGCAGTCCCGTCTAGTAACGGTGAGTGACGTCTACCGTTTAAACAAAAATGTGTGTTATTGTGGTGGAGAATTGTGTTGCGTGTGTAGTGTGTGAGTTGAAAAAACGTTGGGGACAGAAAAAGCATTCAATCCCCGTGCCTAGGGAATTAACGTTTAGATTAAAATCCTTCGACCCAACCGGAAATTGAACCCGGGGCTCCGCAGACAGAGGGCCAAGTTACTGACCACTCAAAGATGGAGTCCGTCCCCTCTTGAGTTAACGCACTTTTACTTAAATGGCTAAATGGTTATCGTGCTGGTCTTTGGTCACAGGGTCCGGGGTTCGATTCCTGGCAGGGTCGGAAATTTTAACCATCACTGGTTAATTCCCCTGGTACGGTGGCTGAGTGTATGTGTCATCTTCATCATCATTTCATCCTCATTACGACGCGCAGGTCGCATACGGGAGTCAAATCAAAAGACCGGCACCTGACGAATCGAACATATCCTCGGACACTCCCAGCACTAAAAAGCCATACGCCATTTCATTTTTCTTACTTAAATGAGTAATAGTTCGTCCTTTGTCCGTTTTTCAATTAAATACCAAGGTGTGAGTGGCACAGTCCTGATGCGTCATAGTCCGTAATTAAAGAGGTTTGTTTAAAAGTTGTTATCTCTATTGTTATGTAATTAAAGACCAAATACGAGTTATACTGTACATCGTTCAAGTACGTGATGCGTCCCAGCGAGAGGAAGGTGATAGGATTCGAATTTTGAGAAAGATTCCCAGTTTCTTGTCTTTACAAATGTCAATTCGTTTTCGAATTAAAAAGACAGGTTATCAAATCTATCTATAAAGCAAAAGCGAGTTTATTGTCCGTTATACAAATCTACACGCTTCCACTGATCATTGCTAAAATTTACACCAATGGGCAGGAAGCAGTGGGACGGGTCGTAGATGTAATTATATTTTCAAATTCAAATTTTGACTCCATTTTATCTTATAATGGGGCACAAATCAAACAAAATATCCACAAGATAGGCGAAATATCGAAGTTGTCCTAGAAGGACCGGTAACAAGCTCTCTTACGCCTCTCACTGCGATAAACCATAGTCGGGAGGCCCTGAATTCCGTGTCGTCTCAAAACTCACGAATTTCAAAACTCACGAGTCTCAAAATTCACGAATTCCAGGAAGAGGATTAATAGGAACAAGTTTCTCTACCTGGGCCAGTCTCAAAACTCACGAACAGGGCCAGTTCTTCTTTGAATGGATAAATGACCACCCTATTAGTGATGGGATAACCGAATACTTTTAATAATCAAATAACTTCCATACGATTATTTAAATAATCAAATAAATAATCAAATAATCGAATGAGTTTCAAATATCATTCATTTATATCGCGCAGAATAATTGGATGCGGCAAGAATATGATGATGATGATGCTTGTTGTTTTAAGGGGCCTAACATCGAAGGTCATCGGCCCCGGCAAGAATATGCCTTTCGGTTTAAATGTGTCGGGTAGATAACCGATTGAAGTAAGCAAATAGATGAACGCTTACGCAAAGTACAAATACGCCATTTTCCAAACGAATCTCCAAACGAATCTCCAAATGTTAAAACTAAATGAGTGAATTAACTGGCTTGATCTCTGGTATCTCTAAATAAAATTCCTAATTCAATTACAGTGAATGCCGCCTTCTGGCCGCATTATGGCACTAAGCCCCAGTACTACCAACTAACAGTTTCTTTTAACTAGCAGTAGGCAATATACGTACTTTAATTTTATGTTGTCCGGCTGCATACATAAATGGTTAGCAAATGGTCCAAGAGATCCAGAGAGTCCCGTGTTCGGTTTACGGTCGGTTGGGAGATTTTAACTTTCATTAGTTAATTCCTATGGCTCGGGGACTGGGTGTTCGTGCCGTGTTCAGCATTAGACTTCATCTTAGGTAGGGTCTTATCCTCACAGACGTGCAGGTCACCTATACGGCGTCAACTGTAAAGACCTGCACCAGACCTCTCCGGAGGCTGCACGTCACTATTATAAATTTATCTGAAAGGGGGAAAAATGCATTATATTAGCTTTAAGACAACAGCAAAATATTTTTTTTAAATGATGATAATACACCTCGGTCTCTTTCATTCACTAACCATTAATTTTCCCCTGTGGGATGGGGTTCCAGAATAACATTCACAGTATCAGTCAATACTGTTCTGCATTTAGGGCAGTCGCCCAGGTGGCAGATTCCCTATCTGTTGTTTTCCTAGCCTTTTCTTAAATGATTTCGATGGCATTGGAAATTTATTGAACATCTCCTTTGGGAAGTTATTCCAATCCCTAACTCCCCTTCCTATAAATGAATATTTGACTCAATTTGTCCTTTTTAACTTCATATTGTGATCTTTCCTACTTTTAAAGACGCCACTCAAACTTATTCGTCTACTAATGCCATTCCTGCTTGTCGTAAGAAGCGACTAAAAAGGGGCCCCAAGGGCTCTCAAATTATTTAAGAAAAGACTAGAATACTAGATAAACAACTGATAGGCAATCTCTTACCTGGGTGACTGCCGTAAGTCGGTGGAAAAACATGGGTTGAGGGAAGCGTGAGTCACCGCGCACCTCACCCCTCCTGCAGTCAAAACAAGAACCTGCCGTCCGGATTCGCGAATTTTGAGACTCATTAGAATGTTTACTTTAGCTACCAGTTTTTAGTCGTGAGTTTTGATACTATTTGTAACTAATCATAGCCCGTGAGTTTTGAGATGTAACCCTGAATTCAACCGTTTCCCCGCTCTTGGAATCTGGTCAAGGAATGACTAGCCGTAACAATGGCAACACCCGCTAAAGCGGAGCTAACTTCAATAACTGTGTGATTTGTGGTGCCATCTCTCAATGTCCTCAAAAACATCTTCTTTGAGTGTTCAAGATCTGCTGTGATAGATTACTTTACTGGTGGATTTTCCTCTATGATACAATTTAGTAATTCAGTGCTTCAATCGTATGTACCAGAGCTTTTCATTCCTTTTCCTTTCTTAATTATAAAACGATACATTTATTACGTAACTTCTTGACTACGCTTATTCCAACTTGTTTTTGCAGCTATTGGAATGTCTGATCCGAATCTTTCACCTCAACTTCATCAATAGGGGAGATCATAACTACATGCTTAGTAGAAGAAACTGTTGTTGGTTGATGAGATTGTACATCACTGTAACAAATCTTTTGCGATGACTGTAAACAAGGCTAAAGGACAATTGCCGAAATTAGCAGGGATTAATTTGGAAACTCCATGTTTTAATAATAATCCCATCGTTGCCATAATATCTACCTCTGTCGGTGCGACGTAAACCCAATTGTAAATAATAATAATAATAATAATAATAATAATAATAATAATAATAATAATAATAATAATAATAATAATAATATTGGTTTAACTTCCCACTAACTACTTTTACTGCAGACGCCGAGGTGCCGGAAATTTGTCCTGTAGGAGTTCTTTTACATCCCAGTAAATCTACCGAAACGATGCTGACTTATCTGAGCACCATCAAATACCACCGAACTGAGCCGGGATCGAAGTCGCCAGATTGAACTCAGGAGGCCGTGGTTCTCTTACGCTCAATTTTATGTACTTTGCGCCAGAGTTGGAACTCAGAGGACATTATGCAATTATGCTCCTAATATTGTTTATCCTACGGCACTGGATTTATTCGCAGTTAGAAAATATGTTCAGTTAATGAATCGATACAAATAATTCGCGATAAGTTCAAAAAGTCATCAAACTGAAGAAAAACTAAAGTAATTACGTTTATATATGTCACTAGCTGTAGTACCCGGCGTTGCCCGGTTGGTTTCGGAATTTTTACTTTTAGTGTTACCAGTTAGTTATGTGTGAATTGAATTTGTATTGAATTCCTTTTTGGGATGTTGAATTTTACCACCTATTATGTAGTTTTAGAGTTATTTTGGTGTGTTTGATTTCAAGTTTTAGATGATTTAATTTTCGATTAAAATTTTATCCTTGTGGAAGCTCGAATTTACTGGGAAAGTATTTCATCCTTTCAAAAAGGTAATAAGTGATAACTACATGCATTCATCCGTCGCGCTATAGATATGATCTACACGATTTCAACTCTCTTTGAGACTGTCACCAATCAGCCTTGTGACCTCAAAAGCAGTGAATTGAACACTAATCTCGGTCATTTTAAACTATTAACTATTAAACCCCGTTCAGCCTCCCGTCTCAATGGAGACTGACCGTCGACTTAAACGGAATTCAGAGCGTTACAGTTCATCTCAGTTTACCGGGCTAGTTGGCCGTGCGCGTAGAGGCGCGCGGCTGTGAGCTTGCATCCGGGAGATAGTAGGTTCGAATCCCACTATCGGCAGCCCTGAAGATGGTTTTCCGTGGTTTCCCATTTTCACACCAGGCAACTGCTGGGGCTGTACCTTAATTAAGGCCACGGCCGCTTCCTTCCAACTCCTAGGCCTTTCCCAACCCATCGTCGCCATAAGACCTATCTGTGTCGGTGCGACGTAAAGCCCCTAGCAAAAAAAAGTTCATCTCAGCGACACATAAACCATGGATTCGACAATAATATCGGTTATTTTCCATTATTATTAAATGCCATCCCCTCCCATTTCCCACCCCGAGCAGGGGTTGGAATGTTTCATCTACGTAGTATTCTTTTTCAAGATAGTAAGACTTATGCGTACCAAGTTTCGTTGAGAGCTATTATGGAACATATCCACATTCACCTATATGTACGACTTAACCATCCAGATTGTCACAGTTCAAATCAGCGAACTCGTAAACGATGGTATTCGACATTAACGTGAGTCAATTTGTTTATTTTTATATTTCACCACCTCCGCTAGGAGTGCTAGGGGTGTTTTACACAACAGTATGTGTTTCAGATAGTAAATCATATGCGTACCAATTTTGTATGAGGGCTATGTGGGATGAAACACTCACGCATTCGTCATTTCGTTCATTTTGGACAATTTCTTTTTCACCCTTTCTCATCTTCATGCCGGTGGGGCTGAAGTGGACTTCAACGACGTCCGGAGTGTCATTATTCTTCTCAGCGACAACGAAAACTATGGATTCGACACTATTTTCGATTATTTTTACATCTCAGCCCCTCCCAGTCCACCCCTAGGGGTGTTAGGGTTTCCATACCATCTCGCAGTTTGTCTCCAGGTAGTAAGTCGTAAGTGTGCCAAGTTTGGTTGAAATCTCTCCCGTAGTCCAGAGAAGTAGGGATTGAGCACTAATGTGGATCTTTTTAAAATTATAACGATATTTCGCCTCTTCTCTAGGGCTTCTAGTGGTGTCTTGCCCGCACTGTATCATTTCCAGATAGTAGTAATACTTTTACCAAGTTTAGTTGACACCTATGTTGGAACATACATACAAACATCCATAATTTCGGTCATTTGGGCATTTTCATTTCTTCACTCCTCACACCCCTGCCAAATGGGGATCAACTTGGACTTAAACGACATCAGAAGTGTCACTATTCATTTCAGTGACCCCGAAAAGTATGGATTCGAAACTATTTTCGATTATTTTTATATTCCACACTCCTCACACACATCGCTAAGTGTGCTAGGGATGTTTTGTCCCCACGTGGTTAGTCTCCTGATAGTAAGTCATAAGTGTACCAAGTTTGATTCAAATCATCCCAGTAGTCTTAAAAACTACTGATTCCACACTATTATTGGTAGTTTTTATTTATATTCGCATTTCACCACTGCCCCTGAAGTTTCTAGGCGTGTCTTGTCCCAACCGTATTTTTTCATACATATTAAGTAATATTTTTACCAACTTAAGTTGACAGATATGCTGGAAATAAACAAATACATCCATAATACCGGTCATTTTGTCATTGTTTCTTACCCTTCCTCATCCCCTATGCCAAAGTGCGGGGGGGGGGGGGAGTTGAATTTGTACTTTAAAAATTCCCGAGTAACACTATCCATCTTAGCGACCCCAAAAACTGTGTATTCAACACTCTTCACGAATTTTATACCTCACGGTCCTCCCCCCCCCCCCCCCACTTTGGGTGATAGGAGTGTCTTGTCCCCATGCGGTTAGTCTCCTGATAGTAAGTCATATGTGTACCAAGTTTGGTATAAATCGCTCGAATCGTCTTGAAAATGATGGTACCAGACTAATATCGGTCATTTTTATTTATATGTATATTTCATCTCCTTCCCTGGGGGTCTAGCTGTGCTTTTCCCCAACAGCATTTTTCACAAATAGTAAGTAATATTTTTACCAAATTTAGTTGTCAGCTTTGCTGTAAAATACAAACATGCATCCAAAATCTCGGGCATTTTGGTCATTTTTTTCACTTTTACTCACCCCTATGTCAATGAGGGCTGAACTTGGACTTTAAAAAATCCGGAGTGTTACTGTTCATGTCAGTGACTCCTAAAACTTTGATTTCGATATTATTTTCGTTTATCTTATATCTACTCCCTCCAAACCCCCCACCACAAAAGGGGCCGAACATGGACTTATAAAAAATCCGGTGTGTCACTGTTCATCTCAGCGACCCCAAAAACTATGGATTAAACACAATTTCCGATTATTTTTACTTCTGATCCCCCCTCGCCGCCCACCCAAAAGGGTGATGAATTTGGACTTTAAAAAATTCCGAAGTGTCACTATTTATCTCAGCGACTCCATCAACTATGGATTCGACTCTACTTTTGACTATTTTTATATCTCCACCCTCCCTCGAACCTTCCCCCGAAGGGATAAACAGATCCGGAGTGTCACTATTCATCTCAGCGATCCTGAAAACTGTGGATTCGACACTATTTTGGATCATTTTTATATCTCTCTACCCTCTCGCCCTCACTAAAAATGGGGTTGAAATTGGACTTCAAAAAATCCGTAGTGTCACTTCATCTCAACGACCTCGAAAAGTATGAATTCGACACTATTTTACATTGCCAGCGGAGGCCACTGGGACTGCTAGTTCGGGAATACACAAATCATTCTTTATAAATCCAGCTACAATTCTGCAATGTCATTAATCTATACACCCAGCAACTGTGGTAACTATAGTCGTAATACTGAAAGGTGCATTCTGACACTTCTTAGAGAGAGGTCCCTTTACTGCCTGCCTGGGTTGGGAGAAGGGAGTAGAAAGTATGTTTACCATGGAAACGAGGATGGACCCACTACGGTTGCTATGGAGACAAGCCTGCTGGCCGGCTCATGTTACTTGGAGTTGCCAAACATCCCACTTCTGAGTTACATACAACATAACACCGCGATCTGAATGAACGAACAAGTGAGCTGAAAGCGAAGAGAAGGAGAGAGGAATGTAGGAATGTGAGAACCCTGTGCAATTCACGTGCAACGTTCCTCCCTCCATTCTTATCTGTCAAAACGCTTCTTTTAATATTACAGGTATAGAACACGTCCAAGAAATGTAATGCGATCTTCCTGTAGGTCACAAAGGGCCCTAAAAGTGGCAAGCAAAGGTATTTCAGTATTCGTAACGTTGGCTCTAATGGGATAGTGTGGTTAGCTGCGTGCCAGGCCGCTGATGCTCCAGGAATTGACCTGGTACTTACTTTTCTTGTAGGCTGAGTGAATCTCTGTGTCATGATGCTTCTCTAAGAGTGGAAATCTCGTTTTAGATCTTTTATGATTTGCTGATGGAGAATCGAACTCACGTCTTTCTAGATGAACTGAGCAGGCTTTTATCGCCTCAGATAGACATCGTTTGCACGTCAGAGACACAATGAAAATTATGGAGGCTGCACTGTGAACCATTAAGGTATTATTATCATACAGAATACTATGGAACCACACGCGGTACTCCATTATCCATCTCGTGGTTGGGAACACAGTCATCTCATTGCCCTCACACGAGGAGTACCGCTGCAAACCGTATTATGTTGAGTTTTATGTGATTTCATGCAGTTTTTCACGATATCTTTTATGTTGCGAAATCAAATTGTGACGGACCGTATGTTTTTCTAGTGTAAATGAAGCTTGAACAGCAACTACCATTTCAAAACGTATTCTATCCACCAAAATGACAGGAGAAACCATGTTAATCCCACGGACATACTTTTTTTAAGTAGGATGCAACGGAAGTGCATTCTTATGTTGGATGTTCTGAAAATTAGGTGTCATTTAATTACAACAAAGGACGCACAGAGATCAGGTGAAGTGTGATGATGAGGCAAGGTCTCTAACATGAAACACTGCCATTCTACACACGTTTTCATCTATAATATACGTGGTTTCCTTCAGTTACAACAACGTTTCATCATTTAACTAATGAAATGCAATTTATAAAATCTTAATACCTTACCCAGCGGATCAGTTTCTCCGATTTTACGTAAAATAACATTTTTTAATTTTTTTAAATTTCTTATTTCCTGGGTGTATAAATAACGTAGGATAAGTATAACTTAACTCATTCTTGTCTGGTTTCGATTATGATTAGTTTTTCGCTTCGTAAAATTTTCTGCTACGATAGTTAATAAGTTTTACTTTGCAACAGTCTTCCTCATATACAGTATGCTGTATTAATGAATTTTGTTTGGTATTCAGTCCGAAGGCTGGTTTGATCCTTAGCAACTCCGCCATCATCTGTCATAGGAAGACCTAGGTGTCACTGAAGATGCGTACTAGGGAAATGAGGTGTGAGGTAGTTTCCGTTGCTTTCCTCACCGAGCCAGAAGTTGCTATTAGATATCAGTCTGCCAAGCCCACGGAAATGCACACACCAATTGACCATACGAGTGACATTTTTATATCATTCATAACAGGGACTGCCTGCATAAAGAATGGCATTACTAGCATCGCTCATACCTCGGTCACTTTCATGTTGTAATGCCAATGATGTGACTGAGATAGACACATCAATGGAAGTAACAAATTTGATCTAGCTCATACCAGAAGGAATAGTGCACTGTAAACACTAGGTATCACCAGCAAGGTACAAATAATACATATTTGCGGGGAATTATTCCCTATGCACATTTTCAGGATCGATGACTATATATTAGACCTCTTTATACAATAACCAACAATGACCAGCTTTTCAGTATTTCAGCTCTTGATGTAGAATACGTCTATAGTTTCAGAACCGTACTTTGGCCAGTGGATGTTACAAAAATATTAATATTTTGAAAGTCGAAATAATTTCTAGACAACACATGCGACCACAGTTAAGATGAAAGGTTATTGTACCTAGCAACACTAGTCTGACCTCGGTACGACGTCACCGGGTAATGCAACACGGTCGCGATCTTGAGGTACTACAATGGCAGCACCGCGTAACTAACAATTAGTGTAGCTCTACACCAGGGCCTCTCAAACGCCCAAAATCTCACGCGTGCAGAGCGAGGCGCAAGAGCTCCGTGCACTGTGCATCGGTGCCGCTCGGTATAGCTCGGATCAACGCTTCGTCTTTGGGCTACTCGGCTATGCTCGGCTCTACTCGGCTATACTCGGCTCAACTCAGCCCGGATTTGGAACGCTACGGCGCAAGGGGGGCAGAGGGAGACAGGCGGAGCGAGCGAGACAGGCGTGAGGAAAGAGAGAGTTAGCGCTATTGCTCCAAATCGAGGAGTAGGGGGTCTGCACTCTGGTCAACCAAGCCAAGTCGTCTTTTGCACCGTGCACAGTGCATGCACCACGCGCATGCACCCTGAGAGGCCCTGCTCTACACTGTAGCGTTGCAGCACTTCGTGTGAAGCTTCACCCAATTTGTCTCAATAAACTCTGCAAGTATTCGGGAAAAAGAAATCAAACATAAGTTATTATTACGTACGAGTCTATCAAGCCCACTGTAATTGTGGGGACCGGATTTGCGAAAATATTCCGGCTTTCGCAAAATATTGCGTCATATGAGCAATAAATATCTTCAAATTTATTAAAAATACATTCTCCAGAATAAAAGCGGATAGTCAGAATTCCAAAAAAATTTCAAAAATCACCGATACGATTGTCAAACGTTTTATTAAGTGCGCCTCGAAATGGAGGTGGCGGAGTGTCGTGGTGCGAGTTCCGCGCTGCAGGAGCCGCAGATCAGCTGAACTGCTCTACTTTCTTAGTGGCGGAAAATTATTCGGAACCGATCACTTTGGAAACTGAGGTTCCGGCGCGCCCATTGAACTTACAACGACCATGCATACAAATACATGGTAGGCAAAATAAAGCTGACCCGGAAAATATTTACAAGACTGACACGGAATTGACCCATGTTAATGAACAGGTGAACAGCTGACCACAGGAAATGCTGGAAACCGTGATATTGATGCAGCAATCGGTTGCTGTCACATGTCTGCGCGTGCACATCTCCCGAGTACATCGCTGTGTCTTTACGTGTGTATGAGCAGAAGTGTTTAGTGACCAGTTGAATGCAACACAAGGTGGAGAAACCTGTGTGGAACTGTCTGCGTAAGAGTTTAAGACTGGAAGTGTTTTGGCAAAACCTCCAGCAAAGTCTGCAATGAGAAAAGAAGTAGAAAAAGAGCGTGAAATGGACTCCGTAGCTAATAAAAATTGTAACTATCCGAAAGGAGATCGAACATCAGAAAACATTGTTTGAGTGAAGAAAAGAAAATCCTAGAACGAAGTCCGAAGAAATTAAAAAGCTGTTTATTTGTGCAAGTGGAAATTAAGAGTTCGTCGTGTCGAAATACCGTATTTACGCGAATAATACCCGCATATTTAAAAAAAATTGAAGTACGAAATTTGGATGCGGGTTTTACTTGAGTCAATGTTGGCATTTGTTTTAAAATCAGCCTTCCTAAAGTTAGGGTGCGGGGATTATTCGGTAGCGGGGATTATTCGTGTAAATACGGTATTATAAAAAAAGGACCTGCATCTGTATCCTGACAAATGTACTGTTGTGCATGTATTAAAGCGTTCAGAAGAATCTTCGCGCTGTGAGACCTGCCGGTGCTTTCTGAGTGGAGTCAGGACTTTTGGATATCCTCACTTTTACACTTCTTCAGATGAAGGAATCTCCAGCATCTTACGTGATGTTCATTAACAAGGAGCAATCCCGTGTCCGTCCTATTGTGAACATTTTCCAGGCCATTTTTATTTTTCCCACTCGGTATACACTGTACTTCGTCGTGATGACCACACGACATCTCATAATCTGCAGGCCTGTAGGCCACGGCCCTTCAGGGCTGTAGCGCCATGGACTTGGCTTTTTACTATATAATGTACCATAAAAAACAAGATTTGTGTTAAGTATATTTCAAATTTACCCTTGAAATTATGTCTTGATTGAACTTTATTGAGAAATAAAGGGAAATTCACAATGCTTTGTTTCCGTAGCCACACGGACGTTTATGAAATTGATTTGAATAATATACCGAGCTCGATAGCTGCGGTCGCTTAAGTGGGGCCAGTATCCAGTATTCGGGAGATAATGTTCGAGCCCCTCTGTCGGTAGCCCTGAAGATGTTTCTCCGTGGTTTCCCATTTTCACACCAGGCAAATTCTGTGGCTGTACCATAATTAGGGCCACGGCCAATTCCTTCCCATTCGTAGCCCTTTCCTGTCCCATCGTCGACATAAGACCTATCTGTGCCTCGGTGCGACGTAAAGCAACTCGTAAAAAAAGATTTGAGTATTTGAAGTGGCTTTTCTAGGAATAAAATATAGTTTACGCAGTGTTATCAAACTAGCAATTATAAAGTCAATTCTTATTCGTCAAGGAAATGAGAGCTAATTACGCGTTTAGAACGTCATTTCACTTACTTTTCATTGAAATAAATAGGAATTGATTATTTGTAAGGCAGAAAGAATTTGAGTGTTGACCAGTCATATAAGACGGCACATTAAAAGAAATCAATAGCATTGAACGGGGAATCTTCTTCCTGTAGGTGATACACGTCATAAACGAAACAGTTCTTAAATCGAAGGACTTCCTAGTTGTAATTGCCCTTAAGCAATGATTATTAACATTCCCCATCGAGTACCCCCTGTACTGCAAAGGTCGGCTATGAAGACCTATCAACTTAGGAGAACTTTGTAACAAAATCACTGACCTGTACGAGCTAAATACGTGATGTGCCAATCGTCACCGCGTCAACTTCACCCGCAAAAAACTTCGCAGCAAAGCACACGGGCCTCATTTTTCTTCGTTCAGAGAGTAGCTGTCACTACCAATGATCAGATACGTAAGAAAGTGTGCAAAACATCACCAAGTTCCTACAGTAGACTGCAAGCAGAAGAAAGATGATCAGTAGAAAAGAAATTCCGGCTCTAAAGGGAATAGATTAGGAAGTGCGTAGACAGAAAGAAAGAAAGAAAGAAAGAAGGAAGCAAATCCAAGTTATCATCATGCAGGCCATGAAGAACCTTCGAGATGTGAAAGACAAAAGTTTCCATTATTCTAACCAGAAGATTCACCCCTGGAATTAACCTGGCAAAAATTATTTTTACCAGCGAGCGAGTTGGCCGTGCGGTTAGGGGCGTGCAGCTCTAAGCTTGTATTTGGGAGAGAGTGGGTTCGAATCCCACTGTCGACAGCCCTGAAGATGGTTTTCCGTGGTTTCCCATTTTCACACCGGGCAAATGATGGGGCTGTACCTTAATTAAGGCCACGAACGCTTCCTTCCCACTCCTAGGCCTTTTCTATCCCATTGTCGCAATACGACCTATCTGTGTCGGTGCGACATAGAGCAAGTGGAAAAAAAAAATCCTGATTGAAGCTCAGGGCCATGTGACGCTTCACAAATGGAGATGTCGTTTAGAATTTTGAAGTTCCTGATGGGCAGTTGAACTTACTGCAATATCGGGACACATACGATAGGAGACGATTTGAAAGAATAGAGAAATTAAAGGCAACATTTTAAAAGAGAGTGGCATACGGCCCTCTCGACTTGCATACCAGCTGGCAAGAGCGGAAGAACTCAGCTTACACACCAGCATATGTCCAACTTCCACAAGAACATCGACAGAAGGCAGTCAGTATTTAGGAGGAGTTCTACACTAGCTACGCCATCACCAACAGCGAATGCACATAAGGAGGCTACGAAATGAGGCACGTAATTAAAAGACTCTTGTAAACGGATTCCATCTCGAGCTGTGAAAGTCTGAACTTTTTCTGAAACAGGCCAAGAATACGCATGCACTAAGTGTCAGAATCTCTGTGTGAGATACCATGCACTAAACGCAACGGGCGTACGGAATCTCTTACATTTTGTACTGCAGAATGAGTTGTAAGGCCATTTGGCTGAAAGTTTTTATTTTGTTATTTGCTTTACGTCACATCGGCATAGACGGGTTTTATGGTGACGATGGGGTAGGAAAGGGATAGGATTAGAAACGCAGTCTCCGTACCCTTAATTAAGATACAGCCACAACATAATTTGTCTGGTGTCAAAAATGGGAAACTACGGAAGACCATCTTCAGAGTTGCCAACAGTACGGTTCGAACCTACCATCTCCCGAATACAAGCTCAGAGCTACGTGACACAAACCACGCGCTCAACTTTCTCGATAAAGGAAAGTTTGAACTAACAAACAGGGTAATAAGTTTGATACTCTCTCAACTTTCATTGGACTTCGATTTTCCGTGTTCTGAACTAGGTTCTTTTTTGTTTCTAGAATTTGCTTAACGTAGCACCGACGCAGATAGGTATAATGGCGACGACGGGATAGGAATGAGCTAGGAGTGGGAAATAAGCGGCCGTGGCCTTAATTAAGGTGCACCCCCATCATTTGCCTGGTGTGAAAATGGGAAACCACGGAAAATCATCGTCGGGGCTGCCGACAGTGGAGTTCGAACCCACTATCTCCCGGCTGGAAGCTCACAGCTGCGCACCCCTAACTCGCCCGGTACACTCGGTTCATTCTGCTCCAGTTAGGTGATATCATTCACACCAAAAGCAATGGTGACGTTGGTAACACTTGTGGATTATTTAAATCTCTATGAAATTAAAGAGAGCATTGAAGAAGAGAAAGTAAACTCATGTCTTTATCCCGAGATGGTGCAGGTCTCTTCAGGCAAATCCCAAATGGAGATCAACCTCATGTATAATTTCAACCACAGACAAGCCCTCCTGTAATTCTTAAATCTCCTGGCAGTGCCGAGAATCGAACCCGTGCCTTCGAGGATGGCAGCTGATTGAGCAAACCGTAATCCTACGCAGACAGGCACTGACGAAGTGATCTGACTTTAAAGTATAATAAGATGATACGCAGTTTTTGTTTATATAACTTGAATGAATGGCACACGTGGTGAACATGACTTTAATCTTACACTCTTCTTGTTCACAGTTTATCTACTGTATATCATTAGGTCGAAGGTATAAAGTGACGGGAAATGTAGGAAAAAGTTCGTCGTATACTTATGACTGAGTCTTAAAGAAAAACAGGGCTGGAAATCTGCAATTTCGGGACTTCGAAAGTGATGAATTGCGTACGATATGCAAATTGGAATTTTCGAGACCAAAGTGTCACCCGGATTCATTTCAGGTGAAGTGTTCACAATGTTTTCTTGCATGATTTAGGGTAAGTATGTTACTTTCAAAGCTCTGTACAATCCTTGGTTTTGGCAGTCTGGTAGTGGGCGAGGTATGAGTGATGGTAGTAACGTAATTCCTCATGCGTCAGCCCTGTGATGGAAGGTATGAAAATTCCGCTCGTAGATTCAGTTGATGTTTTGATGTTTACATTTCAGTGGGCTTGGTAGACTGATATGTAATTGCACCTTCTGACTCAGTGAGGAAAGCAACGAAGACACTACTTCCCTCCTAATTTCTGTAGTGATGTACACCACTTGAGAGACGGCTTTGTTTCTGTGATACCTGATGGTAGACCTGTTTGGGATCCAAATAACCTTCGGCCTGAGTACTCGACAGACATAGATGGCGATAGAAATACACAGTTCAAAAAAATTAGGAAAACATGTTTTGTGACGTCTGTTGTGCGAACGTTAATTTGGTAGATGGGGTTCCAATGATTATACAGCATACCTTGAGACTTTAGCTACATTGGGTATGTCAAATCGAAGTTACACTCCTTCTGTAGGCGTAGCCATGCATTAAAGTGTCAGGTGACCCCTCAAAACAAAGTGAATAGCGGTGCGTCGGTGTGTCGTTGTGAAGTACACAGACTACTGCGGTCATCTGAACACGTTGTACGTAAACCAGCACTTGCCATGAGACATCTTAACGAGGTTCAAGTCGCAAGGGCCGTCACTTTGACCCAGGAAGAATGGACTTTCCGTCGTGTTGCTGTGGATCTCAATGTCTCTCCGTCAGCTATTCACCGCTTGTGGAATTGCTGCAATGAGACAGGCCAGTTCACAAGGAGGGTTAAGGTCGTGGACACATGACAACCCCACAGGATAAGCGACATCTGGCCATCTGTGCGTAGTGATTGATGGCGTTCAGCAACTGCCAGAGAACTGCAACAAAACCTCAGAAGGGTCACTGGAGTCACGGTGTCTGACTACACAGTAAGGAGCACTAAGAGAAGTGTCCTTACGACCCAGACGTCCTGTTCGAGTCCCCCGTTTAACGCAGCAACATCGCGCAGCTCACCTTCTGTTTGTCCATACCCACGTCAACTGGCAACTTCACCATTGGAGAACTGTGTTGTTCACAGACGAATCCAGAGCTCCCTTGACACAGCGTGATGGACGTCAACGTGTATGGAGATGCCGTGGTGAGCAGTACATGCCAAACGTTGTCCAGGAATGCGACCGATACGGACAAGGTTCTGTGATGGTGGGGGGTGGCATCAGTATTGATGGCCGTACAGATCTTGTCGTCCTCCGTGGTAATATTACCGTTGCGGGGTACAACAACCAGATACTGCTACAGCATGTGTTGGTTGATGCATACGGTGTTGGCCCTGAATTCGTACTCATGCACGACAATGCCTGGCCTCATGTAGCGCGCAACACCAGAACTGTCTTGCGAGAACTGGACATTCAAGAGATAGAATGGCCATCAGTGAATGCCGACCTTAATCCCATCGAGCATGTGTGGGATAGGCTTGACAGAAGTGTTCGTGGGCGTCCTGTTCCAGTACAGACTCTCCAAGACCTCGAACAGGCCCTCATTGAAGAATGGGACCTGATACCGCAACGTGACCTCCGTCGACTTCTACGGAGCATGCCACGTAGGTGTCAAGCTGTGATAAATGCTCGTGGAGAACATACACCATACTGAAGTTCTCCAACTGTGATAAAAATCCACCCTGGAGGACTTTTATCACTTAGTTTTCACCCCTATTTGAACATTTCCGTTTGTGTTCTGAATATGAACGCGAATCCATCGATGTTCTTTTATATACTTCAAAGAATAAAGGTTTAGTTGGTAATATACCTGGGGGTGAGGTATTGTTTTGAGGAGCATGGCATACGTTCAAAAACATGTACCCCTAATTTTATTTAATTGGATATTAATGCGAAATAAACTTGAGAATAATTTCTGTTAGGAAATACAAATGTGGAGCAGGTGCATCATCTAAAGTACCTAGAATGATGTTCTCCCACAATGCTAATATATTTAGTGGAATCGGGCTTACAGTTGGGATCAACAATATTCTGTAAAATAAAAATAAGAATAAATAAAATAAATATGTAATACTTGAACTGAATTGTATTTACGTTACTCTGAATGATTGACCAACTTTGCCGGTAAAGGAGTGAAAGGTGGGTAGACTCGGGGCATGTCATTCATCTGAATCTGATAGTTTTGGTCGAAATTACGATGTCCTTAAAAAAGTCGACTATCTCTGTGGGCTTGCAATGTGCAATGGTGGTATGCAGTGGTCGATAGTCCCCCACTGATCCAAAAGGGGACTATTTTCTCTGTTGATAAATTATTTTTAATAATGATTCTTCTTCATTTAAAAATTACATAAAACTTACTACGCAAATTCATATCAACGGTATTTCAAGAACAATTCATCCTGAACTTCAAATGTATGATTTGTTTTGACTACGTTAATCTCTGAGAAAAGACCTGTTGTGTTATATCCTACTCACCATTTTCAAGCTCCATTGCGTTTCGCCCAAAATCTGCGCAAGCTTTCCTTCGCTCTTGAAATAAATGACATCGTGGATTACAGCCCGCGACTCTCTCCTTATCTTCAACGAGTCTCATTTCCTCCCTATCATGAGGGAGCAAAAGGAAATGAACGCCATCTAGCTAAAACTGTCATGTCAGCAATGAGGGGAACGTCCTTGAAATGTTTCTTTAAATTATTTTGGAATGCAGGTGAGGCTACACGAATCTCTTAGCTCTATAAAATTGTGCATCTTACATTTATACCTACATACTTAATTATTCCGAGAGAAGCGGCCAAACGTATTAAAGTGTTACGACTATGAAGCCAAGCATTGCATCCAGGAGGCAAGTAGTTTGGAACCCCACCGTTGGCTGTTCTGAGAATGGTTTTCGGTGGATTCACATTTTCAATTCAAAGCAAAGGTCCATAGGCCAAAGCCAGTTCCTTCCACCTCTTTACCTAATTTCGTTTACCATATTTCATTTTAAATTCATTAAACCCTCAACTGAGGTTGGCGTCAGGAATGGCATCTGGCCGTAAAAATTGCCATATAAGTTCATTTCGCCTCATTCTCGCCCTTATATCAACAAACGAAGCTAAGGGATAGACATACATACACATATGGAATATGTATTTACATTCATGCAATCGACCCACCCCGGCTTTATACGGGAGCAATATTTTGAATTTTTTTGTGATTGACGTCATAATATTTCCTTGTAGACGACTTTAGTTGTTGTCTTGGTGATGTATGTACCTAGCTCAGTCTGTCGATTCTCCTAGTTCCTTCTGGCCAGTTAGGTCATGCCGTTCTCTCTGTGCTATAGTTGAACCATTCCTGCTCTTTAACTATTATTATGGATAAGATTATCGATTAATGCAAAACTCTGATTATTTCCAAAACTGTTAGCATCACCTGAGTAATCAGAGAGAGCGTGTGTGTTCATGTGAATGACTATAACCCTGATCTGTTTTTTGTATCAAAAGACTCTCGTGGAAGACCTCTACACTGTACTAGGAAAATTCTGAACAACTTTCCCCGAAGCCAACACAGACCAGTGCTTGTCAAAGTCGGCCTCGAAATATCTGCCATCAGATCAGTCCCACTTCTCCGCTGGAATTTTTCCAAAGCCAACTGGTCTAAATTCACCAGTGAACTGGAACATAATGTACAGTGGATTCCTCCTACAACAGGAAATTACGAGCGCTTTGTCAAACTAACATCCGCCATCGCGAAAACGCATATCCCAAGAGGATACAGGAAGGATTATATTCCTGGATGGAACCCAAAATTCAAAGAGCTATACGAGGAATATATGCTCAGCAGTGACCCTGAAATTGCAGATGAACTGATCCAGTCTTTAGATTCATCTAGAAAAGAAAAATGGTTCAATGTCATGGAAAATATGAGTTTTCAACGTTACAGTCGAAAAGCATGGCCACTTCTAAGGAAACTTGGCAACAGCCCTCCCAAATTCGGTCCCAAGAGCTCTAAGATAAAACCAAACGAGGTGTCAAACAGATTAATTAGCCTGACAAGAAAACCTGTCGGCACAAATAAGAAAGAGTCAAAAAGAATTCAACAAGAGGTAAAATCGAGGATAACCCAGGCCAAAGCACTCTCTCAGGTTTCCTCTGATTTCATAGCTGCTGAGATCTCAACCGCGCTAAAAGAAATAAACTCAGGAAAAGCAGCCAGATTGGATGGATTATACCCAGAATTCCTTATACATTGTGGCCCCCGAACAACCGAATGGCTTGCCAAATTTTACAGCAATATCTTACATGTTGGACAACTACCATCAATACTCAAAAGAACAAAAATAGTAGCAATCCTTAAACCAGGGAAAAGTGGAGACAGTGCAGAAGATTACAGACCCATAGCCCTTTTAAGTGTCTGCTACAAACTACTGGAGAGAGTAATATACAATAGAATCTCAGCTAAACTCCTTGAGCACATACCACTTGAACAAGCTGGCTTCAGACCAAGCCGCAGCTGTACCGACCAGGTGTTAGCCCTAACCACCCATATTGAGAGGGGATTTCAAGATCGAAAGAAGACCGTAGCAGTGTTCGTAGATCTGTCATCAGCTTATGACACAGTCTGGTGAAAAGGAATGATCCTCAAATTCCTGAATTTAATCCCTTGTAAGACGCTTGCCACCCTACTGAATAATATGTTGGCTAATAGAATGATTGAAGTACACCTACACGGCAACATAAGTAAAACTTACAAACTGAGTGACGGATTACCACAGGGATCGGTACTGGCCCCATTGCTCTTCAACATGTATACAGCAGATATACCTTCAACTAATGCTAGGAAGTTTATATACGCTGACGACATCTGTTTGGCAGCCCAGTCTGGTGATTTTGCTGGAGCAGAAACCACACTCACTAAAGATCTCTGCAGAATTGATAATTATTTTAAAACCTGGCGACTGAAACCAAACATAACAAAAACAGAGGTCAGCTGCTTTCATTTGTGCAACAGACAAGCCAATTATGTCCCTCAGGTTCAATTCAGAGATCATATACTGAAGTTCAATCCTCATCCAAAATATCTAGGCGTTACCTTGGATCGATCTTTGACTTACAGCGAACATGTACGCAAAACATCTGCCAAGATCAAAACCCGCAATAACATCCTGCACAAACTCACATGAACAAGCTGGGGCCCATCTGCATCCACCCTCCGAACTACAGCACTTGCGTTAGTATACCCAGTAGCCGAATACTGCTACCCAGTATGGCTCAGCAGTGCCCATACAAAGAAGATAGACACTCAGTTAAACGATACAATGAGGACTATATCAGGAACGATCCAATCCACACCTTTGGAGTGGTTACCAGTTCTTTCAAATATTCCACCTCCTCATCTCCGAAGACAAATGGCACTGAAGAAAGAATGGGTTAAAAGCTGTGACAACCCTCTTCTACCAATACATCAAGACTGCCTACGTGAAGATCTCAGGCTGAAATCTAGGAACCCTTCTTGGTTACTAGGAAGGAGGCTAGCCCAAGATGAATTTCATACTAACACTGCCTGGCGCGATGGGTGGGCAGCTTCAAACCCTGACAGATTAGGTCTAATTTCGGATCCAGTTATGCAACCTCCTGGTTTCAACTTACCCATAAAAATCTGGTCATCACTTAATCGGATCAGAACTCAACATGGCAGATGCAACTTCTAGAAACACAAGTGGAAGATTACCAGCGATCCTTATTGTGACTGCTCTGACGTGCCTCAGACCGTTCAACATATCGTCACAGAGTGCCCACTCCGAAGATTCAGTGGGACAATAAAGGATATCCACGAGGCCAGTGATGAAGCTGTGAGTTGGCTAACAAAACTGGACATTCAGCTTTAGCAGCAATGCAGATATTGATGAGCTCAAATGTATATATAAATATAGTTTGTTTATTACGTATTTGTTCTGTGTGTGTAGATGAAACTGTTTTTCGTGTAATTGTACATATTTGTTAATAACCGAATTTTAACGATGTATCATCATGCCATACGAAGTATATATATATATATATATATATAATGAATTATATAGTGGGACTGAGACTGGCTTATTGTTATTGTTCAAAATCGATCAAAAGTAGTCATTCGTTCCTTTTATTTAATTCTTGAAATGAAATCCATTAACTAGTTTGTCAGATTTTTGTAAATAAACCAGGCGGCTCGCGAGCGCCGTACTTGATATGATATGATACTTTATTATTTTTCTCTAGATCTACAGTAACAATACCCATTTGATCCGTTAAATGAGAAAAATAACAATGTCCAGCCTATGCCAAAATTCACTCTTTCAAACTCCACATACTGTACAGAAAAAATAAAATAAAAATAAAACACGCAATAAACAAAAATGTGCAAACAAAATAATAATAATAAGACGAAAAAAGAATAATCAAACGTACTCCATGGACATGCCATGTAATTCCTCGGATACTCCGGAAACGTAACCCCCAAAGTGAGGATCACCACGGCAGTCATCCTCGGCCCTTTCGTGCCACGTCCATCGTCTCCCCTGAATATTCCTATTGTCTTTCCAGAATGTGCAGTTTAAATAAAATATAATTAAAGACATAATAAAGTTGAAATAAAATAAGCAGTATTGAGAATGTCAAAGACCTTCATGCCTCTCGTGACTAGACACGCAAACCCTTGCACATTCCATTCCTCTTACCTTTTTTTACATGACCCACTCTAGGTTGCTGAGTCCAGACGTACGTTACATTCTGCCATTACGTATTCTGCTCACGTTGTAACATTATCCTTTTACTACTTATGTGTTTCTGCTCATCATATTCAGCCATGCTTAATCAATTGAAATACCAAGCCATACTCTACATGAAATTTGCCATCAGGTCCACCAAACCAAAGTTTACAAACAAACACCAATTCTCAATTCTCATCCCTCTCAACACTTAAATTCTGCCATTAAAAAATACCACCACTTCTCCATCTCCAAATTTCAGCAATAAATAGAAATACCGAGCCATATTCCACATTAAATTTACCATCACGTCCACCAAACCAAAATTTACAAACGAACACCACTTCTCAATTCTCATCCCTCTCAACACTTACATTCTGCCATTACATATACCACCACTTCTCCATCTCCACATTTCAGCAGTAAATAAACACACTTCATTACCTACCGAAAAACTCTATCCAACTCCGCAATAATTCACTTACACTTAACAACCCCAATCAACTCTAATTATCTTACTATATACCACTTACAACTTACTCCATTAGTACCCTATACCTATTATGCCAACATATACCACCACCACCACCACCATCCAGTTCACTATACAGACACACCAATTACAACTTCAGCAATAAATTACCAACCGAAAAACACTTAACATTCCCAATCAACTCTAAATTATCTTACTATATAACACTTACAACTTACTCCATAATTACCCTATACCTATTATACCACAATATATCACCATCACCATCAAGTTCACTATACAAACACACCAATTACAACTTCAGCTCCACCTCATATACCACCTCTCCATCTCCAAATTTCAGCAATAAATAAACACCCTTATATTCAACCATGCTTAATCAATTTAAATACCAAGCCATCTTCCACATTAAATTTGCCATCACGTCCACCAAACCAAAATTTACAAACACCCAAATTACATTACTACATACCAATTACAACTTATTCCGTTAATTCACTATACCTTCTATACCAACACATACCGCCATCACACTCATCCTATTACCCATCATAACAAACCATCAAAAACCATCTTACCATCAAGAACAGCAATCCAAACAAAACACTAGCCCTAAATGACTTGCTATCTTTACTTAGTTTTTGACTCCTAGTTACTATACCACCTTCTCTTTTATCTATCTTCCCCCATAAATCTTTCAAGCTCCTACATCTCTCTTTATGTAGAACCTTATTTTTATTGACTTCCTCACTCTTATTAACTTTCTCACTCTGCACAATATATTCACTCCCAGTTGGTCTTAAACAGCCCTCCCCACCAGACTCTCCTCTTCTTTCTCTACCTAATTCTCTGGCCCACATGTTCCTTTTCTCACTGTCAGACCAAAACTCGTCGAAACTTTGTTGCCTTCTCCTTCCTTCCTCAGGACTCAATTCCACATTAAGATCACTCAACTCACTGTTTCCCTTGTTCGCACTGGTTCCTGGACTTGCCTTTTCACAATGTCTGTCTTCTCCGGCACTCGTTTCAATCTGTTCTCCTATATCACTATCTTTCACTCGCCTATCATCACCACTATTCAATACACTTCTCTCTTTTTCTCCATCTTGTTTTATCTTCGTTTCTAGGTCTATCAATCTATTCACAGACCAGGTTCTGCTCCAGTTGTTGCTTGACACCACTAGATCTTGTCCTCTGATAATTGCTTTCAACCCTTGTAGTCTACCACGTATCATATGTTTTTTTCAAAATCTTTTCATTCCTGATCGCTTCAGCTTCTACATCCCTCTTAATCCATATTTTTCCCCTCTCCATATTACCCGCATTTCCAACCACAACATCCGCCATAAACGTAGAAAACAGTTGTACCTTGATAGGCCTGTTGCCTCTAATTCTTTCCACTCTCTGCACATCGTCTATATATACTTGACTAAAGTTAACTTTCATTTTCCCCTGAATTAGGTCCACTACTTTATAAATTGTAAGCACTTTGTCCTCACTCTTTTCCTCGGGCACACCATATATAAACAGGCATTTCTTCCTTCGATTTAGTGTTCGCTTCCACCTCTGCTTTCAGTTTCAGCGTCTCCTCTTCTAAGGGACCTATTCTCTCCTTTAATGCTGCAACTTCCTCAGTAATTTTTTCTCACTTGCGATGTTGTGTCGTCTGCCCTTTCTCTGAACCATGCCTTCATTTTTTCAAATTCCCTCGTTTGCTCTTGAATCATATTTTTGAGTTGCTCAAAGGGGCAGACTTCTGTGACCACCTCTTTTACAATTCTTCTAATTGCTTCCATGTCTTCCCGGCTCATATTTCCGCTGGAAGTCGGACCTGGATTCAGCTCGACCCCCCCCCCAATCCATAGCAATATTATTATCACCGCCGCTGCTAGCATTAATTTTCCTTCGTTTCCATTTCCTTATTACGCCCTCCTGGTTTCACTTCTTCTTTCTTTTTCCTTCCCTGCCATCCTTCTATGGTCGCTCTGTATTGCTCCACACCAGTCATTGCCAGCAGACTCCTCACTGCTTTCCTGCACTCAGTACCTGCACTCCCTTCTCCCACTCCTGGGACCTTCCACTCCGTACGTCTGCACTCGTCAGTGGCTAGGCTGAACTGAGCACCGTACTTGCTACTTATAAATGTCCCGCATGTACAAATGATGAAAGGGATATCTACTAACTAATTTTCACAGGAGCGCTAGTGGCAGCAGGCAGGTTACGTCAGAATGTGAAGAGATAACAACCGGACGGTCGCTCGCAGCATATTACTCAGCGCTAGCGGTCTAATGCACCCCTTGCATTAGTAAACCTCGTTTCCCACCGCACAGTTCTAGGCGGGTGTATGGTACGGCTGAGCTATATTTGCTGTCTGCATATCGGCAATGGCTAGTGTGTTCAGCAGCGACGAAAACACAGACATTATTTTAAACTGGACAACCTGGTCGGAATGCAGCATAAGCTCCAAACAGACGTTTGCCTTCTACACACGTATTTCGCCGAACAGTATTAGTTTTCGTTTCATACAAACAAGTCTTTTATAGAGTGGAATGCCTACACGTGTATTAATTAATAAGTTATTACATTTTTTGTCTGCACCCTTGGCGTATTTACAAATGCACCCTGTTATGGAACGTGTTCAATAAAATGACTGCTATTTGTTTCACAACGTCCACAATACAGCACGTTGTAGCACTCCTTCGAAAACAAGTGGCTAGACATCCCACGCATCACTAGTGCATGCGGGACAATTGTAAGTAGTAGTGATGGGTTGCGACTGGAATCGCGAAGAATCGATTCCATGTGCCTGGGGAATCGAGTACCCGATTCCGGAATAATCGATTCCGAGGAACAAGTAGCACCATCTATGACGCAGATACGTAAACACGTGCAGCACGAATGTGTTTTGTAATGTGAGTTCGTTTTGGTTTATAATCAGGTCACTCGACAAACCATACCTGCTCTCATTATAGTGTCCTGGAATGATATATTCTAATACGACTGTAATTTGATCAGAATATATGATTCTGTCTTTAAAACTAGTCAAATTATGTGGATTGTCAATAAATCAAAACTTGTACGGGGATTTTTTTTTTGCTAGGGGCTTTACGTCGCACCGACACAGATAGGTCTTATGGCGACGATGGGATAGGAAAGGCCTAGGAGTTGGAAGGAAGCGGCCGTGGCCTTAATTAAGGTACAGCCCCAGCATTTGGCTGGTGTGGAAATGGGAAACCACGGAAAACCATTTTCAGGGCTGCCGATAGTGGGATTCGAACCTACTATCTCCCGGATGCAAGCTCACAGCCGCGCGCCTCTACACGCACGGCCAACTCGCCCGGTGTACGGGGATTATGACATAATATAATACTACTATTTCATCAAAATACAATTGTACTGACGAGACTTAGCTAGTGTTAAGCAGTGATAAAAATAGCAATTTTAACAATTTCTCATAATAATATATAGTAGTAGTATGAAATGCTCATTGCAAATTAAATGTAACAGAAGACGGATACCCAACCAAAGAAGTTGTGTACTTATCAGAAATGTGATTCCACAGACTTTATACACATATACTAGCGTTATTTGAAAAGCACATTAGAAGCAAATACAATATAAGCATAAATATCAACGCCGATTGTAACACCCAGTATCGAAATGTGTAACGTTTATTTCCAGATTACCAGGTTAAAGTGTTATTTCAGTATTATTTGGCATAACTCATTCATAACAGCCAATAAGACATTTAATTTAAAACATGCTGTACTATATACAAAACAAATACTAAATATTACACGTTAAAATTTGCCCCACTTATCTACGAACGACTCACTCTAGTGAGTGCGCCCAGCACAGTCTGGTGACGTCATTGCGGAACCGATTCCTTGCATGTGACATTGAGTGCGACGTCGGAGTCGTAGGAACCGATTCTCGCGATTCCAGGCGTCATTCGCGCACTTCACTAGTAAGTAGGAAGTACGCTGCTCGCGAGCCGCCTGGTATAACTTGCTGTTAATAAACTTGACTCTCTACATCATTCTTCAGAGTATAAGTAAAACCCACTTCTTGCAAGAAGTTAAACAATTTTTTAGCCTTAAAACTAGTCTTGAATTAATGACAAATGCGGGGAACGGAGCCGGTTCAACCTGGCGCAAGCTTTTGGAATCTGATTGACGGAAAATCGTGAGGACATGCCTCGGTATGTACATTAGGAACATTTATGGACTTACGTTGACAACAATTGTTACATAAGGATGACAGCAGTTTCCAGAGGGTAGAATGACGAGGTGACCAAAACATTCTACAGGCTAATGGTTCATAAATACCAATCCGTTTGTTAAAACTGCCGATTACGTTTTTAATTAGTTACAGACGAAGAGAACTGTTGGCACTCTCAGTACGAAAGAAGAATACGATCAGCACGAACAACGGAATACTTTTACACATACTATTATGTCTTTGCTTCACGTATCTTATGCTTACGTTATGAAAGTTTAGAATACGTTTCAGTACTTCAGGCCTTTTTCTTCGGTTACGTTTCCACATCTACGTAACTAACACTTCACCCCACCCAGCCAATACTGCATTTCTCTATGACTCGCTTGAAGTAAATCGCATGAAACGAAAAATAAGCAATGAAAAATGTTATAGCCTGGTGTAAAATTCAGAGGGAATCGTACGTAGCTTTCTTTACAGAACTTTGCTATGATTCGACTAAATACCAAAGTACGGTTCACCTCAGTGTGATATAACTAGACTCGTCTTGTAGAGGGAGGGATTTGAAGTGCTCATCCACCGGGGGCAGGCAAGAACTTGTCAATCAACACATTACTAGAAGTATGAAAAAGAAGGAACGTGGTTGTTACTGAACGGAGCGAACCTGTTAGACTCTTCATCACCAACCTAAATTACCATTCCTATGTGGACTACATTTTCTGTTCACAAATGTACGTTAACTTTAGACCAGTGTAAGAAGAGAACCTCTATCATCTAAGAGTATTTGATACAACTATAGCGACTGCTGCTTTATCCGACACTCTGGGCAGAAGTAAAGCCGGTTACCACAATTCTGCGTATATCAGAACTCCCGTTTCACCATCACTTTTGTAATATCCTGTACTGAATTTACAGGTGCAACATTAATGAGTTATGCAAAAAGCCAACAAATCACATGAAATTTCGCTCTATTAATCAACATAATCACATCCCCTGCAAATTATTCTATATTCCTGAACATGTAACATGATTAAAGTTCATTAGTTTTAAAATGATGTACGTAGGTAGTTCATGTGAGTTATTCCTTCTGAATTCGTGATTTTAGCCATCTGAGGACCACGAAAGTAACATTGTACATTCACCTTGATCCTTGTATTCATGACTTCTAATAGTTCTTTATCCTTTTACTTTACTGTCTCCTCCTTTCTTGTATCCTGATGTTATTACCTTTCCTCTTTTCCTTCTCCTGGAAACCCTTGAAATGTTGTATCAATCTTCTGAAAGTTGTAAAAAAAAATAAGATATGGCAGAGATTGGAATAACGGGTGATGTAATGCAAGTTACTTCACTCCTTTCATTCACTGGTTGCCATTCTTGCTCTTGTAATAACATAAATGGGATTGTAAGTAAAGGGTACAGATCTCTGCACATAGTTATGAGGGTATTTAGGGGTTGTAGTAAGGATGTAAAGGAGAGGGCACATTAGTCTCTGCTAAGACCCAAACTAGAGTATGGTTCCAGTGTATGGACCCTCACCAGGATTACCTGATTCAAGAACTGGAAAAAAATCCAAAGAAAAGCCGCTCGATTTGTTCTGGGTGATTTCCGACAAAAGAGTAGCGTTACAAAACTGTTGCAATGTTTGGGTTGGGAAGAATTGAGAGAAAGAAGAAGAGCTGCTCGACTAAGTGGTATGTTCCGAGCTGTCAGCGGAGAGATGGCGTGGAATGACATTAGTAGACGAATAGGTCTGAATGGCGTCTATAAAAGTAGGAAAGATCACAATATGAAGATAAAGTTGGAATTCAAGAGGACAAACTGGGGCAAATATTCATTTACAGGAAGGGGAGTTAGGGATTGGAATAACTTACCAAGGGAGATGTTCAATAAATTTCCAATTTCTTTGAAATCATTTAGGAAAAGGCTAGGAAAGCAACAGATAGGGAATCTGCAACCTGGGCGACTGCCTAAATGCAGATCAGTATTGACTGATTGATTGATTGATAAACATGGTTAAACATTCGTTTTGTCAATCTGATGTTGTCCATCCTTATTATGTAATCAAACAATTTTATTTTCCTCTTTCTGACCGTGTCTGACATCCTTTCATTTTCTTCGTTCTTGTATAGATGTTTATTCTTTCTGTGTCTAAACCCTCCTCCCTCCATTTTCAATGGTCCAGAGATTTTCGTCAATATTTTCTTTTTCCTCCATTTCCATTTCACCAGTTTTCATAAAAAAACAAGGATTCTATGGCATACAGGCTTTCTCTATTGATTAGTGTGTTGTAGTGTTCGATTTTAGTTTCAGTGAAGAAATCCTTCAATATCTACTGTAGAAAATATTGGCTTATTTTACATCAAGCAATCAGTCACCACTGTTATCGAATTAGGGCTTTCACTCAGATGACAGATTCCCTGTCAGTTTCTTAAGTAATTTCAAAGAAGATGGAAGTTCGGCGAGCATCACTTTTGGTAAATTACTTCAATCTCTAATATTCATCTTCCTGTAAACGAATTGTCCTCCTACAAACCTTCTGTCAGGTCGAGAGTGTGGAGGTTTGGGGAAGACTATAATGCCGCTGAGTGACGACGTTGATGGCCCAACGATGACAATGTGCGGGGGCAAGCAGCGTGTAAACCAATACCACCTGGGAATTGTTGAGGATCGGGTAAGGGAGCTCCTTAAAATACCCTAGAGACTGTTTAAGAATAGATAAGAATAATAATGTTATTTGTTTTACGTTCCACTAACTACTCTTTTACGGTTTTCGGAGACGCCGAGGTGCCGGAATTTAGTCCCACAGGATTTCTTTTACGTGCCAGTAAATCTACCGACACGAGGCTGACGTATTTGAGCACCTTCAAATACCACCGGACTGAGCCTGGATCGAACCTGACAAGTTAGTGTCAGAAATCCAGTGCCTCAACCGTCTTAGCCACTCAGCCCGGCAAAAACCGGCAGGGGTAATAGAACTGTTATTACTTATTTTTTATTTACTTAATCCGTTTACCCTGCAGGGTTGTTTTTCACCGGGAGTCAGTGAGGGATCCCACCTCTACAGCCAGAAGGGCAGTGCCCTCGAGCGTGAGACATTTGACCTAGGATACAACTGGGCAGGATGAACAGTACCTAGCCCAGACAGCCTCACCTGCTATGCTGAACAGGGGCCTTGTGGGGGTGGGAAGATTGGAAGGGATAGGCAAGGAAGAGGGAAGAAAGCTGCCGTGGCCTGAAGTTAGGTACCATCCCGGCATTTGCCTGGAGAAGAAGTGGGAAACCACGGAAAACCACTTCGAGAACGGCTGAGGTGGAAATCGAACCCTATCTACACAGTTGACTTCCTGAGGCTGAATGGGTTATTCTTTCACACACAGCTGACGGTTTGGGCATCAAAGGCCAAGGAAGTGCTCATATAACCGTGTAAACGTAGGCTTATTTCACTAAAATCACCATTGATCGTCTGCCTTTTGTCGTAGTTTAGTACTGCGTACACCTAAACTTTTCCCGACAAATGTTTCATACAGCCATGAGACGACAAAAACCACACCAAAATACGTTCGATATTTCTCGAGATTACCCTACAAAAACAGAGGCAGACACCCTTAGGGTTTTTTTATATCATAATGTACAGAATTATTCATATTTCGTATACTTTCCTAGAGAGAGAGTGTCTTTGTTTGTTTGTTTGTTTGTTTGTTTGTTTGTTTGTTTGTTTCTTTCTTTCTTTCTTAGTCCGTTTATCGTCCAGGGTTGACTTCTCCCTCGGAATCAGTGAGGGATCCCACCTCTATCGCCTCAAGGTCAGTGTCCTGGAGCAGACACTTTGGGTCGGGGATACAACTGGGGTGGAGGACCAGTACCTCGCCAAGGCTTTCTCACCTGCTATGCTATAATTTCGTGTGGCTATTACTAGCCGATTGCAGCCCTTGTAAGGCAGACCCTCCGATGAGGGTGGGCGGCATCTGCCATTGGTAGGTAACTGCATGTTAGTGTGGTGGAGGATAGTGTTATATGTGGTGTGTGAGTTGCAGGGATGTTGGGGACAGAACAAACACCCAGCCCCCGGGCCATTGGAATTAACCAATTAAGGTTAAAATCCCCGACCCGGCCGGGAATCGAACCCAGGACCCTCTGAACCGAAGGCCAGTACGCTGACCATTCAGCCAACGAGTCGGACACCTGCTATGCTGAACAGGAGCCTTGTGGGGGGAATAGGAATACCAAAAAGGATAGACAAGGAACAGGGAAGGAAGCAGCCGTGGCCTTAAGTTGGTACCATTCCGGCATTTGCCTGGAGGAGAAGTGGGGAACCACGGAAAACTCTTCGTGGATGGATGAGGTGGAAATCGCACCCTTCTTTACTCAGTTGACCTCTCGAGGCCGAGTGAACCCCGTTCCAGTCCTCGTACCACTTTTCAAATTTCGTGGCAGAGCCGGGTATCGATTCCGGGTCTCCAGGTGTGGAAGCTAATCACACTAACCACTACACCACAGAGGTGGACTATCAAAATTTTAAAGAGCGCAAAAATGTCCATTCGACACTCCATGTCGTACGATGTTGGCACATAAAAAAAAAAATCTCTCGTAAAACATGTGGTGTTTACCCAGACAAGAAAAATTGAAACTCAGCCATGGATCGCCCAGTTTACTCTGTCATCTGGTAGAGTAAAACAGAACATGTAAATTGACACGCAAGCAACCTAACTGGCGTAAAAATGCCTTCACGCGGTAGCTTAACGGGATTTAGCCTCCACTATCTCGCCCATGGTAATTTTCCAATTTTCAGGTACTATTTTCTTAAAATTGAGCTAAGTATTAACTTGAAACGCCTACCAATTTTAACTCGAACCATCCTTGACCATAATAAGGAAGCAGTTTTTGAAAATGTTAATTACTTGGCAGGATATAATTTTTTCACGTAGTCATTATTTTCAAAATGAATTCCATTAAATAACCCTATTTTTACATAGAAAATATGTCTCATATGTCTCATATTTTCGTCGCCTTGTTATGTAGGAACATTCTGTAGAAATATCATTCCTGTAGCATTAATAGCGTATGTGAAATATGTACCAAGATTTAGAAAAATATCGAACTGAGAAAAATGACATGAACATTTTGAAAATGACGACATTTTGCAGCAGAAAATTTACATTTTAAACTGTCCTGCTCCACACAGTCCATTCTCCTCATGCTCTATGGACTTCTTCTTGATTCTCCTCTTCCTTCTTGATCACATCTTTTTTTCATTCACCAATCTGTCTGCTTTCTTTAAGCGAATACAATTCAGTTCTTCAACCTATACCAATGTGTTATAAGCCGCGTCTGAGAAAAAAGTGGGAGTCTCTACGGGATAATCCATGACGCGTGAATTTATGAAAAGGACGCTTTCGAAATTGCGAACGATCCAACGATCGGATCTACATGAAATTAGATAGTATAAAACAGGGATCAAGAGCTATAATTTGATTACCCTCACGTCGCTGAAAGATCATGATTAGTGGAGCAATTTTCGGTTAGGGGTGTGGTTTGCCACCTCTCCGACCACTCAGCCAATATACTATAAATGAAACCCAGGCCTAGCTCCGGGAACCCATTGTAATTTGTGCGGCCGTAGTTATTACGTGTCAGTGTGAAACTGTGAAAAACGAATAACAGTGTGTGAAGTGCTGTGTTGAAAAAGTATATATCAGCGCGGTATAGATATCGCAAAAATAAGCCATGTGGTCGAGACAAGTACGGTAGTGATGAATAGAGGTGTTATTTCAACATTTATTCCTTTAAATGTTTGTAACTTCAGTGACCGTTCATGAAGTAATTATCAAAGAACGAGTAAACGCATAGGTCGCTCAGAATCAGTGAGACAGCCGATTACATTCAGTGATTAATAGTGGCTGATTTAAGGCATTTTAATACCAAGTGACACTCAAATAAATTAATAGAACGGTGTTCTTTACTAAAAGACGTCTGCATGCTCCATGGACACTCATGTTAACTAAGAGTAACTATTAATCAGGGCGTGTGATGAAAGAGGAATGAATAGTGATTTACACAGACTTACCGCTATTCGGGTTAGTCCACTTGAATTAATGAGTGGGTCTAATCACCAGTAGGTTCTTTGAAAACGCATAAACAGTGTTCATTAACCAATTTCCCATTTTTGCCTGTAAGTTAATGAGTGATCGTTGAACCCAGGATTGGAATCAAGTAGAGTCGCGCCGAGTGCCTGCATTAATCTCTTCAGGGAACGTCCAGATATTCCAACAGTAGGAGACCACTGTTCGAGGCATCATGGATGACACCACGAGGAAGAGGAACCTAGGACTATCTACGAGTGAAAATGCCGTGGCAAAGGTCTAAAAACCCCAGGTGTACCGTCAAGATGACAGCGAACCACACACAGTATCGATGAGTACATTTTTAAAAATATACTAGGCATGAGATCTGTACGTTCGCACATTGATATAATTGTACATCAGTCTTGTTTATTTTTACGTAATTAATAACATTAATTGTTGGGGACACTATACACGTGTCACTGGGAAATATTATTTTATTAATTTAATTACGATTTCTTCAGTGATTTAAGGATAATCTTTTTTTTTGTTATTTCCTTTACGTCGCACCGACACAGATAGGTCTTATGGCGACGATGGGACAGGGGAGGGCTAGGAGTGGGAAGGAAGCGGCCGTGGCCTTAATTAAGGTACAGCCCCAGCATTTGCCTGGTATGAAAATGGGAAACCACGGAAAACAATCTTCAGGGCTGCCGGCAGTGTGGTTCGAACCCACGATCTCCCGAATACTGGATACTGGCCGCAATTAAGCGACTGAAGCTATCGAGCTCGGTGATAATATTTCAGCGGGCTCATTTGCATGAATTAGTACGCAAGATCCCATCAAGTTCAAATGCGTGTCAAGCATATATTTTCAAGGGAGGTACAGCACTTCAGCTGAATTTATAATTTATTCCTAATTTTACTAACTGGTATGGATCTTCGTAATAATTTGAATATATATTACGTATTTGCTACACGTGGTAATGCATGTATTTTTATGAATCCCGTAATAATTAAGAATATGATTATCGCAGAAGCCCGAGGTGAAACTTATGAATTATATAAATACGCGAGTGAGGTAGTGTTAGTTAAACACCTGTTGAGTAGAATCCTCAAGATGAATGAATGAGTTGGTTGTAAGGTGCAGTAGTGTGAAGGCAAGGGAGATGAGACTTGTGAAATGTTTGACATGACAGGATAACAAATAATTAGAATAATGATGGTTATCGCGACGTATTGAATTAGGCTGTATATGGCCAGAATAATGATAAATAACAATTGGCAACCTCTGAATAATGGTGTACTTGGAAACGAGCAAAATGAGAAGTGAAGAAAGAAAACAGAGTGTCCTTGTGGCCCACCTGGTTGAACGCTGACCACAGCAAGAGGGACAGATCTACGATGTAAAAAGGGGTCCCTGGTCATGTGCGCGGATCGAGTCGTCTTTGAGAGCTCTCAGAACATTAGCCCTACTAGTCTCCTTCATTCAACACTGCATTAATAATACCCATGCCAATGATATATTATGACCAGCGTTGAGGATTTTATGAGTCTGTAAAGGACGTATTTCTCCTCATTTTTATCTATTAAATTAGCTCGTGAAAGGAGTTTCAGGTTTGTGCACCTTGGAAGCTGGCGAATATGGGTTCGACTCGCGTCAGAATGATGAATTTGAGCTGACACTGTATAGCTTGATTAGGCCATATCTTCAAGATATATTGTTTGTCAATGTATTTTCGAGTGATTGTTTATTTCTTTGTATAATGTATTCATGTATTTATGTTGTTATTAAGTATTTTGTGGTGATGGGTAGGAAAGAAACGTTGTAGTGATTCGCTTTGTACATAATAGGGTCAGGTAAACCCAGAAATACGTGTATGTGTTCAATATAATGTGTAACTGAATTGGTCAGGTAGACCATGTGTTCGATATGCGGCGGTGTGATCTCGTGGGTAGAAAAATGTACGCAACTATCTGTCAGAAATTCCATAACCATGACGGCCAACTAAAATAGTATGGCGTAACGAGAAAATGTCATTCACATATTTTTGTCAATCCATTCAATGAATAGATATCATGGGGTATCATTGCTAAGTGATAAATAAAACCTGCGTTTGTGTAAAGTGTATATAGTATTAGTGCGCGCTAATAAGGTGATTTAAAGTATGCCAAGCGATAGCCCAAACAGTGTATGAACTGGCAAGGACATTGAAGCACACTGTATACAAATGATTCTTTTTTTGTGTGTAATAATTTGGCATTATCCCGTGTGATTCTATCAGTTTAATTAAATTCTTAGTAAATATTGGGTACAAAACTCTTCTCATTTAATAATATTAATGTATTCCTCTTACATTAGGGAGAACCCTACATTCGTTATTTTTAATGTAGTGCCCATTTTTCTTTTACGAGCGTTCCATTACCTGTATGCTACTGAGCTCTAGCCGTTGAAGCAATGGAAGTAGGGAGGATGGGACTTTGAGGCTCAGGAAGTGATTTCCGAAGATTCTCATCCAAAGAACTCCAATCATATATTTATTTGTGAAGCCGAATTATTTTAAATGATGCACCGATATGCCCGGGATGGGTACAGTATAACATATATATGTGAAGAGCGGCTTGAATTTGAATTAACCAACACAAAATTTAAAAAAAGGACTAGTATCCGTTGTATGAGTGATATTGAATTTATCTGCCAGGCTGGGAACCGAACCATTGTTACCTGCGTGGCAGATAGGATACTAAATATATTGTTTGGATAATTTGACTTCAGTTATCTTCCATTTAACTGTAATGTGTCGATGTTACTCTTTCAGTTCAAGACCATACCGTCGTTTATTTAAGTAATCTGTCTGTTACGTCATCCACCCATAGGCTGTTTGGTTCCTCAAATAGCAACATCAGAGAGTTTGGGAGTTATCGAGAAAGCTTTATGAAAAGTGACGCTTTACGCTTCAGTACCTACTTTCCGTACACTCTAATTGCCTGAGCTTGGTTCAAATTTATTCTTGAGTATTGATTTTCTGAATTTCGCCCAATGTTTATAAATTGGTCCGCCTCTGTGGTGTAGTGGTTAGCGTGATTAGCTGCCACCCCCGCAGGCCCGGGTTTGATTACCGGCTCTGCCACGCAGTTTGAAAAGTGGTACGAGGTCTGGAACGAGGTCCACTCAGCCTCGGGTGGTCAACTGAGAAGAGGGGGGGCGGGTCGAATCGCTCCTCAGCCATCCTCGAAGTGGTTGTGCGTGATTTCCCACTTCTTCTCCAGGCAAATGCTGGGATGGTACCTAACTTAAGGCTACGGCTGCTTCCTTCCCTCGTCCTTGCCTGTCCCGTGCTATCTTCGCATCATCCCAAGGGTCTATGTTCAGCATAGCAGGTGAGGCCGCCTGGGCGAGGTACTGGCCCTCCTCCCCAGTTATATCCCCCCGACCCAAATTCTCACGCTCGAGGACACTGCCCTTGAGGCGGTAGAGGTGGGATCCTTCGCTGAATCCGAGCGAAACACCAACCCTGGACGGTAAGCAAAAGCAAAGCAAAATCACCTCCGTACAGGCCATGAAGGCCCTTGGAGGAGTGGAAGGTAAAGGCTTCCACCATTGTTAACCTCGGCACGTGGTGGGGTAGAGTGGTTAGCTGTACGCCCGGCCGCCTTTGCCCTCAGGAATTAACCTTGTACTCATTTTTGGTGTAGGCTGAGTGAACCTCAGGGCTATATTCACCTCCGGAAGTGGAAATCTTGTTTCTTAAATTTTACGACATCCTGACTGGGATTCGAACCCACGTCCCTCCGGGTGAACTGAGCACGCCTTTACTGCCTCGGCCCGGCAGCCCCTGGACGGCCAACAGATTAAGTAAGGAAACATAAAGAAATTTAACCATATGTAAGGAAAATGTATATTTTTTATGTTCTCACTTGTGGATATTTATGTCTGACAATAAAGAATACATGCATAAATCAAAAATATCTTTTAAAATGATCTAAAAATTCTTCAAAATGCTATATATTGACGTGAAACCTTGTTGAATGTGGAAATAATGACTGATCATTTCAAATTGGCAAAAAATGTACAAGAATGTAAAATAAAAGCGTGTTGTTATCGTTTGTTATATCGCAGAATGAATTTCTGTACCACTGTAACGTCCTAATGTAAAGGGAAAAGAGGTGACATTTCAGTGACATCCGCCCCGTAGTGATAAAACTACCTTACCCGTTTCAAAATCTTACTCGTAAGGTAAAACATAACTTTCCGTGACTGATGCGTAAATAATTATTTATTTACAAAAGATACAACGGCTAAATTTCAGCCTTGATTTCCTACAAAATAACTATGTGGACGAAAATCGCGAGTCAGAATATTGCTATTGATCCTGATCACTTTATCACGGCCTGTCATTATTGGCCAGCATTTTTCGGGTGCCGACATTGTTTCTGCACTTCGCCGACGAGAGTAATGTAGGGATGCTATTTCTCGGTTCAATAGTCCGTGGTGGTGAGCCGGTGCGGCAAATTAGTTCCTTTCGCAGGCACTATAGAGTGTAAATCTAATTTATTAACCAGTACACATTTCGACAAACTTATAATCCGCTATGTGTATCGAACACCAGACGACATATGCATCAATAAATCACTGCTTTGTTTTAATATAGACGAAATATCCTCCCGGCGCGCGCGATTACATTTATCAACTACATTTGCTTACAGATGCAAAGGCTATTATTCTGGGCTTGACAAGAATAATGCCCTCGTGATATTAATTTGCGCTGGAGTTGGATAGGAGAGAAGGAATGTACAGAGAAGAACTATGTTGGATTTAGTACGAACGTCAGAGGGCATTAGTCACGAGAGAAATGGGAAAGCAAGAATATCAGATTTCATGTAACAGGAGGAAAAAATGTCTCCATGCCAAATTTTGAAAGGTTATTCCAGGTAAGCACAAACTGGACAGGATCTTAAGGGAAGAAACAAATATCTAAAGTTCACTGCTACACTGGGGCGAAACGCTGGTGATTTCACTATTGAAAAAGCCTAAAAAGCTTAAATGTTTTTTAACATCTAAAGTTATTTCTAGGTTATTCCAAAACCAGGTACATCGTCAAGTTAATTCACAGTCATTCGCTTTTTGCTTTTAACACAATGCTAAGCACACAGTTATACTGTCTAGATATTATAAATATTATCATGGATATTTGTTTTGTCAGTGACAGTACCACTTAAAATCACATCTAAATGCTAGATAAAGAAAGGTATTAGGCCAGTATATATCCTGTGATTCGCCTTTATGGTGTAGTGCTTAGTGGCAACCCCGGAGTCCCGGGTTCGATTCATGGCTCGTGCACGAAATTTTAAAAAAGGTACGAGGAATGGAACGAGGTCCACTGAGCCTCGGGAAGTCAACTCAGTAGAGAGGGTTGGATTCCCAATACTCGAAGTTGTTTTCCTGGGTTTCCCACTTTTTCTCCAGGCAAATGCCGGGACAGTACCTAACTTAAGGCCCCGGCCGCTTTCTTCTCCGTTCCCTTTCACTCTTCCCATCCCCCACAAGTCCCCTGTTCAGCTTAGCACGTGAGGCCCCCTGGGAGAGGTACTGATTCTTCTCCCTCATTGTATCCTGGACCAAATATCTCATGCTCCAGGACGCTGCCTTGAGGCGGTAGAGGTGGGATCCCTCACTGAGTCCGAGGGAGAGAAACCAAACCTGAATAAATAAAAAAAGCAAAGAAATCAAAGTGAATAAATAGGCTACCAACCGCTATCCAGATGACACTGTAATAGTTTTGATGACAATTTAGAAGAACTTGAATTCCTAATCAGGAGGATGAACGAAGTAAGCAAGGAGTTTGGCCTTAAAAATAAACAATCAGATTGGAATATTCATGATTATCAGCCAGAAGAAAAGTGTCGCGTATTGAATACTTCGATATAGGAGTCAAAATCAGATTCCTGATGTTAAAGCACCCCGCGTGCAATCACGTCCTTCGATTTAAAACTCGTTCGCACGTCATTAAGTGTTAACGCGTAGTCGGAATTGCTGTATGGTGGCGCAGGGTGGGCATTACAATCTTCGTCACTGAACCGACTGCAGGCGCCTGATTCTGCTCATTGCAGAAGGCAAGGTAGAAGGGGAAGGTGGGTGTGAATGGGGAAGATTATCCTGCATGCAGGATCACTGATAGGGATTCAAAATTCACGATACGTCAGCACTGATACGAGGAGGATTACTCCGTAGGTTATTTACAGTTCAGTCACGCTTATCACAATCAAAATGGTCGTTTTGAAATATTCAAAATTAAATTTGAAGTAAGTTTTGCAAGACGTATTTCTAAACAAAGCAGACCGGTTTCAAAACACCAGTAAGAAGCGATCTCAATCCAACTCGGTTAGGAGCGCGCAGCTGTGAGCTTGTATTCGGGAGATTCAGAGTTCGAACCCCGCTGTCGGCAGCCCTGAAGATGGTTTTCCGTAGTTTCCCATTTTCAATCCAGACACCTTAATTAAGTTCAACCGGACGAGTTGGCCGTGCGGTTAGGGGTGCGCAGCTGTGAGCTCGCATCCGAGAGATAGTGAGTTCGAACCCCACTGTCGGCAGCCCTGAAGATGGATTTCCGTGGTTTCCCATTTTCACACCAGGCGAATGCTGGGGCTGTATCTTAATTAAGGCCGCGGCCACTTCTTCCCACACCGGGCGAGTTGGCCTGCGGTTAATGGCGCGCGGCTGTGAGCTTGCATCCGGGAGATAGTGGGTTCGAATCCCACTGTCGGCAGCCCTGAAGATGGTTTTCCGTGGTTTCCCATTTTCACACCAGGCAAATGCTGGGGCTGTATCTTAATTAAGGCCACGGCCACTTCTTCCCACATCGGGCGAGTTGACCGTGCGGTTAGTGGCGCACGGCTGTGAGCTTGCATCCGGGAGACAGTGGGTTCGAATCCCACTGTCGGCAGCCCTGAAGATGGTTTTCCGTGGTTTCCCATTTTCACACCAGGCACATGCTGGGTCTGTACCTTAAGGCCATGGCCGCTTCCTCCCCACTCCCAGGCCTTTCGTATTCCATCGTCGCCATAAAACCTATCCGTGTCGGTGCGATGTAAAGTAAATTGTAAAATAAAAAATAAAATTCCACTCTTACCCTGCTTCCTCCCTTGAATATCTAATGTTAATAAACTCAGTAACATTTCTTCCAGGTTATCCCAGGTATTTCTGGAGTCATTGGAGCCACCCAGGGTCAATTTGTTTTGGCCTGGGATTTAACGAGGAATGTCTTTCCTTACGTCACGTAATCTACGATCGGGCGGCACTCGAACCTCAACTATCGGGTGGGAAGCCAGCAGCTAAATCAATGAGCTAATCACGCTTCCCCGAATCAACTCAGCACCTAAGTTAACATAATTTAAAAATGAATAGGTAATTTAATAAGGATATGCCGTGCCATTTACACGTGATAAACAAACCAAACTTTCTGAGCCCAAGTTGGCAGGTTCGAACCTGGCTCAGTCCGGTGGTATCTGAAGATGCTGAAGTACGTCAGCCCCTATATTTTAGGTTTAGTGGCACGTAAGTAACTCCTACGGGATAAACTTCTGGCACTTCGGCGTCTTCAAAAACCGTAAAAGTAGTTACTCCAGTGGGACGTAAAACCAATAACCTATTATCTGTTGTTAACAACCAAACCAATACGCATAATGAACATGTATAGATACATACATAAATAGGCCTATACATACGTATAGACGCATATTTGTCTCTAATGACTATGACATTTATAACATTCGGCCGGGTCTGAAATAGAATGAATGAAGTCCCAATCTAGCGGCCAGGATATTTGTCATAATGTAAAGGTAAAATGCAAATATAGGAGTTCAGCTTAACAGTAAAATGTCTTCAACCTCCATTTTAGCGTATTGACGAGATACATCAACTTGGTTAAGTGATCTGGTATTGTCTTCGCGAACACTTCCGAGTTTTATTTTATCAGTTTCTCCAATTGGAAGTGAATGCGTTCTCAACTGTCATGATCAGAAAGTTTAACAAAAGGAAGACTGTCTTTAGTGGACATTCCTAGGGGATTTTGTTACAATACGTACGGCAACACCTTCCTCTGGAGAAGTAAAACTTCAGAAATCAAGCTACGGATTCCCCAGAGAAGAACCCAAAGTAGAGCTGGAAAAGTTATGTACTAGGAACTTTATTCGTGATAGCTCTCAAGAGCTTCACTACTACTCTTGATAATTAACATCAAATGAAATCTATGTGAACATTCCATGTCAGCCTTGGCTCTAGTTGTAGTTATAATAATTTTACCAGTTGATTATCATAATAGAATTGGTGTTTAAGAATAAAGTACCATTGTCAGAGTCATTACTACCAGAGATTAATTCAAATGCGCGATCAATGTTTGTCCACTTAATGCATCGAGTTCTTTGACTATACCTAGGTATAAGTGTCACTTAGATTTGTAGTACCATATTACAGTAATAAAAACTGAATAATTATATTACAAGGCAGTTATTTATTTGTACAAAAATAAAACATTACGTAAGGCAGAACCTTGTGTGACTTCATGTTCATATGAAACAAACACCCCTCACGTCTACTGCGTGCTATTGATTATTTAAGGTAAAAAATATAATGTAAAACTGTTCATTATTAACGACACAGTAACTCAATTTGGAAATTAAAACTGAATGGGAGAGACAATCAAAGCGTTCGCAAAAATTACACAGTGTGAACGGAGTATTTAACTTATTTTCTAAAGCTGGAATTGCATGTTTTAAATAGGACCTTTTGCTTCAACAGTTGATTTACCTTCACGATATACAGACTGATTCATGCACTGAAGGGTATCAAATTCAAAATGAACCACTGCTCACTACACTCGATCAAATGACGCATAAACCTCCGTCCCGAAAAATAAGAGAAACTATCTCACGTCATACGTTTTAATGAAATTCCAGTCATCCGACCGGGTCCTATGTTCTAATATCTAGCGGCGAAGATAGGAAATGTGCCATCTGCCGAAGCCTGTCGCACTCCTCTGGGGTAATGATAAATGACTGACAGATAAAATGAATTGTTAATGGAGAGTGTTGTTGGAATGAAAGATGCCAGGGAATCAATCAATCAATACTGATCTGCATTTAGGGCAGTCGCCCAGGTGGCAGATTCCCTATCTGTTGCTTTCCTAGCCTTTTCCGAAATGATTTCAAAGAAATTGGAAATTTATTGAACATCTCCCTTGGTAAGTTATTCCAATCCCTAACTCCCCTTCCTATAAATGAATATTTGCCCCAGTTTGTCCTCTTGAATTCCAACTTTATCTTCATATTGTGATCTTTCCTACTTTTATAGACGCCATTCAAACCTATTCGTCTACTAATGTCATTCCACGCCATCTCTCCGCTGACAGCTCGGAACATACCACTTAGTCGAGCAGCTCTTCTTCTTTCTCTCAATTCTTCCCAACCCAAACATTGCAACATTTTTGTAACGCTACCCTTTTGTCGGAAATCACCCAGAACAAATCGAGCTGCTTTTCTTTGGATTTTTTCCAGTTCTTGAATCAGGTAATCCTGGTGAGGGTCCCATACACTGGAACCATACTCTAGTTGGGGTCTTACCAGAGACTTATATGCACTCTCCTTTACATCCTTACTACAACCCCTAAACACCCTCATAACCATGTGCGGAGATCGGTACCCTTTATTTACAATCCCATTTATGTGATTACCCCAGTGAAGATCTTTCCTTATATTAACACCTAGATACTTACAATGATCCCCAAAAGGAACTTTCACCCCATCAACGCAGTAATTAAAACTGAGAGGACTTTTCCTATTTGTAAAACTCACAACCTGACTTTTAGCCCCGTTTATCAACATACCATTGCCTGCTGTCCATCTCACAATATTTTCGAGGTCACGTTGCAGTTACTCACAATCTTGTAAGTTATTTATCACTCTATAGAGAATAACATCATCCGCAAAAAGCCTTACCTCCGATTCCACTCCTTTACTCATATCATTTATATATATAAGAAAACATAAAGGTCCGATAACAACTCTGCCCGGCCTCCGCTTTGTCCAGCACAAATTTCACATGGAGTGACTGGGATTTGAACCACGGTATCCAGCGGTGAGAGCAGTGAGAGGCCGGCGCGCTCCCGCCTGAGCCACACAGGATTCGTATGTTCTAATATCAGACATAAATACTTAGTGAATTTTACTTCGTTTTCATATCCTGATCGGAAGGTGTACTTGCCCCTGGAAAATGAAATGAGAGAGATTTTGCAACAGGATAGAGTTGTTATTGTTCCAACAGTGGGTAGGGGGGACTTCCAGCTCTATGATGAGCTTCGATAGGTAAAGCTTAACGAAAATATCTACATTCCGGTGTAAAAGGTACTTTAGCATTATGAGTATTATTCCTATAAGGAATGTGCAGGATCCATAAATGAAGACATTCAGATATATTCAGACATTCTATAGGCCACTTCCTACCAGTTTTCGTTTTAGGTTTCTCGACGAATGTATGCTTGGCTACTTTTGTACTAAAGGCTCTACGATATTCTATGGTGTCGTCCATGATGTTCGTTTCTTATAGGTCCGCTTTAGTTTCTTCTAGCCAGTTTATTTTGACCTTCTTTGAGTTGATTACTTTACACAATCTTTTGGTGAGTCTGTCGCTCTCCATATGGTCATAGAATTCCAGGCGTCTCTTGCGTACAGCATCAGTGAACCTGCCAGTTAATGAGTAGAAGCTCCGATGCTCTCCTCTCAATCCGCATTCCATTTTCTCTCGTGGAACCATAAATTTTCCGGAGAATTTTGCTTTCTTGCTTTTCAGTTTCTATAATATTAGAGTGACCTCCAAGGGATATGGTTTCTGGCGCGTACAAAGTTTTCGGCAAAAAAACTGTTTTGTGTCGTAATTTTGCATTACGCGATATGACTCTTTTAGTGCAGTAATTACACGTTAGTGTGTACGCCTTACGGAGTTTTGTGGCTCTTTCTACGTTGGCTCTACTGTCTAGTCTCGATGGTAATATGATTTGTCCAAGGTATTTGAAGGAGGACACCTGTGAAATTGTGCTGTTTCCCTTCTCTAGTGGAGATCCTTTTTGCTATGTTGATGTAGATTTTCCATGTACTGGGCTTTCTTCGTACGATATATGGAGGCCTGTCTTTGATCATGTATTGTGTAGTCTCTGTATGGCATCTCTGGTCTTAGTAATGATTGCTAGGTCATCAGCAAAGGATAAATATTTTACCCTGACTTTGCTTCCGAAACTTCCGATGCTCACATCTTTGCCGTCCATTTCACATTATCTAACAGTTTTGTCTAGAACTAAGTTAAACAGATACAGGAGATGCCGTCGTCTTGAAATACGTCGGTACATATTTCAAAAGGCTCAGGCATTTCCAGAAGGAATTTCACTTTAGAAGTCGTACTCGTGAAAGTTTGCCGGATTAGTTCTCTGGTCTTCCTGTCCACTCTGAGTTATTCTAGAGTACCAGAAAAGTTCAGTAATAATAATAATAATAATAATAATAATAATAATAATAATAATAATAATAATTAGTATTATAATTAAATGTTGTTAGCGTAATGTACCTTCCATTGCTACATTATTTTAGAGTCGTAGGAGTATCAGAATTTTGTCCCATAAGATTTCTGTAATTTGATATAAACCATCGACATAAAATTGCAGCATTTGAACACCCTCCAAAGTCCCGCATCTCAGCCGGGATGACATCTTCAAATTTGAGAAAAGGAAAAAAAAAGGACTAAACGACCGAGTGGCTGAAATCGGCAAAGGAAAGGGTCATGAAAGTGGTGGAAATGAAGATCTCCCGCAAACCTCAGAAGGCTAACATCAGGGGAGGAGGGTGGGGGGTGGAAGGGATGTAAATGTGACCAAGTGAGGTCAAAGTGAACAGCTTGGCACAAGTAAATTATGTGAGATTCAATTCGGGCCCCATCGTCAGCATCCTGAGCTCAATGGTAGTGAGTCCTGGAGTCTAGTAAGCATGTGCGTTGTGACGTATTTATCGAGTTAGAAATCAAATGACCCGGGAACTTCAACATAGCGTTTTCTTCAGCCCATTGACTTCATGTAGGGAACTAAAGTAAAAAGGCAAAGTTCTGCTCGGCACTGCTGTCATCAGTTACTAAGGTCGTAGCTAGACTCTCTAACATCACATTCAGCTGTTTATAATCTGTCTTATCAAAGCTCTTACTTCTGAATGAAGATCCAGAATATACGGTAGCAACAATATTGCTTGAAACTACAGTAAGGGCAAAAAGGCACAATACACCTATAATGTATCTCTTACATGCTATATTTATGAATATGCGTATGTATTTACGAAATCTGAATGTGAATACACTTGTTATATGTCTAAAAGGTCAGGGTGAGTAAATTCTACAGAGACTAATACGGTGCCATGTTCTCTCGTTTGTTTTAATGAGCATTTTCGGCAGTTTTTAAAGCGTTGTTGGAAATATATCGGCGCTGTGGCACCACCTCCTTAATGTATCCCTACAATGCATTACCTGCTGTGTTGGGGTCAGGGCTGCGTGCTAGCCAAGGGTACTTTAATTCCTCGTCCAATCCAACAATGTGGAAACGTGTTGAGGCAGTCATAGCCAACAGCAAAGCGTGCCGGTGCACCATCTTGTTGTAACCTCACAGTGTCACCGAGCTCGATAGCTGCAGTCGCTTAAGTGCGGACAGTACCCAGTAATCGGGAGATAGTGGGTTCGAACCCCACAGTCGGCAGCCCTGAAGATGGTTTTCCGTGGTATCCCAGTTTCACACCAGGTAAATTCTGGGGATGTACCTTAATTGAAGCCACGGCCATTTCCTTCTCACTCCTATCCCCTTCCTATCCCATCGTTGCCATAAGAGCAGTGCAACGTAAAGTAACTTGTAAGAAAAAACATCTCACAGTGTTTGGGATGTCTGCTTCTTTCTCCTTAGTTCAGAAGGTTTTCCGTTTTCTTGAACTGTAGAAAATGGAGCATTCATCTATAAAGATAACTTTCATCTACCTCGGACGTGTTGTAAATACAAGGCTCAGCAAGGTTTAGCAGCACTAGTTTCAGCCCAAGTAGAAAGTCTCCTAATTTGCTTCACATCTTAAGCACAACACCTGTGTTTTTCTCACATCAAGAAGTTACCTCCGCTCGGTGGCACCGAATTAACACGATCTCTAAAATTTTTCTTGATCTCACTCATGGCTTTTCCAGTATAAGACCACTTGTGTACTTAAAAACTCTCTTCCAGACTGAAAACACTCTTATCTACAATCACGCATTCCTAAAATTTGTTGAATGTTTATTCATCATTCTCTTGTTGTTTTAGTGAAGTAGTTATATGAGCATCATCCACAACCAAATATGCATTAATATAACATAATAACATGTGTTTTGAAGATGTACTGGGGCTTTGCGTTCTTACTGTAGTTGTACTTATTTATACGGGCACAAGGAAATGAAAAAAGAACAGAATGCACGAATACAAAAAAGTACTTCCTGCAAGGATACGCAAATGGTATTTTTCCCGTAGAGGATAACAAATGTTTGATGACAAATGTTTTAAAGGCTGACGTGTTTTCTTTTTCTAAGCTTTATTACATTTCCTTGCCATATAGTTGTTTATCTTTCGTTGGCAAGCTAATATATTATAATGTAATCAGGACAGAACAGAAAGCTCACAGTTCTTTTGTTATGGTGTGCTCTAAAGGAAAAGTTTGTATCAGAACATTAGTTGTATTCAGCGCCATATTTAGGTATAGGTGGCCAATGGCAGCTGTATAGAGCGGTAATATCTCGCGTATTGGCGATGTATTCTCGTCTTAGACCAGCCATGCTATTTTTTTCTTGCGTCCTGAAACAATTTAGCCAATATTATAGTCCTATTGTCTAGTATAATGAAAATCTTTTGTATTGGCCGCTTTTAATCCATTATGAATGGATGCCCACAGAACATCAGTCTGCGTTTCATTAACGACTCCATCAGCCGTTCACTTTCCTGACACAATTCTTCTCTTGCTCTTAATGTATATTGTTCATCCTCCATCCTGTGGCACATTATCTTGCGAAGGATCTTTGTCCTAAACGTTTTGGCTTATCTTGCCTCAGCATTTCCAGTTATTTGCACGCACTCACTTGCATAAATACCCTCTATTTTAATTACTGTGTTGTAGTGTTTAAACTTGCTTTCAGATTTAATTTTTCTAGTACAGGCTGTGTGTTCCATGGAAGGCAATAACTACCTTTTCCCACCTATTTCTAAGGGCTTCATATTCACCAGTTTTGTCACCAAGTTACCTGAGGATGTCAAACCGTTCAGTCCTTCCATACTTTCTTATGTGATAGGTACAGCTTTGATGTTTGTCATATACTTTGTTTCTTCAAAGGAAATTTGGAGACCAGTTTTCTCATCTTGCTCCTTTAGTAGATTTGTATGTTCAGCAGCTGTTTCTATGTTCCTAGATAATATTGACATGTCATCGGAAAAATCAAGACAGTCTTAACACAAAACTACAGCCAACACTTTTAAACCTTTTCAACTTACTATATTTTGAGTGAAAGATTGGGATACACTTTCATTTTTTTTAAGTTTGCGAGTTGAACACGGCGTTACACATTTTTATTATTTTCTGACTGCTTTACGTTGAAATATTAGTGACATCGTATGGCAGCATTGAGAAGATTCAATATAATACCTTAAGAAAGTTCTTGAATTACGTGATACAGTAATACAACTTTAAATTCTGTAGTTGAAATTTCGTATGTCTATGGATATTAGATATTCTTGGTTATAATACACATGTCGAGGCAGAGAAAATCGATAACCTAAAGAATGAAATACCGAGTGGCTTGGTTGCACATTTCTGTTGCTGTGAGCTTCATTCGGGAGATAGTAGGATCGAACCTCACTGTCGGCAGCCCTGAGTATGATTTTTCATGTTTTCCCATTTTCACATCAGGAAAATGATGGGAATGGACCTTGATCACTTCCTTCCTCATCTCCGCCAAAAGACATAAGCGAGTCGGCAAGACGATAAAACAATTAAAATAACGAACGAAATAGGAGATAATAAAATACACAAGACAAATAGAAATCTAATTAAAGCAGAAAATAAAATTAATGAGGTAAAGAGTACTAGCTATTTTTCTTTTACTACTTCATATGGGTTCCATAAAAGAATTTCTGCATCATTATTATTATTATTATTATTATTATTATTATTATTATTATTAATAAACACATCGCAAATGCGAAATATCCCGGTGGCAATGGTAACTTATAGTAGTGTAATAATAAAGTAAAGTTAAAATAATTACTCAACAACAGCAAGAACAAACAAACAAACAAACAACAAGAGTACAACAAGCAATTCCTTGGAGAGAAAATATTGCAGGAAATATTATTAGTTTAACATTCTAAATCCAGCAGCATCATATAAAAGTTCACACACAATTTAAATACTTCCAGTGCTTAACACTACAGCTTACAATACTATACGTTAAGCTTACTACTAGCTTAACATTATAAGAGAAAATAAAGTGAAGTTAAACGATAATTATCCTACAACAACAAAAACAACAACAACAACAAGGATATAACAAGCAATTCGATGGAAAGAAAATATGACAAGAAATACTACTAGTTTAACTTTCTAAATCCTGCGTCATTGTATACAAATTCACACTCAACTTAAGTATTTCCAGCACTTAACACTACGGCTTACAATACTATAGTTTGAACTTACTACTAGCTTAACACTACAAGTGATAACAATGTAAAGTTTAAAACATAATTGCCCAACAACTACAACATGTGTATAAAAAGCAATTCCATGGGGAAATGAATATTAGAAGAAATACTACTAGTTTAACATTCTAAATCCAGCATCGTCATATACAGTTTCATACACAACTTAAGTATTTCCAGTCCTTAACACTATCGCTTACAAAACTATAGGTTGAGCATATTGCTAGCTAGCTTAACATTACAAGTTATAATAAAGTAAGGTTAAAATATAATTAACCAACAACAAGAACTACAACAAGAGTACAAGAAGCAAGTCCATGGAAACACAATTTTACAATAAATACTACTATAAATTCACACACAACTTTATTTCCAGAGCTTAACATTACGGCTTACAATACTATAGGTTGAACTTACTACTAGCTTAGCACTACAAGTGATAATAAAGTAAACTTAAAACATAACTATCCAACAACAACAACTCCAACAACAACTGGAGTACAACAAGCAATTCCACGGAATTTTTTAAAAACCAGAATACCACTAGTTAACATCCTAAATCTAGCATCATCGTATAAAATATCATACACAACTAAAGTATTTTCAGTGCTTAACACTACGGCTTACAGTACTACAGGTTAAGCTTACTACTAGCCTAACATTACAATGATAATAAAGTAAAGTTAAAAACATAGCCTAATTACTCTATAAGAACAACAGCAACAGCACAACAAGCAAATCCCTGGAAAGAAAATATTACAAGAAATACTACTAGTTTCAGAATCTAAACCAAGCAGAAAATCTCAAATTCAGTGTCCGTAATTTACAACTTTCACTTTTCACTTTACACTAGCACTAATTGTCCTCTTAAATGACTTCATACCGGAAGGCAATATATATCAAAGACTGCTGCGGGTAATTTATTCCAATCCCTTACGGTCCTGTTTACGAAGGAAAGCATTCCCTCGTCCGTATGCTGATTTCTGGCCCTAATTTTAGGCTTATGATCATTTCTCGATAAGAATCGGGGAGATTCAAACCTATCCCTAATAGGTTCCGCTAAGAAGAACTGAAAATAAGGAATGCTATTTTTACATCCTTCTTTCTCTCCATTCTGACAGAAAATTAAGTGAGAATCAATATAATTTAAAATATTTATTTATTTATTTATTTATTTATTTATTTATTTATTTATTTATTTATTTATTTATTTATTTATTTATTTATTTATTTATTTATTTATTTATTTAAGTTCCGTTTGGGCCTGCTATGGACCACGAGGTTATTATCTCTAGCAGCTTTCTTCTTTGAGCAGTACTCCTTCATTCTTGCACTGTGAATGTCTTTTCGCTTCTGAGTCCATTTCACCCCTCCTCCCGGACGCACTGTTTTTTCTGTTAGTGACCGGAGAGAGTTTGATGTTTTGATCTGTACCTGTTTATTTATTTATTTTAATCCTTACAAAGCGGCTAGGGCTCTGGTCCTCTCTTACACCTAACAACATAGAATTTAGATTGTTCAGTGATAATTTAAAATAACGTGGTAATAGGTTACAACTAATGAAAAGAACGCATAAATCAAATAAGGAGTAACAAAAATGTATGTAATTTATGTATGTATGTATGTATGTATGTATGTATGTATGTATGTATTGTACCCGTCTAAATGGTACCTCAGTTAATTTGAGAAAGCTGGGAATATTTATTACGGAGCATTGCTTACGAGTGCGCGTGTACCAGCTGTGACACAGTTGTGCGAGAGCGAGCCGGCCGAAACTAGGTCAACAGCTGATCGAGGGCGACCAGAGCGCAGTTACGTCATGACACCGGCAGACGACAAAGGGGAGGAGAAATGTTCTCATAAAATCCACTCGTAGCGGTCAAGGACGAGCTAGGGCGCAGGTCGATTACCAGCCAATAGAAATTGAGGAAAGTACTGGAAATATTAGGATTGTTCTGGAACTAAGTCGAAGGAAGTTCTTGGGTAAGAACGTCAGAACAGTTCAAGAGAAATTTTACGAGACGACGGCCAGAACAATTTTTCAAGAGCACGTCGGACAGTTGTTTCTTACGAGAAGTCGAACCGTGTATTCTCTACGGGAAAGAAGAATATGTTCAGACGACGTGAATACTAGTGTAATCCTTGTAGGGCACGATCATTACATTACTTGAATGCCAGTGTAATTCATTGTTAGCTCAACGCAGTATCCAGCGAGCTTATTACAGTCGTGCATTCTCCCGGGTGGAAAATGTTAAACCGCAGACAGTCAGCGTGCTCATTAAAGCCGATTCTCGCCGTAGAAGCTTTAGGAATGTTCCATTGGACATTATGAAAGGAAATCACGATCTCAAGTGGATAGGCGAGAGGAAATCTAACCTTTATTTAATCATCATAATAGTCAGCCCTATTATTTGTCAGCCTAAGGCGTATCGTAACTTAATGAATGTGTTCAGAAGACGAAGCTTATAGTAATAATGGACCTAAAGTACATCGTTGCGCCAAGTTAAGTGTCGTACATAACTTAGTGAGTTATAGCTAGTGTGGATCCCTGTGCTAATAGAATATTTTAGTTTCAGCTATCTCCGAGGAAACCAAGTTGTCGACATGCGGCGATCAAGAGGGAAATCGAGAGATTTTCTGGGACTTTGCTGGAGTAAAAAGAAGACGCTGAATATAGCTACAGTCATGAGGAACTAAATTCCAGAGTGCACGCCAACGCGATGACTTTGTACATCCGTAAACCACCATAGATGAGGCAAGAGACGTTGTCGCCTGAAGCAGCATCCCGACGCCAAGGATTTTCACCGGAAATATGAGTACCCTTGTAAAATTTCTTCTCTTTTAGTAGATGACTAGATTGTATTCTTGCGTAGAGTAAAGTAGTTTCCTTAGTAATTTTGTATGTAATGGTGATGGGAGAGCATTCCTTACTTCGTTGATTTGCAATTTCAATATTGTTCTATCTTTGCATTTTCTTGGAATAATGATAATTTTATTTTCGGACGTGATGATGAATAATCCCAGTTGTTCTCGAGTTGACAAGAGTGAATGATTATGATCTTCGAAAGTGATTTAAGGGAGTAAGGTCTACTAACAATCATGATAATAATAATAATAATAATAAGAGTAAATTAAACTCATAAAAATAGTAAATGAAGATATGATTAAATGTAGGAGTAAACTATAATTAAATCGTAGTTTTAAAACCCTGTTAGTCATGTGTAGTGATTGATGGTAGAAGGGAAAGTGAACGACGAATGTTAGAAATATTCTTCGAGAGAACGATCTAGGAGCCATTATAGGATAATAGTAATAATAATAATGATCAAAATAGTAAAGGTCGGATAATGTAAAAGTTGTTGAGATTCAACTTGTATGGTCATTGTGATAATGGAGTTCGCCATTAATGGACGACATGGGACTACTAGGGTGCATGTCGGGCCTAAACGGTATTATGAGTCACAATGATTGTAATGAATGATTATGGCGATAATGATTTATGAGGATGTACGGATTTAGGGACTATAATAGGTCTATTTCTGGCTCAACCACTGATATGAATAATACACGACTTAATCGTTATTAGATGTTTTCGAGGCTCTTGAGCTCTTATCACTGACGATGGTGATGGTTATTCTTCGAGAGAGAAATTTGGCTTTCTGTATCATCATAACTACAGTCATGAGCGAGTTTTATTCTGGTCAGATGATTATAAGGATCTTCAATAAAACTCAAGAGGAAGACGAGATAAATGACTGGATAATAATAATAATAATAAATATTACAGATTCATTGTGTGATAAAAATGTACTTATAACCAGTTGGTAGAATTGGGTTATTTGGTGTCATTTACTTTTATCATTCCAAGGAAACTTATCTTGTATATTTTTTTTGTGACTGTGATGCATTGTTGTTGTTGTTGTTGATTCCGTGTAGGATCACAAGATGCTCTATCCATCCATGAAATGCTAGGTAATTTAGAAAGGTTAAATAGAGTAAGGAAAGAATACAGTCCAGCGTAATCTACGAGAGAGAGGGAGTTATGCCAAAGAAATTGTAAAAAAAAAAAAAATATTTCCAAACGCTAAAGTGAAGAATTTGTAAAAATATTTCCCAACACTAAAATGAAATTGTAAAGGAATTTTATGATGACAAAATGAGTTAGAGGATTTTTCACAGGTAGAGTGAAATGAATGTTCAAGAAATTTTCTTGAACAAGTAAATACTGAGTTAATAGTAATTGTTCTTCAAAATGTATGAAATTATTTTACCTGTAAATGACTAAACATGAGTTATAACGGGAAATGACAGCTTTGCTAATTTAGTGATTCATTCGATGTTACAGAGTAAAATCTTAGGTGGAGTTTCATTGGAGAAGCAATGGAATCTAACTCCAGAAGCATGCGAGGACTTACAGTCGTATTCATTTATTCACCAGCCATTAAAGATTGAGATATTCCTTTTATTGCAAAAATCACATTGTATTTAATAATTCTTTTTTTTTTCTTTCATGCATTTGTCCAGACTGAGTTTCCATTATGTTTTTAATAAACGTTGTTGTTATTTTGCCCTGATTTTCATTTATATTGTGTCACCTATCCAGTCACCAAGGGTCCTGAAAATATAGATTCTATGAAGTTGTCCCTTAATAGCATAATCGGCCCTGCGAACGGTCCACCCTTTTGGGACTCTCGCTCCGCCGACTGAGCGACCCCGGAGAAGGGGACAGTATGTATGTATGTATATATGTATGTATGTTTGTATGTATGTATGCACATCACAAGAAAATGGCTGACCAAAATTGAATGAAAATCGGTATTTTGGGGTTCAACTACTACGATATAGGTTATACTTTTTTATTGACGCTCGGTAGTTTAAGGGATGGTCTAAAAATGAAATGTTAATTATCTTCGTTAATACAGGTCATGTCGATGAATATTACGTAACATACATTGTAGAGATAAAATTTCCAATCTTTTGAGCTTTACAAATTTATCCCACGAAGATGAATATTTATGATTTTGTATTTTTCAATTCTCTGCGTACTACTGTTGTTAATCTTAATCTCACCGAAATGTCCGTAGTAGCAAAAGAGGAGGAGGAATAGTAAGTCCTATTCTTCCTTGCATCATGCAGTTTTATCACAGTAGAAAGTTTACCGATACCGATACTTCAAATAAGGAGGGCCAAGAAGGGCCGTGAGCGGACTTCTGCATGACGGACGATCTATGAAGTTACTCGCGAGTGGAACAGCTTATTCTGAAAACTGGTGTGGAATAGCTGGCGAATAATGTTACCATATTCTATTCCTAACTTGTCATTTATCTACTAGTAGTCTGGTCTACCTAATATTCGAGCTATTCGATCCGTGCTATGAAAACGTTGATAGGAATTTGCACACTGAATCGAACACATCAGAGCAGTCTCCACCGTTGTCTTGGCCAGGTTATGTAAGGACTGGAGCTTGGTAATAGTAGATCGCAAATATACAGTAGTAGGCTACTGTTTGTAAAAACTGAGAATATGTGCCGCTTGATATTTCGTCAAGCATTTCATGTTATATCATGGCGCTTAACTAGAACATTCGCCTTCATAGTCGACTTCTCGAAGACACGTACAACAGCTAGTATTATAAGGGGCGATCAAGAAGTTTCCGTTCGACAGCCGTACTGTTCTGAATCGGGATGCCAATCAAGCAAAGTCGCCGTGAACATTGAGGTACTCATCCCACCGACGCAACAGGTAGAAGATCCCCGTGCGGTAAAACGCCGTATCCTGATGCGCGAAGAAGACCGTAACCGAGTGCTGCACATCCTCGTCCGAGAGGAAGCGTCGACTCTTCTAGACCCTACCGAAGCCGATGTCGAGATCCATTTCTAGCGTACGAATGGTTATGCGCCGGTGCGCCCTAATCGCCTCATCCATCGCCAGCTTGTTGTTTTTCTTAACGGATGAGGATGGTCTTCCATATCTGCCGACGTCTTGTGTTGAAACGCGACCCATAACGGTGATTTTCAGCCGCATTTACGCACGCACCTTGGCACGACACGACTGACACACTAATCCCTTTGCACAGCAAGCCCCAGTTCTTCCGTCGACTTAGTGACGTGGCCTGTCAACCAGTATTGGTTTAGAGAGCCTTGACATAATAGTGTGTTCTCCTGCATTAATATTCTTGGAGAATTCGTGTCGGAGTATGTTTTAGTCATTTATTGGTCAGAGTGTGGCCTGGCGCATGAGCGTAGTGCGTGCCTGTTAGGCGTTTAGTAGTATTGCTGTGAGAGCGAAGCAAAGTACGGATGTAAGTACACCCATCCAGTGGGTGTCCACGCCGATGTTGCTTAACTTTCTGTAACAGCTTTGAGTCTGTTCGAGAAGAAGAAGAAGAAGAAGAAGAAGAAGAAGAAAAGAAGAATAAGAAGAAGGCTTAGGTGTTGGTAGGGAGGTGAAAGCTTGCAAAGTGGCTTGGCGGAGAGGGGGGAGGCAGACTGGTGGGGCTTGTTTCAATATATGGTGAGTGGGACTGGGGCTGGCCTATTCTGGGCAGTAAGGAGGCTGTAATATCAGGAGTAAGTTGCTGGAGTCATGGATTAAGTTTGGGGGGGGGGGGTGGTTGGAGGTGCTGGATTTGATTCGTGTGGGTTAGGTGGCGTTGGTGTCTATAGTGCCTCTTGGTTGCCTGCTTGATATAAGGGCAGCCAGGGAACGAAGCGGCATGACTGCCTTGGCAGTTTGCGCACTTGGTGGTGGAGTCACCACATCTGTTGCAGCGGGTGGATTCTGTGCAGTTAGCTGCAGAATGGTAGAGTTTTAGGCAATTGTAACATTGTGTCACTAGGGAGGGATGTGGGACTAATCCCCTTGCCTACATGTCCGTGCTTGCATACCCACATCGGAGTCGCGCTATGTTGCATGTCCGCTGCAACAACGCCCTCAAACAAAAACTTTTTGATCACGCCGTACATATAAACCTCGAGATTTTGCGAGTGTCATCTCTTGCATCCCTCGAACGTTTTGAAAATAATAAATATTTTGGACAAATCATTTCCTGAGCTAAACCAGCTATCTCGGGGTAGATTACGGTGATGTTACATGGATTCATTGTGAATTAAAAATTGGCTACAACACCCAGAAATACCGTGCCACGTAACATCAAGAAAGCGTTAATTTGAGGGGTAATAATTAGTTAGGCATTCGTGAGAACTGAAAGTTGGAGTTACTCCATAACTTATCGAGATGAACAGGCACAAATAGAAGAGAACAAACTGAACAGTAATCCACCCCTTTCTCTTTGTTCCTCACCCTCTACATCGAATAATTTAGAGGAGCTTTGCTACGGGAACGTAAAACACAGGGTCGATAACACTTGAACAATAGCTTTGAAACGGCTTTCACTAAATTCCTGCAAGCACTTGTATTCAAAACTTTCGATTTCCATTCTCCTGTGTACACAAAAGATTTCACTTCGACGAAGACATTGCGAGTTCCCGGTTTAATTTGAATGAAAGGACAAACGACGCTACAAAGTTATTAGTAATCACGGTGTGGTGCTGAATAGAACGAAGAAACAAAAGAAAACTCTAGTACCTTGATGGATAAGTGAACAGCAAGTTAATGTTAAAGATACTCTCAAAGAAATAATCATCTCCGTAAAAGCCATGAAGGTCCTTCTTTTTGCTAGTTGCTTTACGTCGCACCGATACAGATAGGTCTTATGGCGACGACGGGATAAGAAAAGGCTAGGAGTGGAAAGGAAGCTGCCGTAGCCTCAATTAAGATACAGCCCCAGCACTTGCCTGGTGTGAAAATGGGAAACCACGAAAAACCATCTTTAGGGCTGCCGACAGTGGGGTTCTTACCCACTGTCTCTGGATGCATGTTCACAGCTCCCGCCCCTAACCACACGGCCAACTAGCCCGGTCATGACGGTCCTGGAAGGGGTGGAAGGTAAAGGCTTCCATTATCCGTAACCTCGACACTTGGTGGGGTGGAGTGGTTAGCTCTACGCCCGACCACCTTTGCCCCCAGAAATTAACCTGGTACTTATTTTTGGTGTAAGCTGAGTGAACCTCAGGGCCATGTGCACCTCCAAAATTGCAAATATTCTTTCTTAAAATTTTCGACTTCTTGACGGGGAATCGAGACTCCGTCCTTCCGGATGAACCGAACACATCGTTACCGCCTCGGCCAGGCAGACCCTACGATATTGTAGAACCTGAAAATAACTCTGCTCAAAACTGCTTCAAACTATTTCTCTATCATACTGTACTATTTTTAAATTATTCAAAAAAGTTACATTTGAAGACGGATACATAATTGACAACAATTTCTAGGGGGTGCTGAACCCTTGAACTTACCATTCCATCGTTGGACGGCCACGGCTGCTACCGTAGAACAATCTAGAACTCTTAAATCATGGGTCGTTGCGGGAATAAATTCGGTCACGATCTTAACCAAACGATGGGGTTCAGAAGAGAGCCTAACTACTTGAAATGAGGAGCAAAATGTGCTTACTAACTTTTATTAAATCGAAATAGCACGACAACATTACTAACTTAATATGCATTCTTGAAATAAAAAAATTATAAATTATTTATTTTTGAATGTTTCAATCACAGTCACATTGCATAGCGTTGATTTGCTTCTTACAATATCGAAGAGTTGCTTCGGAGAAGTTAGTACACTAGTGGACAGCGAAACTGAAAAACTGAAAAAGGGAAGACCTGAAAACCGGGCACCTATTATTCCAAACGAGAACTGAGAGTTAATCCACACGATCCGTGGAAAATCTGACTTTCAACACGTAGAACGCCTGATTTTCTCTCAATTAAGGTTATCCACCAGTCGAATACCCTTTACGGATACGGAACACCCGCCGAATGGACCCTTAATCGAACCAAACTAACTATCAGTTGCTTTGGATAGGTTGCGAAATATTATGGGAAAGCATGGTGTTCACTACGAGTTAACAGCATCATTCACAATTGAAATAAAATTCCACCATGTATTTGTCATTCATGACACCCTTAAGTGTTAAGGTAATCCCGATGCTAAATGTGCATCACCCAAACAGCTGTTCGGAAGGAACCAACAACAACATGATCCGTGAGGATCTTACGTTATGTCGTTCTAAAGGGACAAACTGCGAAATGGAGGAAACACTTATTCATCATGCATTTAGAAAAAATGTCAAACACTGAAGTTAATTAAAAAGTGGAAAGTCACTTGAAAAGTATTATTATTGAACCGATTTTCAGGTTAGAAATGGTTTTGTTATGCTTAATAAAATTACCAGTCCACATCGAAAAATATCACAAATTTAAGAAATTCTTTCCCTTGAAAAACAATGATTACCAGTACAGATCTATCTATTTATTGTCTGTCCCAACACACTACTTGTAAAGTGATTACTTAATTAAATTCAACTATGAATAAAATGAAAGTACGACAAGATTGAAAATAAAAATATTGTTACTGGCTGACGAATCGAAACCGCATTCGCAACTCAAGTCTCACGCTAATACGCTGAGTGTCAATATGCACACTATCAAAACGAAACGAACGTCAGAACGACAAAACAATTAAGTACGTAAAATAAATTAACATATCGAAGTCATTAAAGCTCAACACGCACGGAGAATTACAGTAAAGATATTTAATCTAGATCGGGTCGATATCCAACCTTTGGGCAACCCTCATTCGCTGATAGCGGTCCCGTTATCTCAAGGAGAGCTACGCACAGACCCTCTTCATAATTTATATTTTATTGTAGGTGCTATCTTCGTCCAGGCCACTTCGCAAAACAAGAGAACATCTAATCTGAGACTTGAGTGTGTACAGCTGACATCCCAGACCTATCGTCGGGCTAACTTAAAATCTGTACATCCTAACACTAATCTCTATGTACATGATACCTTCCAAATTCTATCGTCGGGCGTGAACTAGGACGTCTCATCATCAGTGACTCCAAGAATAACATGTGACGTCCTAAATCTATCGTCGGGCGTCAAAAATGGGTCGTACTACGCATCCCTTAACATATCAGGCGAACTAGCAATTTCAAACAAACTCTGACTTTCAATACTAAACCTGGTCAATAACACACGACGGAACAACGTCTCTTACTATTAAAAAGAATGCAAGTCGAAAATTACAGTAACTCTCTACATCGTTACAATACGTGAACTCGAAAATAAGTATACGTGACGAACAATTCTCCACCTCAAACACAATCTCAGTCTGTGCATTGAAGTTTTAGGGAAGCAATGATAATTCCCCAACACTCGTCTACCATAGTGGATGCCTTCAAAATAATAATCATCACTACCGCATTCGAAACTCTCAAATCGCCTATCGTCAATTCCAACTATTTATATCAATGACATATTCAGTGAACGAAATTCAATATAACACCAACCATGTGTTCGAAATGCTCTTTTATCCTTGAGGTCGCATTATCTTAATATTCATACGGGATTTACGTAACAAAATCACTGGACGTTTACTACCAAGATTTTAACCTTTTACTAGAGTCGTTTTCACTTGGGATCTGACTAGAAATCTACGGTGCTTCATACAGTAGTCGTCTCAAATTTCGGATTGGTAGCGGAAAACACTACAGCCTGTCTCAATACAGCCTGTTTCCTAAATATCTCCTCGGCAAAATATATAGCCTGTCTCAAACTCATTCTCCTCGCTTTATTCCAGCGGTACCACTTAAAATCCAGGCTTCATTTCATCTTCACTATTCCTATCCCTCTCGTCTCCACATACATATAAATTCGTCGCTCTCAATCCCTTTTTCTTATATTTCCAAGACCCTCTCTCATAATTCAATCCTTTGGTGAAAACAACAACCATTATAAAACACATCTCTTACTTTACTGTTATTACGACTTTCGGACCTCGAGAATCCAAGAGCACACCGCGATTTTTCGTATCATTGATATACACGATGTCTCAAAGTTTTACATCCCATGAATAAATGTAACTCTACCAAATTTCACTGAAATTATCTAAATATGCCTGCGATCCTTATAAAATATACTGGTTAAATGCACTTTAACATAGAAAAATTTCTTTATCCCGCGGTAGACATTATTATTATTATTATTATTATTATTATTATTATTATTATTATTATTATTATTATTATTATTATTATTATTATTATTGTACCAAGAGGAACTCTCCTTCGCCGTATTCTTTTAAATTTTCAATTTATACAGATCGATCTGCGTATATTGTATATTTGTAATTAGTATGTTTTCTCCTTGTATCTTAATAAAATACAAATGTTGTCCTGTCCCCCCTTATGGCCCCAGGGAGAAGCGAAAATTATTTCCGCCCTGGTGGCACCTTCCATATTATGTTGGCAAGCCTTCCTCCGACTTGCGCACTTGTCGCGTTCTCTCTCCACCTTTCCCCTCCTCTCCCCTGCAGAGGGATGGCACGGTGCTCGCAGGGAATTTCGTTCAGTTCGCTTGGAGCGAGCAAGCTGCTTAGTCGCCTAGCCGTGAGCGTGGAGGTAGGAATGCTTGTCAACCAACTTCAGGCTTAGGGAGGGAGTTGTCTTATATTCAGAATGTAACATATTTGTTCTCTTGTTAGTAGAGGCTAAGGGCCTCAGTAAATAGTAATAGGGTTTACTTCTGTAAAAGTTAATGCATTAACTGGGTTTTTAAGTAATTCAACATGTTGTCACTAAAGGACTTTGTGCCCGAGGCTGAGCCTCAAATTCTTGGTAAAATGAGTGTAGCCCTCATGATAGTTGAATCGGTACGCGGCCTATGGCCCCTGTAATTGTTAAGAATCGAGAATTGTAGTATTTGAATTGTCGGAGGGCAGGTCCCCCAATGAATACGGACTTTATTTTGTGCGCACTTACTACTGTAATAAATGTTCAGCATTGCAACGACTCGGTTTTCGCTGACTGTGTTATCGCTTCCCTTGCTCGTCACTGGTATTCAGCCTTCGGTCTTAAAGCCCGCACCTTCCTTACTTCCATATCGCTGCCAATACTTGGTGCAGCAATTATTATTATTATTATTATTATTATTATTATTATTATTATTATTATTATTATTATTATTATTATTATTATTATTATTATTATTATTATTATTATTATCGACAAACATTTCCGACTTCAACTGATTTTTGAAATTTAGATATTTGCCACGACTAATTTACACTTATAACTTTCCCAAAATTCCACGCTTTGGACAATATCTCCTCGAACATTAACACCAAAATGGAACGTCGCATTTTACAGTTTCTTGACGTGAAAATTACACACTGAAAATTTCGCACGCTGACCAAAAATTACAACACCTTTCGCCTGATAATGACACATATCAACCCGACAATCATCTCGAAAAGTTTGTTGGGACAGAACAATAAAACTAACTACGACATAATGCAAATATAGATAGACCTGCACAGTGAAATCATTCCCAGTATTCTGGCCACATCGTCGCCAGACGACCTCGCGCTTTTAGCCGTACATTTTCACAAATAACATTATCATTTCCAACATGTCACTCTTACAAACACTGCCTTTTTCACACAATAAAAAATTACCACACAAATCACGCACTTTTCTCTATAATTTACACCACGAACTTCCCTCGTTCTGCAGTCGACTGCGACTGCCTGACTCGTTCCCAAAGTTGTCTCTCTCTGTTACTCCAATAAAACAGGTGTTCAACAGATAAAGGGAGCAGAACTACTCTGAATAGCTTCCCCAAACTCTCTTACAACTTTCAAACGTACATGAGGTGATATAATAAAATCTGCTGTGTATAATTTTAACAAACGCCTACACTTTCATAGTTCGTCGGCAAACGTTCAGAACTTTACAATCCCCTTCTCTTCCTAACTGAGTATGTGCACCTCAGCCACGGACATGTATTTAGTTATTTGTAGATCAATCTGGCGAAAATTTCCAATGACGATGGGCGGAAGCTCCCGCGGCTTCAAGATCCAGATCGACACTGAAAAATATACGGTGGGGGGTTTCTTTTATAATCTCATAAGGGACGCTACCCACACTATTAAGCTTGATTGCGTAATATGCCAATTTTGCGTCCAATAGACCGATTTTGATGAGACTTGTCCCAGACTTCCGGACAGGCTTGCACTTATTTTAGATGTTAATCTTATAATTTTTACCACACTCACAACAGGGGAAATAAATTATTTCTGCCCGTGCGTTTCGCGCGTTTTCTTCATCCACTGACCTTGGCACGTGTAGCTAGTTCACTGATCTGACACTGACATGTACTTAGGCTTAACTGCATTTATGGTTTGTTCCTGGGGGCTCTGTCTTCACGTAGGGTTTACGAATAATTTAACTTACTTATTTCTTTATTTGCTGTATTGCCAAAATCCCTCGTTATATAGAATTCCATGAATTTAAAGAATTATCGGGCAATCGAGGTCCGCCGAGGTGTCACGGTATTTCACGAGCTTGCCGCGAGTGAGATCCTTCCCACGCGACATCGGGGCTCTTGGGAGCGCAACATGGCTGCCCTCTAAAATAAAAGTAGCTTGTTGATACCAAATAAATATTGAAAAAAAATTTTCTAACCGTAGAATTATGGGTTCAGTGCCCTCTGTGGTACGGATGTAGTAATAGTTTGTTGTATATTATTTATGTAACTACTGCAAACAGAATGAACTATTATCACCCACATCACAGATCTTACTCTGGGTACTCAACCGGATCCACATCCGCTATGAAACAAAAATCATCATAGACTGATTTCGGATTGCGAGAACACTGCATTTTTCACCGCAAGAACCTTTAACATTACCATCAGAAATTATAGATGTTTCTGAGTGTAGTAAAGGCAAAATTTGGTCAATTCTGCACAAGTATTTGACACTTATGTTTGCTGGTGTTCTTCTACTACTCTTTAAAATTCAAAACTGAATATAAAATGCAAAATATATAAGAAATATACGCGAAATTACATTTTAAATAAAATGGTACTTGTAATTTTTATCACTCGTTCGTTCCCTTAATGCTATTGATCATGACCACTTTGGAGACTGTTATATTCTTTTTGTTCAACGTATACTTTAATATGCTAATTTCATGTGATATAACTACATATTAACGACATACATTACAGCTATTCATTAAAGTAGGCCCAGTGTTATTATTCCAACTGTCGATTTTCAACTAACCATATATCAGATACCGACTAATATCGTACGCAGAACAATCCTAAAGTCCTGAAATCAGCAATCCAAAATAGAATTTATGGCTATCACATGTTTTATCAAGTACTGGAAATTAAAATTTAATCATCTGCAATATGTAGTCATTAATAAGAAATAAATACTGTGGTGTCCCCTGATAAGTAGAAAGGAGCCCATTAACCTGGACAGACGATGACATGTATATAAGATTGGTGCAATACAGGCTCTTAAGAAGTTATAAGACAGGAAATAGAGATGAAAAATCTGCTGCAATTCACACTGACAGTAAAATAACCTTAGATCTTTTACGAAACAACAGAAAGCACAATACAGTGATAGAAGGAATACGAAGTATTTTACGATTTCTTCAGCAAGAAAACTGGATCATATATTTTACGTGGATCAAAGCTCATGTTGGCAATAAAGGAAACGAACTTGTAGACCATTTGGCCAAACAAGCTGCAAACAACCTGGAATTACAAGTGGTTTACAATCGAACACCTATATGTACAATCAAGAAAGACTTTGGGGAGGAAACCGTTCCATTGTGGAAGAGCGAGTGGGAAAATGATACAAACGGAAGCATAAAAAATCATACTTTCCTAATGATAATGGTAAGGGAAGGGTTATTCTGTCCGAAGGCAGGTCCGAACCTCCACAGCGGTGTTCTGAGCCGGAGTTTACGTGCGGTAGGGTGGCCAGTTCCTTTCCGCTCCTCCATTCCCTTACCTCCACCAACAGCGCGTGGCAAGCCATCCAACTCCTCACCACGCCCAATGTTGCTTAACTTCGTAGATCTCACGGGATCCGGTGTTTCAACACGACTACGGCTGTTGGCTTATGACAATGAAACTAAACCTAAGTCTTAATATGACACCTATGACTACAGGCCACGGGAAATTTGATGAATACTTCATTAGGTTCAAAATAACAGAAGACCCTACATGTGTATGTATGTGGGTGGTGAAACAAATCATCAGACAGTTGACCGTATTTTTTGGGAGCGTAAATTACTCAACTCCGAAGTAATGTTATGAAATCAGTGGGCTACTGGCCAGTGGAGAAATACGAACATGTGGACAAACACCAACAGGAATTTTCTAAATTTGTAAACAAATTAAATTTTGACATTTAACAACGAGCAAGCAGTTAATATTGGCAACAGACACATGTAATTAATTGTTCATTCATGTTCATAGAAACCAGAACACATTGAAATACTAGAGATAGAAAGTTCATATTCACAGGACATGTGCATTAGTATGTTCTGAAGAAATGATTAGTATTTGAAGCATGTCGGCCCTCAGGTTCAAGGTCCACAACGATTTCTCGGCGCACCACCACCGATTGGTAAAATGTGCCTGGGGCTCTCGTTGTCGCTATAAACCGAAGGTAATGGATCAATGTAAATCGAGCAGACGAATGAGAGAACCGTCACGTCAAATGAATTAGTTTGAAAGTGGGCGCATTATTGGCATGAGAGAACGTGATGCATCCATCCGGGAAATTGCTACTCGTGTTGGCAGTGCAACGGGTGTGTACAGAATGGTTCACAGAGGGTCGTAGAACACGACGAGATGGGTTTGGTCGCACCAACCAGACCACCCCCCGAGAACATCGACACCTCATCCGAATGACATTGCAGGACAGATCTACGTCCTCCTCGGCTCTGGCGCAACAGTGCAGCAGTTTAACACATTGTACACTATCAGGAGTGACAGTCCGTCGCCGCTTATTACGGTCTGGGTTACCGGCGCGTCGTCCACTTCTCCGCTTACCTTTCAGTAATGTACATAAACATGCTAGACTGCAATGGTGTGTGGAACGACGTCACTGGGAGCAGGAATAGTAACAGATAGTGTCTGTAGACGAATCCAGGTTCTGTTTGTTTGAAAATGATGGCTGCATTTTGGTTCGCCGCAGGCAGGGGGAGATGTATCACTTAGACTGCATTCGCACAAGAAATATAGCGCCAACTCAAGGCCTTATGGTGTGGGGTGCTGTTGGGTACAACCACAAATCACAGTTGGTGCGTATTCAGGGCACTGTGACCAGGTTGAACTACGTGAATGGGATCCTGTGACCCGTAGCCATACCCTTTCTGCACGACACCCCAGACGCCAAATGTCAGCAGGACAATGCGCTACCACATGTTGCTGAACGAACACGTGCCTTCTTGTTGCCACAGGATGTCAGACTGTTGCCATGGCCCGCCCGATAACCGGACTAATCGAAAATGTGTGGGATATGGTTATAACGACGGGTGCGGCACTGTGACCCAGTGCCAACCACCAAAGATGAACTGTGGAACCAGGTGAATGCAGCGTGGATGGCTACACCCCAAGACACCACTCGCGCCTTATACGCGTCGATGCCATCACCCATGGAACAAGTTATCAGTGCCCATAGATGATTCAGTGCAACAGGACACATGCTAAACCTAGGTGACTGAAATGCTAATAGTTTCTGCAGAACACACTAATGAACATGTCCTGTAAATATGAACTTTCTATCTCTAGCCTTTCAAGGTGTTCTTCCTTTTATGAACACGAGTGGATATAAGGTATTCAATAGTACTGTATGCCTTTGCTGGCGAGATATAGTGTTTACAGTGCACTATGTCTTCTGGTATGGGCTATATCAAATTTGTTACTTTCACTGACCTGTCTCAGTCTCATCCTTGGCTTTGACAGTATGAAAGTGACTGAGGTTTGAGTGATGCTAGTAATACCATTCCATATGCAGCCAGTCCCTGTTATGAATGGTGGGAAAATATCGCTCATAGGGTCGGTTGGTGCATGCATTTCAGTGGGCTTGGCAGACTGATATGTAATAGCAAGGCTGGCTCGGTGAGGAAATCAACGGGGAAATACCTCACTCCTCATTTCCCTAGTACGCCTCTTCAGTGACGCCTAGGCTATTTATGACAGCTGTTAGCGGAGTTGCAGAGGATCAAACCAGCCTTCGGGCTGAGTACCCAACATTAGTAGTATACTGTCATTATGTATGTATAAGAATCTAGTGTTGCTTTCTGTAATGGAGCATGCTGTTAATAAATGATTTAAAAATACAAGCATACATACTACGGATATGCCGCTGGGTCGAAGCAAATATGTCCCTGCCCACTTAAGTCTCTATTATTTTTCCACACATCACTTTATTTCAGTTCAGGTCCTGACTAAACTCATTCAGATCCAGTGTCTATTATTATGAGCACAGCCACCTTAAGTTGTTTTTTAATGTTTCATCTCAAATCATAACTTCTGAAAACGCTTGCACTTGTTCATGGACTTCTCTGCCTCGGTCTTTGGTAACACAACGCCGGAAGTTTTGAAAGAAGGAAAAATGAGCATCAGTTTACAGTCGTAACGGAACATGCATAACGTAAGGACATCTCAGTTTTATCAGTTTTAAAAGTATATTGAAGTCATTTTATTTTATAGAACATAGATATATTTTGCATATCATTGACTTTTATTAGAGTATATTGTCTTAAGTGAACAAAAGTAGACAGTAAGATCCTTCATAGTTTCTCGTACGTGAAAGTAGATATGCTGCAAATTTCAAAGGAATAAATGAAATATTTCCTTAATTCATATTTGACCGAGATCGGTAGCTGCAGTCGCTTAAGTGTGGCCAGTATCCAATATCCGGAAGACAGTGGGTACGAACCGCACTGGCGGCAGTATCTGGTTTTCCTTGGTTTCCCATTTTCACACCAGACAAATGCTGGGTATGTACCTTAATTAAGGCCATGGCCGCTTCCTTCCTACTCTCACACCATTTGTGTCCCATAGCCACCATAAGACCCATCTGTGTCGGTGCGATGTAAAGTAACTTTAAAAAAATAAAATAAAATCGTATTTGGTATTCTCCTACGGGACTAAATTTCATAGTCTATTCTTGCTCATGGCACTGCTGACCAATACATTATAACAATATTCAGAACTTCAACCAATCAGCAGCTGTCAATCGTCACAGTTGTATCGTTTTCATATTATCGCACCTACTTGCACTTGTTTTTGTATAAATTCATCAGAATAGCGCACTGGAACATCTGTATAGCTTCTTTGATCTAATATTATGCTTCACCTGTCTTCTATAACACGTTTACGTGTTTGTGTTTTTCTGATGAATTCGACCGCCTACATATTTGAAGAAGCGGCCCAAAATATTTTAAGTACAGAAATTAAACAGTATAGTTCTGTTGTAAAAGTCTTAAAAATAACTTAAAACATTTTAGTCAGTCGAACACGCAGGTTCAGTGTAGATATTACACTGTAACAAAACTGTAAAGCCGCCTCTGTGGTGTAGTGGTTAGCGTGATTAGCTGCCACCCCCGGAGGCCCGGGTTCGATTCTCGGCTCTGCCACGAAATTTGAAAAGTGGTACGAGGGCTGGAACGGGGTCCTCTCAGCCTCGGGAGGTCAACTGAGTAGAGGTGGGTTCGATTCCCACCTCAGCCATCCTGGAAGTGGTTTTCCGTGGTTTCCCACTTCTCCTCCAGGCGAATACCGGGATGGTACCTAACTTAAGGCCACGGCCGCTTCCTTCCCTCTTCCTTGCCTATCCCTTTCAATCTTCCCATCCCTCCACAAGGCCCCTGTTCAGCATAGCAGGTGAGGCCGCCTGGGCGAGGTACTGGTCATACTCCCCAGTTTTATCCCCCGACCAAGAGTCTGAAGCTCCAGGACACTGCCCTTGAGGCGGTAGAGGTGGGATCCCTCGCTAAGTCCGACGGAAAAACCGAACCTGGAGGGTAAACAGATGATGATGATGATGATGATGATGAACAAAACTGTAAAACACATTGTTAAACAAGGACTAAAATACACACTAATGCACCGCTCTTAAAAGAACATCAGATTCTATCAATATCTGGAAATATTGAGTTTGACTTTGTAGAATCTGATGATGTTGTTTTATGAACGAAACATGTCACTCTTTGTTTAATAGTGTGTATATTTTACAGGTATATTATAGTATAATATTTATATGGAACTTGTATATTCGACAGACTCAACAGGCCATACCATGTTGAATACACAGGTTTTCGTCCGATCACGCAGTTAAGCAACATTGGGCGTGGTCAGTAATTGGATGGGTGACCGCTTGTGAACACCACGTGCCGTTGGCTCAATTCCCTTTTTAGATGGCCCCGTGGGGTAGGGGTAGCGTGCCTGCCTCTTACTCGGAGGCCCCGGGTTCGATTCCCGGCCAGGCCAGGGATGTTTACCTGGACCTGAGGGCTGGTTTGAGGTCCACTCAGCCTACGTGATTAGAATTGAGGAGCTATCTGACGGTGAGATAGCGGCCCCGGTCTAGAAAGCCAAAAATAACGACCGAGAGGATCCGTCGTGCTGACCACACGACACCGTAATCTGCAGGCCTTCGGGCTGAGCAGCGGTTGCTTGGTAGGCCAAGGCCCTTCAAGGGCTGTAATGCCATGGGGTTTGGGTTTGGGAACAGCTTTTAAGTTACATTTAACTGAGCCGACACTGGAAAGTATGGCTTCCTTCTTAAGAAAATGAATAATAATAATACGTTTTGTTCTCTGAATATTTTATAATTATTATTATTTTACCGCTTTTCCCACATCTGTGGGGTTGAGTATGCGAACTGTATAGTACATGTGGATTTTGCCCTGTTTTACGGCTGGATGCGCTTTCTGACGCCAACCGTATATGGAGAGAGATGTAATCACTAATGCGTGTTTCTGTGGTGGTTGGTAGTGTAGTGGACTGTCTGAATATGAAGATGAAAGTGTTGGGACAAACACAAATACCCAGTCCACGTGTCAGAAGAATTATCATCGCGATTAAAATCCCCGCCTTTTCTAGAAAGCCAAGAATAACGACCGAGAGAATTCGTCGTGCTGACCTCACGACACCTCGTAATCTGCAGGTCTTTGGGCTGAGCGACGGTTACGTTAGATTAAAATCCTCGACCTGGCCGAGAAACGAACCCGGAACCCTCTGAACCGAAGGCCTCAATGCTGACCATTCAGCCAGTGAGTCGGATATTTATTTTATATTTATGCACTTTTATTATCATTCTTATTTCATTTTGTAGTTATTTGCTAAATTGTGATGATAAATACAACTCGAGCTCCAGATTCTCTCTAGCTAAATTCTGGAGCTCTCGTTATTACAATAGAGATTACTGTATCCATCTGTGGGGAATGAATTCAGGTCTAGAAGGGTTAAAGATAAGAGCAGACGTGGAACTGAACGAGGCTACATATCTAAAAGCCAATAGAGGTGCTCGGAGACGCTTTGTTAAATTACAAAAGCGTACAAACGTGGTAATCGAAGTCGTCCTCGTTCTCTCTTCATTCGTAATTCCATAGATCGTTATGGCTACACATCTCAATCTATTTCTCTTTATTTTATTAACCTACATATTTACCATTTTTAAAATGTCGCCATTTCTCATTACCATTGAGCATGTAACGCACCTCTGAGGAACGTCAATTAATATGCCATTTATTTGTCATTAGTAAGATTTCACTCACATGATACTCCAGTTTAGTTTTTTCTACCTGCTGGTGGCACATCCCACTCGATACTGTGCGGTGGAAAACACGTCCGAGTAACTCTTCTTCAGTCCTGAATTCTGTTTGGAAAGATCATAATAATAGGCTATTAATAAGATGGAATCGCTAATCCTGAATGTATTTTATATTTAGCAGCACAATGGATTAGTTATATTTCATTTTTGTTTATTCACTTATTTAATTCATGGTATGATAAAGGAAAATATGTAAATGAATTGAAACTTAGCATAAAATACAAGATTACATGTTTATTTTTTATTCCCTACTAAAATACAACATCGCACGTTCGCTTCCAGTAGTGCGATATGCCGGCCTCTTTCCAGTGTCTCTCTGAGAGCCCCTGGGGATTACCAGAAACCTCGTTGATTAGTTTGTTTGATTCCTTTTTGATTCGTTAGCTTATTAAAGTAATGTCAATCGTTCTTTGTTAGCGAGTTGTTTATTTGTTGGTCATTTTTCCTTACTCGGTTGCTTTGTTTAGCAACTACTCGGTTTTATCATTGGCTGTTTAACAGCTGGCTGGTCTCATATTTCGAAGGTTGATTGGAGTTAGTTACGTACCTGATATGGTTCAGTTCATTATATGGTTTGTAAGCCAATAGTTTACAACTAGTTAACTGGACGTCTTACTGGTTGGTGTATTGGTTGTCTTAACGGTTGGTTAATTAGTTGTTTGTTCTTCATGATGGTTAAGTGATTGTATGCAGGTTGCTCAATTCTTTGTTTAGGAAAGTTATGGTTGTTGTATATGTTCACTAGCTGATGTACCCGTGCCTCGCTACGGAATTCTTAGAAAGGCTCTCTTAGTGGTTTTCCCAACTGAAGCCAACACAGGCCATTACAAGGACGTCAGTAGGATTGTCGCGATTAAAAGCAATGTTATCATATAAAATACTCGATGAAATGAAAAAAAAAAACCACATTTTCTCGCTTTTAACGAACAGTACTACGCTGTCGATCTAACAATCCAAAGTTCCAGAGCAGGAATGACCAGGTCGCACACTGACGCGAACAATCCTCTGCCATTATTCCGTTAAGTGTGCACACTGATCAATGCAACCAGTCCCGCTGAGTAGGGAACCAATAGCTGGAATGCTATGATGAACAAGTGTGTCACATCCCAATATTTATCAGAAAATTTATGAACCAAAGAAATAGCATGCTAAATTTCTTTCTAACTCCCCAACTACTTACAGGCAATATTCAGGCAGGCTGTTATACTCGGTACGCAGCAGTAATCCCATTTATTGGAGGTGAATGGCAACGGAGGACACAACGCACACCACAACAAACAATGGTCAATGTAATGTTATTGTTGATCACTTTTATGAACTTTCCATATTGCAGACCTTATCATTTTGTTCTCTTACGACTCTGTTATATTAGGGCATCACCAACCTTATCATAATCGGCACGGTAAAACTGAATGAGGCATAAATGATCGAAAATTGTGTTCTCTGTAAATTCTGTTATGTAGTACTTTTCGCTACGATCAGTAACACAGGTAATTAAGAATTGAATGTTAAGCACCTTCCTCAAAACTACCATTTCTACCAGGTGAATAAAATTATGTACAGCATAGACTGTACTTCCTTATTCCCCGACTTTATATACCGATTTTCATTGAATTATCTTTACCCTTTCTCTTATGTCTTGGCGCTGATATGGACGTAGCAAGGAAAAATCCAAACTAATGAATATCTCTGTTATTATAGCCGGTACGGTAAAAATTTGTAAGATATAAATGATCGGAAATTTAGCATTAGCCTATATATATATTTAGTTATGTAGTATTTATCGATAAGAACACTAATAACTTAAATATTTGAGAATTATATTTTAGGCCTTTGCCAAAACTACCATTTCACCCAGCGTGAATAAAATTATTTATGATTTAGATTGTAGCGACTTGTTCCCCGACATTACATACCGATTTTCATTAAATTATCTTCAGCCGTTTTCTGGTGATGCGCGTAAAGACAGACAGACAGACAGACAGACAGACAGACAGACAGACAGACAGACAGACAGACAGACAGACAGACAGACAGACAGACAGACAGACAGACAGACAGACATTACGGAAAATTAAAAATGCATTTCCTTGTTACTGCCGACACGACTGATACAGAAATACCATTCTTTTTAAATTCTGAGTAATGAAAAATGAAAATCCACAGCCTGTTTTCAGTCATTCGACCGGGTCAGGAATGGAATGAATGAAGCCCCATCTAGCGGCGAGGATAGGAATTGTGCCGGCTGCCGAAGCCTGTCGCACTCCTCTGGGTGAATGATTAATGAATGACAGATGAAATGAACTGATATTGGAGAGTGTTGCTAGAATTAAATACGACAGAGAACAGAGAAAACCGGAGTACCCAGAGATAAACCTGTCCCGCTTCCGCTTTGTCCAGTAAAAATCTCACATGGAGTGACCGAGATTTGAACCACGGAACCGAGCAGTGAGAGGCCGGCGCGCTGCCGTCTGAGCCACGAAGGCTCTTAAATTCTGCGCAATGTACAGACAAAACTCTTATTTTATAGTTACAGTATATAGATTTGCTTTTCTGGTGATACGTCTTTAGGTCATTTGATTTCTTGAGCTGTTGATTGAAAATAAGTTGGTATACTTCTTGAATGGTTCTTGATCTGGCAAACCGGGCGAGTTGGCCGTGTGGTTAGGGGCACGCGGCTGTGAGCTTGCATCCGGGAGATAGTGGGTTTGAATCCCACTGTCGGCAGCCCTGAAGATGGTTTTCCGTGGTTTCCCATTTTCACACCAGACAAATGCTGGGGCTCTACCTTAATTAAGGCCACGGCCACTTCTTTCCAACTCCTAGGCCTTTCCTATCCCATCGTCGCCATAAGACCTATCTGTGTCGGTGCGACTTAACGCCACTAGCAACAAAAAATTGATTAGGCAAGTACATTTGACGGCTGTCTGTTAGATTTGTCTGTGTATTAGCTTTTCTATTATAGATTGGTTGATCCGTTGATTTACTGGTTTATTGATGGTGACTCTTTCTGCTCGCTTGCTTCACTGGATATTTATAATTAAAAAGATCTACGATATCTATATACAGCAGAGGACTTCACGAATATAATCATCTACATTGTCTTACTGAAGGTGAGTAGTGAAGTACCGAAGGATGCATTACAACACTTCGACCAGGTAAATAGATGTGACCAAACATCCCAGTGCTTGCAGTAACACGTCTGAATAGGAACAACACAGTAATGTCCTCATTACTGATGAGATACCGGCTCCCACTGTAATGGAACTGAGCCAACGAATATACCGGAGTTGTATTGTTATCTGTAGTTACACGTATTTGATTTAATTGACGACTTGTTAAAACAAACGTTTCTGCTTTATTTGATCAGTGAACCCCACACATGAGAAAGAGAACTCATCAAATCCATCGAACGTAATCACAAATCAAACTGCCCGTTGACTAATTGGAGTTCTGCTAACTGTGTGAATTTCAAAGGGTTACGTATATCAATTTGTTTACAATAGTGCTGCAGCAAGTTGTTACGGTGGATGAGTTGGACAAATATCAACTTTCAGTGAACTAAAAGCAGGTGTAATCGGTCTTTACCTCCATCTGATTCTATTAATTTGATATCTTCGTCCATTGAATCATCAATAGGTGGCTCCTTCCTACGGGCTGTCCTGGCCTATTTTATTTTCAAACCGTCTGTGTTTTACAGAACGTGGGAATATTTTCAATTTCACGTGCAAACTATATAATAACCGTGTAAGTGGATGGCGAAAGGATCTGAGGTATATTCGTCGTTGGCTATAAATCGGTGTTGTTTCTTGTATGCGATAATCTCATTAAAATTGTATGTCTCTTCTTTCTTAGAAGAGAAGTACGTCAGCTCTTGCAGTGTAGGCTTCGGCTTACAAGTGGCCAAGGCTCGTCCATTGTTCAACAGCTCAGCACACTGACTGACCAACCGAACAGAGGACGGGTGGCCCTAAACCTCTGAATAAGGGGGATGGGGAGGGGCTGATCCCCAACTTGGGCTGTCCTGAGAATGCTTTACCGTGGGTTTCCATTCTCCTTGCACTAAGGCGAATGGCGGGTCAGTTCCTAGTAATAGGCCACGACCACCAACCCCCTCACCTTCCCCGAACATCTCCCTGGCCTTCCTTCCTAGTGCCATTCTGCATTTCACGTCGTCCTTACTTCTACCACCCAAGTAACAATATTCATCTACTTCCTTTAAATCTTCATTTCCTAACCTAATATTTCATGCATCACCTGACTTCAGTCGACTGCATTCCATTACTAATTTTTTGGAATTGATTATTTTCATCTCGTACTCGGTAAATCTCAGAGTGTTTCAACTATTTTTCTATTTACTCTTTGATTTCCTTTACTGCCTGTTATATAGAAACATTGAAAGGAGAGAGGATAAACTGCAGAATTGCCTCACTCCTTTCTTGATTGCTGCTTCTTTTCTATAGCCTTCGATTCTAATCACTGCAGACTGAATTTTATACAGATTGTAGATAATTTTTCTTTCTCGATATCTGATTCCGATCACCTTCAGAATTCCAAATAGATTGGTTCAATCAACATAACCGAATGCATTGTATAGATCTACGGATTCCATGTACAGTACGTCTAAGATCAGACGCGTGTCTGCAGCCCTGAAGATGGTTTTCCGTGGTTTCCCATTTTCACACCAGGCAAATGCCGGGGCTGTACCTTAATTAAGACCACGGCCGCTTCCTTCCACTTCCTAGGCCCTTCCTATCCCATCGTCGCCATAAGACATATCTGTATCGGTGCGACGTAAAGCAAATAGAAAAAAAAAGATCAGATGTAAATCCACGATTGCTTCACGTGTTCCTACATTTCTTCTGAAGTCAAACTGATCTACTCCCAATTCAGCTCCAACTTATTTTTCCAATTTTCTATAAATAATACTTGCTAAAATTTTGTAAACGTGATATATTAAACTAATGGCGTGGTAGTTTTCACATTTGTCAGCCCTTGATTTTTAGGGATTAGGTACCACAACATTCTGCTGAAAATCTTCTCCTGTATCATACATCTTGCACACTAAATGAAATAATCTACCCATGCTGGTTTACCATAAGGCGGTCAGTAAATCTGATGGTATGTCATCAATTCCAAGTGCCTTGTTCCTATATAGGTCTCTCAAAGTTCTGTCGAATTATGACCTCAAAATCGGGTCTCCCATTTCATCAGCATCAAGAGACTCTTCTTTTCCAGAACCTTAGCGTCTCCATGCAATTATCTTACATGTTCCTGCCATCTTTCTGCCTAGTTTTATTTCCTCAGAAGTGGTTTTCCATCTGAGCATTAAATATTCATGCACTTAGTTTTCTTTCTTCTCCAAAGGTTTCCTTGATTTTCCTGTATGTGACATCTACCGTTCCTACAACAATACAACCTTTAATATCCTTGCTCCTCTGTTTCAGCCATTCTTCCTTAGCTGTCCTGCTCTTTCTATCTATTTCATTCTTTAATCGTCTGTATTCATTTCTTTCCTCCTCGTTTTTTTCGCATTCTTATATTTTCGTCGTTCGTCAATGAAGTCTGATATCCCCTGAGTTACCCACTTTTTCTTACTTGATCTTACCTTTGTTCCTAATATGCATTTCGCAGCCCTACTGATCTCATTCTTCATGACTGTCCACTCTTAATCTATTGTGTTTCCTTCGGCCTTTTCGTTTAGCCCTTTTGCACTCTCTTATTTCAACTTATCTAGATTCCATCCCATCTTCTTGCATTCCTTCCTTGTTTCAATTTCTTCAGCTTCAGATGACATTTTATGATCAACAAGTTGTGGCCAGAGGCCACGTCTGCTCATGGGAATGTTTTAAAATCCATCACCTGATTTCTGAAACCCTAATCACAATGAAGTATATATGATACCTTCCTGTGTCTCCGGGTCTAGTCCACGTATACAGCCCTCGATTGTGGTGCTTGAGTCAAGTATTAGTAAGGAATAAATTATGATCAGTGCAGAATTCAACTATCCGATTTCCTCTTTCATTCCTTCATCCCAGTCCGAATTCTCCTACACCATTATCCCCTATCACAATTAGATTCTCAACTTCGCTTACATATTTTATTAAAACTTCTATGTTTTCATATATTCTTTCGATTTCTATATCATCTGCTGAACTAGTAAGCGTATAGATCTGCACCATATTGTCCTGAGTATTGGCTTGGTGTCTACCTTGACAAAAATAATTCATTCGCTATATTGGTCGTAGTAGCTTACCCGCTGCCCTATTTTCTTATTCATTATTAAACTAACTCCTTCATTTCCCACATTTAATTTTGTGTTGATATTTCTGTAGTTATCTGATCAAACATCCTGTTCTTCTACCAACGTACTTCACTTACACCAACTACGTCTAATTTTAGTTTATCCATCTCGACTTTTCAGATTCTCTAACCTACCACAATGATTCAAACTTTTTACATTCCATGCTCCGACTCGCAGAATGTCAGTATTCATAATCCTGATCATTGCTAACTCCTGGTAGTCCACATCCGGAGGCCCGAATGGGAGAGTATTTTATCTCCGGAATACCCCACTGTCGGCAGCCTTCAAGATGGTTTTCCGTGGTTTCCCATTTTCCCACCAGGCAAATGCTGGGGCTGTACCTTAATTAAGGCCACGGCCGCATCCTTCTCATTCCTAGGCCTTTCCTACCCCATCGTCGCCATAAGACATATCCGTATCAGTGCGTCGTAAGGCAAATGGCAAATTATCTCTGGAATATTTTACCCGGGAGGAAGGAATCATCAATAAATCATTCCCTCATACAATGAGAGCTGTATGTCCTTGGGAGTTAGTAACGGCTCTAGTTTCCCGTTGCTTTCAGCCGTGTATCAGTATCAATACAGCGAACCATGTTAAATATTATTACAAGGCCATATCAGTCAATTATCCAGACTGCCGTCCTTGCAACTTCCAGAAGGCTGCTAACCCGCTTTCGATGAACCATTCGTTAGTCTGGTCTCTCGACAGATACCCATCCGACATGGTTGCATCTGCTGTTCGGGTATCTGCTTCACTGAAACTCGCAAGCCTCTCCACTGCGGAAAGGTCTCATGGGGAGGGGGGAGGAAGACTTACAGCCATAAAATTGGGATTAATCCACATTAATTGGGGAAAGGCCAGGAAGAAGCATACTTTTCTAGTAACAATTGTATATTTTTTAAAATATTACCGCTCAATATTCTTATACAAAAATATGTTCGGTGCAAAATCATAAGAATTACTGTACATCATAAGCAGAGTTGCTTCAAACTCTTAATATACGTCTTCTTTATAAACTGTTAAGCCTTTCATCGTTCAGTCCACAAGCCTAAGTGAATTAACTACGCGGCTACCTAATCCTATTTCCAACTAACTCTGTGTCCTCCTTTCCTTCCATATCTCTTGTCATTAAGTATCTGGCTGCAACTTTGAATGGTCAGCGCACTGGCCTCCAGTTTGTGGTTCCCTGGGTTCGATTCCAAACCAGGTCGAAGGATTTTAATTTTAACGATTGATTCCCTTGCGTCGGGAACTGAGTGTTTGTGCTGTCGACAGCATACCTACAACTCGCTTACCACACTGTATATTATCCTCCACCATTAAAACACTCAGACTCAGCGCACCCTTGTTCATGGGTCTGTCTCTCAGGGCTATTCTTAAATTATTGTTATCATGAAAATGTTAAAGACGGAGACTAACCAACTACATCTTGGTTTCCCTCTACTTCTCTTATCTTGCATGGACGAATCCATTATTCTCTTTGGTAACCTGTCCTCCTCCATTTATCTCAATCGACCCGAAGCCGGTTTAGAAATATATTACTTCATTATTCAGTTATTGAATAATTTATTAAATGTTTCGAAAAACAAGATTGTGGTGCTTACATTTAAACTTACTCCACCTTTTACATGATTCACTAGGATTCGCTGCATTTTCAGGACGAAGTTACTACTTTTTTTTTTTTTTTTTTTTGCTATTTTGCTTTACGTCGCACCGACACAGATACGTCTTATGGCGACGATGGGACGGGAAAGGCCTAGGAATCGGAAAGAAGCGGCCGTGCCCTTAAATAAGGTACAGTCCCAGCATTTGCCTGGTATGAAAATGGGGAAACCACGGAAAATCATCTTCAGGGCTTCCGACAGTGGGATTCGAACCCACTATCTCCCGGGTGCAAGCTCACAGCTGTGCGCTCCTAACCACACGGCCAACTCGCCTGGCAGGACGAAGTTATAGAAAATAATGTGGCTTACACTGATTTGTAGAAATTGCTTCATTATTTACGTCAGTAGCATTGCCAAGAAATGTGACTACCTGGAGTGGGGTGATTGTTCTGTAAATCAGTCATTCAATACCGTAATGCATTCCTATTCTTACTGGACTCTTTACAAATTATTTCTGGTTGTGATTGTATGGACTTACCCCTATTTTATGGCACGATGCCCTTCTTTTCACCAACATATGGGGAGGGAAATATTCACTATTACGTGTTTCTATGGTGTGATGTGCTATAACCTAATGGATTTTTGTATTAAGACGAGCAAACCCACCCAGCCGAAGCTAGAGGAATTAACAGGACGAGGGTAAAATACCCGCGCAGCCCGGAAATCGAACCCAGGGCACTCTGACTCTTAGTAATAATGTTATTTGCTTTACGTCGGTTCTCGGGGACACCCTGACTCTTCACCGAAGCAGCCGAACGTTGTATTAATGCATTATAGGATATACAATTTGACATTTGTTTTATAACATTGTCAAACTATCTGTATCTCTCAAACTACAGAACAGAAAAGAAAAGTTTTAATTATTGTTTTAGAGACCTAAAAGTGCCCACTAATCCAAAATCGTAGCATAGATTTTCTCACTGCTTGAATTAGGCACTTTTAGGTAATATTTGACCCTCTCAGAATGTGCTTCAATTAAAATAAAATCGTATATCATATTGAAATCACAAAGGTCACTTTATTGTGATTCAATGAACTTCCAATAGATGCCAAAGTACGCCTTCATATTCGAAAGTTATAGGTGCAGAGATTTCAGACGTATGGGGTCATACATTTCCTGAGTCGAAAAGATGAAGGATCTAAGTGCCAAAAGCATTTATAGATATTCAACAAAATCTATTTTATTTCAAAAGTTAAGAGATATTTTACGTTTTTAAAAACTGTTGCGTGAAGTGTGATTGTTTTTAAATAATCCTAATATACACTGCCTGGCAAACAAGTTAAGCACCCAGAAGGAGTAGTCCAATATTATCCCATTTCGGTATACATGCATACTATTGATGTGTGAGTAAATGATTAGATTTACAACCATCTGTAATGTGCAGAACGCCCACCAGAGGGCATTCGTGATGACACCGTCCTGTTGTTAAGTTCTTACGAGTCACTGCTGTGAGTGAGACAGTGAAGCAAGACGTGCAGAGAGGACTAGGTATAGTACGAATTAGCCGCGATGCCTCGCAGACACGTTAGACAGCTTATCCACGAACTGACAGCATTTGGCAGAGGCCGCATTTTGGGACTGCGTGAGACTGGTTGGTCGTATCGTGCAATTGCCAAGTATATGGACCATTCAGATGTCACAGTGGCCCGATGATGGACTCATTGGATACCAGAGTGCACCCAATCACGTCGTGCAGGTTCGGGTCGATCAAGAAACACCATACCGATGAAGGACCATAGTGTGGTGCGCCTAGCATTGCGGGATCCCATAACTTCTGCAGCGGCCATCCGCGAACATGTACTGGAGATTCTACAACATCCTGTGAGTTCCCGCACAGTGACTCGACGACTCGCATCCGCCGGACTGGGGTTCTACCGCCCCATGCATTTGTCATTGGCACCAGAACACCAACACCTGCGTTTGGAGTGGCCACTTGTCCGGGAAGCATGGACAGAGGACGACTGGCGTCGCATCATGCTCAGTGATGACTCCCGCTTCTCCATAACTTCCGATGACCATCGTGTGCGGGTTTGGGGGTGACGGGGACAGAGGGCAGATCCTGCCCATATTCTGCAAATACACACGGGCGTAATTCCTGGCCTCATGGTGTGAGGAGGCATAGGATATGCGTTCAGATCACTTCTAATATTGCTTCGGGAGACTTTAACGGCACAGCGATACGTCACAGACGTTCCGTCTCCGCACTTCCTACCCCTTGTGGTACAATGTTTCGACAAGATAATCCACGTACACACACATCACGAGTGTGTATGGACTGCTGAGAGCATGCTGAGGTCCTCCTGTGTCCACCAAGGTCCAGACCTCTCCATCATTGAACACCTGTGAGATGACATTGGAAGGACACTCCGTCCCAGCAACAACATGCGAAATCTGGAGGGACAGTTGCAAGAACTGTGGACGAACTTGCTCGAGGAGAGGATCCAAAGGTTGTTTGACACCGCATAAGGGCATGTATTATGGCATGGGTGGGAGTGCGGTACCCTACTGATCTGGCGCCAACATTCCACCTGTAACTGTCTGCAAGGCCTTGTCTTATTCATTCCATACTGTAGTCAGTTCAATTAGAGAACATGGTCTTTCAGCATATATAGTTGTTTCATTAGCTTTCAACCACTCCCTTTTGGTGCTTAACTTTGTTTGTTAGGCAGTGTATTTTTTAAATGAGGAGTGTGTGTTCGAAATGTGCTATTTCGACTTCAAACAAAAATTTGCATTTCGTCCACATGCATTGCAGTAGTTTGAATACTATCAAATGCCATGAGCAATCCAGACCAGGCAGATGGCATTCCTTAAAGGTTTTACCATACCAGATAATGGGTACACTCCATGTGCCTTTTATTATACGTTTCTTGCTTTCTTCCACAAATGTCTTATAGTGGAAATAACGCCTTTTGAATACACACTTCTCAAGCGATGCCTCAGTGCAAGTTCAGTGAACCAGAATTAAGTGACCTTCATTGCTCTAGACCCCAAGCTAGAGGAAAATCACCGACACGGCCTGCAATGGAACCCAGGGCCTTCTGCATTGAAGGTCACTATAGTGAACCTTCATCCAAGGAGCTGGGAAAAAGTATGATTATGACACTTTTTCATGTGGTTTAATGGCCTTTCTTATGGAAACTTTTGTGGATAAAATCAAATGCAAAATAATATTAATAAAACGGGGTGATGGGAGCCAGCTGAAATCAAGTTTAGAATGAAGTTTTCATGTTCATTGCAGTGCAGCATTAGCCGAGTTATATATCACATGCTTTTATTAAACTAAGGTGAGAAAGATCTAGAATAATTTGAAATAAAAAGGAAAATAGTTACGGTAATTTGTTGATATCTCGACGCACTAAGCAAAAACCTGGAATTTTAATCATGTTTTATTTGCAAAGTATTTCAATTATTTCCCTGGTGACTTTATACATGTTATGTATTCTATTATTTATGGCAAAAATAATATTTCATAACATTTTAAATTATCAAATAAATGAAATATGCAATAATATCCACTTCTCCCGCACTTTGGGAGAACCTGACACTAGGTAAGACTTCGGAATAGTTACGCAACTACTGTACATAATGGGTACATATAAACTGTTCATCAATTCCATTTTCCACACACATCTCGTGGAACCATTTCCTGCATTTCCCACTACATTGGACCCATGACTCATTACGGTTGTCGTCACATACTGCGCAGTAATTCTCAGAGCAATTAAGACTCCTCGAGGAACTAGCTTCCCCGTTGCCAACACGCCGAGTTCTCGTTGTTGTCTTTCGATTTGAAGGATTCATTATATATTCGCATTTCCTCTTCCTTAAATTTTCTCGCTAATCCTGTAAAGTCACCATCGCGGATTCTTGCACTCTGCTTCCTCTTCCTTTTCCAGATGGGAGTCTTCATATCGGAACAGGAGACAATTCCTGGACTGAGCAACTGGGAGGTGTTAATGCAGGTGAAACTTCATGTTCCGTGATAATGTAGGACTATTGGCTTTACCTTCTGCATTGACATCTTCTCCAACATTTACAAGATTTTAACCATTTTCGTCCAGCAGAAGGTCATATTCAAAAATGTCGTCTTGGAGGATATCAGGATTGTACGCATAAATGCCACATTTCCCAAAATCCGCTGGTAAAATTTCCTGCCGTTGTGGATTTGTCCCAAGTCAGCTTTAGAATGTCTTCAAAATTATCTTTAGTGATCCCTTTTCCTGGGTGGACGCGAACAAATTTCCTGATGGCCTCATTGTAAAAATGTTTGAAGCTCTTGAAGTAAAATACATCTAGCGGCTGGCAGCGGTGTGTACTTTGGAGGCGGGTGAGGCACCACATCTCCATTCCTAAAGCTGATGTCTTATCCAGAACATCCGGATCTTTGCAGTGTCAGTCGATTATCAACCGAATCCTGGTTATATACCCTGATTCAGACATTTTGACAACTGCTCCACTGGAGATTCCTTTTGAATACGTGTCTCTTTGCCTTACTCCTTTCATTATACCAAAAGGTGCGATAGCATATCCAACAGCATTAGCACACATCATTACTGTTACTGTCGACCCCTTTTCTAGCTGTGATGCTGCGGAACACGCTTTTCTTTCCTTTTCACTGATAATCTTTCCTGCCTTAAATATGAGCTGAACACCAGTTTCATCGGCATTGAAAATCCTACCAGGCTCTTGCAAAACCCAGTCATATTCTACCATTGCCTTTCGTTTGTTAAATATGTTTTTCACACCATTCGTCTGAGCGAACCTATAAGCCAGTTCTCGTAAGTCAGCCAGGGTTAGTCCAAAATATTTAGAATCAACAAGAACAAGATGGTTGACTAACTGGTCCTGCATAGCTTTGTCCATTGTTGCTCCTTCTCCCAGTTGTCTATTGGTAGATGTACCAGAGAGTATTCTGGATTTGAGTGTATTCCTTGGAACACTGAAATACTTCGCAGCTGTTGCCAACGGAGTTCCATTTTCTTTCGTGTCCTTCATAGCAGGAGCCATATCTTTTGCATTCCGCCGTACACATATTACCCCGGCATTCTCCACCTATAACCAGTAAGATACAAAACTATTAACGCGAAACTTCTACTTTATCATCAGTCTCAAACTTTCGTAATTAACGTTTAACTGAACAAAACAATACAAACATTATTGTTCCGAGGGTACTGTGGAACAGCAGAGGTGAAAGAAGGTGCGGGTTGGAATAGGTCTCAACTACCAAATTAAAGTTAATTTAAAACTTTAACAAAGGTTATATTTTCTTTTCAAAATCAATAAATAACAGATAACAACATTCAACAAATCCCACTAGGTGAAATAACAATGTAAGTCAGGTACAAAATGATTTTTCCCGTCAGGGGATTTTTACCAAATTTTGGGCTTCGAGCCCCACACTCACAACCTTTGAGCGAATAGCTCAACTTTACCCAGTTACCAAATGACCAAAGGGGCAGAAAACCCCATCATGCCAAGGAGCACTTGCCCCTAATTACAATGTTAAGCCTCCTAGAGGCACGCAGAGATCAAATTAGGAAAGAGCAGTCCTGCTCTTAATTTTACAAGCCTATTAAAGGCCACAACAAACTTCACTCCTAACTGCCCTCAAGGCACACATATAGTGAAACAGGGGTATCTTGTACCCAACCTACAGGGCCTTCATATGAAAAAACCAAACATCAAGTTAAGTTACTGGCCCATAGTGCAAAATACAATGGAGGCGATAACTTGCACTCCAACACAACGTTTGTATCAAAACCTATGTGGCGCTAGGCCGATAATACAGGGGCTAATCCCAATCTATGAAGGTGACTAGTCGGCAAATAAGTTTAAGACCTTAAGAAGGAAGAGAAAAAACGGTTACGAAAACATAGTCACCTCAAATTCAAAATGAAGGGAAGTTCGAGAGGGTGAAGCACTCTCTATCCCCGCTTTACAGATTTGTAATTTGTAGATAGACAGAAAATAATTTACATTTTAAAAAGGTAGGTTACATACTAAAGATTTCGAACCCTCCCCGAGAGTTAAACTGCTCAGCTAGCAAGAAATGAAGATGTTAACAGGCCATTACCTTGTAGATGAACTGCTGCTTGAAGAAAGAGGCGCTTCCTGCCCCCTGCTACATATTCACACACTAATAAAGATGTTACTGAAGTGGCACTGAGACAAGAAAATCAGCAGTTTATATACCCTCGTGGAACATTCGAGACCTTTCATGAATGATAACAACCCGCCCACGAACGTTTATTGGCCAACAGCAAAAACTAATACACAAGATGAGGAAGAAACGCCTTATTGGTGGAAAATTAATTACGTAAATTCATGATTGGTTACATTCAAAACGGGCGGAAAGAAAGGATTTACATTGCCAACCCACAAACCACAGAACAAAATTTAGTAAAATAAAACTTAGGAATACAATGTTTCTTCAAGAAAGTTCATTCCATTGCACCAGAGTGTGTTACCATAGTTTTGGGTGGCGACATCTGTTAGAGAATGTTCAAACTTCTTGATACGGAGCAAACACCAATCAAAATAGACACAGTTCAGAACACTTCAAAATTACGAAATTTACAGTAGTGACATCTTCCGAGAAACCGTTGAGTTAATACAGTTTGTTAAAGTTCAGGCTTTCTCCGGTAGAGAGGTTTCAACTGGCGCAATATTTGAATTCGCGGCGTGGAGGTGTACCGCCCGGTACAGATCTCCCCCCACCCAAAAGTCCTTTCAAGGGGTGACACAGAAGAAAAGAAAAATTTGTTTTTTAAAAAAAGTCCAAGTTTTTGCTGAGGAGTTGACGAATTTAGAAGAGAAAAATATAACTTTTCAATAGTCGAAGGTCTCAGAAGTTAGTTTGATATAAGTGGGATTAAATAAAATCCAGTTTTGGAATTTCTTTGTAGTAGTTTTTGATGAAAGGTCTCCATGGTTGTAGTAGTTGAATTTCAAAGGAAAACTTTAATTTTTGGAAGAAGAAAAAAAATTTTTTCTAAGTCCACCAGATGTTGTTCAATCCAAAAACGCAGTAATTGTGGATATGGAATGTCCATGTAGCTGAATAAGTACATTAGTTGTTGATTAAGTTTGACGGCCAGACCAGCCGCCGCTGCAAGTGTCCAGAGGAGGCCGCTCGGACCCCTCAAGTACTCTGAGATACACCTCTCCTGCTACTATGAGAGGTGTAGTGGTGGTGAAGCACGCCGCACACGCGACGATTGTTTACAGTCCGCGGGCAGTTTGCAGGTGGTGCGCCGCACATCAGCCTTGGTCGGTAGGAGGACTCCGACTCGCCGTACACTGGTTGACCTCACTGGAGTGGAGCGGGCCCGTACCCCAACTCAGTGGCGGTACGGCGCCGCACGGCTGCGGGGGCAGTGAAACATTAAGATCTCGGCGGCAGAATTTTGTTGGACCATAATGGTTTTAGGGTACAGTCTTTGTGGCGACGCTGAGGGGCCAGCGGCGTGGAGGTTTTTCTTTAATTTTAATTAGCCACTGGTGTGGTTTAGCAGGAGACGGGAGCGTGGTAATGGCCGTATGGAGAGGACAGCAGAGTAACCTCAAGGAGGGTTTCACAATATTTATACAAGGCAGATTGAACCAAATGTAAAACTATAAGGGGCAGAAGGCCTTAAATGAAACTAAAAATATAACCTTCAGGATTCTTACAAAGTTATAAAGACAAGGCTAGCACGGAAATTATACAGGTTTTACCTGCGACAGGTGAACCCTAAATATCCTCTCGGTGGCTGGATTGCTTAGCAACAACGTCACCGGGGTAAGGAAATCTAAAATGATGCACGGCCCATGAAATCTAGGGGCAAGGTTGCCCGCTGGTACAAAGATTTTGACCATAAATTGGTCTCCTACTTTTAAATTGGTGGGTCTCCTTCCACGATCATATCTTTCCCTAACCTTTTCTTGAGAAATTTTGAGATTGGCCTTAGCCTTCTTCCAAAGATCTTTAATATTATCTGGATCTATTGTCTCGGGTAGAATATCATTAAGAGACCAAAGGTTAGACAGCGGCGTGTTGGGAACGAACTTGAACATCAAAGAAGCTGGAGTAAACTTATGAGATTCATGAACCGCCGAATTCAAAGCAAAAGCTAACCAATGCCGGGACGTGTCCCACCTAGAATGATCGTCGTGATGATAGGCAATAAGAGCCGGCCTCAGATTACGATTGACCCGCTCAGCTAGAGATGGTTGAGGATAGTACGCAAAAGTAGTCACATGAGAGATGGACAGATCAAAACAGAATTTACGAAAGAGATTGGATGTGAAAACTTTAGCATTATAAGACACGACATATTGACACGGACCGAAAGAAGCAAAAATAGAATTTAAGCAAGAAATAGTGGACTGAGCGGTAGCCAGCTTAGTCGGAAATAACCAAGAAAATCTTGTAAAACAATCTACACACACAAGGATGAACTTGTTGGCATTCCCCTTTGACTGGGGGAAGGGTCCTACGTAGTCGATGTAGAGACGTTCCATTGGGCGCGACGCTTGATGAGAAGACAAAAGCCCTTGCTTAGTGGACATGGTGGGTTTACTAAGCCAATAAGACTTACAAGATTTTACCAATTCACGGATTTCTCCGTCCATACCCTTCCAGATGAACATTTCACGACTCTTTTCTCTAGTTTTGAAGATGCCTAAATGCCCCCTAGTGGGGTCTCATGGTAGTACTTAAAGATCGTAGGTACGAAAACAGCTGGAACTAAAACATTCATTGTCTTATCATGCCTCGACGGGCAACATAAAACACCATTCCTCAGTTATTAAGGGACGACATGTTCCCCAGAAGAAAGGGTTTCCATGATAGGGATCAGCGTAGGATCTTCACGTTGATATTTCTCAAGATCCCTAAACAACATGGAAGCATCAGTTAGAATGGCATTAACCTCAGGTAGTATGGACTCTGGAGGTGAAGAACTATCAACCTGTTCAGGGGTCTCTACATCGTTAGAAAACATACGTCTTAGTCCGTCTGCCACAACATTTTCAGTACCTCTTATATGCCTAACGTCAAGTTGGAAGGCAGAAATTCGGATGGCCCACCGGTCTATACGACCAGTACGACGCGGCCTACCTAAGACCCAACTTAAGGCTTGGTTATCCGTCTCCAAGTCGAACTTGACATGTTCCAGATAAAGGCGGAACTTTTCTAGCGCAAACAAGACAGCCAAACCCTCAAGTTCATAGATTGGATACTTGGCTTCTTGAGCCGATAGAGTCCTAGAGGCATAGGCGATGGGTCGCCTCCCTAGTTCAGTCTCTTGAAGAAAGACTGCCGCTACCGCCGACGATGAAGCGTCGGTTTGGACGATGAATTTCTTCGAGAAATCGGGCATGGCCAGAACAGGGGCATTACACAGAGCTAATTTGAGATCTTCAAAAGCGGCTTGTTGAGAAGGTCCCCACTCAAATTTGACGCCTTTCCTACGAAGTAAGTTCAAGTGCGCCGCTCTATTGGCGAAATTTGGAATAAATTTCCTGAAGAAATTCACCATACCAATGAACCTGGCAATACCTTTGATGTCTTTGGGAGGTTAGAAATCACGGATGGCCTGTGTTCTAGAATGATCTACAGCGACACCATCGGGCGACACAATATGCCCTAGAAATGACATGGAGGGCTTAGCGAATGCGACCTTGGACAACTTCACCGTTAAACCTGCCTTACGAAGGCGACTTAAGACCTCTTTCAGATGATCAAGGTGTTCTTCAAAGGTCTCAGAAAATACGACATCATCCAGATAATGATACAAGTACTCAAATTTGATGTCGGAGAAGAACCTGTCTAGTAGTCTCGTAAGCACAGCCGCTCCCATGGGGAGCACGAAAGGCACGCGGTTGTACTCATACAAGTTCAAATCCGTGGCAAACGCTGTCAGGTGTTTAGATTCCTCTGCTAGCGGTATCTGATTATAAGCCTGATTAAGGTCTAAGATGGTGAAGAACTTAGCTTTACGAAACCATGAAAAACAAGAATGAAGGTCTGGAAGGGGCACAGATTGTAACACCACCTTCCGATTGAGAGCCCTATAATCAATCACAGGCCCGAAGCCCCCTTGGGGTTCATTATTTAATTCAATTTTGAGAAAAGGAACAGGTGCGGGGGTATCCGCCTCAATCTTAAGACATTCCTTGGGACATTCGGATGGTAATGTCGAATAGGTCTGACTTTTTCCTGAATTTTCGTCAGGTTTAACCAGGGATGAGCCTTGTAAAGAGGGGTTAGCCGACTCAGCCGAAGCCACTAGTCACTTATGATTATTATTGGCATTGGTGGAAGTTGCACCAGAAGTTGAGCAGGAGGGGGTGCTATTCGAATTTGGGCAATTCTTGGCGATATGGGAAAACGCGCCGCATTTAAAACAGCCTTGAGATAACCCTGCTCCATTCCTTGTCCCACTAGACTTGATCAATGGACATTTATTGCGAAGAAGTTCAAGCGACCCGCAAGCGTAACATTTACGGGGTATGACAGGTCAGCGAGATGGAGGCCGAAAACTACTAGAGGATGGAGGGGGTTCTTTCGCGACACGCAAGGTATCAGCGTGTCTAACTCCTTCGGCTGAGACAGCCATAGCCTCTAACTCGGCAAAAGGTTGCGGACGCGACGCAAAACACAAGTATCATCGGTATGATGGAGAAATACCTTCCACAATGGCCTGTACAATCTGATCTTCAGGGAAGTGAAGGGCAAGCACCCTGGTATAGAATTTGATGTCTTGTATGAAGTCTGCCAGGTTTTCATCAAGTCGCTGGACTCTGTAGTAGTACTTTTGAATTAGTGATGATCTAGCTCGGGCCGGAATAAAGTTTGCTAACAGATGGGCGTGGAAGTCTTCTATGGATGATTGTTCCACAATTGCCCTAACTATCTTGTCTGATAGTACCCCAATAGCATAGGGATAAATGATCTGAAAATTTGACACGGAGAAAGCGAAAAAACAAGGGCATGATCCTGAAACTCAACTAAAAACCTTAAGAATGAAATAACGTCACTGGTAGGGTTAACAGAAAACTTAGAAATACCCCTGAGCAACATTGCTAATGGGTGAGGCAAACTGCTGAATCCTGGTGACATAGTAGGTAGAGGCCTAAGTGGCGAAGAAGCTAATTCAGAACGTGCATTATTCAAAGAGGTACGTCGTTCAGATTCGTTGTCTAACGGGGCAGAGGTTTGTCGAGCTCCTACAGATTTAGTACTTTCTTCCCCGGTGGGAGAACGCTCCTCGCTGACAACGTTTACCAGAGTGGGATTGCCAGTTTTTGGAGGTACTGCCTCAGTTAACAGTAGGCCAACCTTACGGGATAAATCGGAAAGGGTTTCGAGGATGGCACTAGCCTCCTTCCCTTGAGTATCATTCAATTTAAGAGACAACAGATCACTCACCCTATTGGAAAAATGGTACAATCTAGCTTGTACACGTTTAAATTGATTAGGTGATGGATCACCCCTTCAAAAACTAACTACTGATGCTAGCTCAGTAGCATTATCAGTGATCGTGGAGAGAGCGTCATCGATCTCTTGTTCTCCCAAAGACGGGATGGTAATAGGAAAATCAAGGGAATCTTTTAGCTTATTGGTATCTACCGCAACCGTGCCTCCAGATTGAACATTTCTAATGGTTAATTCATAAATTAACTCCTCCTTGCGCAAATAGCCGGGATGGAGGACCTCGCGAGGGCCGGGATAGATGACAGATGTGTACAAATTTGGAAAAATCGAAAAATGCCAGCGACTGAGAAAATTGTTAGAGTTCAAATCAAAAGCAATATTTAGCCGTCAAAAGGGGCTAAATTGAGACCCATTCAACCACGCTCTGCTACCACTTGTTCCGAGGGTACTGTGGAACAGCAGAGGTGAAAGAAGGTGCGGGTTGGAATAGGTCTCAACTACCAAATTAAAGTTAATTTAAAACTTTAACAAAGGTTATATTTTCTTTTCAAAATCAACAAATAACAGATAACAACATTCAACAATTCCCACTAGGTGAAATAACAATGTAAGTCAGGTAAAAAGTGATTTTTCCCGCCAGAGGTTTTTTACCAAATTTTGGGCTTCGAGCCCCACACTCACAACCTTTGAGCGAATAGCTCAACTTTACCCAGTTACCAAATGACCAAAGGGGCAGAAAACCCCATCATGCCAAGGAGCACTTGCCCCTAATTACAATGTTAAGCCTCCTAGAGGCACGCAGAGATCAAATTAGGAAAGAGCAGTCCTGCTCTTAATTTTACAAGCCTATTAAGGGCCACAACAAACTTCACTCCTAACTGCCCTCAAGGCACACATATAGTGAAACAGAGGTATCTTGTACCCAACCTACAGGGCCTTCATATGAAGAAAACAAACATCAAGTTAAGTTACTGGCCCATAGTGCAAAATACAATGGAGGCGATAACTTGCACTCCAACACAACGTTTGTGTCAAAAACCTATGTGGCGCTAGGCCGATAATACAGGCGCTAATCCCAATCTATGGAGGTGACTAGTCGGCAAATATGTTTAAGACCTTAAGAAGGAAGAGAAAAAACGGTTACGAAAACATAGTCACCTCAAATTCAAAATGGAGGGGAGTTCGAGAGGGTGAAGCACTCTCTATCCCCGCTTTGCAGATTTGTAATTTGTAGATAGACAGAAAAGAATTTACATTTTAAAAAGGTAGGTTACATACTAAAGATTTCGAACCCTCCCCGAGAGTTAAACTGCTCAGCTAGCAAGGAATGAAGGTGTTAACGGGCCATTACCTTGTAGATGAACTGCTGCTTGAAGAAAGAGGCGCTTCCCGCCCCCTGCTACATATTCACACACTAAGAAAGATGTTACTGAAGTGGCACTGAGACAAGAAAATCAGAAGTTTATATACCCTCGTGGAACATTGGAGACCTTTCATGAATGATAACAACCCGCCCACAAACGTTTATTGGCCAACAGCAAATCTAATACACGAGATGAGGAAGAAACACCTTATTGGTGGAAAATTAATTACGTAAATTCATGATTGGTTACATTCAAAACGGGCGAAAAGAAAGGATTTACATTGCCAACCCACAAACCACAGAACAAAATTTAGTAAAATAAAACTTAGGAATACAATGTTTCTTCAAGAAAGTTCATTCCATTGTACCAGAGTGTGTTACCATAGTTTTGGGTAGCGACATCTGTTAGAGAATGTTCAAACTTCTTGATACGGAGCAAACAAACGCCAATCAAAATAGACACAGTTCAGAACACTTCAAAATTACGAAATTTACAGTAGTGACATCTTCCGAGAAACCGTTGAGTTAATACTGTTTGTTAAAGTTCAGGCTTTCTCCGGTAGAGAGGTTTCAACTGGCGCAATATTTGAATTCGTGGCGTTGAGGTGTACCGCCCGGTACAATTATTATAATAAAATCGCATTACAAAAGATTATAAATATCATAATACACTAATACATTGTCATCATTGATTAATGCTACTAAACTGTAGTATTAACGTACCATTAAATCCTGTCCCCAAAAATATTTCCTGGTATAGAGATACAGGATTGTAGAGATCTCCCAGCTTGTTGTGTCCAGATCTAGATCTCCCAGAGTTCCATTGGCAGGCAAGAGGTGGCAGCACTTACCACGCTGAAGGTTTGGCGATTTGGAAATGACATGGCCGCTTCTCCAAAACTTGCTAAAAAATTATCTTAAATAACTCGCATATCTACCTATTTCGTTATACAACCCACTGATTATATTACAGCAAGTTACTTTTAAATGATATATCACTTACTTGCTCACGTTCAGCTGCTCAGATGCCTTGTATTTATAGAGATAATCTTCAGCTAACAGGATGACCCAGTATCTACAGAACGGTCAGGGACAGAGATGGCGGTGGGACTGTGCTCGCTATAAAAAGACGCATTTCCCACAGCCACATCCTAATACCAGAAACACAACATATAGAAGCCACAGCAATCCAACTACATCTTGGACTAGAAAAACTAACCCTCATATCAGCCTACCAAACACCCGGTAAAAATCTTAAAACAAACGATATTGACATCCTATTAAACTACAATCATGTTATAATACCAGGCGATCTCAACTCTAAACACTCAGACTAGAACAGAAAAACAACAATACACACGGCAATAAATTACGCAACCATATCTTACAAAACGACTATATCATCATAGCACCAATTGAACTTACAATCGATTAAATCCTGACCTTGCCACGCAGCACCTACAAGAACACCTACAAAAACTAGAACCAAGACTTACTAAATGGAAAATTCAGGTCAACATACAGAAAACTAAAGCTGTACATTTCACACGCAGACACCCACGCCCACAACATTACTTAACACTGCTCAGCCAAGATATAGAGTGGGTCCCGAGGCACAAGTACCCGGGAATCACGCTCAATGCCAGGTTGAACCTACAAAAACACGTAAAATTGACAATTAACAGAGCTAAAACGCAAACAAACACACTCTACCCACTAATGTACGGTCGCAGCTCACTGGGAACGTACAGCTAATTTACACTTCATTCATAAGACCAATAATAACATATGCATTACCAGTTGTAGGCTTCGTTCCTCGAATAACACTTCAAAAATTACAACTTATACAAAACTGGGCATTAAAACTAGCAGTTAAAAGCTACACAACCAGCATCTCCTACCTTCATTCTATTACAAAAATCCCAAACTTACTTCGCCCTCAAACAAGCAACATACCTGTATAACACAAGATCACAACAACCCATTCTTAATCAAATCACTAGGTCAATACGAACCCGATAGACGTGACAAAATACACACCCCCCCATAAAATATATTTTTCTTATCAAGGAGATACTCAGAAACCCAGACTAACAAATACAAAGCCAGATTCAAACACCTATAACAGCACTCACAACATAATTATACTTCAGCCGTACAAAACAGATATGGACCGTTTTTGCAGCCTCCGATCATAGCAGGAACCAAGGGTCGCCAAGGCTGGCCGAATACAACGTTAAACACCACAACGCTGCAAATATCCACATGATGCTATCCTAAAATAATAATTTATTGTGTCACTAACAACCGACACACAAGAATATTATCCAAATATTCTTGCAGACAAACTAGCGGCAAGGCCCGGTAATAGTTAAGCAACACCGGGCGTGGTCAGTGTTCAGATGGGTCATCATTCAGGCTTGGTCGCTGCTGCTAGAACAAATCAATGCAACAACAACAACTCAGGCATGGTCAAATACTGCTCAAGAGTGCCCGGAAAGCCAAATTTCACGCTACAGATATCACAGTACAGTTCGAGTATTATTATTATTATTATTATTATTATTATTATTATTATTATTATTATTATTATTATTATTATTATTATTATTCTGAACAGACGAGGTTAGGAGCTGGCTAACTGGATGGCCAAGGACACAAAACCATACGAACCATATGGCTCCAATTAATGTAGTTACTAGTTTGACCTATAGAGTACTGTGGTTACCGGTGGCGCTAAGCTTAAAAGTGTCGAGTTCTCCTTCATGTCGGGATCTCCCAAAGTTACCTTATCAGTAGTGGATATGCTACCGGAATGTAAACTACACGTAGTTATAGTCATAGATTGTTCAGAAAATCAGACGTTACAACTATTCCTTTTCTAGGCAATACAGTAAAATCAATGGCAAAAATTCTCACTTAAGAATACTTACGCACTGATGGATTAACCTCATGTTAGGCCTATACGTGGTGGCATGGTGAGGTCTATCATATTTTTCCCGTGTGATGGCGAATATCTTTATATTATAATGTTTATTTCATTTTCATATAATTGTTGTATTGCTATATACAGTATTAACATACGTTATTCCAGAAAAAATTCACACGGAATAGCTCGGATTTGAACCTGGGGATCTGCTGTGAAAGAGTGACATGTAACTGACAGCTTAAAAGTTGTTCTCTGTGCTATTAAGAGTTTTATTTGCTTAAATTCAGCTGCATTCTTTGTCTATGCTAATTATTAAAGAGAGATTACAGTTAGAACGGACGTAATTAACAATGAACTTAACAGGCTTTGGTAATGATGATATTGACTGTTAATGATTATAATTCCCCTAATGGGGTTTATGCACATGTGATAGTATGATGGTGCACTTCTGGTGTTTCTAGCATCCCAGGAGAGAAAAGCAATCTGTCAAAATGAAATGCTGTGTGGTGTTTGAAACGAGGACCATTACACGGCTAATGGCACCTTATGAATATTGTCGCGGGTAATAATCTAATTTTACACTGTTTAGTTCAAATTAGTAAGTAGTCCATCGTAATTCTTGTTAAATGAAATGCAATTATCGATTATTATGCACTCTGTGTGAAACAGGAATGTAATAGAAGTATCCATCGGGAATTTTTTTAAAGAAAATCTGCGAGATTACATGCTAATTGTATGTCATATTGTTTGATGATTTACAAATATGGTACAGAGCGACTCAAAAATCATGCAGATCAAAATGAACTTTGTTATAACTTGTACCACTGTTGTTACTATATATTCCCAGCCACAAGTGCAAGTGGCTGTGCGGGTTCGGTCACGTAGCTATCAGTTTGTATTAGGGAGATAGTGGGTTCGAATCCCACTGTAGGCAGCCCTAAATATGGTTTTCTGTGGTTTCCAATTTTCACACCAGGACTGTACCTTAATTACGGCCACGGTCGCTTCCTTCCCACTTCTTCCCCTTTCCTTTTCCATCGACGTCATAAGACCTATCTGTGTCGGTGCGACGTACATCAGATTTTAAAAATAAATAAATAAATAAATAAATTAATTAATTAATTAATTAATATGGTACTGTAGAAGAATGAACAGAGAGCAGATACGTCATCTGCTGTGTGTCGTTCTCCCAAGAGCAATGAGTGTTCATGCTTGAACCTTATTTCGTCAGTTGCTCCTATTACATATTTCCTTTCCAAGGCCCAGGGTGGTCGAGGGCAACAATTATAACTTCTAAACTGTCCGGCCAATTTCAAAAACAAAATGTCATTTGGAAGCCTACAAATGCCCTAGAAAAAATTAAAAATAATTTCAGTTTGTGAAGCTGTTGACGACGGACGTCGCATTGAAAACAATATTTTTTTGAAATTTTCTACAATTTTTCATAATGTCCAACATTAAACCACAACAAAACAAGAAGCGAAAACATCCTATTACTCCACTGTTTGTAAGAGGAATAAATTCGAAACAAATAATATGAGGCAAAAATCTGCTCTGCAGTACCTAAATCGAGTGCACAGCGATCAGAATAATACCATCAGCGTGAACCGAACAAGTGGCTGCGCGGTTTGGGTGATGTAGCTATCAGCTTGCATTCGGGACGTAGTGCGTTCGAACTATACTGTCGGCAGCCCTGAAGATGGTTTCCATGGTTTCTCATTTCCACACCAGGTAAATTCTTGGGCTGTACCTTACTTTCGATCCAGATTGCTTCCTTCCCACTGCTAGCCCTTTCCTATCTCATCACTATAAGACCTATCTGTGCAGGTGCGACGTAAAGCAAATTGTAAAAATAACATCGTCGCGCAAGTGCCATCTCGCGGCTTCGATCGCGAACGCGTTGAGTGCGTCCGTGGAAATCGGCGATACCATCGATATTACTGTTCGGCCGGTTGAGGAGACATCTGCTGTTCCTTATTAACACCAGCATCATCAGACCAGACGTTTTCACGTCTGTAATGGTTGCCCAGTTTTCTTTTCACATAAACAATAATCACCACCACCAGCATGTTTCCCCTCGTTTTACCGGTATCTTCAGTCTTCGAAGGGTTATGCCTGTTTATCTTTGTTTTATGATTATTATTGTTAAAGGGAGATTATTATATAGAATAGTTATTTCAAAATCAAATTCCACCAATGAAATGTGATAATCAACGTCTACCTTGTTCTCAATGATGAGACGACAGTAAATGTTGTACATTTACGAGTGTTCTCGCACCGAGCTCGATAGCTGCAGTCGCTTGTGCGGCCAGTATCCAGTATTCGGGAGATAGTAGGTTCGAACCCCACTGTCGGCAGCCCTGAAAATGGTTTTCCGTGGTTTCCCATTTTCACACCAGGCAAATGCTGGGGCTGTACCTTAATTAAGGCCACGGCCGCTTCCTTCCCACTCCTAGCCCTTCCCTGTCCCATCGTTGCCATAAGACCTATATGTGTCGGTGCGACGTAAAGCAACTAGCAAGTGTTCTCGCAGGAAGACCTCAGGCTGGTTCCAGTTATAAAAAGCGCAAAAGGCTGGAGATTTGAAAATCACAACAAATTCCGTGAAAGAAAGACATCAGGGAACAACCTGATCAGGCACGAGTGCCCAATTAAATCAGCGATTAAATCCGCTGGGAGGAAAGAAAAATAGAAACTTAAACGGTTAAACAAGCGTTTAAATTTCGAAAATACGTAGTAGTATTAGGAAAAAATATAAGAGGGTAGCGAGGGTAAATCACTGGAATGTTCTTTTGAAAAATTTACAATTTATATTACATGCTTCCGAGCTCGATAGCTGCAGTCGCTTTATGTGCGACCAGTATCCAGTATTCGAGAACCCCACTGTCGGCAGTCCTGAAGATAGTTTTCCCTGGTTTCCAATTTTCACACCAGGCTGTACCTTAATTAGGCCACGGCCGCTTCCTTCCCACTCTTATCCCTTTCCTATCCCGTCGTCGCCATAAGACCTATCTGTGTCGGTGCGACGTAAAGCAGATCGTAAAAGAAAAGAAAAAACATTACAAGCTTACTTTAGCCTGACAAGGCAAAATCGCATAAGGTGAGCCAGCGTTAGACAAATAATACTCGAAATGACACAGATATTCCCTACATAAAAAGTACACTGTAATACTCGCAGAAAAACAGAAACCCGAATTTCCTACCATAACAGTTACATAATTACTATATAACAACTTAAAATCTAATACATCTATCTCCATAAACCAGGAGAGCTGTCACGAAGATTTGAGGCAGTCTTTACGTTTTGAAAAAAGCATTTACCTTGGCAAGAGCCAGCATACTCGATGCTTATACGTTCAGTTTGACAAGTAGACAAGACAGTAACTGAGTAATTCAATCCCTGTTTATAAGCATCTAGCTGGCCTTTGATTGGACACAGTTAGTGCCTCCATAGCAATTCAAGAATAGGTCCCAAGCCCGAGAACGAAATTTATCCCGACTGCACAAAGTTCAGAGAGTAAGGGCTAGATCGTACGCAGTATAGATATAAAAATGGTAGCCTAATTACGGGGGTCTGTGGATCATAATTATCACAATGTGATCTGCTCAAGGTAGAAGACAATATTACAAATTAGATTCAAGAATTTCGCAGCTGACTTCACTAAAAATGAAATAATCTCCACTCCACTCTTGCAACTAAATATCATCGTAGATTTGCTGATTGAAAGGTCCAGTCCATTTTCCAGAAGCCATTGTTGCATTCTAACGAAGGCCTTCCATAGATGAAGGTTTGTATCTCCTATCATCTTTTTGGAAGGATAAATTAATTTATCATCTGCATATTGGAAGACGGACGTCTGTGGTGAAGTTATATCTTATGAGTCTCCAGTGCACAAAGAGTACAAGGATTTGAGAACTCCTACCTGATTGAGGCCTTGAAACGTGCATCTTGGTCCTTTAAGTTGGAGCTGGTGTTGCATTTAATTATACAAAATCATTTCATGTGTATTCCTGACACGAATTTACTAGGCAGGTGCAAGATCAGCAATATTTATTAATAAGAACGGGTATCTGGGCCTACATGTCGAGCGCTGATGTTATGCAAGGAGTGCTACAGTAATAGAAATATATTCCGAAAGGAACGGTAAATATATATTGTTAGTAAGGCATGATTATAGTAAGTCATCTAGCATCGTGGCCCAAGATGTGTTTCTAACCACCATTCTAGACGTTGTTCTATCTTACGTTCTGCAATTTTTGCGATGCATGATGAGAGTGATATTGGTTTAAAATATGCAGGGTTCATTTCCTGTTTTGATAATTATTATTTATTTAGCGTATGATGCAACACTTGACATACACACAAAAGATGTACAGGGTGTATATAAAGCCCACATTAAAAGGTTAATATAGATGATTTTGACTCTTATAGATGAATTTCCAGCTCTTCCAACCAAGAGAGTGCCTCAGGGGCCACACTATGCATGTTCTAAATGGAACCAGCAAAAGTTCGCAGAGGGCAGTCCTCCAGAGAGTGCACGAAGGTTTGCATTTCAGCACCACAGTCACAAGCTGGAGAGCCTTTCCAGCCCCACTGATGCAGGGCAGAAGCAAGTCTTCCGACTCAGCAGCGTATCCTGTTAAGTGTGGTCCAGATGAAGCGAGGAAGGTTTAACCCAGGCAACTTTGTGGTTGGATCCCTGATGTTAAAAATGACGTGAGGGTGTAATTGAGATCATTATGTTTCCATGTATCAACAGGTTTGAAATGTGTGTTAACTAATTCCTTTGCCGTCTTCTAGGCAGGTTTCCGTGATGTCAGACTCGTTACGGCATTAACATCTGTATCCTGATGTATTTCGAGGCAACTGCTCTTCAGTATCCTGGTTCACAGTCTAACAAGGTCGCTTTGCCGTCTGATGTGAGGAGGCTGAATGTTGCTCAGTAAGTGTAACCATTGAATAGGAGTGGAGCTCAATGTATCTATATAAATAAAATTGTTTCTGTTTGTCTGTTTGTCTGTCTGTTTGTCTGTTCCACCATCACGTCGAAACGGCTGGATAGATCTCAACCAAACTTCATATTTAGAGTATACTGACCCCGGGGAAGGTTTCGATATGCATATCATTTTAAAATCTTTGAAAAGACGGGGGTTTTATAGGAAAAACGGTTTTCCTCCATTTTCTCTTATACTATTATAGGCAAAATATCGAATTTGTCGTATAAGGACGAGACAAAGCTCAATTTAATCCTCTTGACGCAAAGAACAAAACTCGGTAAGCCCTACGGGCCCGAAAACCATGTTTTAAGGCCCTAAAACCAACCGTTACGGAGATATTGGCACCACACTACCCCTGCTCTAGGAATCGGATAAAGAAATGAACTGCCGTAACCATGGCAACGTCAGCTCCAGGATTCTAGAGCAGTGAGATTATGCATGTACGTTTGGGCATAGCTGTCAACCAAAATAGGTACAAATAAGACTTAATATCTGGGAAAAAAATATACTGTTGTGTAAGGGACTCATAGGACTCCTTTGGGCGGGGATGGAAAGGGGGTGAAGAACGAGTGTAAAAATCTATATAAATAAAATTGTTTCTGTTTGTCTGTCTGTTTGTCTGTTCCACCATCACGTCGAAACGGCTGGATAGATCTCAACCAAACTTCATATTTAGGGTATACTCATCCCGGAGAAGGTTTTGATATGCATATCATTTTAAAATCCTTGAATAGACAGGGGGTTTATAGGAAAACCAGAATGGTTTTTCCACCATCACGTCGAAACGGCTGGATAGATCTCAACCAAACTTCATATTTAGAGGATACTCATCGCGGGGAAGTTTTCCATATGCATATCATTTTAAAATATTTGAATATATGGGGGGTTTATAGGAAAATCAGAATGGTTTTTCCACCATCACGTCGAAACGGCTGGATGGATCTCAACCAAACATTGTATTTAGAGTATACTAATCCCGGGGAAGGTTTAGATATGCATATCATTTTAAAATCCTTGAATAGACGGGGGGTTTATAGGAAAACCAGAGTGGTTTTCCCACCATCACGTCGAAACGGCTGGATAGATCTCAGCCAAACTTCATATTTAGAGTATACTCATCCCAGGAAAGGTTCCGATATGCATATAATTTTAAAATCTTTGAATAGACGGGGTGTTTATAGGAAAACCACAGTGGTTTTCCTCTATTTTCTCTTATACTATTGATTTTCTGTAAACTTCGTTTACCGTACGTGAAACGTCTCTTCATTATAAACAACTTTCGTTATGTTCATAATTTACCTTACTCTTCACATGACGGAGAAATTTACAATTTTCTGCTGGTATCATGCTCTGCATTTAGTGACCGACAGACCGACAACGAACCTACAGGTTACCATGGCAACGTCTCTGACTGCATGCCAGTAGGGAAGTAACGTATTGCCATTTTCCTCATCATGCTTTTAAATTCGTGGTTGTTCCTTGGGTAGATGGCAAGAGAGGCATCAATCGGCTCATCTGCGGGATATTGGCGGAATATCGTTGGAGGTTACAACCGCCCTCGAATAGATTAAGTAATAACACCATTAGTCATCTTGATATTTGTTTACCTAAGAATCACTGAACCTAAATTTCTCCTCTGTTAGCGCTTTATTATATCCATAACTCACGGCATTTATTTATTTGTCGTTATCCGGCTGTCCTCAGTTATAATCCATTTTCTATTAGTTTCAACATTCTTAACTGTATTATTTTCTTCCTTAATTACGCCGTATGTACGTGAATGCTAGAAACTACTGGATGCATTTCCACCAAGATTCGTATTTAGAATACACCTGTCCTTGATAGGTTTCAGGGCAAATATTGTTTCTAAATCCCTGAACTAACTGGGGGTTTATACGAAACCGAAACAGTGATTTTGCACTTCCAAAAAATATACACAACAAAAGTTTATGGAAGTCTACCTACCTTGGTAGAAATTAATGTCTAAACCTTTTTTTCTCATGTGCATCATTTCGATACGAGGATCAATAAGGGAGATATCATTAAAGGACCGTTTTTCTGTACAAGTCCCATCGGACTTAACTCACGAGCGGGTGCGTGTAAAGCGTATTCCTTACAACTTGAAAACTACTGAAGACATTCGAAACAAAATTTATATTTAGCATCCACCTGTCCAAAGGTAGGTTTTAAACGTAAATAACATTTCATGTTCCGGAATGGACTGGCGGTTTATAAGGAACCGAAATGGTGATTTTACTCTTCCACAATATATACAGAACAAGACCAACCTGACTGGAAATCGACCAAACCTGATGGAATTCCACCTCTAAACCTTTTTTTCATGTGCATTTTTTCGTCAGGAGGATTAATAAGGGAGATATCATGAATGGTCACTTTTGCAGGTTAAGTCCAGCGGACATAGCCCAAAAGGTGTTTTACATGGAGCAGATTCCTTATCTATATAAATCAAATCGTAACGACTGTGTACCTCTACACTGACTATTTTGGCGAAATTTTCGTACAGCTTTCCGTTTAAGGGGTAATAATAACAATCTCCATAATTTTTGATTTCCTGAAAGTCCTAATTTTTACCCGCCTCGCCCAAAATCCACATTGTGGCATAATCTGCCAGAAGAATAAGAAGATAATTGAAATTTGACAAAATTATACGTTTTAGCCCGTAACGAATGAAAAATCCTATATCATTAAATTTTTCATTTTTTATCCCCGAAGAATATCGAAATATGCAGGCAATTTTAATGATGGTGCAGACCTTCGGAAATTCCTATCACGTAACGGATTGCACAATCTCCGTTCAATTTGGAATGATCTACAACCTTGGTCTTATGACTTTATGCCGTATCTGTATCCCTTTTACGTTTGATTTTTCTCTATTAATCGATGTTAAGTCAATTTGGAATTTTCACATGCATTATTCATACTTTCAATTACTTATATGAAATACAGAATCATCAAACTCTTCACGAAAATTGGCCCACTCAGTAGCCATATGTGAGCCAAATGCTACGTATGTAGCTGTCACATTATTATCCGAAAAGTAATGTAATGTGAGATGATCTTACAAAACCTTTACCCTGTTCCACGTTTCTAAATCTGACCCAAGAATAGATGACATATCATTGGACCAGCCATTTAGGCCACTAAATCCGGCGTGTCTTATGGTATAATCCTTTGTCGATATGACGTACGTTTAGTAGCAGTTAATCTGTAAATGAAGGTCTTCAATATTGTAAACACGCATATACTTTCGTATGTCGATCTATATATATTCACTGATGTCGATTTAGCGATCGAGAAAGGGTCGGTCTGCTATTGTAATCAGTACTCCCCACACCGACTTTGACTGGCAGTAGGAAAGGGTTCCTTCTCCAACTCCTGTGTAACTGTCATTAGTAAGGAAGGCCTACAATTATAATGAATAGTTCCCTTCTCGATTTGACTTGCAGAAGGTATGTGAGCATGCAGTTTTGTTTAAAACTCCCCTACCCGATTGTGTTTGGCAGTAGGCAAGGGTGCCCGCCATTATAAAGAAATGTACTCATCTAAAATGTGACTGGCATTAGGCATAGTGGCCTGCTATTTTGATGGAAACTCACCAACTTGGTGTGACTGGCAGTACGCTGGCTGGCAGTAGGAAAAGGGGCCTGTCATTATAATGATAACTGCACAACTCAATTTCGAGTGATAGTAGGGTAATTGCCTGCCATTATAATAAAAACTGTAATCTGTCTGGAGGTAGGAAAGGGGGGCTGCCATTTTAACGAAAACTCCCCAAATCGATTCTGTCCGCATAGTAGGCAATGGGGCCTGCAATTATAATGTAAACTTCCCAACCTGATTGTGAATGCCAGTAGGCAAGTGAGCCTGCCGTTATATCACAAATCCGTAACAAACACTTTACATTGGAAACGTACGGGGACCTCCCCATGCTCTTTCTCGGATAACGCTAAGAGACATGCAATTTTAAAACTATCTTATTTACTGCATGTACACTATTTACTTCGATATTCGAATACAATGTAGAATACCGTAGCGAAGCACGGGTACATTCGCTAGTCAGATATAATTCTTATTGTGTGGTGCAGCTGGACATCAGCCAGACTAGTGTGGGAGCTATTGAGCCATATAGAGGGGCAATATTCAGGTGGTGAATACACTATTGCTAGAGCAGTTGTCCGTAGTGTACACGCATCTGCGCCCCATGTAGAACCAGCTGGTCTATCCAACAAGTTGTCACGGCTTTTAAGCTTAGCAATCAGCTTCTCAAGATGGCGTCGATAGGTTAAGGGCCTGATTAAAGTTACACCCTGTTACGAACCTGATCGTAGGTTGATAGTTTGCTATCCTGTTACATAGGTGGAATGTAGCTACCTCTGTCTTTAGTGGACTAGGTTTTAGGCGCCATTTTTTAAATAATTATCCATCTCGTCAAAGTCTTGGGGTAGAATGTCTTCCACTTCATTGAAGTAAGTTGTATTGTGAGGTTGATATCGTCCGCATACGGTTTCCGGGAGATCATTGACGTATAACGTGAGGAGAACGGAAGACAAGACTGATCCCTGCGGCAAGCTCTTACGTTTATGGAATCTGCTACGGGCATGTTCTTTATGAATCTGGAAAAACCTGTTACTGAGCATAAACAGGGTGAAAATTTTGAGACATGGTATAGCCCTGATGAGTTTCTGGAGATGACCTCCTTTCCAAACGGTGTTATCAACAGCAGTGAGGTCAAGGAACACAGATAGATTTTTCATTTTTCTTTCGAATCCTGTTTCGAGGAAGGAAGTTAAAGTAAGAACCTAATTACCACAGTCTCGACCATGTCTGAAACCAGCTTGCTCAATTGAAATAAGGTGTTCAATTGCAGCAGCTAGTCTATTGAAGATCAGTCTTTCTATAAGCTTGTATGTAACACCTAGTAGAGCTATGGGTGATTTGGGATTGCCTGGTTTCAAGACAGCAATAATTTTAGCTGTCTTGAATAGAGGAGGCAAGCGGCACGAATGCAGAATATCACTGAAGAAAGAAACCCAACATTTGGTTGCTGGACCACAGTTATTGATACGCCATCAAGTCCTGCAGCTTTACCATTTCATGAGTGTGTCCAAACTTTCTTGTACCTCTTCTGAAGAAAGTGGACTTGTATACTGGTCATTTGGCTTGGTGTATTGTTTTCTCTGTATTAGTTCCGATTTAACCTGATTAATGAATCTTATCATCTGAAACCCGCGATGTTGAGACAAGGTGATTAGCTACGCTTTCCACATTAACTGAGGAGTGATTTCTTGATGCTGTGGAAGTTGAATCGAGCTTGCGGATGAGAGACCATGCTTTTCTGCTGGAGTGTTTGATGTTAAGGTCCCTTATTGTTGTAACCCACTACTCTCTTTTTGTATTATCTAGGAATTTCAGGAATTGGATTGCTTTCTCTTGACTACATGATTCCTCATATTGAGCGGACAAGCATCTGGTTTCCTCATTACAACCTGGAATGTAATCCTTCCGCTAGCCTCGAGGAATGGTTCTTTTTGCGGCAGGTTTTATTAGTTCAACAAACCTCCCGTAGTTTTCTGAAGTTGGAGCTATCCATCTAATATTGGCATCTGTGTGCAATGCGTACGCATTCCAATCAGCTTTTTGAAAGTTCCACCGAGATTTAGGTATAGACCAAATAACAGGTATCTGCAGGCCAATTTTGTAAATTATGGGTCTATGTTGACTTCGAGGAAAATTTTTCAATACCTGCCTATGTACTGGGGAAGTTGTCACGAGATTGAAAGATACAAGGCAGAAATAGGGTGAATAGTCTTTATTCCAACGGCCAGAGTGGAATGTTCCTATGCCCTTAACGCCGTAGACGCTCCAAAGCCTGTTCAACCCCATAACTAGGGCGGTAAGTACTCATTTCGTCTAGCGAAAACGGCTAGACAGGGCGTCGCCCCAAACACAGCCATCCTAGATGGTAGCCGGATCGCATCTTCAAGTCCACAGAGAAGTGCACCAGCAAGCGTACTCAGAAAATTGACGATCACAAGGCGGAGTCACTGAATAATAAGCAGTAGAAATTACACCTTGTCGTCCAATCAAGATTTTAGAGGTACATCAACTAACCAATTACGGCCAATTGCTGTCTTGGAGCTCACGGCGCATTAAGTGATACATTTTAAATTATGAGAATAATTCCTCACGTACTGAAATGTCATAGTTAGTAATAATTATAATAATATCCCTTACATTATAACGCCACAACCTGGAGGATTGGAGATCTATTTCCCGTCAGGAAGTCGAAATATTTAGAAGAGAGATTTCAAATTCTTGAGGGCACAGGGTTCTGTGTTTCACCTAACCTACACCAATAAATAGTACCATGGTAAATAATGGGGGCCTAGGTGGCTTGGCATAGAGCTAATCACTCTACCTCACTTAGAGTCGAGGTTGTGGAAAACAGTGGAATCCCTTACCTCTGACTCCTATGAGGAGTCTCACACTCCCGGCAACAAAAGCCATACGCTAAAATAAGAGTGGCGGTACGCACATTTCGACATTAAAAATCATTATACAGTAAAATATGGTGCATTCCTCACCATTGTACAACTGATGTGCATTTCTCTCCCTTTTAAGTACAAATAATCTAATTTTCATACTGAGGTACATGCATTATATTCGTTTACGGGAAACTGAGATTCTGTACAAGGTCAATATACATTCCTAAATATCCACCTCCATACTGTGATGGGTAGTGCTATTAGCCGCCATCTTCGGAGGATCACGTTTGATTTCCAGCAGTGTCAGATATTTAAGACTGGCGGATGGCCTGGCACATGGTTGAAAGGTCACCCAAAAAATGCTGTGTGTGTATGGTATTGTACGTTCCTCGTATTTCACATTTTATCAGACAATTGTAATTATTTCCAAAATATAATTCAACTCACATGTAGATACAAACTGTGTGGATTTCCACAACAAATACTATACCTAACGATTCAGTTGTTCCTGAAAAAGTTTGCCTGCGAGGAACTTATACAATGACGTCTGCTCATTCCTTTTTTGAGCGGATGTTATTTCAGCTCACCTCTAATCGAGGTGTATCTCAAACAGTGCCACACCATCTCAAGCAACTGAATTTACTTTTTACCTATTTCTGTGGATAATTCATTTTCTATGTTGAATTTATTGAAATAAATATATCTGTTTCGGGCTATGGCTGAGATAACGTGGGAATGGAAACAATAACAGGCTTAGAGGAGCAGCGTACTCAAGCGGCGTGACAGAAGACAGAATCTACTAATCTTCTTAGCGGTCCAGGCAATTGGCTATCCTTTGTGTGAGCTCAACCCATCCGATATTACCGCTACAAAGGAAGTATGTGAGGTAGGAGGAAAACTTTATTGTCCACTGACGAACAGAAGCAGCTTCTGCTTAGAAGATGAAAATGTAGATGCTAATTAGAGCCGCCTGTCAAAGAGGATTATCCAGCACTCTAAGAACGTATTCCCTCTAGCTAGTCTTTTAATTGTCCGTAACTTGATATAGCAAGTATATCACATATTAAAGTTTGTCAAGAAGGAAACCATAAGGACCGTGCGGTTAGGGTCGCGCAGCTGTGAGCTTGAATCCGGGAAACAGTGGGTTCGATCCCCACTGACGGCAGCCCTGAGGATGGTTTTCCGTGGTTTCCTATTTTCACACCAGGAAAATGGTGGGGCTGTACCGTAATTAAGGCTACGGACGCTTCCTCCCCACTCCTAGGCCTTTCCTGTCCCGTCGTCGCTATAAGACCTATCTGCGTTAGTTCGACGTAAAGCAAATAGCAAAAAAAAAAAAAAAAAAAAAAAAAACATAAGGAAGCCATACATTCCAGTGCCGACTCAGATAAAAGTATTGTGAAAGCTTTTCGGTTTGCCGAACACACAAGTTCAGTATAAATACTACATAGGTTAATATTTCGGTAGTGACATCTTGTGATTAAAGTCTCAACTTTATGTAGAAGCAATTTCACATTTTGGTCGGTAGAGGAGTTCACTAAGGCGCTTATTTTGAATGTGCGGAGTTGAGGTGTACCTCCTGGTACAGTGAACAAGGGGAGTGTGTATGCGATGATCTTCAAAAGGCAGAATCATTCAGTCAGCAGTATGTAAAGATTGTTGGTTACAAGGGTAAAGCCCAGATAGAGAAGGTGACTAATACTAAAGAAGTATTAAAATTTACCTATGACAGCAATTACATTTACAGTAAGATGCAAAAGTTGAAAACAAGAAAAGCAGCTGGAACTGATAAGGTTTCAGGGGATATACTGAAGACAATGGGTTGGGATATAGTAACATATCTGAAGTACTTATCTGATTATTGTTTGCATGAAGGAACTTTACCAAATGAATGGAGAGTTGCTATAGTAGCTCCTGTATATAAAGGAAAGGGTGTAACGGTTCAAATCCCGTTACAAGATGATATCTGTATTTTTATTATTTTATCTGTATTATTATTATTATTGTATTATTATTATTATTATTATTATTATTATTATTATTATTATTATTATTATTATTATTATTATTATTATTATTATTATTATTATTATTATGTCCGTATTATTATTATTTTATCTGTGAGATAACTATTATTTTGATATAATTCTTATTCAATTCAATTTTACAATGCTTGTCGCTTGCAGGATTGTACTTAGATGTATGCATATATACGTGTGTGTAAAATAACACTCAATACATGTACAGTGAGAATTGTTATATATCAGATGTTGGATGTGACGTCGTTATATTTTGCACTACTGGCGATTCTGCCAAGTCATCGCCACGTCATGGCTACGTCATCGTGCTCACTTAGCACTGAGCTCTGTTCCTTTGAGTTTCTTAGGGAGCCTCGGGGGATTTCACCATTACATGCAACGGTTTGAGGCGTTGTGGGAGTATGTCATTGCTATTTCTGGAGATTACGTAGCTGTGTCAACCAACGTCTATAAAAGGTGGGTGCATATTGTAGCGTCAGTCATTATTTAAACGGAAGCTGAACAGTGAAGAAGTCTACGAGATCAAGAGGCCTCAGTCGGTCAGTTAACGAGTGTGAACGAGAGATGGAGAAGATTCAGTGAGCCATTAATCATTGGTCATCCAGACAGTGAGGCCAAAGTTAGTTAGTCACTTAGTTGAAGACACGGACGCAAGGGCTTACCATGGAGTCAGAGAGGGATACCATATTGACTTACAAAGAAGTCAGATGATATGGAGAAGAAGCAGTCACAAGGATGTATCACCAAGTTAGGCGTGACACATCTACAGTAAACACCAGATCAAAGGAATACGTCGTAATTACACTAAAAGTGTTGAAGGTACAGTCAAGTGAATCAGTAAGGGAAATATTTCATATAAATTGTTAAATGTCCGGTCAAGAAGAATTCAAATTCATGCCTAGTTTCTTTCAGTTGCAATGTCATAATTTCATATTCTCATCTGTTTTATCACAACAAGACTCACTATCTTTTATATATTATTTAAAGAAGATATTTTGTTCTATCAAACGAATTCATAGTTTTATTTCAATGACAGTAAAATATCTTAACCTCAAAATTAATGGAGAAACCGAACGCCAATCTCCTTTTCCCAGAACTTATATGGTATGTTGTCAAAAGTAAGCTTATTACCCCACACCCTAGAGATAGTCAAGAATCTCATTCTATTATTGCTGCACTGTGTGGCAGCTGGCGCCCTTCAAATAACGTACGTGTAAAGTAAGCAGGTAACAAGTAAGTGTGAGTATAAGGTCCGACGAGTGTGTATTTTATTGAATGAATATTAATTTTCAGATTTTCCATTTTAAATGCAGATATTTCATATTTTTCAAGTTAAATGCAGTTTAATAATATTTGTAAAATTAGTCAGCGACTTAGGAAAGTCTCAAGGGTGACAGACATAAAGCTGAAAATTACAGGCCAGTCAGTTTGACATGCTTTGTATGTAAGCTTTGGGAAAGTATTATTTCTGATTATATAAGACAAGTTTGCGACATTAATAACTGGTTTGATAGAAGGCAGTTTGGGTTCAGGAAAGGTTATTTCACTGAAGCTCAACTTGTAGGATTCCACCAAGATATAGCAGATATCCTGGATTCAGGAGGTCAATTGGACTGTATCACGATTGAACTGTCTAAAGCATTTGATAGGGTAGATCATGGGAGACTACTGGAAAAAATGAATGCAATTGGACTTGACAAAAGAGTGACTGAATGGGTGGCACTGTTTCTGGAAAATAGAACTCAGAGAATTAGAGTAGGTGAAGCTTTATCTGTCCCTGTAATAATTAAGAGGGGAATTCCTCAAGGCAGTATTATTGGACATTTATGTTTTCTTATATATATCAATGATATGTGTAAAGAAGTGGAATCACAGATAAGCTTTTTGCAGATGATGTTATTCTGTACAGAGTAATAAATAAGTTTATAAGATTGTGAGCAGCTGCAAAATGACCTCGATAATATTGCGAGATGTACAGGAGGCAATGGTATGATGATGAACGGGGATAAAAGTCAGATTGTGAGTTTCACAAGTAGGAAAAGTCCTCTCAGTTTTAATTACTGCGTTGATGGCGAGAAAGATCCCTTTGGGGATCATTGTAAATACCTAGGTATTAATATAAGGAAACATCTTCATTGAGGTAATCACATAAATATGATTGCTAATAAAGGGTACAGATTTCTGCACATGGTTATGAGGGTGTTTAGGGGTTGTAGTAGGGATGTAAAAGAGAGAGCATACTTTTTCCCTGGTGAGACCCCAACTACAATATGGTTCCAGTGTATGGGACCCTCACCAGGATTACTTGATTCAGGAACTGGAAAAAATCCAAAGAAAAGCAGCTCGATTTGTTCTGGGCGATTTCCGACAAAAGAGTAGCGTTACAAAAATGTTGCAAAGTTTGGGCTGGGAAGACTTGGGAGAAAGGGGACGAGCTGCTCGACTAAGTGATATGTTCCGAGCTGCCAGTGGAGAGATGGCGTGGGAGGACATAAGTAGACGAATAAGTTTCAGTTGTGTCTTTAAAAATAGGAAAGATCACAATATGAAGATAAAGTTGGAATTCAAGAGGAAACATTGGGGCAAATATCCGTTTATACGAAGGGGAATTAGGGATTGGAAATACTTACCAAGGGAGATGTTCAATAAATTTCCATTTTCTTTGCAATCATTTAAGAATAGGCTAGGGAAACAACATGTAGGGTATCTGCCACCTGGGTGACTGCCCTAAATGCAGATCAGTAGTGAGTGAGTGAGTGAGTGAGTGAGTGAGTGATTGATTGATTGATTGATTGATTGATTGATTGATTGATTGATTGATTGATTGATTGATTGATTGATTGATTGATTGATTGATTGATTGATTGATTGGGTTGGCAAGCGTGCTCAAGATGGCCTTGCTACACAGCGCGTCCTGGACGGTTTGCCTCACCAAGTTCTCGATCGGCACTTGCTTCACTTTGCGCGGCATGATATTTTTGTATGCTGGTAGATGTTAATCACACGTATCACATCACTAACACTTCTGTATACGCACGATAATGATAGGAAAAAGTATTAGCGTCACAAATTGTGCGAAAGTACACCTTCAAATTTAACGTTACTCAGGAGCCTTGCATGGTGCGACTATGCACTGTCCGCCATCACAGAAATTGTGAATGTATGGTACGGTGAGTTAAAAATATTAATGTGAGACGTAACTCGTGGGAAGAGCGTGAGAGAGGAGAGCGTGACGTGTCAAGGAAAGAGGGAGGGGTGGGGACCTGACGCATCCCAAGGAAGTTAGGCTTAATCATGTCTGCACGAGAAGAAAAAAGGAGAGGGAAGGAAGTGCGCTGACAATGGATCAGAGTAGGCGTGACGTACTCATCGGAAGAGTGTGGCAGGACACGTGTTGGGTCTGGTTTCCGCCACTGATGACTTGCCTCACAAGATAGGGAAGGAACACATTGTCAGCAAGTGTTGGTGAGGTATGATATCCGTTCTCACGTGGCGAGGCTGGTGGCTGCGTCATCGGATGGTGGGCTTGTCTTCCATACTGGGGCTAACGCAGCGATCAGTCTACGAAATTTTTAGGTGGTGGTTAGGAGTAGGTGATTAGGGTTCTTTGTAGTGCGGTGGCATCCTGCATCTGTGCTGGCTATCCGCGCAAGTGTGGGATGATAATGAGTATATGTAGAGGTAGTTAATTTAGTTCAGTAGTTTTAAGAGAGATGTAGTGGCTATTTTTTGTTTTGTTCTGTCTATATTACCTGTAAGACAATGGTGTATACTAGGGTGGCAATGTATGTATGTAATGTATGTAATGTATGTAAGGTATGTATGTATGTACACTGACTGACAGAGCAAATGCAACACCAAGAAGGAGTGGTCAGAACTTTATGCCAATTGCAGGGTAGACTGACGTCACTGAGGTATGCTCATGATGTGAAATGCGCCGCTGTGCTGCGCACGTAGCGAACGATAAATGGGACACGGCGTTGGCGAATGGCCTACTTCGTACCGTGATTTCTCAGCCGACAGTCATTGTAGAACGTGTTGTCGTGTGCCACAGGACACGTGTATAGCTAAGAGTGCCAGGCCGCCGTCAACGGAGGCATTTCCAGCAGACAGACGACTTTACGAGGGGTATGGTGATCGGGCTGAGAAGGGCAGGTTGGTCGCTTCGTCAAATCGCAGCCGATACCCATAGGGATGTGTCCATGGTGCAGCGCCTGTGGCGAAGATGGTTGGCGCAGGGACATGTGGCACGTGCGAGGGGTCCAGGCGCAGCCCGAGTGACGTCAGCACGCGAGGATCGGCGCATCCGCCGCCAAGCGGTGGCAGCCCCGCACGCCATGTCAACCGCCATTCTTCAGCATGTGCAAGACACCCTGGCTGTTCCAATATCGACCAGAACAATTTCCCGTCGATTGGTTGAAGGAGGCCTGCACTCCCGGCGTCCGCTCAGAAGACTACCATTGACTCCACAGCATAGATGTGCTCGCCTGGCATGGTGCCGGGCTAGAGCGACTTGGATGAGGGAATGGCGGAACGTCGTGTTCTCCGATGAGTCACGCTTCTGTTCTGTCAGTGATAGTCACCGCAGACCAGTGTGGCGTCGGCGTGGAGAAAAGTCAAATCCGGCATTAACTGTGGAGCGTCCTACCGCTAGACAACGCGGCATCATGATTTGGGGCGCTATTGCGTATGATTCCACGTCACCTCTAGTGCGTATTCAAGGCACGTTAAATGCCCACCGCTACGTGCAGCATGTGCTGCGGCCGGTGGCACTCCCGTACCTTCAGGGGCTGCCCAATGCTCTGTTTCAGCAGGATAATGCCCGCCCACACACTGCTCGCATCTCCCAACAGGCTCTACGAGGTGTACAGATGCTTCCGTGGCCAGCGTACTCTCCGGATCTATCACCAATCGAACACGTGTGGGATCTCATTGGACGCCGTTTGCAAACTCTGCCCCAGCCTCGTACGGACGACCAACTGTGGCAAATGGTTGACAGAGAATGGAGAACCATCCCTCAGGACACCATCCGCACTCTTATTGACTCTGTACCTCGACGTGTTTCTGCGTGCATCGCCGCTCGCGGTGGTCCTACATCCTACTGAGTCGATGCCGTGCGCATTGTGTAACCTGCATATCGGTTTGAAATAAACATCAATTATTCTTCCGTGCCGACTCTGTTTTTTCCCCAACTTTCATCCCTTTCGAACCACTCCTCCTTGGTGTTGCATTTGCTCTGTCAGTCAGTGTATGTATGTATGTATGTATGTATGTATGTATGTATGTATAAGATTCACAGGTTCTTACTGGAAGGAATGGAATTATTTACGGCTATTGAATGACCATTGAAATTAAACGTAATAAGCGAGAACTCAAGCCTTCACACATTGTGTTAAAATTACGTTAAAATGAACATGCTATTCATGTTTGCTTCTGATATAACGGGAAGACTTTATGTACTGTAGATATGTAAGGTAGTATTTAGATTTTATGGGACATGCATGTGGACTCTCGGGTGGTTGAAAGTCTCGATACGGCCTGTATATCAAAAAGGAAGTGCTATGAATAACTGGAAATGATATTACGGTTCAGTTTTGGAAGCTTGACATGTCGAAATTGTTTCTAAGGAAACGTATAATCTCATTATTGTCACAAAAACGTATTAATATATAAGAAAATGGCAGCATGTAATACATGCGGCACTGATCATTGAGCGTGATGCACCATCTCCAGGACTGAGGTAGAAACACTACTAAAGAAAGGAATATGTGTCCAGAACAGAACGCGAGGGCAGAAGTTTCACAGCCCAATTCAACAATCCTCCGGAATGAAACAATATAATATACGAGAGAAACTGAGTTCTATTTTCTTACGACCTTATTCCTTAGTGTAATATACCTATAATTTTAAGTTTTGGTAGGAAATAATGGGATTGGGAGAAGCCTTCATTCTGCTCCATAATCGCAACACATTCGGTGCACAGTCAACAATAAGACACGACAGAAACGTACTATTGTTGAACAGGCCGCGTACTGTGCAGTCCGCATTAAGTTAATATAAGAAGGGTAATAATGGTTTTCGATATTCCCCGTCCACCCAGCACGCGTCCGTAAGGATTCCGGGGGCAATCAAGCGTGCTGACTCTCTGGATGGTTGCCACGGGTGATGGCGGGGAGGGGCCATCACTACGGGGAAGCCTGCTGCGATCGCAGTTGGTACTCCCCCGCTGTACTTGTTAACATCGTCGGGGTGACAGTCGAACTCGACACGAGGTACTGCTCCTCAGAACAGGGGTTTTCTCTGTTTGGGGATTCAGTCCCGAGTGTCGGAAACGACTGAAACTTCGGGGATATTAACAAATACGCGGGATGAGGTGCGCGTCCGAAAGGATTCCGGGGGCGACAAAGCGCATCGACTTTCTGGATGGTCGCCACGGGTGATGGCGGGGAGGGGCCATCACCTCTACGAAAGCTTCCTGGGATGAGTCAAGGAGGCAAGACACCCTCATCGTATTTGGTGGTGTGGACTTCGGAGAAGTTCTACCCACTTACTGACAATAAAGAAGAAAGGTGCGGTGAATCGACAAAATGACGCATGTTCAGTTGATGTGAAGAGTTTCAATTGTAAAATGTTGGTATCAATGGATGGTAATAAAATGTATGTATGGATAATTTTGTCTATTCCTATGATATTTGCTAAATAAATTTCATCACTGTTCTAAACTGCAGTATTCTTTAGTATTCAATCGAATAAAGAAGGCTAAATATATTTGAACAGATGGGTTTTTGAAAAGCTCACAACCATAGTGTTAACAGGAGATCTCCCATAATTTCGAATACCATAGACCCGGGAGAGGGTATTGATTATTTTAGTCTTAATTTTCGATACATGTAGTTTACAAAAATGAATATAGCATAATTTAAAAACATGCAGTCAAATCACATATAAATAATAACGCGTCCGGAAAATCTTGAATCAGAATTTAATATTTCTAAGTGATTTAGAAATTAAACAGGGAAAGAATGGCCTGAATAGTCTGTTGGAAATATTATTTTAAGAAATGAAACTTCTCCGACATGCTATGGAGGAAGCATGACACCCGCCCCAAAGAGGTCATCACAGTAGTTATCCTCAGTCTCTTCATATGTCCGACTCCTGAAATGGATATTAATATTGACTATCGAAAGAAAAACCAAAAAACGTGCAGACTAACAGAACTACGATGATAAACTAATGATATGCTGTATCTATAATCTACGTACCTAACTACTCTACTCTTCAAAGGAGTTATACTGTATTTTCTTGTTGCCTTAGGTACAGTTCTGTTAGTAACTAGCATGTACAACTTATATTCCTGCCACCAATTTACTACTCCACATTCCCCTAATAATGATGAATAATTTTGCAGTTCTTCCCGGATGCATTCACTCTCTATTCAATAACTTTACAGCTGAAATCGTTACCAATTTTTCTTATATCCTCCTCATTACTTCCCTTGTCTCTAAACAACATTTTATAAGTTGTGCCCATCCCATATCTTCAGAACATAGTAAACATTTATTTTCATCTTTATTTTGTCTGTATGCTTTATTTTTGTGTAACCCCATTAACCACCATATTATACCCTTCATTTCCTTATTTGTAATATTATCCATATTTATCCTCATTATCCCCATTACAATACAAAATTCCCCTAGTGACATTTTGTCACTTTTCAATATCATTAAATCTTAGAAGTATTTTTTACATATTCTTAGCTACTCTATACAGTCCCTTTACAAGTAGTATTCAATTCCTTTCGTTTCTAAAAATCAATGAATAACTCTCACTAATTTCGGTCTTTTTAATCCTTCTTCTTCTTCTTCTTCTTTTCCATCTTCTCCTTCCATCAACGCTGTCCCAGTCTCGCACCTTCCCCTCGACGTTGCTACTTGCCTTGTCAATTTTGGAGGTCTAGTTGCTATTCGTTCTTTCAAGTGAAAATCCCACATATTTCCTTGGTATTCTACTAGCATTTAAACATTCTTCTGGCCATACGACACGATTCGACTCGGTACAACTCGATTTTGACGTGCAACCTGCCAATTTGAGCTACGTCTCTCATCATTACCAATATTCCCGTCTTGCATTTCCTACCGTGTCTCTGACAATTCTAACCTAAGCTGCCTGAATTCTCCTATCATCCATCCTAGAGACCTGCTAACTTTGACTGCTGCGCTGTCTTGTTTCCCAGGTAACTTACCATCATATCAGACAGCTGTTCCCCAATCCGCAAACGCGCATTCTTCTTATTCTTCTTCGAAGATCTTATGAAGTACTCTGTCCATCCACTGCCTTCCTGTATTTCCGGCTGAAAACATGACTGCGTGGGAAAGGAAAGTGGTATAAAGCTAGACAGTACCCAACAAGCGGCTCGTTGCAACAGATCCTGACTGCAATGATAAGAAATCAAGGGCTAAGCAATAAGGAGAATAAGGAAGAAGAGAGAACAGGTTTGTGACAGTCACCGTCGGCACGAAGACAAGAAGTGTTTGGAGGCAATTGAGGCGTGTTTAACAAACAATATGGAGGGAAGATAGAAGTAAAGAGGTAAAGGATTGGTACAGCCTCATATAATGTTGTGTGACTAGTCGAAGAAAAGGCGTGGGAATTATCCCGGATATTAAAATCAATTTTTCGGTGGTCTACATATTGTGATAGGGTGGATATTGTGTAAAATTTATTTAATTGACTGACTCGTATTGTGTTAAAGGCCAACTGGCTTGTGAGATTTACAAGTCTACCTTCTAGCACTTAACTTTCTGTGGTTCTGTAGTCCATCTTCTTGGTTTCGACTATCACAGGTTCGTCACCTCGGACTAATGATCGCTCACTGCTTCTCTAGATTTTGAGAAGGGAATTTATTCGCACACAAGGGACGCGGTACCACGTGTTATCTGTTATGGTGCAATCGTTCCATCTGATTATCGCTGGACCGATTTCTCTGAGAACACACCAGAGCTTCCGCCTATTTTTCCGATCACTATGGTGTTGTACGTTGGTTTCTCCTGCTTCTTTCACGGGCGCAATTTATTAATTCCGTGGACGATATTCCAGCGTATTTGGACTCTATGTCGTGTAACTTCTCTCTGGGCATAATTAAATACATTTCCCCCTGTGAAGTTAGCTTCATCAAAAGATTCCAAAATTCTTAATTAAATACTTCCACGCTAATGACATTGCCAAAATCTCTCACAATAGAAATTATTATTAATTTTCGGAGATCTTCCGAAATGCACCGATTTCGCTCGATGTATTTTGATCATCTCCTGCGTGAAGTGACAAGACACGGATATTACAAAGATGGATGAGCTGCTTTTAACTCTCGCAGTTGACCCTACATAGCCGTGCGGTGGTTCCTTTGGCAATATAGAATTATGGGCTCATTACTGAAAATTGAGCCAAATATTTCCAAGAAAATGTGCATCAGGGTTACCTCGGGTAAAAGCAATTGTTGAAGAAGACTGTTGAGCATGCCATAAGCAAATTCACAGACAGAAGATCGAAATGGTTTGAGTGCGCCTTTAGTGACAACGTACTGTGTGGAAATTAAAATCCACAGCCTGTTTCCAGTCATTTAAGTGGGTCTGGAATGTAATGTATGAATCCCCCATCTAGTGACGAGGATATGAATTATGCCGGCTGGCAAAGCCTGCCGCACTCCTGTGGGACAATGATTAATGACTGGCGTATGAAATGATATCGAAATGTTGCTGGAATGAAATATCACAGGGAAAGCCACGCAGGCTCTTTTCGATTAGTGAATTAACAATTTATTTTAAAATTGGTCTTCCGAACTATCCATGGGCCAAACGGAGGACGCGTGTATTATAGGACATTTGTGAGGGGGTACCGGTAATTTCCTTTTTTTCAGAATTGGTAACTCTAGTGGAGAGGGAGGGTGCTTTAAGATTATTTGAAAGCTCAGAGCGTACTTGTGGTAATCGATAAATATCTTATGCAAGTGATAGCCATTCCAAGAGATGTTTTTCCTGTTAGAAGTCGCTTTACGTCGCACCGAAACAGATAAGTATTATGGCAACGACAGGGCAGGAAGGGTAGAAATGGTAAGGAAGTCACATAACGCTCGGACGGTGGGTGTCACTTGTCCACATGTAAGTGTCGCCAACATTGTTATTTTGTTTGGCGAGGATAAGGTTTCTTATTCTGTTTTGTGAACACTGTTTCTTTACCACGTTGCCGCTCTGACGCCCACTGCTCGAGTGTTTTACCAGTTAATCAACTGAATGCCACAATCTTGTATATGATTGCGGAGACCGCGCACAGTCTAGGGACAAAAATCTGATGGTACATCACTCCCTTGATGAGGTCAACTCTAGAGTAAAATTACGGCAGGGCGACATTTACTGCCGTTCGCTCTAATGATGGAAACAATCAAGCCATATATGGAGATTTCATTTGTAGTAATCTCCTTAGTAAGCACTCGCAAACGCTTGAATAAAGTGTCAGCCGTTCAGTCTGAGCGCGAGTATCACAGACAATGTATGTTGGACAGGAAACGTTAAAAAGTAGGTTACATGATACCATCTTTGATAATGAAACTGCAATCGAAAAGACATGCTGAAATACCTAAAGACGAAATCTAAGGGAAACATGTCAACACTTGGTAAACAGCGACTCCAAAAGGCTGAAGCTCAGGCTATGACTAAGCAAGGAGCTAAAGAGGTGAAAAAGGGCAGGGACCCTGTTAAGCGCTGTGAATGGTCTGGTTCTTCTAAGAATATTCAATTTTCAGATTATAGGTATAAGATGTATTGTCTCTTTATTTGCTTTTTTTTATTTTAATTCAAAGATTATTCATTATTTAAAAGAAATGCCGTAACAGTAAAATATTGATATTATTCCTCAGTTGAGAACATTCTATTTCAAAGAAGGAAAAAAGTACAGGCCAGTAGCTGCACAATTATCGAGCACACACACACCGCAGAAGCAAACGCTAAACACTGTTGACTTTCAGGAACTTACGCTAGGATGTTAATACAACTTAGAGAACTTAGTGGTTGTCAAAATGAACCAATACGGTAGCCACTGACGTGAGAGCCACGATTAAGCTCCGCTACTTACTTTTCCTGTTTATGGAGAACCAAGCTACTGGAAGTTTGCACCACAGGTTTTCCATTACGTGATAAGAATACTAGCGACCTGCGATTGGCGTATTTGATCACCTTCAAGAACCATCGAACCAACTTGGGCTGAGAAGTCATCACTTCTATCATCTGAGGCACTCAGTCTGGCAATGACCTAAATTCTAATATGAGACTCGCAGTAACTTTAACTGGCGAGACATCTTTATGTCTACCAACCTGTAGCGACATAAGAAATCCCCCTTTATTATTTTCTGACATCTGTCGTTACTGAATTAGGTGACTGTGTTCCTACCCCACCTAGTAGTACACTACAATACAAAACAAATTTCTAAGGTTGGCATGTGTATTCAATGCAGAAAAGGATTCTAATTCTTATAGCAAGTGATATTCGACTAATGAATCAGTTCTCCCGATCTACCGTTAGATCGCGATCGATGTGTTGTGGTGTTGGTGGTGGTGATTGTTGTTTAAGAGGAAGTACAACTGGAAACTACCCTCTGTTAGCACTAATCAGAGGGGAAAGAATGGGAGGGACCCGACATTTCAGAAAATTAACGTATCGGCCGAAGAAGGACAAGGGCCACGAAGGGCGTGAAAATGAAATATTTCATAGGCCACGGATTATTTACTGTCGGGGTAGTAAAAGAAGAAGATTTACCAAGGGACGTTCGATAGGATATTTGAAAGTAAGGAGCCTTGCACAAGTAAGTGGAAGAAATGCCAGAAATCAGCTAGTCCCCGTAATAACCAGTCCATGGCTTTGAACGTTGCCCACTCCTGGTTCCGAACAACGGAACCAACTAACAGTTTGTCTGCTATTTTGACTACTCCTTTAACTGATCCAGTACGCCATTTGTATTATCGCAAGAACACATTCTAGATAGATTATTCAATCATTGTTACATTTCCTCACTGTTATGCCAACAGGTTGTTACCAAGGAAACAGTAAGGTCAAATACAAACCCGTGCTGACCAGCGGTTATTGGTTCAGGTAGCTGGCCTTTTCATGTTGAATACACCACAGCGCAGATAAGCCAGTACATTACGACGACCCTCCTACACGATGAAGGACCTCTTTTTCATCGGCAGAACCGAGGTTATACACGAGACATGACATTATCACTGTAATAAGCATACGATCCTGGCAGGGAGCAGTGTCCACAGCTACTCCGCGAATCTGATTCATATACAGATACTTGGTCGACTTTCGTGGAGGGAGGACAATGCGCACATGTTCGGACAGCAAAGAAGGGAAGTGATAATAGATTCTGTCGGTAGCAAAGTGACACACATTATGTCTTCCATTTAAGAAATGTCTCACCACTTTTAATCTTTTCTTATAGTAGAGAAGTCGTGTCTTTTAGTATTTATATTTTGTGGATTACCGACCACGTTTCGATGTTGTCACAGGAGTGGTGATCGTCTTGGAGGTAGAACGCAAACCGTTTAGTCAAAACAAGACAAGACATAGTCAACACAGTTTAAGAGAAGACAAAAGGGGATACTCCAGTTCCCTTGGAATATTACTTAGTAGGTTCCGTGTTAATGCAACAGAAATGAACGTTCAACCTGACAAAGTAGGTATTATTTTGATGGCTGAAAGCGTACAAAGCTCCAATTTGGAAAGTCCTATCGGAATATTTGAATTCACAGACCTGCAAATGAGGCACAAAAATAAGAAACGAATGCAAGAACTATTTTTTTCAGGGGCACGACAAGGTTCGTGGCAAAGTGAATCCATAAATATGAACGTAACGAAGACAAAATTAATTCAGGAAATTGTATGTGAAAGGCTGTTAATCCAAGTACTCGCTTTGCAAATTATAGGCCAATAAGAAATATTGTGCCGGGCTGAGTGGCTCAGACGGTTAAGGCGCTGGCCTTCTAACCCCAACTTGGCAAGTTCGATCCTGGCTCAGTGCGGTGGTATTTGAAGGTGGTCAAATACGACAGCCCTGTGTCGGTAGATTTACTGGCACGTAAAAGAACTCCTGCAGGACTAAATTCCGGCACATCGGCGTCTCCGAAGACCTTAAAAAGTAGTTAGTGGGACGTAAAGCAAATAATATTATTATTATTAAGAAATATTGTTATATTTAAGTTCTCACTTACCTGTCACGTGAAGATTTTCGGTCTCTTTTTTCCAACAGGTTTTTCCATTAGATTTCTGTTGTCTGTGCCAGCAGAACCAAATTTCATCACACATCGCACGAAAACAAGTCGTTCTTGTCGATAGCCTAACGCTGACTGATGAGTATGTTGCAAATGTTCATCCGTTGACTAACTTGTCTGCATTGCTCCATAAGAAGGAACTTAATTTCATTGTGTAACTAATCTTGTCTGAAAACGTTCTCTCTTGTTCTAATTAACCGGTGCGCGCTCTACCTCATGGTTCCTCTGACGACACGGTCCACAAGGGAAGAAGCAGTACAGCGACCGCGTAAGCCAACACCTGTCATTGCATTTTCCAGTTTTCAAACTTCTCGAAACTGACTTCTGTTAACATAAGAATACTTGAAATTAACACCATACATTGCTCTACGCTCCGGGTGCGTGATAGCCGAGTGGCGGATCGACTGTCTTCTTGTCAAGGCTCCACGGTTCGAAACCCAGTCTTTCTTCGTTGAGTTTTTAAAATGTAAATTCACGTCCGTGCGGTTCGTATTACATACAAAACTGGAGGTCCCTAGGTTATGATCACGATTTCAGCTGACATTTTTTTTCACTCTAAGGCCACTATTGTATTTCTTTTGTTACAGGTCGATGCTCATTCATCTCATAATTTTGTCTGAGTCTAGGACAATGTGTCAGATCAATATGATGAAGGCTGGGAAATGTGCACATTAACACGGAGAACTCTTCAGCATATTTCATCCACATCTCAACAGGAAAATTATAAATGAACATGAATAATAATAGTAATTCTTCACCAGAAGCGCATCTTCGGAAATATGACCTATAGATGTCAGCTGACAATAACATCTTGTCTACGAAGTTTCAGAGTGTGTACCTCGAGTTCATTGAGATGATGTGCAGAAATTTTTGCCAAGGTTCAGTTCTGGAAGCCATACGTAGCTGCTATAATAATTTACAAGCAGTCAGTACTACCTCAGTACGAAGCATGTTGAACTATATCTGCAGCAGGAGAGTTTGCAGTAGCCGAGTGCATCAGACTAATATCTTGAGACCCTCAGAATTTTCGAAGGAGGGAACATGCAGAAACCACTGTTATTACTCTAATTACAGTATTATCAGAGGATGAACAACGAGCAGCGAGGAACATTGATATTACGCTCTTGTATACGAAGTACTATCTTACGTAAACCATGTTAAAAATATGTGTCACAGTGGCGATTTACGAGTAATTAATTTAGACTAATTCACTACAAAATGGAGACTATGATATTTACACTGACTGACAGAGCAAATGCAACACCAAGAATGAGTGGTCAGAACATTATGCCAATTGCAGGGTAGACTGACGTCACTGAGGTATGCTCATGATGTGAAATGCGCCGCTGTGCTGCGCACGTAGCGAACGATAAATGGGACACGGCGTTGGCGAATGGCCCACTTCGTACCGTGATTTCTCAGCCGACAGTCACTGTAGAACGTGTTGTCGTGTGCCACAGGACACGTGTATAGCTAAGAATGCCAGGCCGCCGTCAACGGAGGCATTTCCAGCAGACAGACGACTTTACGAGGGGTATGGTGATCGGGCTGAGAAGGGCAGGTTGGTCGCTTCGTCAAATCGCAGCCGATACCCATAGGGATGTGTCCACGGTGCAGCGCCTGTGGCGAAGATGGTTGGCGCAGGGACATGTGGCACGTGCGAGGGGTCCAGGCGCAGCCCGAGTGACGTCAGCACGCGAGGATCGGCGCATCCGCCGCCAAGCGGTGGCAGCCCCGCACGCCACGTCAACCGCCATTCTTCAGCATGTGCAAGACACCCTGGCTGTTCCAATATCGACCAGAACAATTTCCCGTCGATTGGTTGAAGGAGGCCTGCACTCCCGGCGTCCGCTCAGAAGACTACCATTGACTCCACAGCATAGACGTGCACGCCTGGCATGGTGCCGGGCTAGAGCGACTTGGATGAGGGAATGGCGGAACGTCGTGTTCTCCGATGAGTCACGCTTCTGTTCTGTCAGTGATAGTCACCGCAGACGAGTGTGGCGTCGGCGTGGAGAAAGGTCAAATCCGGCAGTAACTGTGGAGCGCCCTACCGCTAGACAACGCGGCATCATGGTTTGGGGCGCTATTGCGTATGATTCCACTTCACCTCTAGTGCGTATTCAAGGCACGTTAAATGCCCACCGCTACGTGCAGCATGTGCTGCGGCCGGTGGCACTCCCGTACCTTCAGGGGCTGCCCAATGCTCTGTTTTAGCAGGATAATGCCCGCCCACACACTGCTCGCATCTCCCAACAGGCTCTACGAGGTGTACAGATGCTTCCGTGGCCAGCGTACTCTCCGGATCTCTCACCAATCGAACACGTGTGGGATCTCATTGGACGCCGTTTGCAAACTCTGCCCCAGCCTCGTACGGACGACCAACTGTGGCAAATGGTTGACAGAGAATGGAGAACCATCCCTCAGGACACCATCCGCACTCTTATTGACTCTGTACCTCGACGTGTTTCTGCGTGCATCGCCGCTCGCGGTGGTCCTACATCCTACTGAGTCGATGCCGTGCGCATTGTGTAACCTGCATATCGGTTTGAAATAAACATCAATTATTCGTCCGTGCCGTCTTTGTTTTTTCCCCAACTTTCATCCCTTTCGAACCACTCCTTCTTGGTGTTGCATTTCCTCTGTCAGTCAGTGTATATTCCATTGTTAGTAATAACCTAATACTGAATAAAATGTAACAGGATGAGTTCACAGAATGAAATATGGAAGTATAGATGGACTCTACAAATGTACGGGTGTATCTCGTCAATTGATATGGAAAACGCCTTTGACCGTGTGATGCACCAACTGATACACTGTAGAATGTTCGTCGGGATCACCGTATACTCATAACCCTAATTAGCTGGGTGCAGGTTGCGGTGTTTTTTTATGATTATATGGACAATCGGTGTGCACCAGTAATAAGTATTATTGGCCGCCTCTATTCACTCACGTCATGGACAACACTACACAAGACCTGCAGAGGAATATTCCTTTGATGATACTCCTACTCAAAAATGAGTACCTGGATACAACCAACCATCTGGCTCCAACGAAGTGAATATAATTTCTTTCAAGATGGTAGACAGTTTCCCATACTTGAGGAATTGTTCAGGAATATTAAGCATATATAAATAAGGACATTTAAGCAGAAGGATCATGGTAGGCCTAGTTCTTTGTGATAAAGAATGCCAACGCTTTTGAAAAAAAAAAGATATTTCGGAATACTGTAAGACTTCTTCCATTATACAGCACCGAGTGGTGGGCTATAACTAATAGGGTAGATCACTCCAATCACAACAGGGAAATGCGAATGCTTCGGCAGATAATGAACATTTCCCCAAGTAACTAAATTTGGGACATTACCGGACAGCGTTTTGACGTTTCACCAATTCCTGAGAAGGTCCGTGGGCGAAAACTTCGTTGATATGAGCAGGTTCCACACCGGTTTTTCCAGTTGAGAACACCTTATAGTCACCTGTCTAGTGTTTTATCTCCATACCCACAAGAGTGGGTGAAGAAAGCGACGTGTTGAATGAAGAGTTCCTGCTTATGAACGCAGCCACGAACAGAGAAAGTATCGGGGTCTACACGAGTTGAAAACGAAAGGGAAGGACCAACAGAGAATCACAAAAATACGGTTTCGCTTTAAGCAGCGTGAAAAAAGGAAATTGAATCAATGCATTGTGCGTTTCATAGGGAGCAAAGTGCTGTTGATCACCAGATGACCATGAGTGACTTGAAGATGTCAAAGTGTTCGTAAGTGATGATTGGACGCAGTGAAGTAATACAGTCTTGTCCTATCGTGCTGCTCTTTCTAAGTGGTGGCATGAACTTCAACTACATACCAGACTATGCTACTCTTACATCTCTAAGAGAGTAGGAGTTTGAACCCGAGCCCCCAAGGGCAGAAGCTAAGAAAGGAGATAGACTGAGCGAGAACGATCAGGGTCATCTAAAGTTAATGAAGTGAAGTAAATAATGTGAAATAGTTCCTCTTTAGGAGTAGGGCAGCCGCGTGTAAGGTTCAGTCCGTCGTCATGTTATGGGAGAGTCCTGACCATGACACCATGAGGGTCCCTTTGTGATGAATTATTATTATTATTATTATTATTATTATTATTATTATTATTATTATTATTGTTGTCAATTACAGCAGGACCTTCAGCAATATCTTACACAGGCCTGCCAGGCGTTTCGCATTTTACGTACTAAATGTCCCACATCCCAGGCTGCTTCTATGAAGGATGGCAAATGTCACTTATTTTCCCATTATCGAACTTTGAAAGGATTTCGCCGGTGTTTCAATCTCTGAGGAATACAGTCATCCTCATTTCCTTCAAAGTGGAAAAAAAAATCTTCTCTAGAGTGAGAGTTTGCTGGAGAGAGTTTGCTGTGTGTTTGTTCTTGTTTGTTAATATACAGAGAAAATAATTTCGACATGAACGTGAACTGAAAAGTTGTAAAATATGGATTTTCCGCCTGAGCTTTTCATGTCGGTAAATTTACCTTTAGTGTCAGGCTTAGATTTGTACAAAGTTGCTGTGAATGACATAAAATGGTATTGCCTGTTCTGAGGAATTTGCGATTTAATGAGCTGATATAAAATATAAGTTTCATTATATGGAAGGAAGTTTTCAACTGATAGATAACGAACCTCATTTATATCCTCGACCATACATTTTTATTTTTATCTCACGTACCTGCGAACTCTTGTCTGTATTATTACAATAAGTGCAGAAGTAGAATCTCCTTTGTCATCCCTTATCTCGGCCACGAACCTGCTACGCAGGCGTAGCAGGGGGAGAGGTGATACTCCCACGTGGCGCGTCCCAGGTGGCGGATAGGGGGGTCCTAACCGGCTTGCCGACGGACTTGAGGGAAATAAAATACCTCTCGCAGACCAAACACCCCCCCCCCCTGTGGGTGGGGGAGGCTGACGAATAATACACCCACAGTATCCCCTGCCTGTCGTGAGAGGGTACTTAAAGGGGCGACCAAGGGATGATTGAATTAGAACTATGAAACTACTTTTGATTCGTACCATCACGCGGGGAACACCATGGGTTGCCTGTACTTGCGAGTTGTACCACTATGTTGGGTACGAAATGGGTTTGTGTTTAGTAGTAATCATGAGCGTGGCCTGGGGTTTTCCAGTACCCGTGCATCGTACCCATGTGAGCAACACCGCGGGTCTGGGCGTAGCCTGTGAGTTGTACCACTATATGAGCGATACCGTGGGTCTGCGCTGCCTTTGATTAGTATCCACTCTGTGAGGAACACCACGGGGCCCGTGGGACCGGCATCCGTGCCTAGTACACCTAGGTGAGGAAACTCATTGGTTTGCGTTGGCTATGAGTGGCGCCATTGTGTGCGAAAACACCATAGGTCTGCGTTACTTGTACGAAGTACAATACTTGTGAGTAGTACCGTCTTGTGTGGAACAATGTGAGTTTCGCTACTTTTGATTAGTACCCCAACATGCCAATACCATGGTTCTACTTTACTCGCGACATGTACCATTCTGTGGGGCCTTAGACATGGATTTTGCACCCCTTTCGACATCAAGCATCATCGTGCTTTATGAGTGGTCCCTTGGTCAGTAATCAATTATGTATGATCTTTGAGTCTGATCCACTGTATTTTGGTTGTTTGTTTCCTTTTTTTTGTTTTTTTGTTGGGTTCATGTTGATCCATTCATTCTTCATGACGACATTATTTTTTTTTTTTGGTCAGTGGATGAATTTGACATTTTTGTTCTTTCATTTCGTACCATTAGGGGCCGATGACCTCGATGTTAGGCCCCTTTAAACAACAAGCATTATCATCATCACCCTTATCTCGGCTGATACGTTGATAACTAGAGTTCCGCACAATTCGCAACGGAGTAGTTTGGAATGTACAAGCTTTGCTTGAAGCTAACATTACTCGTCTTCCTCCTGGTGTAAGTATTTCAGTAGATCGCATGTCCACCTCTCTATTAGCTCCCAACTTCCTTCTCGTGAGATATTAGGCCATTCCTGCGTTTTCACTAAAACTAAAAGTCCTAAATAGTCCGTGTAAATTATATAATATAACAAAATTATTGAGGTGAATAGAGAATTTCTTTTGTGAAGCATATTGCGATTAATATGGAAATGAGATTTATAATTATTAGTTTGATTCTTTACTCCAAACTATAGCATAAAATGGTTACTGAAGACTGCCTTTTACAGATCGAGAAACAGAGACTTTATTGTACTCCTGTATTATTTTAGGCATACTTCGGCCTGTCGTTGATGTACATTAAAAATGGATTGTCTATTTGTTAGTAAGTTTTTCATTCATTGAGGATTTCAAAATATTCTACATCCTTAAAAGTAATTGCAATTTACAAATGGAATCAACAAAAAAAGGTAACAATCATGAAGTTCCTAAAGAATATTTTATCCAAGGTTAAAGAATTATAAAGGATCACGAAAAAGGACGTCGAAATTTTTAAAGTAATATGTTTCCACTTCAGGGGTGCACATGGCCCTGAGGTTCACTCAGCCTGCAGCAAAAATGGGTACTATGTTAATTCCTGGGGTCAAGGACGGCTGGGCGCTGAGCTAACCACTCTACACACACACACCCTCCCCACCACAAGCGCCGATGTTATGGATAGTAGAAGCCTTTACCTTCACTTTGGCTTGCTTCAAAAGTAATAGGAACAGTCTCGTAGTTCTTACTCGGATTTACCCATGAAAGATGCACAGTTTCCTATTCTCATCCACAACTAAGTAACATTTCTAATCACTAAATTGTGTGCCAAAGACTGTATTAAATTCCAAACCAGGTGTACGGAGTAGGAGGATACGACGCTGTTTATGGTGATTCATCCACCGAATGGGGGCCTAAATACCTGAGCAGACCCCTCGGTGCTATTCGACAGGAGTAACCTATGTGCCGGTGCCGGGTTTTACCCTCTCCCTTTCTACTGTCATATAGCATGTCATTCATTTCATGTCATTAACTCCTTTCATAAGTTTGCATCCGATTATAAAACTGGCTACGAAGATTCATCTGAGTTCATAAACGACCCCATGGAGAAACGGGACAACTGTTGGACACACAACAGATATGGTTGGCAACAAGATTCTACTACCTCACTACAGAAGTAGCCTAATAATGGCGCAAGGCAATCAGTTAACTCTGAGGAAGGAACTCATTGTATACATTAGAATACAGTGGCGGCTAGTCAAAATGGGACAGGGAAGTTTCATAGTTTGATTCACCATTTTTTTATAAGGCCTGTCAGGGGTCCATTGAGCAACCTTCATCAATTCTATACGATAAGCACAGACTTTTGATCTAAACTAATAATTTGTTTAGGAGAGAACTCCAAAGTGCAGACATGAAGTAATGCTAAAGCACGTATAGTGGAGTACTGAGGATGGTTTTCCGTGGTTTCCTATTTTCACACCAGGAAAATGCTGGGGCTGTACCTTCATTAAGGATACGGACGCTTCCTCCCCACTCCAAGGCCTTTCCTGTCCCGTCGTCGCCATGAGACCTATCTGTGTCAGTCCGACGTAAAGCAAATAGCAAAAAAACAACAAAAAAAACATAAGGAAGCCATACATTCCAGTGTCGACTCAGATAAATGTATTGTGAAAGCTTTTCAATTTGTTGAACTCACAAGTTAAATATAAGTATTGCACTCTAACATACCTGTAAAAACACATTAATAAACAGGGAATAAACATATACACTATTAAACAATGAATGACATGTTCCGTTCTTGAAAGAACATCACCAGATTCTATCAAATCACATTCAAGTACTTAGAATATTTATTTTTATTTCTGTTTAACACTTAGGAACTTGAAGTCTAGAACATAGCTTAATGATTTCCTGTTTCGTATCAATCCCAGTATTTACTATGAGTTTTTTGTAAGACAATTGCTCTGTCATTGGTGTGGGTCCAAAATAAAAATCCTGGTTTAGAGACAAAGGAGGGCATCATTAAGATAATTTCAAAGTTTTAAGTTCCTAAGTATTTAAATAGGAATAAACTTAAATATTCTAAATATTTCAGTGTGACTTGACATATGGTACTACCTTTAAAGGATTTCGTATATGTTGTCTATATTGCTCATGACATTCCATAGTATTCAACTACTGCAATGAATACGGACAAAATACTAAAAATTTATGTGAAATGGAAATAGCACCTTTTGAACAAACATTTCTCAATTAATGTCACACTGGGGTGAAACTAGGCAATTACAGATTGAAAAACCAAAGGAACTTCAGTACAAAAAGTCTTCTTGACAATTATATTCACAATTCCTGAAATTAAATTCTGGTTCCCTTTTGAGAACTTCGTTCTGAACTAGAGTTCTAGACGACATATTACTTCATGGACGCTTAAAATAATGCAGTATGGTAAATTAGTACCGTAACTGTTGTTCAACACACTTAGAAGGTACTTCAGAAATTCATTGGTGAAATTTATTCTCAGTTTGTAGAAACAACACTTCAATATATTTCCGTTTTCTTCCACTGCAAACATCATGTATATTTCATGATCTATGAAATGTAGCAAGTGTTCAAGTATAACAAAATATGGAAGATGTTTACATTCAGTTTTGTGTGAAAAAGAATAAAATAAAGGAGATATTCATGCAGCCTATTTAGTGAACGAATTGGCTACGTGATATGGGTCCTGTAACTGTAAGTTTGAATGTGGGAGCCCTGTTGATAGATTTCCGTAGATTCCAATTTTCACTCCATACAAATGATAAAATGTTTATCAGCCCTGTTCTGGAAGGAAATGAAATATCATGTTACTGACTAGGCACTGATCTTAAAATATCCTATTACAATATCTTGTAAGTACTGCGAAATACTAGCATGTAGTAAGTAATTCATTTAAAATAATGCCAAGATATCTACAACTCTGAGGTCTCTGATACGCATTTTCAGGCGCAGAATTATACGTATTTCTATTCCACTGGAGTAATTTTAATATGAACTAGTAGTTATTGGCGTATGTTTCAATGCCTGAACAGTAGATAATCGCATCGTAATTGCACTTTAAGTGAACATACCATAGCATAACTGACTATCGAATGTCACTCACATGACAATGGAATCTTCTCATTCATACTCACATTCTTTCTCCTACCGCAACACCAACGGAATTACCAGTTTCTTTTTCTGGTAAAGTTACAACGTCTTTTCATTATTCTCTTCAATCACTTTTCCCACACCATGCTGGGATCACAGATTTCAGGCGCAAATTAGGTCCTGTCTTATGGCCGGTTGCCCTTCCTGACGATAACAATCTCTGGAGATGTGCCTGCATCATTGCATGTTTCTTTTGTGGTGATTAGTGTGGTGTGTTGTATATGGTGGGTGGTGTTTTTCTTTACAAGTTGCTTTACGTCGCACCGACACAGATAGGTCCTATGACCACGAAAGGGCTAGGAGTGGGATGAAAGCGGCCGTAGCCTTAATTAATGCAGCCCCAGCATGTTCCTGCTATTTTATTTATTCGTATCAGAAGCAATACATCATATAAATTGTTAGTTAAAAGAGAAATAATTTAATAGGACTAACTGGTAAAAAAGAAACATACTAGAGGTACATTCAAAATAACAATTATACCATATCGGACCAGAATTTGGCAAGATCTCGACCATTTGCTGTGGCCTTCACTAAACCTTGCATGGTGCAAACGAGAGGGCAGGGGTTGCAGCTAAGGAGGTGCGCCATGACTTGTTCTTCTCCGAGGGCACAGAGGGTTGACTCTTCAGATAGACCCCACTTCTTCATATTGTTCTTAGATAGATCGACCCCAGACCGTAGCCTGTTCAGACTCTTCCATGTAGACCATGACTCTTCATAACCGGCTGGAAGAGTTTCAGATGGATCCATCCATCACTTAGTCCTGATGATTGAGGTGACTCCGAAAGGCACTCAGTAGAATGAAGAAAACTTCTCCTCGATTTTAATCGTTGTTGAGCAGGTTGATAATCATGTAATGGATGTGTTTGCAAAGTGTCTACTTTAATGTTTGGCAGCTACTTCACGTCTAATATCTGGGGGAGCAATGCCACCCAAGCAATATACCTTATCACAAGGTGTAGATCTTAGGCAACCAGTTATAAGCCGCAAGTTTCATTTAAAGCAATATCTACCTGTTTGGCATGATATGATCTATACCAAACAGGGCATGCATATTCTGCTGCAGAGTAGCTCAGTGCTAAAGCAGTAGTTATCATTGTTTGAGCTTGTATTCCCCAGCTGGTACCGCATAACTTGCGAAGAATGGAATTTCGCGTAGATACTTTGCGTTTCGTGTTAATGTTGTTCATACGTGAGTGCACGATCCAGAGTCACCCCTAAATATTTAGGTGTTGAGCAATGATCCAAGAGAGCACCTTCCCAGAAAATTTCAGTTTCCTTCTTGCCTGCATATTCTTTAAGTGAAAAGCGCAAACTTGGGTCTTTGAGGTGTTAGGCTTTAGATGGTTTTCTCTGTAGTATGGACTCAGTTCATCTAAGGCCTCCATTAGTCTCCGTTCAACACTCTCAAACTGATCACCCTGGGTGACAATGGCTTGATCAAGTGCATAAATGAAGCATTTGTTCCTTTTGGCAAGGGTTGATCATTCGTGTAAATATTAAATAATATTGGAGACAAAACACTACCTTGGGGGTAGGCCATTCCTGAGGTTCTTCCGACGACTATGTCGCCCTTTGAAATCTACAAAGAATCTTCGATTTTCAAGAAGACATCGAAGGAATTCTGTCAGCTTCTTGTCTTTTGTTATCTTATAAATTTTACTCAACAGAATTTGGTGACTAACTGTGTCATAGGCCGCAGTTAGGTCGATGAAGACTGCTCCAATTATTTTCCGAGTTTCAAAACCATCTTCAATATATTGGGTCAAATGGAGGATTTGTGATGTGCAGTTCTTCCCTCTTCTAAAACCAGCTTGTCCTGGGATCAAAAGTGATTCAACTATTTTTGTAAGCCTTACCAGAAAATGGGAAAGCATGGAAAACCATCTTCAGGGCTGCCGAGAGTGAGGTTCGAGCTCATTATCTCCCGAATGCAAGCTCACAGCTGCGCGCCCCCTAACCGCGCGACTAACTCGCTCTGTCTTAGTAGTGCGGTGTGTAGTATGTGGTGGAAAGTTTGGTGCGTTGTATGTGGATGAGGAGAGATGTGTACTGAAACGAACATAAACATTTTGTCCCCACACCAGAGGAATTAAACGAAAAAAGTTAACATCCCCGAAACGACCGAGAAAAGAACCCAAGGCCGTCTAAATTGAAGACATAAATAGCCAGACATAGTTGGAACATATTTGAATCCAAAGATACTTGCACTCACCACTGAACCCTAAAATCTACGAATTCAGTGACAGACAACCTACTACTGGTCCACAGAGTGTGCATTGGGTACTAGTATCTGTCGATGACAAATATTGTCAGGTATCGACTACAACTGACTGATATGGCCTTGTAATAATACTCAACATTGCTTAGCTGTGTTGATACTGCTACACGGCTGAAAGCAACGGGAAACTACAGCCGTAACTAACTCCCGAGGACATGCAACTCTCTCTGTATGAATGATGTACTGATGATGGCTTCCTCCCGGGTAAAATATTCCGGAGGTAAACTAGTCCCCCATTCAGATCTCTGGGTGGGGACTACACGAGAGGGGGCGATCATCAGGAAGATGGATACTGACATTCTGCGAGTCGGAGCGTGAAATATTAGAAGTTTGAATCGTTGTGGTAGGTTAGAGAATCTGAAAAGGGAGATGGATAGATTAAAGTTAGATGTAGTTGGTATAAGTGAAGTACGTTGACGGGAAGAACGGGATTTTTGGTCAGGCGACTACCGAATTATCAGCATAAAATCAAACAGGGGAAATACAGGAGCTGGTTTAATAATGAATAAGAAAATAGGGCAGCGGGTAAGCTACTACGAACAGTATAGTGAAAGAATTATTGTCGTCAAAATAGACACCAAACCAATGCCCACCACAATAATGCAGGTCTATATGCCTACTAGTTCAGCGGATGATGAGGAAGTCGAAAGAATATATGAAGATACAGAAGATTTGATACAATATGTAAAAGGTGACGAGACTGTAATTGTGATGTGAGAATGGAATGCAGAGGCAGGCCAAGAAAGAGAAGGTAATACAGTAGGAGAATTCGGATTGGGACAAAGGAACGAAAGAGGAAGTTGGCTGGTTGAATTCTGCACTGATCATAATTTAGTCCTTGCTAATACTTGGTTCAAACACCACAAACGACGCCTGTATACGTGCACGAGACATGGAGACACTGGAAGGTATCAAATAGACTTCATTATGATTAGGCAGAGATTCAGAAACCAGGTGTTGGATTGCAAAACTTTCCCAGGAGCATACGTGGACTCTGACCACAACTTATTGGTTATGAAATGCCATCTGAAGTTGAAGAAATTGGATTAGTGCATCAAACTAGTCTATGGACTGATGACTCAAACAACACATCGACTACAGGTCATCTTTATCACCACTCTTGCTGAGTTACGATGTTTTCCTGTCCCGGCGTGAACCGGTGTAAACTCCCTCAGGTAATGAATAACGAACTAGCCGATATGAGCTTGTTACGTGTCCATATACTGAATGTTTCGCCCCGAGCTCTGATGTATGGGACAGAAAATCTATAAGCACCAATGGAGATTGATAGTCCTTATACTTTTGTCTGCTGTGCAGGCAGTCAATCGGCCAGTTACTGGCTGATACAAGTGACAAAGTATGGGAAGGAAACCTTTACATTCCGTGACTGCCTTTCCAAGAGTTTTCCTCTTCATGTCACACAACACATATTCACAATGTAAATATTCTGAATAAGGCGGTATTACAATCACCGGTACCTTTTGCTATCTTTGCGGTAATTAGAGATAAAAAGATTTTACCAATTCGCATGAAAAAGCAACGTGAAGAATTCTTTTCTTATAAAAGTGAAATGATATGTAGCCTACATGAAAAATGCCGTTTATAATATTTTATTATCCAAATTTACTGACACATGTTTTATAGAAGCTTTCTCTTATCCCAAGTAGCACTACCAAGTAATTCAGACATTTTAGTTTTATTAATATTGCATAACTATTTACAATTTGTATATAATTATTACTGTGATGATTATATTCTAATAAACTATTATTATTTGACATAATAGTGTTTAAGATGCACGAATAGATAAACTAAACACGTAATATATAAACAAAAGGTTCATTTTTTACGTCCCACTGTGGTGGGGGCAGTAGAATAACACTCACAATATCCCCTGCCTGTCGTAAGAGGCGACTAAAATTGGTCCCAGGTGCTCTTTACTTGAGAGCATGGGTTGGTGACCACGGGGCTTTCTGCTGAGTCCTTGCATTGATTCAACCTACTTGTACCAGGTTCCTCACGTTTATCTATACTATCCGATCTCTCTTGGTCAAATCTTGTTCTTTTTCAACCCTGACGATATTAGCTTTGCGAATCCTAGGGTGTCTTTCATTTTCACGCCCTTCGTGGCCCTTGCCTTTCTTTGGCCGATGTCTCGATTCGCTTTAGGGCTGTTGATAGCGCTGTCTGTATGTCGTTTTTGGCTAAGTTGATCATCCCCAAAAAAGTATTTTACGTTAAAAATGTGTAGAATGTTTCTAGTCTGGATCCTTGGCTGTGTGGGTGGCGGTACGCCCTTCGATTCACAGGGTTGTGGGCTTAGTTTACGGAAGGATCGTAGATTTTAGCCACGTCTTGTTTATTCGTCTGGCTTGGAGAATGCCATGTTTTGCTTCCTTCAATACACATCTCTTCGTCTGCACACAACACAGCACACTACCAATCACCACAGAAACAAGCATCAGCAATAATACATCCACAGAACGTCGTGTCAAAAAAGGCATCCTTTTGGGCAAGGTGCAGGATGTCAGAAAGGTGGTGAAGAAGAATGTAGAAATTTTCTAACTGGATTTTCGAACATCCAGTTAAAATTAGCAGTATGAACAACATATTTGACATAAATATGACTTAGAGCTGGAGGTCCTCCGAAAAATGTCCTCGTATGTAACTAAATAGGGTCATATAACAAAATGTATGACACCATGTTACCTAGCAACAGTACCTCGAGAGCTGCACAGGTCATGGATCTGTATGTTACAGCCATCCGTCAATAATTCACACCACAGTCTAGGTAATATTGTGTTAAACATTTTATTAACAGACATATTTATTCGAAACCGACTTTCAACCTATTAGGTCGTGTTACGCACATTTAGTACGTGTTGAAAAGATGTTAAGTACAGAACAAAAATGGCCAACCAGACACCAGTGGGATCCGAACCCACAACCACCCGATTCCATAGACATATTTATGATCATTTGATTATCCCAAGCGAAACTTGAATAACATTTTGAACCTTTGGGTCACCCGTCGGTCGTCCGTCATCTTCTACGACAGCTGCTCCGGTAGTATATTCAACTCTTGAAATCCTAAGACGTGAATTCGCCGGTCGACAGGGTTAAAAGGAAGGTATGATGACTTCAAATAAGAAGCAAAACTTTGCCTACTAAAATGTTTTTAAACTAAAGGTTTCGTTTAAAGTTTCATTTGCAAAATATATAAAATTTTGCATTAAAACACAAATATAAGAGTCACATTTGTTGAAAAGATATTTGAAAATAGTTGAAACGAAGTACATTAAATTATTACATTCTTCCTTTAAATATAGCAGTAATAATAATAATTTCGTATGGCTTTTTCTAGCCGAGTGCAGCGCTTGTAAGCCAGACCCTCCGATAAGGGTGGACGGCATCTGCCATGTGTAGGTGACTGCGTGTTAATGTGGTCGAGGATAGTGTTGTGTGTGGTGTGTGATTCGCAGAGATGTTGGGGACAGCACAAACACCCAGCCCCCGGGCCATTGGAATGAACCAATGAAGGTAAAAATCCCCGACCCGGCCGGGAATCGAACTCGGGACCCTCTGAACTGAAGGCCAGAGCGCTGACCATTCAGCCAATGAGTCTGACAATGTAGCAGTGAAACGTGAGGATGGCGAAAACCACGAAAAAAGTTCAACTAACCTGAAAATCGGAAACTCAGACCCAGAATTAAAAGTGTGAGTAAATCTACACGATCCGTTGAAAACCTGGCTTTCGTAGCTGAACTGAAAATTTACGTGTTATTATTGTTGGCCACAGGTTATAAATATCAACACAGGATTTTATACAGCTCCCGAATGGAGCCTTAAGAGAACTAAACTACCTTACAGTTGTTTTGGGTCTGTTGTAGAATATTTATTACAAAATATGGTGCTTTTACAAGTTAAGTTGGAATATCTAAGAAAAACCCAATGTTCAAATAAGCATTACCACAAAATGTGTTCGGAAGGAACTAACAAATGATCAAGAAATAATTTTACTTGATATGCATTGAAATGGCATATGGCTTTTAGTGCCGGGAGTCTCCTTAATCTACAGTTAAATCTACTAAATCAGCACTCAAACCTAAAATAAAATAATCTCACACGTGCGGAATAAAGTTGATGAATTGAACCTGCATTCACAATATCCAAGCAATGAAATTAGCACACTATCGTCTGAACTACTCGGCCCGACACATTCGATTAACATACAAGCTACTTACTGTAAAGCAACGAAAAGACATGTGCATCAAATCAGAGGAAGATGTACTCCTGGGTACATCGAAAGTGAATAAATTGCCTGATAGAGCATTCTTTTTAAAAATGAAGCCTACCTTTAGCACCTATAATTCAGTTTCCTACAAAGTACTTTGTATTTATTGCCTTCCTAACTTCGACAGTTTTCCAGAAAAAACGCTTGGACGCTATCTTTGTCTAATGAACACCAAAGCAAGGGATGAACGTGCAAACTTACACACTAAAAGAACCTATACAAATCCTCATATGCACTTTCCTAACTTCCGCTGTTTCCCAGAAAATTGCTCTTCTTTCGTGTTAAATGAAAATTTCGAGCTTGGAGTCAAGGATACTCTTACGTCCAGCCCCTAGTCTGAAAATATTTAGGTAAAATGCATTATGTCCGCCTCTGTGGTGCAGTGGTTAGTGTGATTAGCTGCCACCCCCGGAGGCCCGGGTTCGATTTCCGGCTCTGCCACGAAATTTGGAAAGTGGTACGAGGGCTGGAACGCGGTCCACTAAGCCTCGGGAGGTCAGCTGAGTAGAGGTGGGTTCGATTCCCACCTCAGACATCCTGGAAGTGGTTTTCCGTGGTTTCCCACTTCTCCACCAGGCAAATGCCGGGATGGTACCTAACTTAAGGCCACGGCTGCTTCCTTCCCTCTTCCTTGTCTATCCCTTCCAATCTTCCCATCCTCCCGCAAGGCCCCTGTTCACCATAGCAGGTGAGGCCACCTGGGCGAGGTACTGGTCATCCTCCCCAGTTGTATCTCGCGACCCAGTGCCTGCACACTGCCCTTGAGGTGGTAGAGGTGGGATCCCTCGCTGAGTCCGATGGAAAAGCTAACCCTGAAGTTTAAACAGATTAAGAAAGAAACTGCATTGTCCAAATTCCGAACTCCGAAGTAAACAATATAATTTAATAACTAATGATAATACATGCTACGGTATATATTTTCAATCAGTGTTATCACCTTAGAAAGTATTCAACAAACCGCGTGCGGTTCTCTGGGGCACATTCTGCTCGTTTGATTGCAAATAAAGCGGCAAAGCGAGACAGAAGGATTGCTCCACTACCGCAAGATCTGGATTTCCTCGAATGTCTTTATGTGTGGTCGCTTCTGCCACTTAATCAGACAAGCTTCACATACTGTTCGCATGATTGTAGGTAACGCACTGCCACTGTCTCACGAGATAACAAGAGCGAGATATAATTGATTTATTATCAAATAATTCATGCATGCGAAGCCGCGGTTAAACGCAGGTCTGTCTGTATATACATTTTGTGTGAAATTATTTCCAGAATACTGAAAATATACATGCGGAATACCACTCACTGATTCATCACAAAATCTCTGGACCTACCAAAAAATGAAAATGAAATTTAGTACCGAGATTTCTCTTTGGTCGTAAGTAACAGTTAACCCTCAGCTAGTATCATAAGTACGCGAGATGGCTGGTATACGTTCCCACGTTCGTCCACGTTTCATCCCACCAAATTAATAATTATTTATAAAAAATTGTAGCGCATCCTGTAATAAGGAAAAATGTTCACACTAACCAGCTGGATTTTGGATATCAAATTGTACTTTTTGGTTTTTATCTTAATTATGCTTCTCTTAACTGACAAAACAGAGACATGATCAAGAACTTTTTCCCTAGATATTCAGAAAAATAGAATAGCCCATTTTCCAGGAACTTCATTTTGGTATTTTCTTCTGGGTTTGTAACTTTTTCTTTTAAAATTGCTGTAACATGATTGAAAACATTTTTAAGGAATTAAGTTCTACAAACAGCGAAACAAAAATTAGAAAACATTTAATTTAATAGTATATATCTGGGGTCTGACAGATACCGTTATATCAGTTATGTTATAAAAATACAAACAGTTGAGGATTTAGAATATTTTCAGAAATTTAATTCCTATGGACCGATATGGCGGGGACTGCTTATATAGTTTCTTTTATACCTCTTGTTAGCCTACGAATTAAAACAAAACCCCAGAAGAGAAGGAAATCATGAACACTTCGACGTAGTGTTTCTGTTGATATTCCAAGAAAGAAATATTTATCTGTATTTCTTTTCGTATATGCAAAGTAAGTACAGGATTCTTCATAATTAATGTTATTGATTTTAAGTCTCACTAATCACTCGTACGCTTCTCTGATTCGATGAGGTGCAGGAATTTTGTTCAACGAGAGCTCATTTAAGTACGAGGCTGACGTACTTGAACTTCAAGTACCACCATACTGAACCGGGATCATATCCACCAACATGGGCTCAGAATGCCAGAGCTGTACCATCTCGGCTATACAGCCTGACAATAAAACTTTTAATAGAGGAGTACCAAACATGCAATACCTTTTTATTTTCACAAATATTACGAACTCCTTTTTTGACATTTTAAGACTGTAAATGCGTGTATTGTTGCTACAGTCTGTCTACTTTCCAGACACTTGCTTTAAGTTTGACTAACACTTAATATTGTTGAAAATTAAAACATATGATGGATATTGTACTTTTCTTGGTTTGAAAAAGTGTCCCTGATGTGTAATACTATCATTTTACTCCTTAGCTTCTTATTTTAATGAAAGTTCGTAGTTTACATGTTTGAAATAAGAAACTCACGAATATAATTTAACATAATTGACCATTATTAGCAAATATTTACACACAAATAGGAAGCTTCTGCACTTGAACACTCGATATGGCACCATAACATGCACTCTAAGCACTGAATCCATTTCTCGTCCCTTCTATCTCCGGAATACTTGCCGTCACAGTAGAAGAATGTGGCATTTTCATCACTTAGGTCCACTTTTCCATGTTCCTCTATATCAAGATCAGATTACTCGTCACCCATGCTGATTGATTCTTTAACCGAAGACGAACTGTCATCTCTTCTCTTCTCCTTTCCTTTTCGCGTACCGGGCTGAGTGGCTCAGACGGTTAAGGCGCTGGCCTTCTAACCCAACTTGGCAGGTTCGATCCTGGCTCAGTCCGGTGGTATTTGAAGGTGCTCAAATACGACAGCCTCGTGTCGGTAGATTTACTGGCACGTAAAAGAACTCCTGCGTGAATAAATTCCGGCACCTCGGCGTCTCCGAAGACTGTAAAAGTAGTTAGTGGGACGTAAAGAAAATAACATTAAATTATTATTATCCTTTTCGCGTAGGCTTAGTTCTGCTCAACCCACTGCACGAAGGTTGATTGAGTTCTTCAACGTTTACTCTAGACGCAGTTGCAGATCTAGCTTTCTTTGAGGAAAGTATTTTTTCTCTGCTGTTGTCTCTTTCTTTGTTGCCAAACGAAACAAATTTGTTCTTGGTACAATACTTAATCTTGCTACGATTTTGTGCCCCATTTTCCCTGTCCTTACTGCAGTGATAGTTTGTTGCATGTCTTCTTCCTTCCACTTCTTCCGAACCTTACTCTGCAAACTGTTCTTCCGACCGGCCATGGTTCTGAAGGAAAGAAAAACTGCCTATGCATATTGCAAAAGTATGGCTACTAATATGGAATACTATTCCATAATACATATCCAGCGACATATAATTTCTATCTTACTAATTACTTTTGTATGGTTAGTTCACTCTCTACGCACAGCTAACACGTATTTTGATGTTCTGGTAAGACGTTGGTTTGTAAAGGACTGCAACTCTTACCTTCCCAAAACTTCTTGAAGGCTGAAAATCACTCGGTCGACTGTCACAAACAAATAACGCAGCTCAAGTGACGCCCTTAAATTCGTCACCACAGAGCCCTTCCTTGTACATCTTTCTACCTCTTCCATGCAGCAATTCCTTAACTTAATAGATATTGGGGTGTTCTATATTAGGGGCATATTCTATATTTGGCACTCTTATTCTTTCTGCGTAATAAAATGCTTCCATTCGCTTCATTTGTTTTGAAGTGCGATTGAACGAGGGCGATGCATACAAAGAAGGGCAAGGAAAAATGTTGTTCTTCGAGTCTCAGTACAAAGTGGAAAGTCTGACTTTGCAAGGATTCTTTTTCTTTGAATCTCTACAAACATGAGAAGTATATCATTTGAGTAGAGTTATTCTCTGAAGATGCAAGTACTAGGAGGAAATATAGACATGTTGAAAGGATTCCTTTGATCATATTCGTAGCCAGAACTTCATTGTAAACGTACTGAATGAACTAGATATCACTTTGTTTGAGATTGCCTGCACTAAACTCATAAAGGAAGGAAAATTTCCTTTTCATAAGTATATAGGTGGTTTGAACAACAACAACAACAACAACAACAACGAGTGTTTGATAATAATATTATTCCTTTAAACTGAGAAACTCTCAAGAACGAAGAAATTTATGGGCAAATAATTAACAGCTACACACAAATGTTGACTGCATCAACGACAAATCTCCATTTCCGGGCCTGAGTGGTACAGTTTTAGCCATTCGTCCAAGGAGTTCTGGGTTCGATTCCCGGCCGGGGTCTGGGATCTTAATTGGAGATTTCTCCGCAGTTCACGTATGATTTCTTAAAATCCATACCAATTCACAGTACATTAACCAAATGATAATCTTATTCAATAATTACATCGTAACCTACGGTGATGTAAGATTTTGTGAATAAAGAGAAATTTAATGAATAAATCAATAACTATTATGCCATCCAAATGAAAGAGATCTTGCCTTTTAGTTGGTTAAATTTCTGTAATGTGTGCTACCTGTCATCGTAAAAAGGCGTAGCCTATGAAAATTGACTCCAAAGAAGAGTTAATGTACTGTATAGAGAACTGTAAGTCGAAGAAAGAAATGGAGCAGTATATATAATTCTAGAGTCATGCAATTCCTTATCTTAATGGAAGCGTTGCGGTCTTCGGTTAGAGAGGGTCCCAGGTCCGGTACTCATCCGGTTGAGGGATTTCAGCCAGTCTCATTCATTCCTATGGCTCGGAGATTGCGTATATGTGTTCGTATTCAATCAATCAATCAATCAATCAATCAATCAATCAATCAATCAATCAATCAATCAATCAATCAATCAATCAATCAATCAATCAACATAACACGTTAAGATCCATTAAAGAGATACATATTATGCTTGGCGTAAGGATACGCATTCTGCAGTGAAACTGGATCAAATCCATATGTACTGCCGAATCAAGATAATCGAGAAAAGCCCAGGAAAGTGAACATAATTCTAGAATCCAAAAAGAAATAAAGGGAAGGATTTCGGAAATAATGTGGAAAGGCTGGACGGTAATAGAGAATCTTAGAAAGGGGTGGGGGAATGGAAAGTGACCATTTATGCAACATCATACTAATATGGGCCCAGCAAAATGGTCGTACTTTGTCCGTTTGATCTGATACTGTAATGCAGTCACACTAGCCCTTAATTAGCTCTGTTTCATTTAATTTCTACTACTCTTCCAGAGTCGATTAGCTCCTTCTATTGTTCAGTGATAGAATGATCCCAAACTTGTGAGTTCGATCCCGGCAGCAATAGTCGAATTTGAAACGTGGAAGGAAGATCATTTGAGACTCCATGTTCGAACGATATCAACAAGTAAACGATACCTAGTGATATATTTGGTGTTTATACTAAAATAATAATAATAATAATAATAATAATAATAATAATAACATGCTTCACCTCAACAGCTCAGCGACAGCAGCACATGAAGGAGTAAAGTGAAAATTAATAACTGAGCATCGTGTGTTAGCGGCCCGGAGTGTAAAAAGAACTCCGTGCTAAGAAACTGGTGTTAAGAGAGGAACCACAGAGTCATTAGTAATTTAATTTCAAGAAGATAGTCCTTTCTTTCTTTCTTTCTTTCTTTCTTTCTTTCTTTCTTTCTCCTCATTTATCTCGAATTCTTTTTCAAACAGGTTTCTTCGCTTGAGAAGAATTAGAGGCTATGAAAATTTTATTCAAACCGGAAACTATGAAATTTTACTGAATGCAGTGTTTGAGGAACATCACTAAAGGCTATCCCGCCAAGGAATACTTTGTAAAATACTAAGTAAAGAAAAGTCGTCTCCGTACATGCCATGAAGGCCCATGCAGGGGTGGAAGGCGTAACCTCTGCACTTGGTGAGGTAGAGTGGTTATCTCTACACCCGGCCTTCTTTGCCCCCTGAGAATAAATACTCGTTTCCTGACGGGAAATCGAACCCACGTCCTTCCGGGTGTGAACCAAGCACACTTATACCACCTCGGCCGAGCAGACCTTGTCGTAACTGCTCCATAATTCAAATTTGACTAATGTGGTGAAGGGACAAGCTGCACAAGTTAACTGTGGCGACATTCTTCTTCTTCTTCTTCTTCTTCTTCTTCTTCTTCAGCATCATCTTCTTCTTCTTCATATTCTTCTTCTATTATTTCTTCTTCTTCTTCTTAGAGTAACAAGAATCATTGCTGATATAAAGTGGTCTGAACAATAGCAAAAGAGGACGTTTTATTTTTACAATTTGCTTTACGCCACACCGACTCACATAGGTCTTAGGCGACGGTGGGATAGGAAAGGGGTAGGAGTGGGAAGGAAGCGTCCATGGCCGTAAGGTATAGCCCTAGTATTTTCCTGGTGTAAAAAAGGGAAACCACAGAAAACCATCTTCTGGGCTACCGAAAGAGGGGTTCAAACCCACTATTTCCGGAATGCAAGCTGATTGTTACGTAACCCAAACCGCGCACCTACTTTCCCGGTAAACAGAAGAGCTCTCGGGTGATGAGATAGAGGGTAATATAGGAATGAGCTCGGTATTGATGAAGGCGTACATATAAGCCAGCTTCGGTGATGGGGTCTTACACTAGGAGGCAAGAGGAGGACGACAGGTGGATTCGGTCCTAGAGGTTGAGAGAAGCAGAGTGAGATCAAATCAGCGCAAAGATTTAAACGTAAAAGAGGTGACAAATTAAATGAGGTCACAGAGCTATTCTCAAATAAATGATTAAGGAATTACATATTTAAATTACTGAGGCTTACAGACTGAACGCTGAATGGCATTAGTCTTTAATTCGAATGTATGTAATTATTCATTCTTCTTCTTTCGAATGGGCCACCAGAGGACCACGTGCCAATTTCAATTCCTTCTTCTTTGTTCTTTCCTTTTCTTCCAGTACGCTTTCATCTGTTCACTATGTTTCTTCTTTCTGTCTTCAGACCACTTTGAACCAGTCGTTTTTACTTTCCTACCTTGGAATCCTTCTATTTTCAATACTTTTAACCGAAAGCCTTCTCTATTATTTATTTCTTCTGTTGTTATATTGTTTTTTTCTAAATCCTTTCTTACTTCGTTGACCCAGCTTGTCGTTGATTTCTTACTCCACAAATATCTGAAAATCTTACTGGTTAATCTACTATCTTGCATTCGATATAAATGTCCAAAAAACATAAGTCTCCTTTTCCTCATTACATCTGATATATTTTCTATTTTTTGATATATTTCAGCATTACTTCGTAATTTCCAACCTTCTGCTGTGTTTTGTGGGCCTAATATTTTCCTCATGATTCGCCTTTCTAGTATTTCTAGCTTATCTAAATTATAGTTTAATGCCAGACACTCGCTTGCATATAGGCATTCTGGCTTCACTACTGTGTTGTAATGCCTTATTTTTGCATTTTTGGATAGGCATCTTTTATTGTAGATATCTTTGGTGACACCATAAGCTCTCTCCATTTTATGTACCCTCTCCTCTACTGCAGATTTTTCTAAACCATTTTCTTGGATTATTTCCCCTAGATATTTGAATTTTTTTACCCTCTCTATTTGGCCAATATCTGTTTTCAGAAATTTTGGTGCATCCCAAATATTTGTTAAAAATTTTGTTTTTTCTGCAGAAATTCTTAAGCCAGTTCTGCTGGCGATTCTTTCCAAGACATTTACTTGGGTTACAGCAGATGTCACATTTTCAGAAAGTATTGCAAAGTCATCTGCAAATGCAAGACAATTTATTTCAATCCTTTTGTTTCCTCTTCCTAACCTTATCGGTGAAATGTTGAGTTCAATAAGTTTTTCGTTCCAAATTCTCACTATTTTCTCTAGGACACAATTAAAAAGAATTGGGGATAGTCCGTCGCCTTGTCGTACACCAGTTTTTATTTTGAAAGGCTGTGATATCTCTCCCAGAAATTTCACTTTAGAGACTGTGTCTGTAAGTGTTTCACGGATTAGATTTGCCAGTTTAGACTTTATGCCAAATTCTCGAATTATTTTATATATAGTTTCTCTGTCAACAGAATCAAAAGCCTGTTTGAAATCTACAAACATGACTACAATGTCCTTTGAATTAATTAACCTGTGGCGAATTATTGACTTAAGATTAAATATTTGTTCTGAGCATGATCTTCCTTTCCTGAAACCACCTTGATATTCACCTAAATGATTGTCTAGTGTTGTTTCTACTCTGTTTAATAAAATCTTGGAAAATATTTTATATGCCACTGCTAATAAAGATATTCCTCTGTAGTTATTAACGTCCTGTTTATTACCTTTTTTGTGGAGTGGATGTATCAAGGCTACTTTCCATTCCTCAGGAATTTTTTCAGTTTTCCAGATTTCTTCAAAGAGTAATTGTAGCTCATTTGCTATATTTGGCAAGGACCACTTCAAAAGTTCCGCTGTAATAGAATCTTCTCCGCTAGCTTTGTTGTTTTTGAGGGTAATTATTCATTATTATTATTATTATTATTATTATTATTATTATTATTATTATTATTATTATTATTATTATTATTATTATTTATTGACGGAATCCTCGACTGAGTGGTCAGCATTGAGGCATTCGGTTCAGAGTGTTCCGGGTTCGATTTCGATTCCCTGCCGGATCGGTGATTTTAATCGTATCTGATTAATTCTTCTGTGTCGGAGACTGGTTACTTTTTACTTTGTTTGTGCCAACGCTCTTCTCTTTATATTGGGACAACATACCAAACTACCAACCACGACAGAAACACCTGAGGAAGGGCATCCGGCCGTAAAACAGGGCCAAGTACGCATGTGCGTGCAATTCGTGCTCGCGAACCTATAGGTGTAGAAAAAGTGGTTGAAGACGAAGGAGACTATTATTATTATTATTATTATTATTATTATTATTATTATTATTATTATTATTATTATTATTATTATTATTATTATTATTATTGTTACCGTATTTTTGTGGTGGGTAGAGGTGAAAGAAGGTGCGGGTGTGAACGGGTCTCAAACTACGAAATTAAAGTTAATGTAAAATTTAACAAGGTTATATTATCTTTCCAAAATTCAGAAATAACACTAAAGACACAGAGTAGCAAGGCAATAAAAATACAATTACAATATTTACAGGATTTGGGCTTCGAGCCCCAACCTCACAATTCTTGAGCAATTAGCCCAGTTTTACCCCAAACACAAGTTTCAACAGAGGGGCAGAAAACCCCATTCATGCCTAGGAGCACTTGCTCCAAATTACACAGTAAGGCCTCCTTGAGGCGCGCAGAAAACAAAATTTTCAAGAAAGAGCAACTTGCTCTCAAAATTCAGGCCTGTCAAAGGCCACACCTAATTCCACCTTCAAGCTGTCCTCTAAGGACATATACACAGGGGTAAAATACCCAACCTACTGAGGTCTATTAAATGAGAAGAAGGTTAATTACATGACCTCTAAAGTAACAATTTGAGAGGAGGCGATCTGCACTCCTAATGCATTTGTTTTAAAAACTAATCTGGCTCTAGGCCACTAATGCAAGGGCTAATCCCATACTACTGAGGTGACTTTAGAAAAGAACAATTTACTTTACATTAAGGAAGAATCGGTTGTGAGAAATAAGTTCACCTCAAAACAAAATGAGTGGGAGCTCGAGAGGGTTAAGCACTCTCTATCCCAATATGTAGCTTTAAAAGATAATAGATGCTAAGAGTAGTTACATTTTAGGAAAAGGTTACATGGTAGAAACGCTTCGGACCCGCCCCGAGAGTTAAACTGCTGAGCTAGCAAGAAAAGAAGTTATTAAAAGGCCATTACCTTGGTGTAGAACTGCTCCCCGAAGAAAGAGGCGCTCCCCGCCCCCTGCTATGTACTTTACACACTGAAAGATGGTATTGAAGTGGCGCAGAGACCCTAAAATCAGCAGTTTATATACTCTCACGGAAAGTTCGAGGCGTTTCAGGAAGGAAAACACCCGCCCACAATCATTTTATTGGTGGATAAAGAGAACCCCTACACAATATGAAGAAGAAACACATTATTGGTGGAAAATTAATTAAAGAAATTCGGGATTGGCTAGATTCAAAACAAGGGGAAAGAAAGGGTTAATATTGCCAACTTAAACAATGACTGAAAGAAATTTAGCAAAGAACAAACTTTTGAAATTAAATTTTCTCCAAAAAAAACCAGTTCTTTCACTTCGCACTAGGGTGCATCGTTGTAGTTCTTCAGTAGTGTCCTCTAGAAGAGAATGTACACACTTCTTACTACAAGCAAAACAAAAATACATCGAAAACAACACAGTTCAGAAACTTCAAAATTTCCAAGTAGTGGCATCTTCAGGGTAACTTGAAAATTAACACATAAGACCAAGTTCAGACTTCTCCCGGTAGGGGAGTTTCAACTGGCGCAAGGTTTAAATAAACGGTGTGGAGGTGTACCGCCCGGTACAGACCTCCCCCCCCCCAAAAGTTCCCCCAAGGGGGTAACACAGAAGAACATAAACTTTTGTTTGAAAACAAGGTCCAAGTTATGATGTTGCTATGGAGATTAATTGCAGAAGCATTTATCAAAATAGTGAAAATTTGATTTGATCCAGTTTCAAAAATTCTCGTAGTAACTGCTGAAGTGATGTCTTTATGTTTGTAGAAGTTGAATTCAGAAGAAAAAATTTTAATACTTGAAAGTGAAGAATATTGCTGTTGAATTCCCAAGTGTAGTAATTGCTGATAGTAAATGTCCATGTAGTTGATTAAATATTTCGATGTTGATTAAGTTGGATTGCCAGACCGGCCGTTGCAGCTTGCGTCCAAAGGCGGCCGCTCGGACCCCTCAAGTACCCTGAGATACCGCTCGCCCGCACTATGAGGGGAGCAGTGGTGTTGAAGCACGCCGCGCCCGCGGTGAACATATACAGGCTGCGGGCAAGTAGCAGGTCGTGCGCCGCACATCAGCCTTGGCCGGGAGGAGGGCTCCGGCTCGCCGTACACCTGTCGTCCTCGCTGGAGTAGAGGGGGCCCTTCCTCTATCCCAGTCGCGGCACGGCGCCGAGCGGCTGCGGGGGCACTGAAACTTTAAAGCTAGGCGGCAGAATTTTGTTGGACCATCATCTTTTTTTGAGGGCACAGGCTTTGTGGAGAGGTTGAGGGGCCAGCGGCGTGCAGATATCCATGGCATTTTATATAAGCAAGACACAGTGTGTGGGGAGCAGGAGACGGGAGCGTGGTAATGGCCGTGGCAAGGACAGAATGGCAGTTTAACGGTTCGGGGAAGGTTTTACAAAATGCTTACATATAAAACAAAATATTATAGAAGGGGCAGAATGCCTTAAAAGTGAAAACTCAAAAAAATATAACCTTCATATTCCTTTCAAAATAATATGAAGCAAGTTAACACAGAAATTACACCGGTTTCACCTGTGACAGGTGAACCCTAAATATCCTCTCGGTGGCTGGATTACTTAATAACAACGTAACCGGCGTAAGGAAATCGAGAATGATACACGGCCCATGAAATCTGGGGGCAAGCTTGCCCGCGGGAACAAAGTTCTTGACCATCACCTGGTCACCTACCTTCAAATTGGTGGGTCTCCGTCCACGATCTTATCTTTCCCTAACCTTTTCATGAGACACCTTCAGATTGGCTTTAGCTTTCTTCCAAAGATCTTTGATATTATCCGGATCTATTGTCTCGGGTAGAATGTCACTCAGAGACCAGAGGTTAGAGAGCGGCGTGTTGGGAACGAACTTGAACATCAAAGACGCTGGAGTAAATTTATGTGATTCATGAACCGCCGAATTCAAAGCAAAAGCTAACCAATGCAGGGACGTGTCCCATCTAGAATGATCTTAATGATGATAGGCAATAAGCGCGGACCTGAGATTACGATTAACCCGTTCAGCCAGAGATGGTTGAGGGTAATACGCAGAAGTCGTCACATGAGATATGGATAGGTCAAAGCAGAATTTACGAAATAAATTAGATGTGAAAGCCTTAGCATTATCAGATACAATATATTGACACGGACCAAAAGAAGCAAAGATAGAATTTAGACAAGTAATGGTGGACTGAGCGGTAGCCAGCTTAGTCGGAAATAACCAGGAAAATCTTGTAAAACCATCTACGCATACAAAGATGAACTTGTTGGCATTTCCCTTCGACTGGGGGAAGGGTCCTACATAATCAATATACAGGCGTTCCATGGGGCGCGACGCTTGATGAGAAGACAAAAGGCCTACCTTGGTGGACATGGTTGGTTTACTAAGCAAACAGGATTTACAAGCCTTTACTAGTTCACGGATTTCACCGTCCATCCCCTTCCAGATGAACATTTCACGAATCTTCTCACGAGTTTTAAAGATGCCTAGATGCCCTCCTAATGGGGTCTCATGATAGTACTTGAAGATCATAGGTACAAGAACAGCTGGAACGACAACCTTCATCATCTTATCATGCCTCGAAGGGCAACATAAAACACCATTCCTCAGAACATAAGGGACGACATGTTCCCCAGAAGAAAGGGTTTCCATTATCGGAGCCGGCGTCGGATCTTCACGTTGGTATTTCTCGATATCCCTAAAGAGCATGGGAGCATCTGTTAAGATGGCATTAACATCAGATAGCATGGACTCGGGAGGTGAAGAACTATCGACCGGATCATGGGTCTCGACCTCGTTGGAAAACATACGGCTGAGTCCATCAGCAACAACATTTTCGGTACCTCGGATATGCCTGACATCGAATTGGAAGGCAGAAATACGGATGGCCCAACGGGCTATACGACCAGTACGACGCGGCCTACCTAAGACCCAGCTTAAGGCTTGATTATCTGTCTCCAGGTCGCATTTGACATGTTCCAGATAGAGACGGAACTTTTCTAAGGCAAATAAGACTGCCAAACCTTCGAGCTCATGGATGGAATACTTGGCTTCTTGAGCCGATAGAGTCCTAGATGCATAGGCGATGGGTCGCCTCCCTAGTTCAGTCTCTTGAAGAAGGACTGCAGCTACTGCTGACGACGACGCGTCAGTTTGGACGATGTATTTCTTTGAGAAATCAGGCATAGCAAGGACAGGGGCATTACAGAGAGCTAATTTCAGATCTTCAAAAGCGGCTTGTTGAGAAGGTCCCCACTCGAATTTGATGCCTTTCCTACGAAGAAGGTTTAAGGGCGCCGCTCTATTAGCGAAGTTAGGAATAAACTTCCTGAAGAAATTCACCATACCAATGAACCTGGCGATACCTTTAATGTCCTTGGGAGGTTTAAAATCACGGATGGCCTGTGTTCTAGAATGATCGACGGCAACACCATCAGGTGACACAATATGCCCTAGGAATGACATAGAGGGCTTCGCAAAGGCAACCTTGGACAACTTAACAGTGAACCCAGCCTTACGAAGGCGATTAAGAACTTCTCGCAGATGATCTAGATGTTCTGCAAAAGTCTCCGAAAATACGACGACATCATCCAAGTAGTGATACAAGTACTCAAATTTGATGTCGGAGAAGACCCTATCTAGCAGCCTAGTGAGTACAGCTGCTCCCGTGGGGAGCCCGAAAGGCACGCGGTTGTATTCATACAAATTCCAATCCGTGGCAAATGCTGTAAGGTGTTTAGACTCTTCGGCCAGGGGAATTTGATTGTAGGCCTGATTCAAATCCAAGATGGTGAAGAACTTGGCCTTACGGAACCATGAAAAACAGGAATGAAGGTCGGGAAGGGGCACAGATTGTAACACCACCTTCCGATTGAGAGCCCTATAATCAATGACAGGCCTGAAGCCCCCTTGGGGTTTCGGGACTAGAAAAATAAGCGAAGAATACGCCGACTTAGAGGGCCTAATAATACCATCCTTCAACATCTGATCGATGATTTCTTTCAGAGCCTTCATTTTAGGTGGAGATAGCCTATAAGGTGGAAAACGGACCGGAATCGAATCCGTGACCTCAATTTTGTATTCGATAAGGTCAGTAACACCAAGAGTATCAGAGAACACCTCTGGAAACGACTGACAAAACTTACGAATACTATCAGCCTGCTCCTCAGGTAGATGTCTAAGGTCTAACAACATCTCATCCTGGGTAGGCGAAATAGATGAACATGACGCAGAATTACATTTTAACAAGGGGATTTTACAATTGGAAGCAAATTTGAATGTGCCCGACTTACTCTGAAGATCGAGCACAAGACCCGTGTGAGCAATGAAGTCGGCTCCCAATATGATGGGGCAAGACAAGTGCTTAGCCACAAACAATTTGATTTTCCATGTAAATTTAAAAATACGAATTTTGACATTTACAGAACCGAGAATTTCTAATGGAGATGAATTAGCCGAAACATATTGAACAGGAGATGAACCATAGTCAGGTAGTTTACAAACCGATTTCAATTTTGAATACCATTGATCCGAAATAATTGAACAAACACTGCCTGAATCTAATAGAGCTGTTATAGGCTCATTATTTAACTCAATTTTAAGAAAAGGAACAGGTGCGGGGGTGTCCGCCGTAATCCTAAGACACTCTTTGTGGCATTCAACAGATGAATTTGAAGACTGAACGTTCCCTGAATTTACGACCTGTTTGCCAGGGGCTGAGCCTTGGGAAGCAGAATTAGTCAACTCAGCCGAAGCCGCTAGTCACTTATTATTAGTGACATTGGTGGAAGTTGCACCAGAAGTTGAGCAGGAGGGGGTGCTATTTGAATTTGGGCAATTCTTGGTGATATGTGAGAAAGCCCCACATTTAAAACAGCCTTGTGATGAGCCAGCTCCATTATTTGCCCTACTAGATTTGATCAATGGGCACTTGTTCCGAAGATGGTCAGGCGACCCGCAAGCGTAACATTTACGAGGTGTGACTGATCGGCGAGGTGGAGGCCGAGTATTACTAAAAGAAGGCGGGGGTTCTTTCGCGACACGCAAGGAATCGGCGTATCTAACTCCTTCCGCTGAGACGGCCAATGCTTCAAGTTCAGAGAAGATTTGCGGGCACGCCGCGAAACACAAATATGACCTATAGGATGGTGAAATTCCTTCTACAATAGCCTGTACAATCTGATCTTCTAGAAAATGAAGAGCAAACACCCTAGTATAAAACTTAATATCTTGTATGAAATCAGCCAGATTTTCATCCAATCTCTGTACTCGATAATAGTACTTCTGAATCAAAGATGACCTCGCGCGAGCAGGAATAAAATTTGCAAGTAGGTGTGCATGAAAATCTTCAATAGATGACTGTTCAGCTATGGCTCTTACTATTTTGTCAGAGAGAATACCAATTGCATAGGGATAAATTATCTGTAAAATTTGACATGGAGAAAGAGAAAAAACAAGGGCATGATCCTGAAATTCAACTAAAAACCTTAAGATAGAAATAACTTCACTGGTGGTATTAACAGAAAACTTCGAGATACCTCTGAGCAACATTGCCAATGGATGAGGCAAGCTGCTGAACCCAGGTGACATAGTAGGTAAAGGTTTCAGTGGCAAAGAAGTTAATTCAGAACGTACATTATTCAACGATGCACGGCGTTCAGACTCGTTGTCCAATGGGGCAGAGATCGTTTGAGCTCCAACGGTTATCCTATTGACTTCTCCCTTAGGAGGCTCTTCCTCGCCACCTACATTCACCGTGGCGGGTTGATCGATTTTGGGATGAACTTCCCCAGTTAAAAATTGGGTAACCTTACTGGATAATTCAGAAATACTTTCAAGCAACGTACTAGCTTCCTTCCTCTGAACGTCATTCAACTTCAGCGACAACAGATCGTTAACTCTATTTGAAAAATGAAATAGCCTGGCTTGCACACGCTTAATTTGATTAGGAGAAGGATCATTTTCGTCAAAAAAACTAACTACAGATGCTAGCCCAGTAGTATTCTCGGTGATCGTGGAAAGAGAGTCGTCAATTTCTTTCTCTCCCAAAGTGGGGATGGAAATGGGCAAATCAAGGGACTCTCTAAGCTTGTTTGTGTCTACTGCAACCGTGCCTCCAGATTGCACATTTCTAATAGTTAATTCATAGATCAACTCCTCCTTGCGCAAATAGTTGAGATGGAGAACATCGCGAGGGCCGGGCATGATGACAGAACAATTTTGAAAGAGAAAAAATCAAAATTTCCAGCAACAGAGAAAATTGTTAGAGTTCGAATCAAAACAATGTTTAGCCGTCAAAAGGGGCTAAATTGAGACCCATTCAACCACGCTCTGCTACCACTTGTTACCGTATTTTTGTGGTAGGTATAGGTGAAAGAAGGTGCGGGTGTGAACGGGTCTCAAACTACGAAATTAAAGTTAATGTAAAATTTAACAAGGTTATATTATCTTTCCAAAATTCAGAAATAACACTAAAGACACAGAGTAGCAAGGCAATAAAAATACAATTACAATATTTACAGGATTTGGGCTTCGAGCCCCAACCTCACAATTCTTGAGCAATTAGCCCAGTTTTACCCCAAACACAAGTTTCAACAGAGGGGCAGAAAACCCCATTCATGCCTAGGAGCACTTGCTCCAAATTACACAGTAAGGCCTCCTTGAGGCGCGCAGAAAACAAAATTTTCAAGAAAGAGCAACTTGCTCTCAAAATTCAGGCCTGTCAAAGGCCACACCTAATTCCACCTTCAAGCTGTCCTCTAAGGACATATACACAGGGGTAAAATACCCAACCTACTGAGGTCTATTAAATGAGAAGAAGGTTAATTACATGACCTCTAAAGTAACAATTTGAGAGGAGGCGATCTGCACTCCTAATGCATTTGTTTTAAAAACTAATCTGGCTCTAGGCCACTAATGCAAGGGCTAATCCCATACTACTGAGGTGACTTTAGAAAAGAACAATTTACTTTACATTAAGGAAGAATCGGTTGTGAGAAATAAGTTCACCTCAAAACAAAATGAGTGGGAGCTCGAGAGGGTTAAGCACTCTCTATCCCAATATGTAGCTTTAAAAGATAATAGATGCTAAGAGTAGTTACATTTTAGGAAAAGGTTACATGGTAGAAACGCTTCGGACCCGCCCCGAGAGTTAAACTGCTGAGCTAGCAAGAAAAGAAGTTATTAAAAGGCCATTACCTTGGTGTAGAACTGCTCCCCGAAGAAAGAGGCGCTTCCCGCCCCCTGCTATGTACTTTACACACTGAAAGATGGTACTGAAGTGGCGCAGAGACCCTAAAATCAGCAGTTTATATACTCTCACGGAAAGTTCGAGGCGTTTCAGGAAGGAAAACACCCGCCCACAATCATTTTATTGGTGGATAAAGAGAACCCCTACACAATATGAAGAAGAAACACATTATTGGTGGAAAATTAATTAAAGAAATTCGGGATTGGCTAGATTCAAAACAAGGGGAAAGAAAGGGTTAATATTGCCAACTTAAACAATGACTGAAAGAAATTTAGCAAAGAACAAACTTTTGAAATTAAATTTTCTCCAAAAAAAAAAAACAGTTCTTTCACTTCGCACTAGGGTGCATCGTTGTAGTTCTTCAGTAGTGTCCTCTAGAAGAGAATGTACACACTTCTTACTACAAGCAAAACAAAAATACATCGAAAACAACACAGTTCAGAAACTTCAAAATTTCCAAGTAGTGGCATCTTCAGGGTAACTTGAAAATTAACACATAAGACCAAGTTCAGACTTCTCCCGGTAGGGGACTTTCAACTGGCGCAAGGTTTAAATAAGCGGCCTGGAGGTGTACCGCCCGGTACAATTATTATTATTATTATTATTATTATTATTATTATTATTATTATTATTATTATTATTATTATTATTATTTTACGTGAAAATAACTATTTTACGGTCTTTGGAGACGCCAAGGTACGGCATGTTTGACCCTTAGGAGTTCTTTTACGATCCCGTAAATCTATTGGGAACTAGCCGGCAATTTTGAACACCTTAAAGTACCACCGGCTGAGCCGGATCGAACCAGCTAACTTTGGATCAGAAGGCGAGTGCTTCTACCGATGTAACCCCTCAGTCCGACCTCATCATTTTATATTCCGTACTTGGGACCGGAAAATGAGGAATTTTATCATATTTAAAATCTATTATATTGTTTTTCTTTAACTTACTCAAAGCCCTATAGTTCTAATTTTGTGTGTATTTAATGAGTATTCCGAGCAGCCTAAATAGATGATTGGGTTCACGTAGATGTGCGTTTATATACGGGAGATGGTGGTTTCGAACCCCACCATCGGTAGTCCTGAAGATTTTTCATGATTTCCCGTTTTCACACCAGGCTGTGCATTAATTAATGCCACGGCCACTTCCTTTCTCGTCTTGGTCTTTTCCTACCCTATCATCGCCGAAAGACCTAACTGAGTCGGTGCAACGTTAAAAGAATTCCAAAAAGTCCTGATGAGTATTTCACCATTGGACTTAAGGATTTTATCACTTTTTGATTTAGTGGTAAGGCCAAGTTATCTTATAAACTGAAATGCAGGCAAGTATAATTTGAGTACGGGTGATCAGAAGCTTAATTGTCAGTCCTTTGTCTTTTGGAGATACTGAGTACGCTGTCAGTTTCCAAACAGTTCGTAAATGTTTAATCACTTTCACATTGGACAGGTAACAACGATCAGCAGGAGAGAGGCAGTAAATATTCAGAGGAACGTAGCGGACAGGTGACAACGCTCTGGCCTGCTGCCATGTCTCTTCCCACACACATTCATTAATACAAAGTGCGCTTCGCGTCATCATGCCATCAAGAACTACAAGTCAAATGTATCTTTACGGCTTCAGAAAAATATATATTAGGCCCTATTTAATTCATTTATTGGCACTAAATTAACCCTCCGTCAGGAGCAATACCTACATTTATACGAACGCATGCTAAGTAGTACCCTTTACATTTATGGTAAAATTACGAGTTGTGATCATTTTTATTATGTTTAAGTTTTATTTATGTATTTTAGTCCAGTTCCTTGGCCGAATGGTCAGCATTGTAGCCTTGAGTTCAGAGAGCCCTGGGTTCAATTTCCGGTCGAGTCGGTGATTTTGACTTCGGTTAAACCCTCTAGCTCGGGAGCCGGTTGTTTAACTTCATTCGCATACAACATATCATATAACATACCATCAGTGAAACATGCAATAGTGAATACTTTCCTCCACGGAGGGTTGTCGTCGGGAAAGGCATCTGGCTAAATCCATATAAAGTGCTGACGCCAGGCAATTAGGTGAAGACTAGGAAGGTGAAGAAGTAGCGTTATTTTTTTAATATTCCTTCTTTTATTTTTCAAAAGTTTCGTGGTGTGGGTTATTGTAGTTTCATCCTAGTTCTTAGAGAAGAGATTTTCACTGGGATTATGCGTAAGTAGACTAGCATTCTGCTTCACAGAATTTACCGAGCTCAGAATATCTCGGACCTATGTCCCACTTCCAGTAGCGGCTGACGCATAAGTTCATAGGTCACGTTCCCACCCAATATACATTAATATTTTAATTTTTACTTCACAATACATTAGACACAGGGTCCGACTCGTTGGCTGAATGGTCAGCGTACTGGCCTTCGGTTCAGAGGGTCCCGGGTTCGATTCCCGGCCGGGTCGGGGATTTTAATCGCTTCTGATTAATTCTTCTGGCTCGGGGACTGGGTGTATATGTCCGTCCCAACACTCTCCTTATCATATTCAGACAACACACTACACTACCAACCACCACAGAAACACGCAATAGTGCTTACATCCCTCCATAGAGGGTTGGCGTCAGGAAGGGCATCCGGCCGTAAAACAGGGCTAAATCCACATGTGCTACGCAGTTCGCACCCGCGACCCCACAGGTGTGGGAAAAAGTGGCAGGAAAAGAAGAAGAAAGAAGAATACATTATACACAGGACGATACAGGCTTTAGACTCATAAGGAAGGTGACTAGAACTTCTAAAATGCGAAATCTGACTTCAGGATAGAGCGTAAAATCGTATATATCAGCTCCCAGTCACAAACTCTGTGTGACCACAGAGCAGGCGTTTAAAGTGCATTGTCTCCAAACGTTGCCGCTGGCTGTTTCTTGGAGAAGAGGCCTGCTGTAATGAGAGTGCCTCGGTCACAAGCAAACTGTGACCGAGAAGGATAGAATATAGTTCTCCGGAAAAAAAAAGAAAGCTACACAGTTCACTGACTTGTATTTCCAAATGTGCAATTGTTGAAAACAATATTACAACCATACGAATGTCTACTGTGGTAACATAAATTTTCTGTACATTAGATGGAATAAAGACATTCCTGAAAAGAACAGTGGCAACAGAAAGTGCAAGGTATGATCGAGAGATTTCCTGCAGCTAAAGGAAGAAGGCTGGATCTGAGATAAGGATTAATAATAAGATGAACTAAGGTGTGTTTTGGCATGTCTTTTATTGTTTATACTTGCATGTGTAAATGTGTAAATACTGTATGTTAGACTTATATTATCCGTGTCTGTATTCGAACCATAACGTGACCCTCTTACACGACACTTCACGAGCCGCCACTGCCCACTTCCATTTGACAGACAAGAGAGTCCTTGGAAGCAACTCGCTGAACGAAATGGAATTCGATGGGGAGCTATCAATATTAATGGGACTTATGGTCGAAACAAAGTTGAATGGACTGAGTCAGCAAAGAGGATGCGTCTGGTGTTACGAGTTAATTATGTTCGTGTAAGGGGAGAAAAAGCGGAACAGATACGTGATTTTAAAGTGCTCTTTACACTTATTAGAAAGGTTGCTTGCTTGTTGTCTAATGGGGCCTAACATCTACGTCATCGGCCCTGTTTAAAAGGGAAGAAAAGAGTATGGGGGTAGGGCTGTTCATGAGAAATACTGTCGAACACAACATGTTTGTCTTAGGTACGTAAATGAGCGAATGATGTGCGTAGATTTAGCAGTCGAAGGAATTAGGACGATAATTTCCCCAGTGTATTGACCATGTGGGGCTGTAGATGAGGATCAAATTTACAAGTTTTATAAAGCACTGAGAACAGCGTAGTCAAGCAAGGATAGGATTGTACTAATGGGCGATTTCAATGCCAGAGTTCGAAGGAGAATGAAGGGTATGAGAAGGTGATGGGTAAATGTGGGGAAGATGTGAAGCTAATAAGAATGATAACCGTTTACTGGACGTATAGTCATCAAGAATACAGTTACGAATACATTCTCCAAGCATAAGGATATTCACCGCTACACATGGGAGGGTAGAAAGCACCAGATCCGTAATAGACTATAACACAGCCGACTTTGAATTCAGGAAATCTGTTAGGAATGCACAGGTATTCCGGGGATTATTTATTAACACAGACTACTGTGTGATTTGTAGTGAACTAAACTTTTCAGGCCCAGGACAGAGAAAGTGAAATCTGTCTACAGAAGAATAAGGGTAGAAATTCTCTAGGACGACGAAGTTAGAAGTACATCGACATGATTAGTAAATTGTTCCAACAATTAGGCAGTAAGCGGGTTCAGGATAGAGGAATACAGTGGGTGGATTACAGGTATGCTGTAGTAGAAACAGCAAGGGAATTCCTGGGAACAACTGTGTGTAAAGATGGGTGAAAGCGAACATCTTGATGGAATGACGAACAGAGGTAGCTTGTAAAGGTAAGGAGGAGGCGTATCAGAAATCGCTCCGAACAAGGATTGATACATACAGGAAATTGTCCGTAGATTAAAGAAACAGAACGAAATAAAGAATTTTTGAAACCAAGAAGAAGCCACGGCAAGATTTCGGTAATAACCTTTGTCAAGCGACAGGGAAACTTTTCTGGACAGTAATAAAGACTACTAGAATGGGAGGGAAAAAGTAAATGAATAGTGTTTTACACAAATCAGGTGAGCTCTTAGTAGATACAAGGGAATTCCTGGACAGGTCGTCGAAAGAATATTTTGAAGACCTTCTCAACGTAAAAGGCAATCTTTCTGTTGATGTTGTGAGCCAACGAGCTCATGGGAAGGGGGACAATTATGTCACTGAACTTCATTGCTATAAAGTAGGAGGAATATATTAAAGTAGAATTGAAATAGTAAAACATAGTGGGAAAGCAGGGATGAAATAGCTTCACATTGTAATAAGATTATCATGGAATGTTAGAAATGTACCTTCTAATTGGATGAAGGTGGTAACTGGCCTATCTCTAAGCAAGGGAAGAGGAAGGATTTCAACAACTATCGACATATAATCATTATCGCTATGCAAGACAAGGCATTTTGAAGGGAAGGGTCTGATGAATGTCTGAGAGTAAGTCGTATGAACAACATTGTGATTTCAGACCACAGAGAGGCTGTAAGGATCACATTTTTAATATGCGTCAGGTAATTGAAAATGCTACTAGAAAAATAGACATTTATGTTTATGGTTCGTAGATCTAGAGGAGGCTTATGACAGAGTACAGAGAGAAAAGGTATCAGCCTTACTGGGGGATTATGGGAGTAAGAGTAGATTATTAAAAGCAATCAAATGCATTTATGTTCACAAATGGGCTGCAAATAAGAATTGATGGTAGAATGTTGACAATATAATGAAAGGTATAAAGTGGTAGGGAGGGATTCAGTTAGGAGGAAAAGAAGTAAACCGTCTGGCGTCTGCCGACGACTAGGTCTTAACGGCAGACTGTGCTGAGACCCTGCAATCTTAAATCTTGAAACTTGAAAATAGGTGAAAATAGATTAAAATTAGCATTTTCAAGGCTAAAATTGTGTCAGTAGGAAAGAAACCTAAGAAAATTGATGTCAGATTTGGAATACAAAATTCGAACCGGTAGATCATTTCAAGTGGAGAACATTGACGCACTGTACTTTTGTTTGTTCTGGTGTCAGGGTTATTACTGTGAAGTAATTCTTCGCTAATGTACGAAAATCAGATGAATGAAGTTTTCTTTTAAGAGATCCAGAATTGTTCAATATTTCGGCTTGTTCTGCGTGAACTCAAACCTACACTTATCCTGCGACCACAGGTTACGATAATAATAATAATAATAATAATAATAATAATAATAATAATAATAATAATAATAATAATCTGAAATTCAGTTGAGAGAAGATGAATTTGGCTTCAGAAGAAATGTAAGAACACGTGAAGCAGTCCTGACATTACGTCTGATCTTAGAGGACCAAAACGGAAACAACCGACGAACATGGCGTTAGTAGATGTAGAAAAGACATTCGATAATGTTGGTTGGACGAAGCCATTTGAGATTCTGAAGGCGATCGGGATCAGATACTGAGAACGAAGAATTATCTATAATCTGTACAAAAATCAGTCTGCAGTGATAATGGAGGGTTTTCTAAAGAAGCAGTAATCCAGGAGTCAAGCAAGGCTGTAGTTGGTCCCCTCTCCTTTTCAATGTTTATATAGAACAGGCGGTAAAGGAAACCAATGAGGAATTTGGAAATAGAATCACAATCCAAGGAGAGGAAATCAAATCCCTGAGATTTGCCGATGATATTGTTATTTTATCGGAGACTGCAGAAGATCTAAAAAAAAAAAAAAAAAAAAAAAAAACATGTATTACTAAATTCAGAATTCAATTTTTTTTTTGCTAGGGGCTTTACGTCGCACCGACACAGATAGGTCTTATGGCGACGATGGATAGGAAAGGCCTAGGAGTTAGAAGGAAGTGGCCGTGGCCTTAATTAAGCATTTGCCTGGTGTGAAAATAGGAAACCACGGAAAACCATCTTCAGGGCTGCCGATAGTGGGATTCGAACCTACTATCTCCCGGATGCAAGCTCACAGCCGCGCGCCTCTACGCTCACGGCCAACTCGCCCGGTGAGAGTTCAATATGACGCAAATTAAGAGATAGTCGGAAGGAGAACAGCAACTAGTCTTTCGGCCTCCATTTCACTTGTACCTGTATTCTAAACACAGTCCAGGCCTATTATCACACAGCGCAGCACTACGCACTTCCTTAACTCTGAAGAGTTTCACTTCATAGACCGTGCCAACTGAATGTGTCTTTTGTGGGGCAAAACCATCCCTCTTCTTTGTGTACTTAAATATGTATACTTATTTATCTGCAGAAGGGAACGCATACTTTAGCTTACCAAATGTGCACGTAGACCACCTTTTTGTGAAATGTCACTTGTACCACTCAATTCCCTCCCTCATATTTATTGCATTTTATCGTTCATCATAAAATTCTTTTGTTATGATATAGTATTGCTTTTAATACTCTTTTTCTAACGGAAGTTACGTGAATATAATGTATGTTTCTTCTTTTTTGAAGTATATGAATGAGAATTATTAACAATTTCACCTCGTTGACCACGGCAACTGAGTGAGTATTTTGTGGGGCAAAACCACCCCTCTTCTTTGTCTACTATAAATATATATAGTTATATTTATCTGTAGAAGGGAATTGAGGGGATTTCCTCCAAATATTTGTACCTATATAATATTCTTATACTTAGCCAGTTTTACTTAGAGCCAGAATCAAGATATATCTCTAAATGGATTTTACTTTCCTAGCTCCAGATGATTCCTGAAATATGGCTGAAATCGACATATTTCCAACTGGGATAATACTTCTGGAAATGTACTGTATTTGAATTACATTTCATCATAATAATATATCTAAATTAACATTTCTAAATATTTTGCTCCTCTGAAAGAGAACAATTACATTGGATGCACTAATATATTCATAATAAAATGGATCATCCACTGAAAACATGGAAGGCGAGAGAGACAAATATTACTCGCTGTCTTCATTACTGTGTGTTCCCTTCCACGGATTATCACACCACTAGTTCAGCAAGCTTTAAATTCTATAGGAAATACATCTTCGTGGAATCTAACCCCTGTATGCGGAGTATAATTAAGTTCTAATAAGTTTCGTAGGATAAATTTATATATTTAGGGTGTAAAGTTAATACCAATGCATTCCTTCCGGTTCAGGGATACGCTGTTTAATGCACTCCTCACTCACAGACAATACACCACACTATTGACCATCAAATAAACCGGATGAATTAACCAAATGCGTATAAAATTCTTTGACCCGGCCAGGAAATGAATCCGGAACCTTCCGAAACGAAGGCCGTTACGCTGACCATTCAGCCAAGGAGGCGGACACCGTTTTAGGATGGAGTGGTTGCACAGTAGGACTCACGTGATAGCCAGCTTCTAGTAAATTTGCTTATTTTTTATGGTAATTTACTTTTGAGGGACCGTGTATTTAATTCTTGGGGGTGAGTTTTGTGTTCCTCCGATGATCAATTTGCGGATTACGTACACGGTCACTAAACATTGCTCGATACTACATTGTGAGCGATGTTCAATTGGAAACAAATGGCGTGGAATGTTCGGACACTTGCTGCATGGATTAATGTTTGGTAATTACACAAAAGCTAGGGACATACGAGAGAAAGAATCAGCGGACAACAACTACATCGGGGCTTACTCCTGATTTATGGCCCGTGTTTCCTATGTCGAAAAAAGGAATAGCTAGAAGTTTGTTAGAAAGAGCCAGACATAGCAGTAAGTGGACTAAATTTAACGATGAAAACATGTTATGCTAAAATTGTAAAAGCAAGATTGAAATTCTCCATTTTTTTATTAATTATTGCATACCAGCGCAGTTAAATAACATTTCAGTAGTTTATTTTAACGCGTACGGTACATAATACAAAAATCTTCATTCCTGAATACGACCATTATTAGTCGGAGCTCGTATGGTAAAATCGAAATAGATAGGCCTATAAGTGATAGGAAATGTACTCTTCTATAGTGTTTGTTATGGGCTGTACACTTGTAGGCTGAAAATCTGGCCCATACTTGTTAGATTTCAACAGTGTTTTTTCTACTCAAAGATTTCTGAATTTACCAACAGTAACTAATATTTCAATACGGTCAAGTCATGCGAGGAATAAAACGGTTTTACAACTCTATAAAATGGGGAACCATCAGCTAAAAGAGACAACACTATCAGAGAAGGTATGTCCTGCAAATTTCTTGGAGGTAAGCGTAGGGCTGCCAATCCAACTCTTTAAACAAATTCGCAAACAATGGTATGATGGTAAACTGGATGAAAAGTTAGGATGTAAGTTTCACCATGAGGAAAAGTGCTCTGTTTTAATTACTGTGTTGATGGGGTGAAAGTAGCTAGGTGTCATTAAAAAAAATCTTCATTAGGGTAATCTCATTAATGATGTTGTAAATAAATGTTGCAGATCTCCTCATATGCTTATAAGGGTATTTAGGAGTTGTTATAAGGATGAAAATGATAAGGCGTGTAAGTATCCAGTGTGTGTGACCCACAGCGGGATTATTTGATTCGACAACTGGAAAGTGGTAAATAGGAAAACAGCGCGATTTATTTGTTACTAAAATGTTGCAAACTTCGGGCTGTGAAGAGACGAGCTGCTCGATTTAGCGGCATGTTCCGTGATGTCACTGAAGAGATAGTGTGGAATGATATTTGTTGACAATAAACTTGATCGGAGCTTTTAAATTTAGGAAAAGTCATAATATGAAGGTAAAGTTTGAATTCAAAAGGGCAAAAGGAATTAGGAACTGAAATAATTTGTCAAGGGAAATGTTGGATGAATTTCCAAGTTCCTTGAAATCATTTAAGAAAAGTCAAGATAAACACTTGATAGATAGAGAATCTCCCAACTGGGAAACATTGAAAATGTAGATTAATGATTTTTGATTGATTGATTGATTGATTGATTGATTGATTGATTGATCGATTGATTGATTGATTGATTGATTGATTGATTGATTCGAAATCCAAAGAAGAATTAACCGGCCTGACATTTTTACGACGATGTGGCAAACGTTTACTGGACTTGAGGAGAAATGATTGCCTCAGATCATCAGGATTTTGGGAATTAAGAACCAGAGGAGCGTGGGACCGAACAGGAAAGACGGCAGAAAGTTATATGGAAGGCCAAAGCCCCGAAGGGCTCTCGAACCAATGATTATGATGAACTGATATTTAATTTCACCTAGCCCTTACTACTTCTCTCAATGACTGGTTTTAGTTATAAATACAGAGAACCAGTTATGAAGCAAGGAACGATGTCATATTTTGTGTAAAATGAAGAGGGGGCCGGAAATAGCCTTCCTTAATGAAATTTTCTATGATTGGATAAAATAATGAGTGATTATGTAATATTATCAGAGATTCGGCCTTCCTGTAACGAGCAGATTTTTGCTCGCAAGAGTACACTTTTTAGATAGAACGATGTGTTTCGGAGATACCTGGATGTTTGTGAGAAATGTAATAATTGCGATTATCCCCATTATTATTTCTCGTATGGTAATAATACATGGATCATGAAATCAAGATAGCTAAAAAAGACATGAAGAGCAGAAGTATGCGAAGAACTGACTGAGATAAGTGAAAAACACGATAAGTTCAAACCGCGCAAGAAGGTCAAGGACATATCAGGGTTTAAAAAAGGGAGGGGAGAATCAAATGATCATAAATACGTCTTCTATATCTCTTGGTCATGGCCATCCATCAAGGGTTGCTAATTCAGATGACCGCCAACCATAAGTCAAAGCCTGCACGATTGCTCAGTAACATTGTCTGGTGGCCGTCCGTCCAAAATTTACATCACAGCCTGCACGGTTGCTAGGTTACACTTCCGTAAAATATTTTGTTGCATACACACATCATTTACCCATATTTTCAGATGACCCCTAGTTTTAAGACATATTTATGCCAAATCATCATCGTCGAGCCAAAACTACTGGGCATAAAGAAATGAAATTTTGGGGATATATTCATATTAAGATGTCAACAGAAACATTGAGCAGAATATCTTACACACTTGGGATAAAGTCATAAATCAATAGTATCTGGGAAGATAGAGGTGACAGTATGAAATTCAGTACTGCTGATGATCCAGAAATAATGAAGGACGAACTCTCCTAATAAGAAAGTACCAGGATCTGATCAGATCCCAGCTGAAGTTTTAAAACTGATAACAGAACACAATACTGATCAGATCACCAATCAATCACTACTGATCCGCATTTAGGGCAGTCGCCCAGGTGTTGTTTCCTTAGCATTTTTTAAATTATTGCAAAGAAATTGGAAATTTATTGAACATCTCCCTTAGTAAGTTATTCCAATCCCTAACTCCCATTCCCATGAAATAATATATTCTCCTATTTTTTCACTTCAATTCCAACTTTACCTTCACACTGTGATATTTCCTACTTTTAAAGACAGCACTCAAACTTATTCATCTAATAATGTCATTCCACCCTATCTCTCCACTGACAGCTCGGAACATATCACTTAGTCGAGCAGCTCATCTCCTTTCTCCCAAGTCTTCCCAGCCCAAACTTTGCAACATTTTTGTAACGCTACTCTTTTTTAGGAATCACCCAGAACAAATCGAGCTGCTTTTCTTTGGATTCTTTCCAGTTCTTGAATCAAGTAATCCTGGTGAGGGTCCCATAAACTGGAACCATACTCTATTTGGGGTCTTACCACAGATTTATGTGCCCACTCCTTACATCCTTGCTAAAACCTCTATATACCCTCATAACAATGTGCAGGGATCTGTACCCTTCATTTACAATCCAATTTATGTGATTATCCCAATGAAGATCTTTCCTTATATTAACACGTAGGTACTTACAATGATTTCCATAAGGAACTTTCACACCTTCAACGCAGTAATTAAAACTGAGAGCACTTTTCCTATTAGTGAAACTCTAAACCTGACTTTTAGGTCCGTTTATCATCATACCATTGCCCACCGTCCATCTCACAACGCTATCGACGTCATTTTGCAGTTACTCATAATCTCGCAACTTATTTATTACACTATACAAACTAACATCATCCACAAAAAGCCTTACCCCTGATTCCACTTTTTTACTCATATCATCTATATACTGTATATAAAATAACTTGTCCTGACTGACTGGCTGACTGACTGACTGATTCATTATCGCCGAACCAAAACTACAGGACATAATGAAATGAAATTTTGGGTATACATTCATATTAAGATGTAGGTGCTCACTAACAGAGGATTTTTGGAAATTCCGTCGCTAAGGGGGTGGAAAGGGGGGTGAAATTTTAAAATGAGTGTATCTATATCTCAAAACTTGCAAAGTTTACAGACGTAAAAATTGGTATTTAAAGTCTTCTCTAAAAATGAGGAGACACGTATTTTTTTGTTTTCAGAAAATCCCAATAGCAGGGCTGAAAGAGGGTGAAAAGTGGGTTGAATGCCTTTAATCAGGATACCGGTACTTATATCTCAGAAACTGTATATATTACAGACCTGAAAATTGGTATTTTTGATCCCTTTTAAAAATAAAGAAACACGTATTTTTTGTTTTTGGAAAATCCAATTACTGGGAGGGTGAGAAGGGGGGTGAATTTTAAAGTGACTGTATCTATATCTCAAAACTTTGAAAGTTTACAGATCTAAAAATTAGTATTGAGAATCTTCATAAGAAATTAAGGAACACGTATTTTTTGTTTTCGGAAAATCGCAATAGGAGGGGTGAAAAGGGGTGAAAAATGGGTTGAATGCCTTTAATGAGGCTACTTATATCTCAGAAAATGAAGATATTACACATCTGAAAATTGGTGTTTGGGATTTACTTTAAAAATAAAGAAACGCGTATTTTTTTGTTTCTGGAAAATCCAATTAAGGGGGTGAAAAGGGGGTAATATTTTAAAATGAGTGTATCTATATCTCATATCTTTTAAAGGTTATAGATGTGAAAATTGGTATTTAGAATTTCCTTTAAAAATAAAGAAACAATTATATTTTGTTTACGGAAAATCCCAATAGGAAGGGTGGAAAAGGTTGAAAAAGGGGTCGAATGCCTTTAATGAGTCTACTTATATTTCAGAACCTGAAGATATTACAGACCTGAAAATTGGTATTTGGGATCTACTTTAAAAGTAAAGAAACACATATTTTTCGTTTTTGGAAAACCCAAATATTGGGGGGGGAGTGAAAAGGGGGGTGAATTTTTTAAAATGAGTGTGTCTACATCTTAAAACCTTAAAATTTACAGATGTAAAAATTGGTAGTTAGAATCTCCCCTAAAAATAAAGGAACATGTATTATTTTGTTTCCTGTAAATCCCAATAGGAGGGGTGTAAAAGGGTGAAAAATGGGTTGAATGCCTTTAATGAGGATACATATATTTCAGAAACGGAAGATATTACAGAACTGAAAATTTGTATATGGGATCTCCTTTAAAAATAAAGAAACACGTATTTTTTAGTTCTTGGAAAATCCAATTAATGGCGGTAAAACAGGAGTGACAATTTGGGGTGAATTTTTTGAAAGACTATATCTACAGAATATCTTGGAAACGTAAAATGTTACAGACGTAAAAAGTGGGTGTTTGGAATCTCCTGTAAATATAAAGAAACATAGGTGATTTGTTTTTGGAAACTCCAATTAAGGGGAACTCAAAAGGGGTGAAATTTTAAGATGAGAATTTTTACAGTATATCTAAGAAAACTTAACATGTTACAGAAGTGAAAAATGGTATTTTTTTAATCTCTATTAAACATCAAGAAACGTGTATTTTTAGTTTTCGGAAATATCACTTGGGTGGAAGGGGGGGTTGGTAAAAGTGACTGAAAATGGTGTTGAATTCTTTTAATTAGGCTACTGATATCTCAAAAATGAAGATGTTACAGACGTGCAATTTGATATTTGCAATCTGCTTTAAAAGTAAAGAAACACGTATTCTCGAAAAATCCATGAGGGGGAGGGGGGATGAAAGAATTGAAAAATTAATTGACATAATTGTATGAGAATACATACATCTAATAAAAATCTAAATTGGTAACAGACGTGAAAATTCGTATTTGGACCGCCTTTAAAAACAAAAAAAACGCGTTTTGGGGGGGGGGAAACCATCTTGGGGGGCGGGAGTGTAAAGGAGTTGAATTCCTTTCATGAGGACACATAAATCAAAAACTGAAGAAGTTAGAGTCGTGATAATTGATATTTAGAAGGTCCTTTACTATTAAAGAAACAAGTATTTTTTGCGGGAAAATTCACTTTGGGGGGGGGGGGAGTAGTGTGAAATGAAGTGAAAAAAAGTAAATTATTTTTATGGGGATACTTATATCTCAAATCTGAAGGTAATAGACGTGAACATTGGTGTTTGGAATCTCCTTTAAACATAAAGAAACACGCCTTCTTTTAAATTTTTTTGGGAGCGGGGTGGTAAATAAACTTAACGGCGGTGGGGTGTGAAAGGAGGTGAGACCAATTGATTTTACTGTTCATAATGTACTTATAAGGAGACTCAGTTGCTCAGGCGGCAGCGCGCCGGCCTCTCACAGCTGGGTTCCGTGGTTTAAATCCCGGTCACTCCATGTGACATTGGTGCTGTACAAAACGGAGGCGGGACAGGTTTTTCTCCGGATACTCCGGTTTTCCCTGTCATCATTCATTCCAGCAACACATAATAATAATAATAATAATAATAATAATAATAATAATAATAATAATAATAATGTTCCGGACCGTCGTCAAATGTGCGGACCGTGCTGGAAACGGCTCCTGGACGGGTAATGACTAAGAATGCAGTACGGCCGCGGGTTCAGTGCCGCCAAGGCACCCAATATGACACCACGCCGGATCTCCTGAAGAATTTTATCCATATTAAAAATGATTCTAAGAAAAGATTGCAAAGATTTACGGACCCAACTGACCGGGAGGAATACCTGAGCCTAGCCCGGGAAGTACGAAATCGATTCCTGGAAAGGAAGATTGAAAAATGGGAGGAAAGGTGCCGTAATCTAATAGAAAACGAGTCAGATCGGGAATTTTGGTGGATTCTCGCAGAAAACGAGTCAGATCGCGAATTTCGGCGGATTATATATCTAAAACAATAAGCATTCAATTATAAATTTCAGTATAATACCGTAGCGAAGCACGGGTAACTTGCTAGTCTATATGTATAAAGCAACTTGTCCTGACTGACTGATTGACTGACTGACTGACTGACTGATTCATCATCGTCGAGCCAAAACTTCTGGGCATAAAGAAATGAAAATTTGGGGATATATTCATATTAAGACGTAGGTGCTCGCTAAGAGAGGATTTTTGGATATTTCGTCGCTAAGGGGGTTAAAAGGAGGATGAAGTTTTAAAATGAGTGTATCTATATCTAAAAACTTTAAAACTTTACAGATGTAAAAATTGATATTTAGAACCTCCTTTAAAAATAAACAGACACGTATTTTTTTGTTTTCGGAAAATCCCAATAGGAAGGATGGAAAAGGATGAAAAAGTGGTTGAATGCCTTTCATGAAGTACTTATATTTCACAACCTGAAGATATTACAGACCTGAAAATTGGTATTTGGGATGTACTTTAAAAATAAAGAAACAGGCATTTTTTCGTTTTTTGAAAATCCAAATAATGGGGGGGGGGTGAATTTTTAAAATGAGAGTGTCTACATCTTAAAACTTTAAAAGTTTACAGATGTAAAAATTGGTATTTAGAATATCCTTTAAAAATAAAGGAATACGTATTCTTTTGTTTTCTGTAAATCCCAATAGGAGGGGTGTAAAAGGGTGAATAATGGGTTGAATGCCTTTAATGAGGCTACATATATCTCAGAAACTGAAGATATTACAGAACTGAAAATTTGTATATGGGATCTCCTTTAAAAAAGAAACACGTATTATTTTGTTTTTGGAAAATCCAATTAATGGCGGTAAAACAGGAGTGACAAATTGGGGGGGTATTTTTGGAAAGACTATATCTACAGAATATCTGAGTAATGTAAAATGTTACAGACGTAAAAAGTGGGTATTTGGAATCTCCTATAAATGTAAAGAAACATACGTGATTTGTTTTTGGAAACTCCACTTAAGGGGAACTAAAAAGGGGTGAAATTTTAAAATTAGAATATCAACAGTATATCTCAAAAAACTTCACATGTTACAGAGGTGAAAAATGGTATTTTTTATCTCTATTAAAAATAAAGAAACGTGTATTTTAATTTTTTTTTAAATACCACTTGGGTGGAGGGGGGGGGGTAAGTGACTGAAAATGGTGTTGAATTATTTTAATTAGGCTACAGATATCTCAAAAATGAAGATGTTACAGACGTGAAATTTGATATTTGGAATCTGCATTTAAAGTAAAGAAACATGTATTCTCGAAAAATCCAATGAAAGGGGGGGGGGCGAAAGAATTGAAAAATTGACTTAATTGTATGAGAATACGTACATCTAATAAAAACTAAAGTTGTTACAGACGTGAAAATTGGTATTTGGTTCTCCTTTAAAACAAAGAAAAACGGGTTTTGTGGGGGAAACCATCTTGGGGGCGGGAGTGAAAAGGAGTTGAATTCCTTTCATGAGGACACATAAATCAAAAACTGAAGAAGTTAGAGTCGTGATAATTGGTATTTAGAAGATCCTTTACTATTAAAGAAACAAGTATTTTTGCTGGAAAATTCACTTGGGGGGGGGGAGTGTGAAAGGAAGTGAAATAAGTGAATTATTTTTATGGGGATACTTATATCTCAAAACTGAAGGTAATAGACGTGAACATTGGTGTTTGGAATCTCCTTTAAACATATAGAAACACGCCTTTCTGTAATTTTTTGGTGGGGGGTAAATAAACTTAACGGCAGTGGGGTGTAAAAGGAGGTGAGACCAATTGATTTTACTGTTCATAATGTTCTTATAAGGAGCAGCGCGCCGGACTCTCACAGCTGAGTTCTGTGGTTCAAATCCCGGTCATTCCATATCATAAACCGATCATTTTTAATCTTTCCTGGGCTCGTTTTCAACAGCCACTTTTTCCCTCGGAGAACGTTCTTAGATTACAGTAGATTATCCTGGCATATAAACAAAAATTTAAACACATTTGAAATAAACGATAGGAATGAGATCGACTGTCAAATTTTTCACTTCTATAATAAGGTCAATAATGCACGGAAGTATGTCATTCGTATCGCCAGAAATCTCGCACACTTGCCTACGCGCGAGAATGCTGCTGGTCACATTGCAACAATGGCAATGACAGCAGATGTAATTTACCGCCTAATAGCGGTCTTGCATCTAGATGTGGGGTCCAGAATATCTATAATAATAATAATAATAATAATAATAATAATAATAATAATAATAATAATAATAATAATAATAAAGTTCCGGACCGTCGTCAAATGTGCGGACCGCGCTGGAAACGGGTCCTGGCCGGGTAATGACTAAAAATGCAGTCCGGCCGCGGGTTCAGTACCGCCAAGGCACCCAAGATGATACCACGCCGGATCTCCTGAAGGATTTGATCCATATTAAAAATGCTTATAGGAAAAGATGGCAAAGATTTAGGGACCCAACTGACCGGGTGGAATATTTGGACCTAGCCCGGGAAGTACGAAATCGATTGCTGGAAAGAAAGATTGAGAAATAGGAGGAAACTTGCCGTAATCTATTAGAAAACGAGCCAGATCGCGAATTTCGACGGATTATATATCTAAAACAATAAGCATTCAATTGTAACTTTCAGTATACGTAATACCGTAGCAAAGCACGGGTATCTTGCTAGTTTATGTATATAAGAACATATAAAGGTCCGATAATACTGCCTTGATGACGTCCCCAATTATTACAAGGTCAGATAAAGCTTCGCCTACTCTAATTCACTGAGTTCTATTTTCTAAAAATATATCCACCCATTCAGTCACTCTTTTGTCTATTCCAATTGAACTCATTTTTTCCAGGATACTCCCTCGATCCACCCTCTCAAATGCCTTAGACAGGTCAAGCTCTTTAACACGTAATACAGTACAGGAGGAATCCCAGGTAACTGCTTACATACAACATTCATTTCCGTACCGAAGGAACCACCCCAAAGGAAATGTAACGATTGCCGTCTTATAAGTCTAATGAGCCACATACTGAAGATTATTTCTTCGTATTATACATGCACGCAAAAGACCAAGTGCGAAATGGAAATAGACCGAATGGGGTTCAGAAATGGTTTTGTTATCCGAAAGGTATTGTTCAGTGCCAATATTCTCCTTCAAAGATATCGAGAACAACGCAAAGGTGTATTTGCGTAATTTATTGATTACTATCAGATGTACCCGTGCTTCGCTACGGGATTCTCAGAAAGACTGACTTTGTGGTTTTCCTAACTGAAGTCAACATGGGTCATTACAGAAACGTCGTAGCAATGAAGCGATTAGAAGCAATGTTATCATATAAAATACTGGATCAAATAAAAAACCGCACATCTTCTCACTTTTAACGAACAGTACCACGATGCCGATCTAACACTCCGAAGTTCCAGAGCAGGAATGACCAGGTCGCAGACTGCCGTGAACACCCCTCTGCCATTATTTCGTTAAATTTGCATACTGATCATTCCAATCAGTGCCTCAGAGTAGGGATTAAATAGCACGAATGCTACGATGAACCAGTGTGTTACATACCAGTAGTATCAGAAAATTTATGAACCTGAGGAATGGCATGCTAAAGAAGAAAGTTATCTAATTTCTCCGCTACTTCCTCCCCCATATTCAGGCAGGCTGTTACACTCGGTAGGACCGGGCGAGTTGGGCGTGTGGTTAGGGGCGCGCAGCTGTGAGCTTGCATCCAGGAGATAAGTTAATGGATTCGAACCCCTCTGTCCGCAGCCCTGAAGATGGTATTCCATGGTTTGCCATTTTAACACCAGGCAAATGTTGGGGCTGTACTGTACCTTAATTAAGGCCAAGGCCGATTCTTTCACACTCCTAGCACTTTCCTATCCCATCGTCGCAATAAGACATATCTGTGTCGGTGCGACGTAAAGCAAAGCAGAGTAGGGATTAAATAGTAGGGATTAAATAGTACGGAGATGAGTAGCAACAGAAGCCACAAAACATTTCATAACAAACAATGGTCAATGTAATGTTACTGTTGATCAATTTTATGAGCTTTCTATATTGTAGGCCTTGACATTTAGTTTTCTTTCGACTCTGTGATATTAGGGCACCTTATGAAAATATTTCTAGCGTAAACTGTAGTTCTTTATTCTCCGACTTTACATACCGATTTTCATTTAATTCTGTTTATCCATTTTCTCGTGACTGGGCGCTGATATGGACTTAGTAACAAAAACTCAAAGTAATGAATATCTATGTGATCATATCCGGTACGGTAACAATGTATAAAACATAAATGATCGGACATTTAATACTATATAACTTTACCAGTCGAGTTGGCCGTGCGGTTAGCTATGAGCTGTGAGCTGTGAGCTCGCATTCGGGAGATAGTGGGTTCGAGCCCCACTGTCGGCAGCCCTGAAGATGGTTAATTAAGGCCACGGCCGCTTCCTTCCCATTCCTAGGCCTTTGTTGTCCCATCGTCGCCATAAGACCTATCTGTGTCGGTGCGACGTAAAGCAACTAGCAAAAAGCTATATAACTTTAGTTATGTAGTATTTATCGATAGGACCACTAATAACATAAATATTTGAGAATTATATTTTAGGCCTCCCCCTAAGCTATCATTTCACTCAGTGTGAAAAACTTATTTACGACAGATTGTAGAGACTTATTTCCTGACTTTGCATGCCGATTTTCATTAAGATAGAACCAATAATAACATAAATATAAGATAGGACCACTGATAACATAAATATTTGAGAATTAAATTTTAAGCATTCAGCTAAACTACCGTTTTTCTCAGCGTGAATACAATTATTTATGGCCTAGATTATATAGACTTATTACCTCGAGTTTTCACACCGATTTGCATTAAGATAAGATCACTAATAACATAAATACTTGAGAATTAAACTTTAGACCTTCCTCCAAACTACCATTTCACTCAGCGTGAATAAAGTTATTTATAACCTAGATTGTAGCGACTTACTCCCCGACTTTGCGTACCGATTTTTATTAAATTTTCTTCAGCCGTTTTTTCGTGATGTGTGTACATACAGACAGACAGACAGACAGACAGACAGACAGACAGACAGACAGACAGACAGACAGACAGACAGACAGACAGACAGACAGACAGACAGACAGACAGACAGACAGACAGACAGACAGACAGACAGACAGACAGACAGACAGACATAAATTAGGGAAAATGTAAAAGTACATTTTCGTTTTACTGCGGACACGACTGATATTGAAATACCATCGTTTTTAAATTCTGAGCAATGTGCAGACAAAAATCTTACTTTATATATATAGATGACAAGGCATTCGACAGAGTCAAACACTAAAAACTGATCGAGATTCTCGAACAGAAACGGACTTAAAAGATATCCACATCATGCAAAATCTTTGCTGGAATCAACGAGCCACAATCGAGACTGGACGAGTAAGAAATTAAGAGAGATGTATCAAAAGAGGAAAATGCCAAGGTTGCACACTTTCTCCGCTCCTATTCAACCTCTAAACTGATCACATATTCAAAGAAGCCTTGAATGATACTGAGCTAGGTGTGAATGTAAATTATATAAAATATGCAATGACACTCTAATTATATGTGACGGAATTGAAGGTCTTCAAGAACTGCTCAGTAGAATTTACACACTAGATTAAGATATGATCTAAACATCAGTACTTCGAAAAACAAAGTTCATAGTATTTAGCGGAAGCAACTAAAGGGGTGCCTCCAATTCATTCAATAACTAATTCAACGAATGAGTAAGTCAGTTCACGTACGTTGGGAGTACCATAACAGACAACATGGACTCTAAAAAGGAGATCAGCCACCGTATTGAAATTTCTAAGCCATATTTCCAAAAGATGAGGCAGTTTTTTATGAAGGTAATCTAAATCGCAAACACAGTCCAAAGGTGTTGAAATGTTTCTTCTGGTTAACACGGCTTTATGGATTAGAGATCTGGTCTGTCGAAGATTCCTCCATGAACTAATTATAGGCCTTTGAAAAGTGGTTATGCAAGAGAATGTTTAGAACACTAAGGATAGATTTCGTAACAAAAAATGAAGTGAACTGTGCGAGAGCTATCATGCATCATCAAAGCCAGGAAAAAGCTTATTTAGACCACGTTCTACGAGGTAGAAAGTACCTTCTACTGATGGCATTAGAAGGCAAGCAAAGCGCTGGTAGACCACCGACGTCATGGCATCAAAACACCAAAGATTGGGCTGGCAACAGCTACACCGAACAGCACTTCAGATGAGCTAAATAAAGGACCGAGTGTGGCACTGGAAGAAGTAGAAAACGTAACTTTATAAACTTATATAACTGACAACAAAATGAATTTACACACGTGTAAAGCCGCTATAAAATTCTGGTTAAACATACAAGCACAATATGAGGCAAAAACTGGAAGTGTACAGACATTTTTAATTTATTAATATATAATCCATATCAAGTATCAGTACTGACGCAGAGTAAAATAATTATTTTTGAAACATTAAGTTGCCCAGGACATTACTAGTGGTACGTCAGGAACAATTTCACTACACGTGTTCACCACACTGAACGAATATGATTTACTGCCTCATTACAGAATATCTGGGGAGGATTCTCGCCTCACAGCCTTTTTTGCTCCACTTCATACTGAAGCAAAGCTGCAAAAGCTTTCTCTTTGTGCACGTCGCTAGTACAGAGCCTAATGGAGGATGTAAACCTCGGCAGCATCTAAGATGCAGCGAATTTTCTCTAGACATTGAGTAATTACTAATGAGGCCGTTATTGGACCGCACGAGATGGGACACGAGTTTTGCGGTGACGAATAGCGCGCAAGTGGCAATGTAATACGTCAGTTCTGCATTAGAAGGGATTCACATGATCAATTAGTAGCAGATAGCCGGCGAGCAAAAACTCTGTGACACATCCGTCTTCCTAGTACTACTCTGTTGTGCTGTGTAGACTGTGCAGAATCGAATGTGTACATCATCAGAGCTAGGGACGAGAAGAGCACACTGATAGTCAAAATATAAAACAGCAGGAGGGGGCTTAAAATTTAAGACTCGATATGTGCCTCTTACGATGGGTTTTACAACATAAATGCTCATGGCAGAATTATTGATTAAGAATATTACTTACAAACTTTCTTGATTCGACTTTTTTCCGATACAGTGTAAAATAAAGGAAATATCAGTGGCAGCCGTTTGGAAGTTAAGAGTGGACAACTAACTCTATGGATAGCTTTTATGGGAATCACACCAGCGCCATTTTAAAGTATTTGTACAACTGTTGGCATCTTTTGGAAATTAACCTCATACTTGGTTTTTATACCAGGAGGAAAAGACCAAATGCAAAAGATGTAATAGCTAGGGATCGGAAGTTCATGCATTTGCATATATGTTTCCCACCATTGTATGAATAATCTGGTAAATTATTTATGCTAATCATTAATATCTGAACAGAATATGGCCACTTTTATTGTGCATAAAAATGCATATTTTAATAGATGCATCATATTTTGGCTTTTATGTCCTAAAATGGCATATTAAAATATTATAATTTTTATTGTGCTTATATATGCATGTCCTGGCATTTTCTACTAATCTATATATATATATAAAATAACTTGTCCTGACTGACTGACTGATTCATCATCGCAGAGCCAAAACTACTGGACGTAACGAAATGAAATTTTGGGGATATATTCATATTAAGCTGTAGGTGCTCGCTAAGAGAGGATTTTTGGATATTCCTTCGCTAAGGGGGTGAAAATAGGGGTGAAATTTTAAAATGAGTGTGTCTATATCTCGAAAGTTTAAAAGTTTACAGATGTAAAAATTGGTATTTAGAATCTTCTTTAAAAATAAGGATACACGTATTTTTTTTGTTTTCAGAAAATCCCAATAGGAGGGGTGAAAAGGGGTGAAAATGGGGAAAATGGGTTGAATGCCCTTAATCAGTATACCAGTACTTATATCTCAGAAACTGAAGATATTACAGACCTGAAAATTGGTACTTTTGATCTCTTTTGAAAATAAAGAAACACGTATTTTTTTGTTTTTGGAAAATCCAATTAATGGGGGGTGAAAAGGGGGTGATTTTTTAAAATGAGTGTATCTATATCTCAAAACTGTTACAGTTTATAGATGTAAAAATTGGTATTTAGAATCTCCTTTAAAAATAAAGAAACACGTATTCTTTTGTTTTCGGAAAATCCCAATAGGAAGGGTGTAAAAGGGTGAATAATGGGTTGAATGCCTTTAATGAGGCTACTTATATTTCAGAACCTGAAGATATTACAGACCTGAAAATTGGTATTTGGGATCTACTTTAAATGTAAAGGAACACGTATTTTTTCGTTTTTGGAAAATCCAAATATTGAGGGGTGAAAAGGGGGGTGAATTTTTTAAAATGAATGTGTCTACATCTTAAAACTTTAAAATTTACAGATGTAAAAATTGGTAGTTAGAATCTCCTCTAAAAATAAAGGAACACGTATTTTTTTGTTTCCTATAAATCCCAATAGGAGGGGTGTAAAAGGGTAAAAAATGGGTTGAATGCCTTTAATGAGGATACATATATCTCAGAAACGGAAGATATTACAGAACTGAAAATTTGTATATGGGATCTCCTTTAAAAATAAAGAAACACGTACTTTTTAGTTTTTGGAAAATCCTATTAATGGCGGTTAAACAGAAGTGACAAATTGGGGTGAAATTTTTTAAAGATTATCTTGGAAATGTAAAATGTTACAGACGTAAAAAGTGGGTGTTTGGAATCTCCTGTAAATGTAAAGAAACATAGGTGATTTGTTTTTGAAAACTCCACTTAAGGGGAACCCAAAAGGGGTGAAATTTTAAAATGAGAATTTTTACAGTATATCTAAAAAACTTAACGTTACAGAAGTGAAAAATGGTATTTTATCTCTATTAAACATAAAGAAACGTGTATTTTTAATTTTCGGAAATACCACTTGGGTGGAGGGAGGGGGGTGAAAGTGACTGAAAATGGTGTTGAATTCTTTTAATTAGGCTACTGATATCTTAAAAATGAAGATGTTACAGACGTGAAATTTGATATTTGCAATCTGCTTTAAAAGTAAAGAAACACGTTTTCTCGGAAAATCCAATGAAGCGGGGGGAGGGGGTGAAAGAATTGAAAAATTAATTGACTTTAATTGTATGAGAATATATACATCTAATAAAAGCTAAAGTTGTTACAGACGTGAAAATTCGTATTTGGATCTCCTTTAAAAACAAAGAAAAACCCGTTTTGGGGGGGGGGGGGGAAGCATCTTGTGGGGCGGGAGTGTAAATGAGTTGAATTCCTTTCATGAGGACACATAAATCTAAAAGTGAAGAAGTTAGAGTCGTGATAATTGGTATTTAGAAGATCCTTCACTATTAAAGAAACAAGTATTTTTTGCGGGAAAATTCACTTGGGGGGGGGGGGAGTAGTTTGAAATGAAGTGACAAAAGTAAATTATATTTATGGGGATACTTATATCTCAAAACTGAAGGTAATAGACGTGAACATTGGTGTTTGGAATCTCCCTTAAACATAAAGAAACACGCCTTCTTTTATTTTTTTTGGGGGGGGGGGGTGGCAGTAAAAACTAACGGTGGTATTTCAATGTGCTCAAATACATCAGCCTCATGTCGGTAGATTTACTGGTACGTAAAAGAACTCCTGCGGGACTAAATTTCGGCCCCTCGACGACTCCGAAAACCGGAAAAGTAGTAAAAGGAGGTGAGGCCAATTGATTTTACTGTTCTTAATGTACTTATACGGATCCTCCGTTGCTCAGGCGGCAGAGCGCCGGCTTCTCACAGCTGGGTTCCGTGGTTCAAATCCCGGTCACTCCATGTGACATTCGTGCTGGACAAAACGGAGGCGGGACAGGTTTTTCTCAGGATACTCCGGTTTTCCCTGTCATCATTCATCCCAGCAACACATAATAGTAATAATAATAATAAGAAGAAGAAGAAGAAGAAGAACAAGAATAACATTATTAATAATAATAATAATAATAATAATAATAATAATAATAATAATAATAATGTTCCGGACCGTCGTCAAATATGCGCACCGCGCTGGAAACGGCTCCTGGACGGGTAATGACTAAGAATGCAGTCCGGCCGCGGGTTCATTGCCGCCAAAGCGCCCAATATGACACTACGCCGGATCTCCTGAAGGATTTTATCCAGATTAAAAATGATTATAGGAAAATACGGTATGGCAAAGATTTACGGACCCAACTGACCGGGAAGAATGCCTGAGCCTAGCCCGGGAAGTACGAAATCGATTGCTGGAAAGGAAGATTGAAAAATTGGAGGAAACCAGCCGTAATCTGATAGATAACGAGTCAGATCGGGAATTCTGGTGGATTCTCGCCGAAAACGTGTCAAATCGCGAATTTCGGCGGATTATATATCTAAAACAATAAGCATTCAATTATAAATTTCAGTATAATACCGTAGCGAAGCACGGGTACCTTGCTAGTGTGTAATATGTTCCGCGAGTGCAAGGAATGTGGTGAATGACAGTTTTGACTCATTCAAATAAGAAATGAGCGTTTGGTTGCGCAGTATGATGGAGTGGGAAATATTCTTTATCAAGGAACAGCAGGATAGCGAGCAGGGAAGCATTAAGCTGGATATCATGTGTCTTATGATTCAATCCCGCGTTTTCCCCACACTCGATTGGCAATGAGTTTTGCCAAGTTTGCTATTTTACACTAAACCAAGCTATTTTGTATTATTGTTTTGCTACAAGAAATTGAAAATTCAATACTGCTTGTATAGGAGATTAACTACTTTTTGAAGACCATTAGCTACAAAAAATTGATTTATCAATATTGATCAATATTTGTGAATGTCCCTGTCACATCATGCGATGTTGAACGGAGTTTTTTGTATTACAAAGCTTTGCTGAGAGACAACAGACCAAGAAAGACCGTGGAAAGCAACCCTTACTGCCTACCTGTTAACTGAAATAGTGTAAAATTCACCGATGATGAGGCTGACACTTCAAAGAATAACGATGTTACAGATAATAGTTCTATTTCATGGAAATATGCTCAGATTGATGATGCATATTTTATTGCATATTTCGGTACTTTTAGGGCATAAGTGCATACATATTTATACAGTTTCCGATTCCTAGTGATAGAATAGGGTCAAAAGCAGCCAGGAACTGAGTAAGTCACGACAAGTCCGGCCCCGCGGTCAAGGGGGCAACGTGTCCGCCTGTCACACGGTGGCCCCGGGATCGATTCCCGGCCGGATCAGGGGTTTTTAATTGTAAATGATTGCTATCCCTGGCTTGGGGACTGGGTGTTTGTGTCATTCTGAACGTTCCTTTCCTCACATTCATCACTCTACACTTCCGCAATTCCAGTTACACGCAGGTTCATATCATATGGTGCAAGTAGGGGCAAAAAATCTCTATTTAAAAAAAAAAGTTACGACAAGCAGCTGACAGGGAGAGGCTCTCCACATACGTACCTCGGGATCTCGGCAAGATCATGACGAGTCGACAGCAATGTAACCTCACAGATGCTAATTAGTAATAGTCCTGTCTTCGAAGGGTACAACAACTCGAATCAAAACGTACATTGAAGAACACTAATAAATGGAATTCAAAATATAACTATATACCTAAAATATTATAAAGATAGGTGTGAAAATATCGGGCCCATTGACTGAAGATGAGGATAAAGGCCTTTGGTTCTGACGATTCGGGGTTCAATTCGTGGTGGAACCTGGAAGTTCAGCCGCACCTGGTTAATTCCTCGAGCTTGTTTGTGCTCGTCTGAACACATAGGTAGAGTTTCATATAAATATGACATATCAACCCGCACAAAAGCACGTAATGTGAACACACCCCTCCACATAGGGTTGACGTAGAAGTGAGCTTAATCCACATCTATTGCCAACCCCTAGTAATTGGATAAAAGCCAGGAAGGAGAAAATATAACACTGAAATGATTAGGCTCATCCAGGCATCTTTAAATGTGATATTACCGGGCGAGTTGGCCGTGCGGTTAGGGGCGCGCGGCTGTGAGCTTGCATCCGGGAGATAGTGGGTTCGAATCCCACTGTCACCAACCTTGAAGATGGGTTTCCGTCGTTTCCCATTTTCACGCCAGGTAAATGCTGGGACTGTACCTCAATTAAGGCCACAGCTGCTTCCTTTCCATTCCTAAGCCTTTCCTATCCCATCGTCACTAAAAGATTTATCTGTGTCGATGCGACGTAAAGCGAATTGTAAAATAAACAAATGTAATATTCTTAAGATCCCTATTTTTAAGGAATGTTGCTGAAGACATGTTTGGAGATTGGGCTCAGATTCGAAGAAGCATAAGTAGGAAACGTTATATTCCTAAACGATTATCTATGATTTTCGTGGGCTTAAATATTTTATGTAAGTGAAAAGTAAATGTTTAACTTGAAATACCAGGAATGTATTAAGGGAAAATGTTTGGATATACCTTTTACGGGTGTAATTAAGCAATTAAAATGGTGTGAGGTCACCGAAGAGGCCTGGTGCGGGTCTTTCAAGTTGATGTCGTATAGGCGACCTGTGCGTCTGTGAGGATGGGGCCCTATATGTGATGAATTCTAATGATGAAGACGGCACACACAAAAATATACACACAGCCCCGGAGCCGTTGGCATTAATCAATGTATGTTAAAATCACCGACGCGCCCGGGAATCGAACACAGCACCCCTTTGGCCAAAGGCCAGCACGCTAACCGTTAGCGACGGAACCGGATAATAAAAACTTATAAAGAGAGGTCGAAATATAGCGGTGTGTAGCAGTAGGTATAACATGAAAATAGGCACGAATTAATTAAGCACATCCTGGCGCACACAGCTTCTTACCACAGAAGCTGACATCTTAGTGATCGGTCCGTAAAATACCGAAAATTCCTATAATTTCCCGAGAGGGCTGAGCTTGGGAGTTTTAAATTGGAACTCAAAATCAAGACAGCATACGTTCACTAGTGGAAGTAAAGTGGAAGCATTGTTTTACTCAGCTGAGATCGTTATTTTTTCTTCATATGTATGAGATGCGTTGAAATCATGTTCTTAAGAACAAAATGAGCAATAAAAATCTTAACCATACCAATGGGAAATATAATTTGTGTATGTCAAAATATTCAATAGAACATGCACTTGTTGTTCACTTTGTATGTTTTTATTGAAACACCCTGTTACACATCTTAAACCCTTCCTCCAGGAGATGATATGACCTCACTAACGGAGCTGCAGAACCCAGCAAACTTACTGAATGTATTTTGGCCCATTCATTTGAAGAATGCCATGGACCTAGCTCACCTGTTTATTATCATTATATGACATGGTCCTGTCTATTGGTAATATACAGTACATTGTATCTCCGAGTTCTTCCCACCGAGCTCGATAGCTGCAGTCGCTTAAGCCCGGATAGTATCCAGTATTCGGGAAATAGTGGGTTCGAACCCCATTGTCGGCATCCCTGAAGATGATTTTCCGTGGTTTCCTACTTTCACACCAGGCAAATTCTTGAGCTGTACCTTAATTACGGGCACGGCTACTTCCTTCCCACTCCTATCTCTTTCCTGTCCCATAGTGTCGGTGCGACGTAAAGCAACTAGTTATAAAAAGATGAAAAGCTCTTCCCAAACAATTAATTATCATTTGTACGTGCAGGGAAGCGCGCGTGTATCGCTATAGATGCAGAGAAATAGATCGATGAAGTTACGAAAATACCAAAACTTACAGTTTTCTTCAAGTATTCACCCAGTGCAGCTAGAATACGGGAAAAATTTACTAGTTTCATACATTTACCAACCGTAATGTTCCAATAAACTCAACTACATTCTGTTTTACACGTTTCTTATATCCTTGTGGTATTTCATTGAGTTCTATCGTTGAATTCAGTGCGGTATCTAGAATTAGAGGTTGACGTCATTAACTCCTTAAAATCCAATATACTATTTTGAAGACAGGGCCGTAATATTACTTTTAAATTAATACTATGATATTAGTTAGTAATCGTATTTCTGATCATATAAAATTACATGATTTTGGGTTGGTTTTGAAGGAAATGTTTTTACTTACCTGTAGAATGCATGTTACTCGTAATTTACTCATCATCTCATCAACAGATTGGCACAACCTGCTGCATCTTGCATATTGTCCGACTCGTTGGCTGAATGTTCAGCGTACTGGCCTTCGGTTCAGAGGGACCAGAGTTCGATTCCCGGCCGGGTTGGAGATTTTAACCTTCATTGGTTGATTCCAATGGCTCGGGGGCTGGGTTTTTGTGCTGTCCACAACATCCCTGCACCTTACACACCACACACAATACTATTCTCCACCACAAAAGCACGCATTTACCTACACATGGCAGATGACGCCCAGCCTCATCGGAGGGCCTGCCTTACAAGGACTGTACTCGGCTAGAAAAAGCCACACGAAATAATTATTATTGTCTTCCATATTTCCAGCAGTAAAAATTCTAGAAAAAATGTAGGACAGTTCTCAAACCCTTGTCTCTATTAGATCGAAGAAGGATATGCTCTCTTTCAGAAGATAATGCATTATTCACTGACATACTATACCTGTTCGCTCTTTCGTGAAGCAGAAAATGTTTTGGAGATTTGTCATATTTCGCTTAGGAATGCTCTCTAATACCTGAGGACAGACATTATAAGGGTTGGATGTACAGCAGGTGAACTTCATTAATGTCGTACATCGTCTGATTACTTTAACGGAGTGCCTGTTATCTTGAGTCCTCATTATTTGTGTAATTAAATTGAGTGTCTGTCTGTGGGTTTAACGTCCCATTAACCGTCAATGGTGTTCAGACATAGACCTAATCATTGTTTAGCTTAGCTTAAGGCAATACAGCTGCTGCCTACCCTTGCTCCTGGTCAGAATCCGTGTACGGAAGTGGAAACAAATGCGGCCTTTAGCGTTTCAGACAACGTTATTTTGTCCAAACGCTGCAAGTATTCAGCGCCATTTCGCCCAGTGTATTTCCATCCAATTGCCGTACATTTTGTACAGTATTTATGTCCAATGTTATTAATTTAAATGACGAATTCTAATCTTAAGCTACCGTAACTCGTACAGTTTCTCGTTGCCACAGATACATCATCCTTAATCTGTTGCTTCAGTTTCTACCAAATGAGTTAGATTAACAAATCTACTTTAAATAATCCATGATACTAAAGTCCAGAATAATAAAATACTTACGATGTGAACAGAAAGATATATGCTCTGAAAAATTCATTACAAATGTAGGTGTATTAGAATATTCTGTTTTATAAAACACATAACAACACTCGTGAGGATTTTACTCTGAATGCAAGAACAACATGAAGTGGAAAGATATCTCAAGAGTCATGTAACGACGCACCCGAATCGAATTCTACTGCTGAGTTTTGAGACCATTGCTTCTATTGAAGATGACGAAATTGTAATTATTTTCCCGGAACGAACAAGTGTATTAATGGAATTAACAGTTATAAAAACATGCATAGTAAGTATTAATATTTGCAAACAATTCTATTGAGTTAAAACCGTATGCTCTCAGCAAGAAAGTACTAGTGAAATTTTTTCACGTTACCTTTGTTCCAGCTGAAGTTCAATAGACGGTATTTCAGTGATAATTCGTAAACAATAAATGTGTATTATCAATAAATGGACTTAGTTACATAATAATATTCATAAATAGGTGAACCACTTCCACCACATTCTTCACAGTAAAGACCGAAACACGTTCTGTAAAGTATACGGTTTGCGGCAGTATAAACGACTATGAAATTAAACACCTGCTGTTCACATTTCCCTAACAAGAAATTATTTATTGTGGATAGTAGTTTGATATACTGCGAATTTAGTTTTGTGTTGATTTCTGTAATTATGGTCCTCACAACAGAATGGAAGCTGTTTATCGTAGCGGAGCATCAGAACGGCCGAAGTTTGCTTCATGTTAAAGAACACTACTTGAGCGATTTAATAAGGAGGCACCAAATAACAGAACAATGTCAGCTGCCTTTAACATGTTTTGTCATATGGCATCAGTCTTATATTTATGAAACGGGTGCCCAAGAACCATTACCACAAACGAGAATCATAAACGGCATCTCCAACAGATGCTACGTGTTCGGTCATGGAATATTTGGCCATCATTTTTCTGGTACTAAGGCAAAACTCGATACGAAAAGAATTTGAATTTTCAGGAGGTGCTTTTAAAAGTATTTCAATGAATTCTAAATTGAAGTGACATACATTTGTGAATTTAATAAAAGTAAGGAACAAGTTTTATTCTAATTTATTCAGCGAGCTCAGGAAACAGCGTATTCTACGGGCATCAGAACAGTACCGAACTTTGCCGACACACACTTCGTCACAAGCATAAAAATTCTATTTTTGCTTTGACACAGGCCCATCGAGTTTTTCCATAGTACCACAGATTTAGTCGAGAATGAAGCACAGAATCCAAAAATAAAAGTATGTAGTGTGACCGTATGCAGGTCTCGGTTGAGTGAATATGTGTCAGGGTGTCACTGGGCTAGCTTTGTCGGCGTGGCACGCGTGTCCTTGGCCAGGTGTAGACCTGTTTATAACCTGAAATGGGGAGCTGACTGACTCGAAAAATAAAATAAAAAAATTAAAGAGGGCGAGAGATGAAAATAGCTTGAATATGTTCGTCTGCAGCTACACTGGATTTATAGCAAAGGAAATATTTATATTATTTTCGATGGCGTGATATGCAAAATTAAGAAGATGTACAAACGATATTTGGTTGGACAGTGCTAATGATATCACGTGTGAAGTGTTATAATTATTAACTGAATTTTTATTTAATCTCAATGATATTTCGGCAGAAATTAAGGTGTTATTCATTTAATGAAACCAATAAGAATTCAGTACTTGATTTGGCTCTACTTCCTACAACGAGTGCTGCGCGACGGTACTTAAAGCGAATCATACGTGTACAAGCTCTCACATGCTTATCATTTACTCACTTCTGCAACTTCGTTCGTTTCGCCAGCTGCATTTCATCACAGAACGTCAGTGGGGATACTGTCATCGACAGGGATATTGGACTCATTTCCTATGTTCGACCCTTACTTCAGACTGTGCTAGCATACAACTCGAATTAGTGTAACCAACAGACGTCGAAACTCATCAGATAACTCGTAAACGTATGTGTCCTTTCATCACTATTTGCAATATTATGCTCAGGATTTTTCTTAATTCATTTAGTACAAGTTTCAGCAATCATCAGAGAGTGTAAACGTGGGAGAGGACCTCTACATTGTCATCGCCAGAAGATGGAAGTTCGTGCCAGAGACTACACACATTCCATCATGAGTTTTTAAGCCCATAGACCGGCGTCGACAAAGGAGAAATGCAAGGCTTTCCATCTTAGAATGTTTGATTGAGGACCCCAGGACTTCAACATGAAGACAACAAAATAAGTTAAGTCGACAACGTCTTATTTATATCTGTTCTATGAAGTTCTTTACTTCTATTATTGTTCTTCTTTTGGATTGGTACTATAATCTGTAGTTGATTTCATTTTCACAGTATTTCACTGGTTATTTCTTTATTTGTAAGATGACTTGAACTTTAAGTAGTGCACTTGTTTGATTCATGACCTCGTGTTGTCGAGTTCGTAAATGACAGAGTAGTTGGAGTTATCCATGTGTTATCAGAACCATCCTTTCTTATTGTACGAATTTCATTATAATAATGAGTTAATCTGTGTCAGATGAATTTATCGAGGTAATATTTTCCTAATATTTTTCACATTTTCTTGATAAATTGAACTTATACTCGTGCCTCGTGGTGACGATAGTATGTCATCAGGATATTAATTCCGAATCGAGATCATGGATTTAGTAAGAGCACATGCGCTGTGATATATGATTATTAATGGTTTTTTTAGTCATCAAGACTAATTTACCGAGAATAAGACTTGTTTGGATGATTACAGGTTCTTATAAATTTTCCTGACTACACATTGTGTGATACGCGGTTATGATGTGTTATAGTCGTCATTATGATGTTGTTCCTGTACGTGGAAATTACGTGGAATTAGTACGGGCGATATGAGTCTTTGTGATATTCAATTTTCACGTGTTAATGTGACGATATTTTTATACATGATGTTGATCATGGTAGAAAAGAGAGAATGAATCTTCGAGATTATACGAGGTGTAGTCACTGTAGTAATGTCTTCTGATGATAAGAACAAGTCCATGGCGATCGATGTACTCCATAATTCAGCGTTAACAGTTTGGAATAAGCTTATCCTGATAATACTCATGAAGTCAGTAATTTGAAGTTTTATAGTATGTGTGAATCTTACTGGAGGACCTTAAGTCTGGAAAATAGATCCCCAACTTAATATCCTAAAAATGTTATAGCTCGATACCAGGCGAACTCACTGTTCATCGCCATAATTCGTACCCACGTGGAGACTTTACATTTTCAACATCTATAAACGGATGTATTGGAGAGTAGTGATATTGATTAGTACCCGAATGTGACGTGTAGATACTGTAAATATATCTTCTTTTTGGAATTTTCCAGTAGTTAGTTGTTGATTTAGTAAGATTTTCTAGTATCAAGACATTTATTGTGCATTGGTGTTGTGATAATATGTGACGCTTTAGTGGTATTTATTCATAGTTGTGGACAGGATTTCCACGTTGAGGAAGTATTTTTTTCTCTATTTAATGATTTTTTGAGGAGTCATGATGCTAATTTCAGTTCTTTTGATGACCAAGCGATAGTAAATTTTGTTGTTAGTTCTCACGAGGAGATATGTGAGAAGACGTTGAACAGATATACTCGACGTCTCGAATTAACTTTATCAGAAAACAAAAGCAAATTCAAATTTCATTCAGATGTTAATAAAGAAAAATTGATGAACAGAATTTCACTAATATTTTGTTAAAAGAAGTAAACTTGTTAATCTTGGATTTTTTAAAAATCTTATACACTTCTTTAAAATTTAATGCATTTTTTCAGATTGCTCGAGTAGTTCGAGGCGACAAGCTCATTTTTCCATAAATTTCAAGTTATTAAATTAATATTTATCCAAAAAAGATGTTATATTCAAACTCTGTTAGAATTGTAGGGAAAACTAAGTCACGTGTACCACCCCATTTGTTAGTTTCCTTTTCACATCAAGATTCATTAGTAAATTAACATAAAGTAGGATTTATTTTTCATCATCATAGATATCAGGATGGCAAAATATTTTATTTTATTTAAATAAAAGTGTGATATGACTTCAAGATATGAATATTCTTATTTTCCAAACCTCATGTCAAATCCTGCCACTTGTATTTATTAAGCCACCAATCCTGTCGAACTGAGCACCCCTGAGGTGTCTCTTGTTCACCGGCAGACCTAGTTACGGGAACAGTAGAGATATCATTATTATCCCATTCGTGCAGGATTTGCGCACTTTTTTCTTCACGCTTGAATTTTACCCCTCCAACGACAATGTATGCATCAAGATGGGACTACAGCCCATAGCACCAGGGGAGTCATTTACCCTTCTTAAATTCTCTTCGAGATCGCTCAATTTATCATCGAACTCCATCCCAATATCCTGCCTGCTGCCCGGATCTTACGGTCCCAGATGCCCACACATGGGACATGTTGAAAGAATTAGTTATCAAGACAGACCTACACATTTTTACGAATTACGCGAGAAGATAACTTATGTGTGTGTACTCACAGCAATCTTTGTTTATGAAGTATGTTCAAAAATATTTAATAACTTTTTAACAATTTGTGGCACGTGATGGCACTTATTTTAAACACATGCTGAGTCATTTCTTTTGATACATAAAATATAAAAAAATTATTTTCATTTATATTCATTTGACATCTGTTATTTTAAACGTCAATAGTAATAGTAAACCTTTATTTTTCTCTCTATCTTACAGTTTACACAACCTAATCGACCTTAACGGAGAAAAATAACAATCCTCAATTGGGAAAAAAGAAAAAAACATGCAAAACTACGACGATTACAGCAAGGACAAAAAACCAGGAAATCTAGATGTCATATACAATACATTATAAAGATACAATGATACCCTACAGTGGTGGGCATAACAGCACAAAATAAAGAACACAAGGGAAAGTTAGTCCACTGGCCTCTCTGCCAGCTGAATTAGAAACAAAATTAAAAGGGCAATTAAAAATAAAATTAAAAGGGCAATTAAAAATAATTTTAAAAGGGCAAAGTACGGCAACCCCAGGTGAAAACCACCTCACTTCCTGGATACGTGTCACCCGCCTGAACTAGCATCTATTGCATATGCTAGTAAGTCTCTCTGTGGTGATACACGCCAACACCTCCCCTCCTCCTTACCCACTACTAGTCAGCAGCTAGGAAGGTCGACAACTCCACCATGCTGATTCAGTACATTGCTTGTGTCATGACACTCATGACAAACCACTACACTAACTTCCTTCTCATGGCACAACTGAGACTTTGCCTTTAAGGCTACTGAGCATCTGTTTCTGATTCTTATAAAAAACTTACACAAATTTCCAGTACTTTTCCACTGCGCCACTAACCACCTGAAAAGCTTGGCTTCATTGCACGGATGAGAAATCCACTCCAACTTTTGTTTATTAAACAGCCGTCTCTCCTCCAGCGTTTCTTTACACTCTGTTAGCAAATGAAAGTCTTTCCTTTCTTCAGCACATAATACACACAACGTATTTACTTTTAACTTAGTCCAACCCTTATTAACATACACACCCAACAACCACCAGATTATCCCTCTTCTCACGCCCCTATTTACATATGCCACTCTCAGGTTTAGCATCTGATTAACTCTCAGAAACATTTTTAGGATAGCCTTCTCCCGGCATTCGGCCTCCAATTCTTGTTCAACAATATATCTCTCCTTCTTAATCACGTGTTTCCAATGCGTTCCCTTACTCCTGCCCCACTTAACGTTATAAAACAAGCCCAACCCCAGTCTATCTAAGGTGTTTTTTACCTTGTCGACCCAGTAGTCACCATAATTAACCTCCATTTGACTTTGGTAGGGTGACTGTAGGATCTGGCCCCCTGCCCCTTCTCTTAATCTACACCAGTAACACAGCACTCTTTTTAAAATATCTACCTTAATATACTCCTTACATAACATCTTCTTACCTGCAATCGCGGTGCACAAGGGTAGGCCTGTAACAATCTTTCAGAACCTACTCTCTACCTGTTCCAATATCACACACTCTTTTTCTACACTCCAAACCTCCGAAGCGTATAGCATTTTACCCTTCACCACCGTGTTAAATAACATGCTTTGAATACCATAGCTTGCTCCCCTAAATTTATTTTTCCAATATCCTATTTACTGAGAGTGCTGCTTGGCCTCTCCATTTGATACGTCTAATCTGCTCCATCCAACTGCCATTTCTCCTCAGCATCACCCCCAGGTACCCCACTTTACTCCCGGTTTCTTTTAATTCCTTTTCCTGCATACCATCACCTTAGACTTCTTCAATCTTCAATGACCATTTCTCCGCAAAACTCCCCACTTTATTCATTTTTGCAAACCTCCAGCTCTCAACGACAGCAACAACACATCATCTGCAAAGATTAATCCTGGAATTTCTTGTTTTCCTAGCACCGGGTAAGCCCATTTTCTCTCTACATGGCCACCTAGTAGGTCGTTAAACGTCAATACACTACATAATTATGTTTTGCTTAAAGAACGGGTACCGGGCGAGTTGGCCGTGCGCGTAGAGGCGCGCGGCTGTGAGCTTGCATCCGGGAGATAGTAGGTTCGATTCCCATTATCGGCAGCCCTGAAAATGGTTTTCCGTGGTTTCCCATTTTCACACCAGGCAAATGCTGGGGCTGTACCTTAATTAAGGCTACGGCCGCTTCCTTCCAACTCCTAGGCCTTTCCTATCCCATCGTCGCCATAACACCTATCTGTGTCGGTGCGACGTACAGCCACTAGAAAAAAAAATTATGAAGATAATTCAACGTACCTACCTCTGAAGTTAACCCATGATTTTAGCCGTTGTCTGTGACTGTTAGGGCCTCTTCGGGTCGACGCTCAGAGCTTAAGATATCCTCCTGATGATAGACTGGGTCATTTCAATAGAAATTCTCTCCATCTCTGAAATTTCTCCACAAAATTGGATGAAATATCCCTCGTTGTCTTCTCATAAACGTCCTTTGATCGGGCAACACCAGATTTCTATAATTTGTCCTGAAACTTGTACGGTACAAATACATTTCTAAGACGGCTGTACGTGTTGGAAAGTATGTGCTGTCCAATCAATCAATCAATCAATCAATCAATCAATCAATCAATCAATCAATCAATCAATCAATCAATCAATCAATCAATCAATCAATCAATCAATCAATCAATCAATCAATCAATCAATCAATCAATCAATCAATCAATCAATCAATCAATCAATCAATCAATCAATCAATCAATCAATAAATCAATCAATCAATCAATCAATCAATCAATCACTAATGATTTGCATTTAGGGCAGTCTCCTAGGTGGCAGATTCACTATCTTTTTTTTCCTAGTCTTTTCTTCAATGATTGCAAAGAAATTGGTAATTTATTGGTCATCTCCTTTGGTAAGTTATTGCAATCTCTAACTCCCCTTCCAATAAACGAACATTTTCCCCAATTTGTCCTGCTGAATTCCAACTTTACCTTCATATTGTGGTCTTACCTACTTTTAAAAACACCTCTCAAACTTATTCGTCTACTAATGTCAGTCCACGCCATCCCTCCGCTGACAGTTCGGAACATAGGCTATCACTTAGTCGAGCAGCTCGTCTTCTTTCTCCCAAGTCTTCTCAGCCCAAACTTTGCAACATTTCTGCAACTCTACTCTTTTGTCGGAAATCACCCAGAATAAATCGAGCTGCTTTTCTTTGGATTTTTTCCAGTCCTTTAATCAAGTAATCCTGGTGAGGGTCCCATACACTGGAACCATACTCTACTTGGAGTCTCACCAGTGACTTACATGTCGTCTCCTTTATATCCTTACTACGACCCTTAAATATCCTCATAACCGTGTGCAGTGAACTGTACCGTTTATTTACAATCCCATTTATGTGATTACCCCAATGAGAATCGTTCCTTACATTAACACCTATGTACCGGTACTTAAAATGATCCCCAAAAGGAACTTTCACCCCATAAGCGCAGTATTTAAAACTAAGGGAACTTTTTCCTATTTGTGAAACTCGCAACCTGACTTTTAACTCCATTTATAATCATAAAATTGCCTATTGTCCATCTCACAATACTATCGAGGTCATTTTGCAGTTTCTTACAATCTTGTAACTTACTTGTTATTCTATAGAGAATAACATCATCCACAAAAAGCCTTGTTCTGATTTCACTTCTTTATTTATGTCATTGATATATATAAAAGAAAATATAAAGGTCCAATAATACTGCCTTGATGAATTCCCCTCTTAATCATTACAGGGTCAGATAAAGCTTCGCCTACTCTAATTCTCTGAGATCTATTTTCTAGAAATATAGCAACCCAGTCAGTTACTCTGTCTAGTCCAATTGCGCTCATTCTTGCCAGTAGTCTCCCATACCCTATCAAATGCGTTAGACAGGTCAATCGCGATACAGTCCAATTGACCTTCAGAATCCAGGATACCAGATATATCCTGCTGGAATCTTACAAGTTGAGCTCCAGTGGAATAACGTTTCCTAAACCAGAACTGCCTTCTATCGAACTAGTTATTAATTTCGCAAACATGTCTAATATAATCAGAAAGAATGCTTTCCCAAATCTTATATGCAATGCGTGTCAAACTTACTGGCCTGTAATTTTCAGATTTATGTCTATCACCCTTTCCTTTATACACAGGTGCTACTATAGCAACTCTCCATTCATTTGGTATAGCTCCTTCATGCAAACAATAACCAAATAAATACTTCATATATGGTACTGTACCCCAATCCATTGTCTTTAGTATATCCCCAGAAATCTTATCAGTTCCAGCCGCTTTTCTAGTTTTCAACTTTTGTATCTTATTGTAAATGTCATTGTTATCATAGGCCTAGGGAAATTTGAATACTTCTTTAGCATTAGTTACCTCCTCTCTCTGGACGTTATCCTTGTAACTAATCATTTACATACTGCTGAGTGAATACACCTGCCTTTTAAAGATCATCACATACACACTCCCCTTGTTCATTAATTATTCTTGGGATATCCTCCTATGAACCTGTTTCCGCCTTAAAGTACCTATACATACTCTTCCATTTTTTACTAAAATTTGTATGACCTCCAATTATACTTGCCTCCTGTTGTCTTTAGCTGAATTCTTTGCTAGATTCAATTTCCTAGTAAGTTCCTTCAATTTCTTCTTACTTACACAGCCATTTCTAAATCTATTTCTTTCCACACTGCACCTCCTCTTTAGTCTCTTTATTTCTCTGCTCTAATAAAGTTAGTCTTTACCATTCCTTACCACCGTTGCAGGTAAAAATTTGTTTTCACATTCCTCAATAATTGCTTTAAACCCATCCCAGAGTCTGTTTACATTTTTATTTATCGTTTTCCACCGATCATGGTTACTTTTTAAAATCTCCCTCATGTCTGCTTTATCAGCCATATGGTACTGCGTAATAGTCCTAATTTTAAGACCTTCTTTTCTATCACATTTATTACTACACTACTATGAGTATTCTCAATTTTTATAGTTGCACTTAAAATATTATTATACCTATTCCTTTTTCTTATTCTCCTTCTTCTCCGTAGCGTTCATTCCGCGTAATTGCAGGGTTCCCTTTCCTGCACTTCGCTTTCCATCGCTTCCGATTCCTAGCGTCAACTGGAGTAAGAACCATCCAGCACATCCATCTCTTTCTTGGTCGTCTCTGTGGTCGACTGCCCTCGGGGTTCAAATCTAGTACCACTTTGGCAACTGTGGTACTACTGCTGCGCAGCTCGTCACCATACCATGCTCGACGAGTCTCCCGCATTTTGTCAGTAATTGGAAAAAAAACTCCAAATGCCGCTGTGACAACCTAGTTCCTTACGTGGTCCGATTTACTGAGCTCCAGAGGCCATCGAAACGTCCTCATTTCCATGATATGGAAATAATAAAATTAATAATAATAATAATAATAATAATAATAATAATAATATGTCTATTAATAATACTCGTATTGAACCCATGAACCGGTAGAACAATATTGATTATTAGATCTAAGATCATGTAGGATTCCTTTCAGTCACTTCATTGAGCGATCGACGGGGTTCTGAGGAGAGCTAACTACTTCAAATGAGAAACAAAAACGTACTTACTGAAAATGTATTCACAGATATAATAATAATCATGTGTTATTGAATCCCCAAAATAAATCAATTAAATCTGTCACAACCTCATATAACGAAATGTCAATGCATAACAGGAATGGTGAAAGGATCTTGAAATTATTTACATGTGTGTCTTTCTAAGTGTGAAACTACAATGTAAGATTTTTTGGACAGCAAAACCAAAAGAGAATAGAAATCCTGAAAATCGGGCAACATTGACCCAAACGATAACTGAGAGTTAATCCAAACGGTCTGTGGAAACTCTGACCTTCAACAAGTAGAATTCCAGATTTACTTTTAATTAAAGTTATCCACCAGTCGACTATCCTCTCGCATACCGGAACATCCCCCGAACGGATCCCTAATCGAACCAAATTAACTATCAGGTGCTTTGGATAGGTTGCGAAATATTATTTAAAGTATAGTTTTTATTACAAGTTAACAACAATTATCACAATCTGAAATAAAATTCCACCATGTGTTATCATCTCATGATACCCTTAAATTATAGATGAGTTCAGATGCTGAAACATGCATCACCCTAAACAGATTTTCAGAATGTACCAACAACACTTGATCTGGGAAAATCTTACGTTACATCGTTTTGAAGGAACAAAACTACGAAATGCAAGGAAACATGGATTCACTATGCGTTTAGGAGAAACGCCAAACACTGAAGTTAAATAAAAGTATAAAATTACACGAAAAGTCTTCTTACTAAACAAACTTTCAGGTTATGAAACAGTTACGTCGTTAAATTCGTTAAAGCATAAATCGACAATACAAAACAAACAACATGAAATCTTTTCAAATCTACATGACTAAAACTACAATTACAAATCTGTCTACCTACACTTGTCCCCTTAAACTAACGTACAAATGATCGGTAGATCAACGTCTCACCTAAATAATGTATTATAACAGCTGATGAATCGAAACCACATTCGTAGTGTAAATACTACAAAAAATTTAACTAAGTGTCAATACACTGCACTATCGTAACTTACCGTACACCCGAACAATAAATCTCGAAGTAAAGAAAAAGAATGTCAAATGGGAAACGAAAATTCATCGAACTTGAACGCACGCGGCTAAGTAGTAGGGACCAGTCTCCATTAGTAAGCATCCCACGTGATACTACCCTTACATTTAAGCCACAACTAATGTGACGCTATTATGGGAGCACCTTCCAGCTAGTAAGGGTTATGCCGAAACTTGGTCTAAATAGTACATTCTAATATCTTCCGCACCTGCATCCATTACTGCAGACACTACCATCGTTCAAGTCAATTCGTTAAAATGCCTGACCTATGAATTAGCTATGTACAAACGGTGTCGTGATCCTATCGTTGAGCCAACACTGTGGTATCTACACATCATTGATACTGTAGGGCGAAAGCGAAAAATTAAATCTATGTCCGGATATTTAAATCTAATTCTCCTTGAAATTCAAACACATGAAGTAAATTCCACTACAGAAATGAACTCGATTCTGGAAATGTTAACTATGCCCATTTCCTACGATAAAGTATGACATCGAAATTAAATAACCGGTTTGAATATTTCAACCTATTACTCATTAAAATTTAAACACATGTGGTGAATTTCGCTAAATAAAAATAAACTCAAATCTCGTACAATATTACGTGATATTACTGAAAACAACAATCACAACCACCACGATATTCGCGCCATAGTTTAGAGTGTGAGGCTCCAAATAACCTACAGTGTCAACACTCCAAACATGTATCATTGTAAACTATTCAGTGAAGTGAAGTCTAATCAACATACGCAGGATAAACTCTCAATCTAATAAATTCATTCTCTCACCTGCAATGTTTCCGATTCGCGATATTTTTCTCCTCGTAAAGATACAGAATAAAATTCAATTTCGCAATTAGCAAATATTATCTCGACCGTGTGTGAGAACGTATTTTGTTCGTGAGGTCGGGTTATAACAAAATTCCCTTCGATGGTATCAAATAGAATCGTCAACTTGACTTAACTGACTTTATCTACAGTCTTACGTAAAATAATAATCATGGAGAACATTACTTGTACTTAAAATATGCGTTACAACGCACTCACCGGGCGAGTTGGCTGTGTCGTTAGGGGCGCGTAGCTGTGAGCTTGCATCCGGGAGATAGTGGGTTAGAACCCCGCTGTCGACAGCCCTGAAAATGGTTTTCCCTGGTTTTCCATTTTTATGTCAGGCAAATGCTGGGGATGTACCTTAATTAAGGCCACGGCCACTTCCTTCCACTCCTAGGCCTTTCCTATCCCATCGTCGCCATAAGATCTATCTGTGTAAGTGCGACGTAAGGCAAATAGAAAAAAAAATTCACTTGGATTTGGGAATCCTTGCATTTTTAAATCGTTCTGGATAGCTACAGGTGTCGCTGTCGCTTCTCTTATATAGCCTGTCTCGGAAATGTCACACATCAACATAGACACCCTGTCACAAAAATTCCTCTCCATCAAACTACAGGGCCTTTTCTCTACGGCGTCCTGCATAAAACTTTCTACTCATAAAATACAGGACTTTCTCTGCCTCGAACTTTCTACCTAATTATTCTCATATTTCCTTTCCCATTACGATCCATTTGTTCTTGATAAAATTTTAAGTACAAGCTATCCCATAACCAAAAATCTTCATAACGGATCTCAAAGTAGCTTCTCTAAATTTTCTCAGAGCTCAGGAGAAAAATAGCATGCCGTAATTCTACACTCATGCTCAGAAATTAAGGATAATGCTGATACATGGTGAAACAACGCTATGGTGGGCGGTTTGCTGTTTTAAATCACCTCGGGGTATGACCATGTGGTGCTTTTCACCTGCGGTCGTCGCACGGTGGCGCTGGGAGCAGTCCAAATACGCAGAGGTATGTTGGTGCATGTCGGAGTGCGGTGCAGCGAGTAAGTGTGCAGATGTTTTCAGACTTGCTAATGGTGATTGTGTGGTGAAAAATGGATCAACGAACACATAATGATGACGTTGTGAGGGGTAGAATAATAGGGCGACTGGAGGCTGGTCAAACACAATAGGTCGTAGCACGGGCCCTCCGTGTTCCACAAAGTGTGGTCTCAAGATTATGGCAACGATTCCAGCAGACAGGAAACGTGTCCAGGCGCTACAGTACGGGACGTCCGCTGTGTGCAACACCACAAGAAGACCGATTTCTCACCATCAGTGCCCGCAGACGGCCACGGAGTACTGGAGGTAGCCTTGCTCGGGACCTTGCCACAGCCACTGGAACACTTGTCTCCAGACACACAGTCTACAGACGACTGAACAGACATGGTTTATTCGCCCGGAGACCTGCAAGGTGCATTGCACTGACCCCTGTTCACAGGAGAGCACGTAAAACCTAGTGTCAAGAACACAGTGCATGCTCATTGGAACAGTGTCCCAGGTTATGTTCACGGACGAGTCCAGGTATAGTCTGAACAGTGATTCTCGCCGGGTTCTCATCTGGCGTGAACAGGAATCAGATACCAACCCCGTAATGTCCTTGAAAGGGATCTGTATGGAGGTAGTGGTTTGATGGTGTAGGGTGGGATTATGATTGGTGGACGTACACCTCTGCATGTCTTTGACAGATCAACTGTAACAGGTTAGGTGTATCGGGACATCATTTTGCACCAATATGTCCGCCTTTTCACGGGTGCAGTGGGTCCCACCTTCCTCCTGACGGATGATAACGCACGGCCCCACCGAGCTGCCATCGTGGAGGAGTACCGTGAAACAGAAGATATCCGGCGAATGGAGTGGCCTGCCTGTTCTCCAGACCTAAACTCCATCGAGCACGTCTGGGATGCTCTCGGTCGACATATCGCTGCACGTCTTCAATCCCCTAGGACACTTCAGGAGCTCCGTCAGGCACTGGTGAAAGAATGGGAGGCTATACCCCAGGAGCTGTTCGACCACCTGATCCACAGTATGTCAGCCCGTTGTGCGGCCTGTGTACGTGTGCATGGTGATCATATCCCATATTGATGTCGGGGTACATGCGCGCGAAACAGTGGCGTTTTGTAGCACATGTGTTTTGGGACGGTTTTCTCAACTTAACACCAATAAAGTGAACTTACAGATATGTTTCGTTTGTGTTCACTATGTGCCTATGCTATTAGCGCCAGCTTTGTGTAGTGCCACGTTGTGTGGCACCACAATATGCAATTATCCTTAATTTATGAGGATGAGTGTATATCACAAATACACGGTGCCACAAAATTTAATTTCCAAATGCGAAAATGACCTTGCTTCACTGGATTTCGATATAAAACTGCAAATCTCGCTTACATAACTGCTGAATGCATTATTGTGATTATCTCAATTTACTCCTAATGATAATATTATTATCCCTGTTATTATTTGGCTTTATTACTCTTGTAATTGTTATCTTTCACTTTATTATTATTATTATTATTATTATTATTATTATTATTATTATTATTATTATTATTATTATTATTATTATTATTATTATTATAACTTTCACCGGTACGAACGGATTTTACTGATTTTCATGTAATATTTAACTTTGCATTTAAAAAATGAATACATGTGTACAGTGTTTCCTGGAATACCGACATGACATATTATCGTCATTGCAACACACTTAATTCTACACACGCGACATATATAACCCGGTTTCATGATTTACTAACTATTTTAAAGGGACAAGCATCAACATTTCTAACTACAAAGAGATAATATTTAATTTAGACAGACCTGTAATTGTCCTGAATGATGTGGCGACATTTTTGGCTGCATTTAGCAACCCAGAAATTTCTGACTTAGCCCCTCAACATGATAGGTGGCATTCTTCACATAATAACTACCTTATGAATTACACTAACTCTAAACTTGTCTTGATGTATTACAAATTAATTTTCCTGAGCCGCAACTAACATAATAACAGTTTTTATTTTACACGTAACACAAAATAGACCATACCATTCCGTCTCGACTAATCTCGCGATGTTTTTCGCCTCGTAAAGATACATAATAAAATTAAATTTTGCAATAAGCAAATGTTATCAAATATTATCTTGAGCGTGCGTGAGAATGTATTTTGTTCGTAAGGTCGGTTTATAACAAAATCCACTTCGCTGGTATCAAATACAATCGTCAACTTGACTCAACTGACTTTCTCTACAGTCTTACCGTGGAAAGCTCCTATCGTTCTCTGCCAGGTGTACACAAAACGTGAATGACCGTGGGACAATTATGTAATCTCTCACAAGAAACTAATTGTTTTCCCTTACAGATTGTCAAAATAACCGTATTAATAATAATTTCAAAGAGATATCCGGGACTTCGATGTCTTCCTCGCAAAAGTTCATAAACCCTTTAAATAGCCACTAAGATGTTTCCTCCTACCAGGATGAATTGTCGTAATTAAATATGTTTTAAAAGTTGTTTCTATTTCTTATTGATGCATTACAAATTATCTCTCAAGCCAACTGGCTTATGAGATTTCCAAGTATAGCTTCTAACACTTTAATTTCTGTAGTTCCTCTTATTGATTTCGACTATCAAAGGTTCGTCACCTCGGACTAATAATCGCTCACTGCTTCTCTAAATTTTGAGAATGGGTATTTATACACACACAAGGGTCACGATACAACGCGTTGTCTATTATTGTGCAATCGTTGCATCTGATAACAACTGGACCGATTTCTTTGAGACTCGCACCAGAGATTCCGCCTATTTTTCTTATCACAACGGCGTTCTTTGGTCTCCTCTGCTTCTTTCACGGGCATAATTTATTAATTCCGTGGACGATATTCCCGCGTATTTTGACTGTATGTCCTTGACACATGTAACTTCACTCTGCTGACAGACAGGCTAACTTCTCTCTGGGCATAATTAAATATATTTCCCCCTGTGAAGTTAGTTTCATCAAATGATTCCAAAATTCTTAATGAATTGCTTCCTCGCTAATGACAGTGTCTAAATTTCTCACAATAGAGGTTATTAGCCCGAATTTATTACTAATTTCCCGAGGTCTTCCGAATTTTACCGATTTCGTTCGATGTTTTTTAATCATCTCCTAAGTAAAAATGACAAGCCACTGACATGAGGCTAGCTATATTACAAAGATGGATGCCCATTATTTCCCCCTCACGCATTTGGACCTACATAGCCGTACGGTGGTTCCTTTAGCGACGTAAAATTTTGAGCTCAGTATTAGTGTCACTGAACGGTCCTGTGGTGTAGGATTATCGTAGGAGGACCCATGTTCGATTACGGCCTGATCAGGGATTTTTACCTGGGCCTGAGGACTGGTTTGAGGTCCACTCAGCCTACGTGATTACAACTGAGGAGCTATCTGACGGTGAGAAAGAGTCCCCGGTTTAGAAAATCAAGAATAATGGCTGAGAGGACTCGTTGTGCTGACCACACGACACCTCGTAATCTGCAGGCCTTCGGGCTGAGCAGTGGTCGTTTGGTAGGCCATGGTCCTTCAGGGCTCTAGTGCCATGGGTTTAGGTTAGAACAGTCATTGAAACTCATGCGTTTTCGATAATATCTGGTAGTATTCAAGTTACACTATTTCACTTACACACGCATTTCGCCGTTCGCACTCAGGCGCTTGACACTGCTTGTTCACAACATGTACATCTGAAGTGTAATACTGCTTTAATAAGCCATTACTTGAAAAGTTTAATCATTCACTCGCTTGCTGTGCAATGTTTTATTTAATGCCGTCTGGTAATATTCTTGTATAACGGGAATAAGTGTATCAGTCAGTTGGAAAGAATTGGTATTACAAATAATCGAGCGATCGATTCAGGGTCTTTCTGGTCTGCAAACGAAAATGGCATAGGTGCGGTGCGTGTTACAATCAATGTTACCCCTTCCTGCTGCAGATTTCCATAATATAATCTACATAAATAAAGTTGTAGGGGGTCCGCTGTTTGTTATTTTGTTTGTTTTGCCAATTTTTCAGATATTTATCCGTTTTAGGTCAACACAATACCGAATCAGTGGTTTTTATTTTTCGTGTCTGTTTGTTTGTTCCACCATCACGGCAAAACGGCTGGATAGATCTCGATCAAACGTCATATTTAGTATATACATATACCGGGGAAGGTTTTCATATGGATATCATTTTAAAATCTTTGAATAGACTGGGTGTTTATAGAAAACCCCGAACACTTTTCCTCCATTTTCTAGTATACTATTGTCTTTCTGTAAACGCCGTAGACTGTATGTGAAACGTCTTTTAATTATAAACAACTTTTGTTATGTTCATAATTTACCTTATTCTTCAAGTGACGGAGAAAATTACTATTTTCTGCGGGTATCATGCTTTGCATTAAGTGACCGACAGACCGACAACGAACCTACAGGTTACCATGGCAACGTCTCTGACTGTTTGCCAGCAGGGAAGTAACGTATTGCCATTTTCGTCATCATTCCTGTAAATTCGTGGTTGTTCCTTGGGTAGAAAGCAAGAGTGACGTCAATCGGCCATTCTGCGCGATATTGGTGGAATATTGTTGGAGTTTATAACCGTCCTCGAATAGCTTAAGTAATAACACCATTTATCATATTCCTATCTGTTTACCTAAGAATCCCTGCGCCTAACTTTCTCCTCTGTTATCGCTTTCTTATATCCTTAACTCATACGAGCATAATTTATTGAGCGGCATTTGATTTTCCAATACATTCACATTATTGTCCTATCCGGCTGTCCTCAGTTATTAACCTATTTTCTATTAATTTCAACTTTTTTAAGTGTATTATTTTCTTACTCCGTACATATGCGAATGCTAATCCCGAAGCCTGGACACTCTTTTCTTTGAGGAAATATTCTAAGCTATGCAAATGTATAACTTTTGGCCCAGGAAAATATCGGAATATGGATGCAATTTTAACGATGGTGCAGACCTTAGTTTCGGGATAATTGGTGGCTAAACGGTAAGTCGTATAAAAAATCAGAAAGCACAATCGCCTTTCATTTTGGTAGGGGGTTCTTATGACTTTTTTTCGTATTTCTGTCCCTTACACGTTAAAAATATCTGTAGTTCTCCATTTCAAGTTAATTTTGTACTTTTTACACGTATATGTTATCGTTTGGCATACGTATAGGAAAGATGCCATCATGACATTGGGCACGCACATTGGCATGACCAGTGGTCATATTTTCGCCAGATGTTATGATTCCAGTATCACATGGGTATCAAAAATATAAAATAGTATGTGAAAACTGTACCAAATTTCACCCCATTCAATGACTAACTGATTCTAGCCCATAAATATAGCAGATACGAGAAAATGTCATAGGACCAACCATGTGGAACACTGAACGATGCGTCGCATGGTGAAGTCCGCTTATAGATGCAATTTAGTATAATCTTACTCACTGCCTTTACAGTACTTTATGGAAAAATCCGTATACAGTGTAGAATACCGTAGCGAAGCAAGGGTACATTTACTAGTATATTTCATATTTCAGAACTTTCAAACGGGTGGGGTAGCTAATTGTCATCATTAGCTTCTACATAGCATGACCGTCTGTCGATTCTGGTAAATTGATGTGAGAATTTCGGATGTCACGTCATTGCGTCAATTATTTTTTCGTAAAACTGAAGGTCCTCTAAGCTATGATCTAAATTTACACACTTCTCCTTGAATGTGCAGTACCAGAATTCCCTGACGTTTACTATCAATCTGTTGTGCTCTTCTCTGTTTTCTGCAAGAAACAAATAGCTTCTGAGGGTTTCATACATCCGGTCAAACTTGAACGCCATCCAGCGAGGATGCAAGTCTTCCTCCATCGACTCGACGACCTTCCGTTTTCCATTGAAGGATTAACGTCATAAATTGGTACTGTTTACCCTCAAATATCAATAATATTCTCGGATTTTAATTCACTGTTTCGATTCTTCTCTTTTTCTTTCCTTTCTTCCTTCTTTCTGTATTTTTCCCTTCCTTCGCCTTCATTCCTTCTATCTTTTTCCATATCTTTTCTCACTTCCTTTCCTTGTTTCCATCCATTTGCCTTCTTCCATCATTCTGTATTTTTTCCTACCATTATATTCCCTTTCATTCCCTTCCACTTTTTCTCTTTTTCTTCTCTTCTAACTTTATTTTTCTCATTCTCTTATCCTTCTGATTTCCTTCTATATTTCTCTGCGTCCTAACATCCTCTTACTCTCCCTCCGTTCTTTCCATTATAAATTCATCTTCCCTTCCATCTTTTACTCCATCCGCCTCTCTTCTTCCTTTCTTTCTTTCTTTCTTTCTTTCTTTTCTTTCTTCCATTCCTTCTTCCAACATTTTCTTCCTCCCTTCCTTTCTTCCTTCCTTCCTTCCTTCCTTCCTATAGATCTTAAGTGCTCTCCAGACACATTCTCTCTCCTACTCCCACATAATGTTATTTCCTAGGTTAGCTTTAACAGTTGCCCTCCAGACCCACGCTGTGACCCAATTTCACATAAAGAGCTCACTCTCATGTTTTCTTTTCTCCCTGCTGCAAGTGGCTCTCCATGTACTGCCATCAGTTCTCATATCCCCAGTGGTGTCTCCTGTAACTTGTAATGCGACACAAGAGGACACCAAGTAAGAGGAATTGTAAAGTGAAATGTTCCACTGTAAGTACGTGTTCTCTTCCACACAGTCTAACGGTGGTATACTTCACTTCATCACACAATGGTGTGTACTTCAGATATCCCTTTCAACACTCTACCATGAGGTCTCAACCGAATCTGACATTGCTCGAGTCTACGATAAAACTTCCGAAAATAGAAATCGACTTGACGGCATACCTTCGCTCGGAGCCATTATACTGTAAGAAGACCTGTAATCTGTCGTTTTGTAGAATTTCATGCCTATAGAACGAAATCAACCACTTCACATGACGCCCAGATTCCACGTCACCTCAAATCCAATACACAAATACTTTTATTAATATTGGTAGACTCGATGGCATTACTATTACTCATTAATTTACAGATACCGCCATAAGTATTCGTACACCTGTGCTGACGAGTCAGCTGCTATACGATCGTTTATTTTATTTTTTATTTTTTTGGCTAGTTGCGTATAGTATCTGGTAAGACCACACAGTTAGAATATGGCTCCAGTGTACGGAACCCTTACCAGGACTACTTGCTAGTTGCTTTACGTCGCACCGACACAGATAGGTCTTATGGCGACGATGGGACAGGAAAGGGCTAGGAGTGGGAAGGAAGTGGCTGTGGCCTTAATTAGGGTACAGCCCCAGCATTTGCCTGGTGTGAAAATGGGAAACCACGGAAAACCATTTTCAGGGCTGCCGATAGTGGGGTTCGAACCTACTATCTCCCGAATACTGGATACTGGCCGCACTTAAGCGACTGCAGCTATCGAGCTCGGTTCGATACTTGTTGGAGCCTACACTAATAGCACTCATGTTATTACAAAACAATACATTATTTTATTTTTATACATCTAAGATTTGAACAAACAGTGTATAAATATCTAGTAATAAAGAAATAATATCAAAAAACACAAAAAGCTATCGTGTCGAAAGTCTTCGTACAAGTGACATGTTTGTTGTGAACGAATTGAATGCAGTCCCTCTCCAGGTTTTCAATACCTTGTTGGGCTTCCCTTCGCTTCAATGACAACTTGAAGATGCCGTCACATTGATTAGACAAGCTTTCTCGTTACCTCATTGGAAATAGAGGCCCAATCCTCCTGCAAAGCCGTTACCGTGCTCGTAATTTTGCCTTTTCCGTATCCTGGTCTCCAAAATACTCCATAACTGCTCAGTTGGATTAATATCCAGGGATCGAGGAGGGGTACGAAGCTGTTTTGGACCATCATACAACAGCCACAGTCTTGTATCATGGGCGGTATACTTGGAACACGAAGTCGTTTTGGAGGTGCATTTATCCGGTACTGGCGAAGAGATTTGCCTATAATATGAAGCTTCCCTACTCCGGCAGCATACCAGCATATTTCCACCTCCGTGTTTCACTGTGGGACACAGCTCAGCGCTAGCTCAGTATTCTATTTCCGCCATACCATTTGCCGTCCATCTGACCCAAATACACTAAATTGATTATCATCTGAGAAAATATCTTCATTCTAAAAGACAGGTGGTGCGTCGACGTATTATTTTGTGAAAACAAGGCGTTTCTTCCAATTCGCTTCAGAAACACAGAACTTCTTGGAAGCAACTCGATCACTGTACCCTTCGTGTTTAAAAGCACGGCGCAATGTACGTCCTGATACTGCAATACCTTCATTGGATAGCTCTGCCACTATCTTTGAACACCTTAATTTTGTATCTTTTTTAATCAGATCCACCACTTTACGCTTGTCCCTAGCAGTCTGTAAATTTGGACGTCAACTTCTTGGCATGTTTTGCAAGGAATTAATGGAGTGCATTGACGATCGGGATCTCCCGACAAGCACTGGGATCTCCGGTAAAAATTTACACTGTTTGTGAGGTCTAATAAGAAGTTTGCACTCCGCTTGACTGGTTTATGTCCCCTTACGGCTCATCCTTACACCACTTTACAATCACAGATACAAACACAGCTGCAGTCGACCTCGGACTGAACAACTGCTTGTCGGAGGAGTTTTCGTCGTATGGGAACTGCGCTTACAACCCTGTTTACAGAATACTTCTACAGTGCATAACAGTCTTGTTTGTACACCAACTTATTGCAACGAAATAACGGTTAAACTTTTGTATACAATTATTGTGATGTATTTTATTGCCCATATCGTAATAGATACACTAATAAACATTGTAAATAAATAAGAAACTGATCTGTGATCTTACAATTTAACACAAATTCAAGCAATGTACAAAAACCGGGCGTTTCATCATGCAACAATCTTGTTTGTACACTTACAGAAGATAGCAAAATGTTTACACAAAAACACTCGTTAATACCCCGATGAGTACCCTCTGGCTTTGAGAACTGCCTTGCATCTTCGCTGCATCGAATGAACCAGTTTCTCACATATTTTTGGGTCGGTTTTACCCCATTCTTCGTTGACTATACTTTTTAAATGCTCTAGTGATTGAGGTTTCCTTGCATGAACCCTTCTTTTTAGATCGACCCACAAATGTTCTATGGGGTTCAAGTCAGGGGATTGGGCAGGAGTTCGCAGTTGCGATGGTACGTTCCATATCAGCCACTGCTTGAAAATATCAGCTGTGTGCTTGGGATCATTGTTTTGCTGAAATATGTAGTAAGACCCCAACCCCATTTTACTGCACTCTGTTTGACATTGTTCTTTAAAATGTTTAAATAACCCCATCTGTCCATGATGCCACTGATGATTTCTATATTTCCCACTCCACAAGACGACATGCACCCCCAAATGATAATTGATCCACCTCCATGTTTTACGGTGGGTAGCGTATTTGCAGGTTTATTGGCTGTGTTAACTATTCTCCATACATAACTGTTTCCATCCGAATCGTATAGAGATATTTTAGTCTCATCTGACCAAATAACTTTGTTCCAGAATGTGCAATCCTTGTTTTCATACTCTCTGCAAAATTTCATTCTGGCTTGTCGATTTTTCTTAATAACAAACGGCCTTTTCCGTGGTCGTCTACCGTGATAATCATATTTCCACAATACCCTACGAATTGTCTGACTTGACATTTTCTTCTTCGTACTTTCTTCCAGCATTACGCGGATCTTAGGCGCACTTAATTGTGGATTCTGTTTTACTTGTTTCACAATATAACGTTCATTTCGCCTATTCAGTATCTTTTCTTTTGCTTTCCTTGGCAACTTCTTCGTGGTTCCTCTATATCTGAATTTATTCAACACATAGTGTATTGTGGAATGAGGTTTATTTACTTTGCGTCCAATTTCACGCAAAGAATACCCTTGCAATCCGAGAGATACAATTACATTTTTTAGTTCGTCACTTAACTCTGTTCTTTTACCCATTAGGCCTATGTAACACACGGTCTGGTCCACTAACTGCGAAACTATACATACTAGCACAGCACAGATACACACCAGCTAGCTAGGAGTGTTCCCGAGCGACGAGGTAGCTAACGTGTACAAACAAGACTGTTGCAAGCAAATAGGCCACTACACAACATATATCACTCATATTCTTTTAAAATGGTGTACCGAGACTTTTGATCGCTAACATCAAGTTCTCAACACCTTGTGCAATAACTTATCCATGTCTTGTGCACTCGTTATGTACTATTTAGAAATTATAAAGACATTATATCTGCTAAGTGGGGTGTACAGTCAAGACTGTTATGCACTGTATGTCTGTACGAATACCTGTGACTTAGAAAAACGGCAACAAAGATGAATGATGACCACGGGACATTGCTACGCGAGAGAATGTAACATAGACTTTTGTTCCGTAAACCAACAGGTTAGAAATGCACGCGCTCAGTCTTTCGCACATAATGGATGCATACAGAGGAGAATAGTATTATTTGAATATTTTAGCCTAATTATAATGATTTGGTGCGTACAAATACTGTTCCATTAAATATAAAACGTAATTGAACTCGCTTCTTTACAATAGTTAAGATTATTGTCGAGCGCTCGCGCGGGAAACGATGTAACATAGACTTTTGTTCCATTATTTTACAAGTGCATTTCTCTTCACAATTTCCGGAATATTATAGCCATCTGTTGAGGTATGCTCAAACTACCTGCAAATACAGATCGAGGACACATCATAGATGTGTTTGGCCTTACATAATCCTCCTTTAGTCCCACCTTACTGTATAGGATTAGCCTCTGTATCATTGGGTCATAAGCGCACTTTATGGTTTTAACAATTTCTATAAGGTGTGCGGGTATTTCGCCTGTTTGCATTTTGTTTTTAGTCTGTTATGTGTAACCATTTTCTTTTTTCATTTTGGCCATTTAGTATGGGCAATTATGCCCCCTGTTTATTTGGTAACTGTTTCTGCGTCTTGGTTCCCTTTAGGAACAGTGCTTAATGTTATTTTAATTGTGGAGTAATTGATGAACACTCTAAATTGAGGTCACCCAATGGGTTTCCTAGTGTAATTTCTGTGTATCAAAGGAAACTGACTGCCTCTGCGAGCCTAGACTAGGGTATTTCGGAGCTCAGACTCCAGAGTAGTGGACCTTCTCGGAGCAAATCGTGCTCTTGTAAAATATTGTACCTGTCAGAGCAACAATGCTCCTTTCCATGTAAATGAACTGCCTCGTAATTATCACAAGTTTTTGTACCCGATTTTCGGACTTCTAAATCCCTGTCAGAGCTCACGAGCTTATTAATAACCCGTCCTACTTGTTTGTTATTCAGATTTTCTATCTTTTAATTTTAACAAAAGGAATGAAATAAATTTCTAGATTTGTTGTGTTAAGTTCTGCTCTAGTTAATTCCTTGTCCAGCCATTCAACCCAGGCATTTCTTAACACTCTGTGAACCACGGAAACTCATTAACAATTAATATTTACTCCTTTTTCATTTCCTTGACTTACTGTAACAAAGATATTTTCAAAGCAGTGCTATGTATCCCTTTTCTTTAACCAGTTCTTGTTTTTGTCTTAAACTTTCTTGATATTTTGTAGTTCTCAGTATAAAGTTTTAATCAGCTTAGTAATTCACTCGAATACCGAGCTTGATGGCTTCAATCGCGTAAGTGCGGCCATTATCCAGTATTCGGGAGATAATGGGTTCGAACCCCACTGTCGGCAGCCCTGAAGATGGTTTTCCGTGGTTTCCCATTTTAGCACCAGCTGTACATTTATTAAGGCCATGGCCACTTCCTTCCCACTTCTAGCCCATTCCTGTCCCATCTTCGCCATAAGACCTATCTGTGTCGGTGCGAAGTAAAGCAACTTGAAGTAAAAGCACTCTACAATAAGATTTGAGGTAACCGTCACACTGGCAACTGAGGTAGACTCTTACAAAAGTAACAGCTATCAGCCGTAATTCAGTTTCTTGGAGGCCAACTATCACGTCTCAGTACATGGCTGGAGAGTTGTTGGACTGTTGTTTGGCGCACGAGAATTTATTTCAACAATTCGTATTAATTCTTCGTTTAGACAATACTACTGATTTTGAGAACATATCTTCTCAAACATGAAGACATTCACAGGAGTTTGTCAATCACCATTTACATATTCTGTAATTATTATGGTAAATAAATTCGATCGGTGCATGCTGACCGGGTCTCGGCCCATAAGTGGCCGCGACTGGTCCGTGGTCCAACGGCTCTGCACTCTGACCGGCCAACCGAGCAGAGGAGGGGTGGCCACGCCTCTGCATTCAGGAGATGCGACTGTCCTGAGAAGGGTTTTCTGTGGTTTGCCATTCTCCTGCACCAAGGTGAATGCCGGGAGAGTTCCTAGTATAGGCCACTCACCTTATCCGAGCATCTGCTTCAGAATGCCAGAAACATTAAATACCAGGGGCTCATTCTTCCTTTTGAATGACTACACCTAAATCTTGTTATTCAGTTTTCAAATTCTCTAGACGTCCGTCTCTGTGGTGTAGTGGTTAATGTGATCAGCTGCCAACGCCGGAGCCCCGGGTTCAATTCGCGGCTCTGCCACAAAACGGCGTCCACTCAGCCTCGGGAGGTCAACTGAGCGGAGAGGGGTTCGATCCCCATCTCAACCCTTCTCGAAGTGGTTTTCCGTGGTTTCCCACCTCTTCGCCAGGCAAATGCCGGGATGGTGCCTAACTTAAGGCCACGGCCGCTGCCTTCCCTCTTCCTTGTCCATCCCATTCTTCCCATCCCCCCACAAGGGCCCTGTTCGGCATAGCAGGTGTGACCCCCCTGGGTGAGGCACTGGTCCTCCTCCGCAGTTGTATCCAGGACCCAAATCTCACGTTCCAATCCGAGGGAACATCCAGCTCTGGAGGGTAAATGGATAAAGAAAGAAAGAAAGAAAGAAAGAAAGAAATTCTGTAGACAGTCTCCAAATTTTTTTTCATCTCCTTTTTTTTTTTTAGAGGTATTAGAAAGTTTTGTAGACCCTGCTATGGCCTAGCAGATTAGGTTTCTATTTAATGTGCAGGCTGAATGTAAAGAAATAGTAATCCTATTTGTTTGTGACCGGGCGAGTTGGCCGTGCGCGTAGAGGCGCGCGGCTGTGAGCTTGCATCCGGGAGATAGTAGGTTCGAATCCCACTATCGGCAGCCCTGAAAATGGTTTTCCGTGGTTTCCCATTTTCACACCAGGCAAATGCTGGGGCTGTACCTTAATTAAGGCCACGGCCGCTTCCTTCCAACTCCTAGGCCTTTCCTATTCCATCGTCGCCATAGGACCTATCTGTGTCGGTTCGACAATAAGCCCCTAGCAAAAAAAAAAAAAAAAAAATGTTTGTGGAAGTATGACTATACTTCATAAACCGCGTTTGAATCCTACAGTGAACTTAAAATTAATTCTCTCCTTGACGAACCCTTCCAGCAGTAAACCCACTGCTCCGAACACCGCCTCTTACATGCTAGCATAACTCATCCTACCTCACACGAATGTGCTCCCTGATATACGATTACTCGGCGCACTCACGTATTCCAAGCTTTACGCTTATCTTGATACACTGCTTCCGACAAGGCTACCTGGCCTTCAGAAAGTGCTCTGTGTGATATAGTGAACTTAAATAACTCAGTATTTATACCAAACACCGTTTCGAATCAAATTGCACTACGAGCGCATTCGCTACTACTGTAACTGAATAGACAATGTCAGCTACTACAATATTGATTCCATTTCAATGTAAGTAAAGTCCGATAATATACCATAAATGTTACATTTTTAGCTACGACTTTATTGGGGGCGTGATTAGCTCAGTGCTTTTGGTTTAAGGGGCCCCGAGTTCGATTCCCGGTATGTCGTGGGATTTTAACCTTAATTGGTTATTTCCACCGACACGAGGACTGGGTGTGTGTGTCGTCCTTTAATAGAAAATAAAAGGAAAACAAACAAAAAATTAGAAAAAATATGAACACATCAGCAGTAAAAATAATTGTAAATCGTGACTTAGGTGCTGGCTTCCCACCCGCAAGGCTAAGGTTCGAATCCCGGTAAATCCTGGGTCGGGATTTTAATCTCAAGAATCACCTGGCGTCCGGAAGAGCAATGGGTATTAAATAAAAAATAAGCTTGGTTGGCTTTAGTGAGCTCAGAAAAAACTGGAATAAGCTGAAGAAAGTTTTTATCTGCGGCCTAGTCATATCTTCTATCTCGTATTTCTCATTCCTGAGGAATCTTGATCTTACAACCCATTTTTTTCCACGTCGGGCGTACCGCTCTTATATGCACACTCGTTCAGAATCTAAGCGCACGATATTGAATGTTCCCCTCCTTTAATATTCTATCCGACTTAATTTTAATTATTAGCACAATATAATATATTCACCTCAATTGTAGTTCGGCTCCATGGCTAAATGGTTAGCGTGCTGGCCTTTGGTCTCAGGGGTCCCGGGTTCGATTCCCGGCAGGGTCGCGAATTTTAACCATAATTGGTTAATTTCGCTGGCATGGGGGCTGGGTGTATGTGTCGTCTTCATCATCATTTCATCCTCATCACGACGCGCAGGTCGCCTACGGGAGTCGAATCAAAAGACCTGCATCTGGCAAGCCGAACTTGTCCTCGGACACTCCCGGCACTAAAAGCCATACGTCATTTCATTTCACCTCCCATGTAGATAGAAACCCTTTGGATTACCAAAACGAACATAACTATTGAATAAAGTATTCTTCGGTTCAACAGCGCCTAATTCAGCCTTAGCCTTGCAGCTCTAAATTCGGAAGGTGGAGGGGCTGGTCCCCACTGTCCTGAGAATAGTTTTCTGTGATTATTTTTCCATGCCAGCACGGTTCCTATTATAGGCCACCCACCGTACCTTCTTCGCAAGTTACATCACAGTAGCATTAGAGACGGCTTTATCGTCTAAAAGGCCTGTCATACCCTTTCCGGGTCCATAATGAAAGCCTTTACACTACACATCCTACCTACAAGTTCAATTTGTTGCTGAGAAAAGTGTAATCGTGAGGAACTCACTCTCGTACGCTCATTTACTTCCTCTCAAAACAATCTGTTCCCCCACAACCATTATTTTCAAGCATGCAGTGCGATATTAAGTCATTTTTGTTTGTTTATCCATGTATTCCTTTTGTGTATTATACACACACTCTCTGTCTCACTTTTCACACACCCTGATGGGGACGCGGGTACGATCTGTGTCGCGTATACGGATTTGACCATTTTCTTCGGCCAGATATCTTTTCTGATGTCACCTCTCTGCGCTTTTATTCCCCAGTGTTTTAACGTCGCACTATTTCAGATAGGTTTCGGCGACGATGGAATGAGTAAGGGTTAGGAATGGTAAGGCAGCGACCGTGGCCTTAATTAAGGAACAGTCCCAACATTTGCCTGGTGTGCAAATGGGAAACCATTTAAACGATCTTCATTGCTGCGGATGGTGGGGTTGAAACCTACCATCTCCCGAATGCAAGCCAGCAGAAAAACCAGTACCATCCAGGAAAATCTCTCGGTCTTGTGTCACGTCTGGATAATAATTTTGCCCCTTAGAAACTGTCACATCCGAGTATTTTACCCGTCACCTACGACAACATGAAGTGTGTTAAATCATACAATTTATCACAGCACACTTCAGGGAATACCTACCTGTCAGAAGGAAGTAAAGGGACTCTAAATGTCAACAGCTCATGTTTCATACTTAGCGCGTATTTTGGTCGCCTGGTTGTGAGGGAAAACGAAGCATGTTTTAATACATTCCATTTTCTCGAGAACTACTTGTCCGATTTTCAAAGCAATGAAATAAAAAGCCACAGCCTGTTTCCAGTCATTCGACCGGGTCAGGAATGGAATGAATGAAGCCTCCATCTAGGGGCGAGGATAGGAAATGTGCCGGCTGCCGAAGCCTGTTGCACTCCTCTGGGGTAGTGATAAATGACTGATAAATGACTGATAAATGAAATGAAATGATAATGGAGAGTGTTGCTGGAATGAAAGATGACAGGGAAAACCGGAGTACCCGGAGGAAAATCTGTTCCGCCTCCGCTTTGTCCAGCACAAATCTCACATAGAGTGACCGGGATTTGAACCACGGTATCCAGCGGCGAGAGGCCGGCGCGCTGCCACCTGAGCCACGGATGCTTTATTTTAAAAACAATAAAGATTATAATTTATAATATCCCCAGTGTTAAGGCTAATGGTAGGAACAGGTGAAGTTTTATTCAGAAAAACCTTAGTACTGTTACCTTGAAAAATATTGACACCCTGGAAAAGAGAAGCAACCTTGAATTTGAGCCCCTTGGTGCTGTTACTGAGTGTAAAAACAGATTGTCGATAAATTTAACGTTTCATGGGTTCTTTGAGGAGGTCATCTTAGCTGAATGAATAAACCTGTGTTTTCGCTGTCTCACGTGCAAGGCATACATACTGAACGTAAATTTCCTGTGCCTCTTGCTGTCTTTTATTTTTGACTTTGTTTTATCAACCTTACAGTCAGCTAAACTTCTGTATTATTAATTGTGAATTGCCCTTAATTGATCTTATACATTTGATACGAATATAAACACCCAGCCCCCGATTCAGAGAAATTAATCAGACGTAAAAATCCTCGGCTTGGTCGGGAATCGAACCCGGAGGCAACCGAATCGAACGTTGGCCATTCAGACAAGGAGCCGGATATCCCTTTCACAATTATTAATTTACGTACATATTGCTTGTCGCTATCTTAAACTTGTCGGAAGGTATTTGACAAGGGTATTTCTTATCTAGGTTACTGATATTCCCTATTCTATCTGAGTTGACCAGACTCCTCAGATAGATAAAAATGAACACCAAGTAAGAAATATAAATGCAGGGAATGACTGAAATTCTTCAGTGAAGAAAGTAATGAACACTCTAAAATATGGTATGCAGATCACGTAAAAATATTCAAGAAAACACAGAATAAACCTTTAGTATCCGCATTTTAGACACTGGAAACAGGAACAAAGTATGGAAAGTCTCCACAACAGTCTCTAGACACACACATTAGAGCAATATGGAAGTAGGATTGTTTTAAGGCTACAGTGTTCAATGTTGTCAAGTTAGTGTGTTTTCAGTAGTAGAACACGTACAACACTAATAAACTCTGCGTGCCACCTGTAAGCGTATCGTTCTCAAGTTAGCTCCTACCGTAGATCAGTGACGGAGGGTCGTTAAATTCAAGGAATACGGGCTCAAAACTAGCAGCGACTGACGGAATATTCAAAGGCGGAATAAAGTCCATTTGGCTATCAATGTCTTACGATGTCGGCATCCAAAAGATATCTGTTCACACATTTGGAGCTTACTCGACAACATTAATTAAACTTCTGCCATAGACCGCCAAATAGTGTCGGATTTGCTGTCGCCTGATAGAGTAAAACAGAATGTCGAAAATGATACACGGCAGCCTAAATGGCATAAAATAAAACGGTGTAGATCGGTAGCTGAGACATTATTATTATTATTATTATTACTCACAAATTATAAACGTGTCTCAAATTACCAACCTTGTGCTGCTGGGGAAGTGTGTCTTTCCCTTACTGGAAAGCCTTTGGTTTGATCCTCAGCTTCACCCAGGCACGAGCGTGAAAACAGCGTTCACTCTGTTTAATAAGCACAAATTATTCCCGCCGGGCTGAGTGGCTTTGACCCCAACTTGGCAGGTACCATCATGGCACAGTTCGATGGTATTTAAAGGTGCTCAGATACGTCAGCCTCGTGACGACAGATTTACTGGCACGTAAAAATTCCTATGAGACTAAGTTCCGGCACCTCGGCGTCTCCGAAAACCGTAAAAGTAATTAGTTGAACGTTAAGCCAACAACGCTATTATTATTATTATTATTATTATTATTATTATTATTATTATTGTTATTGTTATTATTATTATTATTATTATTATTATTATTATTATTATTATTATTATTATTATTATTATTATTATTATTGTTTCGTTTCGGTGACCACGTCATTTCATCTGTTTCCTTTGAGCTTCATTGTTGATTCAGAATTCCTTCATTCGTAGATGGTGTTGCTCCTTTCGCTCTTTCGTCCATGCCTTTCCTGTTTTCAGCTTCGGATTTGGTTAGAAACTCTGATGTTCTTGGAGTCTTTTCTTAAGTGGTTTACGCTCCTGGATATCTTCAAATGAGATCCCAATCTCCTGCAGATCTTTCTTTAACTCACTAAACCATGCCCCCTTTGGCTTTTTCTCTTGAAGGAAAGTGAAAATGCGGTTGGTTAACAGTGTTGACTTCATTCAGGCCATGTGTCCATAAAAACTAATCCTCTTTTTCCGCATCACGTCGGTTATTTTCTCCACATACGGGTACAACTCCTGGTTGTATCGTCTCCTAAAGTCGCCATTGTCTTTGTCTGGACCTATGATTTCCCTCAAATCTTCCTTTCCTTAGCCTCCAATCATTCCATAATGCCTATTTTGTTCATGGCGAGACATTCCGCTCTGGCCGGATGACAGTGCAGTAGTGTTTGATTTTTGAATTCGGGGATATACAGTAGATCTTTTGTTATATACATTTTTATTCAGATGGTAAGCCATTTCAATCTTGTTCATGCGTGATGCAAAGGATTCTTTTTCGGAAATGTTTCAATCTATTCACCAAGATACCTAAATTTTTCAACCCGCTTGACTTTTCCGTGAGTCCCTTTTCGCTCACTTGGCACGAGTTTGATGTTTGTGATGAATATAGTTTTCTCAAAGGAGATTTGGAGGCCCGAATTTGCAGATTGTGTTTGAAACTGGTTTATCTGCTTCGTGGCTACATCCAAGGAATCAGCGAAAACCGCAAGATCGTCTGCAAATGCCAGACAGTCAATTGAAAGGTTCTTGTTCTTGTGGCTGAGTCTGACTCCGCTTTCGACTCCTTCATAACCCATTTCTCTGCGCCATTCACGGATCACTTTCTAAAGAACGCAGTTGAACAACAGAGCTGAGAGACCATCTCCCTGCCTAACTCCTGTCCGTATTTATGAGGCATTTGAAGTCCCTCCTCTGAACTTCACTTTCGAGATGGTGTTGGTGAGAGTTTTTTGGATGATCGCTCTTGTTTTACCGTCCAAGCCAAATTCCTTTGAGATCTTAATTAAGGTAGTTCTGTGAATTGAATCATAGGCCTTCTTAAAGTCGATGAACGTTACTACGGAAGGATTGCTCCTTAGTTTACGATATGAAAGGACAGATTTCAGATTCATAATCTGCTCCATACATGGCCGTCCTTTCCTGAAACCTCCTTGATTAATCAGCCAGCTCTGGATCTAGCTATTATCTTCTATATAAATAAAATTGTTTCTGTTTGTCTGTTTGTCTGTCTGTTTGTCTGTTCCACCATCACGTCGAAACGGCTGGATAGATCTCAACCAAACTTCATATTTAGAGTATACTGACCCCGGGGAAGGTTTCGATATTCATATCATTTTAAAATCTTTGAAAAGACGGGGGTTTTATAGGAAAAACGGTTTTCCTCCATTTTCTCTTATACTATTATAGGCAAATATCGAATTTGTCGTATAAGGACGAGACAAAGCTCAATTTAATCCTCTTGACGCAAAGAACAAAACTCGGTAAGCCCTACGGGCCCGAAAACCATGTTTTAAGGCCCTAAAACCAACCGTTATGGAGATATTGGCACCACACTACCCCTGCTCTAGGAATCGGATAAAGAAATGAACTGCCGTAACCATGGCAACGTCAGCTCCAGGATTCTAGAGCAGTGAGATTATGCATGTACGTTTGGGCATAGCTGTCAACCAAAATAGGTACAAATAACACTTAATATCTGGGAAAAAAAAATATACTGTTGTGTAAGGCACTCATAGGACTCCTTTGGGCGGGGATGGAAAGGGGGTGAAGAACGAGTGTAAAAATCTATATAAATAAAATTGTTTCTGTTTGTCTGTCTGTTTGTCTGTTCCACCATCACGTCGAAACGGCTGGATAGATCTCAACCAAACTTCATATTTAGGGTATACTCATCCCGGAGAAGGTTTTGATATGCATATCATTTTAAAATCCTTGAATAGACAGGGGGTTTATAGGAAAACCAGAATGGTTTTTCCACCATCACGTCGAAACGGCTGGATAGATCTCAACCAAACTTCATATTTAGAGGATACTCATCGCGGGGAAGTTTTCCATATGCATATCATTTTAAAATATTTGAATATATGGGGGGTTTATAGGAAAATCAGAATGGTTTTTCCACCATCACGTCGAAACGGCTGGATGGATCTCAACCAAACATTGTATTTAGAGTATACTAATCCCGGGGAAGGTTTAGATATGCATATCATTTTAAAATCCTTGAATAGACGGGGGGTTTATAGGAAAACCAGAGTGGTTTTCCCACCATCACGTCGAAACGGCTGGATAGATCTCAGCCAAACTTCATATTTAGAGTATACTCATCCCAGGAAAGGTTCCGATATGCATATAATTTTAAAATCTTTGAATAGACGGGGTGTTTATAGGAAAACCACAGTGGTTTTCCTCTATTTTCTCTTATACTATTGATTTTCTGTAAACTTCGTTTACCGTACGTGAAACGTCTCTTCATTATAAACAACTTTCGTTATGTTCATAATTTACCTTACTCTTCACATGACGGAGAAATTTACAATTTTCTGCTGGTATCATGCTCTGCATTTAGTGACCGACAGACCGACAACGAACCTACAGGTTACCATGGCAACGTCTCTGACTGCATGCCAGTAGGGAAGTAACGTATTGCCATTTTCCTCATCATGCTTTTAAATTCGTGGTTGTTCCTTGGGTAGATGGCAAGAGAGGCATCAATCGGCTCATCTGCGGGATATTGGCGGAATATCGTTGGAGGTTATAACCGCCCTCGAATAGATTAAGTAATAACACCATTAGTCATCTTCATATTTGTTTACCTAAGAATCACTGAACCTAAATTTCTCCTCTGTTAGCGCTTTATTATATCCATAACTCACGGCATTTATTTATTTGTCGTTATCCGGCTGTCCTCAGTTATAATCCATTTTCTATTAGTTTCAACATTCTTAACTGTATTATTTTCTTCCTTAATTACGCCGTATGTACGTGAATGCTAGAAACTACTGGATGCATTTCCACCAAGATTCGTATTTAGAATACACCTGTCCTTGATAGGTTTCAGGGCAAATATTGTTTCTAAATCCCTGAACTAACTGGGGGTTTATACGAAACCGAAACAGTGATTTTGCACTTCCAAAAAATATACACAACAAAAGTTTATGGAAGTCTACCTACCTTGGTAGAAATTAATGTCTAAACCTTTTTTTCTCATGTGCATCATTTCGATACGAGGATCAATAAGGGAGATATCATTAAAGGACCGTTTTTCTGTACAAGTCCCATCGGACTTAACTCACGAGCGGGTGCGTGTAAAGCGTATTCCTTACAACTTGAAAACTACTGAAGACATTCGAAACAAAATTTATATTTAGCATCCACCTGTCCAAAGGTAGGTTTTAAACGTAAATAACATTTCATGTTCCGGAATGGACTGGCGGTTTATAAGGAACCGAAATGGTGATTTTACTCTTCCACAATATATACAGAACAAGACCAACCTGACTGGAAATCGACCAAACCTGATGGAATTCCACCTCTAAACCTTTTTTTTCATGTGCATTTTTTCGTCAGGAGGATTAATAAGGGAGATATCATGAATGGTCACTTTTGCAGGTTAAGTCCAGCGGACATAGCCCAAAAGGTGTTTTACATGGAGCAGATTCCTTATCTATATAAATCAAATCGTAACGACTGTGTACCTCTACACTGACTATTTTGGCGAAATTTTCGTACAGCTTTCCGTTTAAGGGGTAATAATAACAATCTCCATAATTTTTGATTTCCTGAAAGTCCTAATTTTTACCCGCCTCGCCCAAAATCCACATTGTGGCATAATCTGCCAGAAGAATAAGAAGATAATTGAAATTTGACAAAATTATACGTTTTAGCCTGTAACGAATGAAAAATCCTATATCATTAAATTTTTCATTTTTTATCCCCGAAGAATATCGAAATATGCAGGCAATTTTAATGATGGTGCAGACCTTCGGAAATTCCTATCACGTAACGGATTGCACAATCTCCGTTCAATTTGGAATGATCTACAACCTTGGTCTTATGACTTTATGCCGTATCTGTATCCCTTTTACGTTTGATTTTTCTCTATTAATCGATGTTAAGTCAATTTGGAATTTTCACATGCATTATTCATACTTTCAATTACTTATATGAAATACAGAATCATCAAACTCTTCACGAAAATTGGCCCACTCAGTAGCCATATGTGAGCCAAATGCTACGTATGTAGCTGTCACATTATTATCCGAAAAGTAATGTAATGTGAGATGATCTTACAAAACCTTTACCCTGTTCCACGTTTCTAAATCTGACCCAAGAATAGATGACACATCATTGGACCAGCCATTTAGGCCACTAAATCCGGCGTGTCTTATGGTATAATCCTTTGTCGATATGACGTACGTTTAGTAGCAGTTAATCTGTAAATGAAGGTCTTCAATATTGTAAACACGCATATACTTTCGTATGTCGATCTATATATATTCACTGATGTCGATTTAGCGATCGAGAAAGGGTCGGTCTGCTATTGTAATCAGTACTCCGCACACCGACTTTGACTGGCAGTAGGAAAGGGTTCCTTCTCCAACTCCTGTGTAACTGTCATTAGTAAGGAAGGCCTACAATTGTAATGAATAGTTCCCTTCTCGATTTGACTTGCAGAAGGTAAGTGAGCATGCAGTTTTGTTTAAAACTCCCCTACCCGATTGTGTTTGGCAGTAGGCAAGGGTGCCCGCCATTATAAAGAAATGTACTCATCTAAAATGTGACTGGCATTAGGCATAGTGGCCTGCTATTTTGATGGAAACTCACCAACTTGGTGTGACTGGCAGTACGCTGGCTGGCAGTAGGAAAAGGGGCCTGTCATTATAATGATAACTGCACAACTCAATTTCGAGTGATAGTAGGGTAATTGCCTGCCATTATAATAAAAACTGTAATCTGTCTGGAGGTAGGAAAGGGGGGCTGCCATTTTAACGAAAACTCCCCAAATCGATTCTGTCTGCATAGTAGGCAATGGGGCCTGCAATTATAATGTAAACTTCCCAACCTGATTGTGAATGCCAGTAGGCAAGTGAGCCTGCCGTTATATCACAAATCCGTAACAAACACTTTACATTGGAAACGTACGGGGACCTCCCCATGCTCTTTCTCGGATAACGCTAAGAGACATGCAATTTTAAAACTATCTTATTTACTGCATGTACACTATTTACTTCGATATTCGAATACAATGTAGAATACCGTAGCGAAGCACGGGTACATTCGCTAGTGGTTGTCTATTATTCATTCATTCATTCATCTTCGCCAATCGGCCAACTAGGGACCACGATAAGCCTCACTTTACATTCTGGCATTTGTTCATCTTTCGCTTGATCCACATCCTCTTCATTAGCTCACTGTGTTTAGCACGACGTTCTTCTGTCCATTTACCACCAGTTGCCCCTTTTTCGTCCCGGAAAGTCCCAAAAGTCTTGATGGCTGCTTTGAAAAGATTTCGGTCTTGTGCATCTTCTGCTTGTAGGCCCAGTTCTTTAAGATCTTTCTCGACATTAACGTACCATGGCATTGCCGTTTTTGGTTATTATTATTATTATTATTATTATTATTATTATTATTATTATTATTATTATTATTATTATTATTATTATTATTATTATTATTTGTTCATATCGGCCTACTAAGTACCACATTATTTCAGCTGCATTATCTGGGCACTGATCTTTTCCAATGCTCCTTCATCCGTTTCCGGTATTGCTCTTTTCTTTTCCTCCGTCCTCATCCATCCCGTCTTCAACTTTGGCCTTTCTTGAAAAACGCGGTGGTCTTTCAGTTTCCTCCTGCGTGTGTTGCGTTCTTGCGTATCTTCATAAGTGATCCCCATCACCTGTAGGTCCCTATCCACCTCCTTGAATCAAGTTTGCTGGGTCTTCTTATCTTTACAGTAGGTAAAGATCTGGTTCGATAATCGTGTGGGTTTCATTCTTAGCAAGTGGCCTTCAAATGCAAATTCTCCTTCTCCACATGACATCATAGATCTTCTGGACACGAGTAACAGCTCATGTATATGCCGGCGTCTATATTCATCTTTGTCTTTAATTGGACCAAGAATTATCCTTTCTTTAATTTCAAATTTTGCTGTCAGGCCTATCTTGTTCAAAGCAAGGCATTCCACGGAATACAAAGCCTCTGGCCTTATGACAATGCAGTAATGTCTGAGTTTTACGTTCAAAGATATGGACTTTTTGTTGTAAATGTCTTTGGTCAGTTGATAAGCCATTTCCATTTTATTCATGCGCGACGCAAAAGCTTCATTTTCAGAAATGTTTGGTCCTATCCATTCGCCAAGATAAGATACTTTGTACTACTCACGGATGACATTTTTAAGGACGAAATTGAAGAGTAGGGTCGAGAGCTCATCTCCCTGCCCAACTCCTGTCTTTATAATGAAAGCGTCTGAAATATCTCCTGTGAACTTAACTCTGGACGTCATGTTAGTTAGGGTCCGTTCGATGATTGCCCTGGTTTCGTTATCCAAGCCAAATTCGTTTAGGACTTGAATAAGAGTGATTCTACCAATCCAGTCATAGACCCTCTTGAAGTCAACGAAGGTTACCACAAATTTCTTGTTCCTTTGTTTCAGATATGAGAGGATAGATTTCAGATTCATAATTTGCTCGGCACATGAGCGCTCTTCCCTGAAACCTGCTAGGTACACTCCTAGTTCTGGATTAAGTTGTTGTTCTGCCCTAATCTGCAGAGGAGGGAAATTTTACGGTAATTGTAAACATCCGTTTTGCCCCCTTTCTTATACAGTCGGTGAATTAATGTAGAAGTTCAGTCATGTGGAATTTTCACGGTTTGCCAAATCTTGTTTATGTCTGTCATTTTATCCATCATTTTGTTACCAGCGTACTTCCACAATTCAGCAGTTATCGAGTCCTCATCTGGTGCCTCTCGATAACTGTTTTATTTCTTCTTTCGTTGGAGGGGATGAATCTGGGTGAACGTGTATGTTATCTTCAAATGAGACAGTGGATACTGGAATTTCACAATTGAGAAGGGATTTAAAGTACTTTGCTGGAATCTAGCAATTATCTCTGTCATTGTAAGCTAGTTTCCCATCCGAGTTTTTGAACTGTAAGCTTGTTGGATTATACTTGTTTCGATTGCGTTTGAAGGTTCAGTAAAAGTTACGTGTCTTGTTCAATCTGGGTTAGTTGATTCTTGTTGTAGGCAATTTTTACGTTGAGAATAGTTTTTTCCGCATATTGTCTCTCGATCACGAAGTTTTCCAGTTACCTTGGTTCTTTTCCGAATTCCATTCTTGCCAGGCGAGTTGTCTTCCTTTTACCACTGAGTCACATTCATCATTCCACCATGCGTGTTTCTTTGATTTCATCAGTGGGACTATTTTCTTTCTTGTTATAACCAGAGTCTGTTGTAGTTCTTCCAAGTTCTGGGGATTAAGGGATTCTAATTTCTTCGTACACGACATGAGCGTAGATTTTCAGTATCAAATCCATTGATATCCTTCAGCTGGACCTTTCTGGTGTTTCTAGGAATCAGTTTAACTTCGACTTTAGATAGAGAGTGATCCGAATCTAGATTGGCACTCCATAGAATCTTCACATTCTGTATCTCCTTTAGCTTTACGGGAGACTGCGACGTGGTCAGTTTGAAACTCCTTTAGATTGGTATTCGGAGATGCCCAGGTTTTCTGCTTTCTGGGCAGGTGTTTGAAAGCTGTAGATTTCATAACCAAGTTGAAGGCCTTATATAGTTCCACGAGCCTCTCTCCATTGCGGTTTGTTCTCTGGTGTTCCGGATAGTTTCCGATAATGTTTTGGAACTATTCTCTCTTTACCCAGCTGTACATTTAAATCACCAAGAAGTATACTTGTAGGTTTGTCTGGGATCTTACGGAGAACGTCTTCAAGATCTTCACAGAATTTATCTGTTCCTTGTGGTCTCTCTTATTCGCTCGATTGATTGGCGCATGAACACTCACAATAGTGTAAACTTTATTTGTGATCCGGAAGGAGGGTGTTGAAACTCGGCTACTTGGTGAAGTGAAGTTAAGACTGAATACAGAATCCTCCTACTGTCTATGAAACCTGTGCCAAGGTGGGGAACCGTTTTTAAAACACGTTCACCAGTTTTTCCTGCAAAGACTTCTTCATCATTGAATCTTGTTTCTTGAATAGCTGCAATCAATATTTGATGGTGAGATAAAATACCAGTTAGTTGTTTGAATTTGCCAATCTCCCGAAGGGAATTCGTGTTAAAGGTAGCTAAGAAATTCTGGCGTTTGTATTGGATCTTTCCTGGAGTCTCCGAAGGCCTACATGCGCTTCGCTCAAGGCGAAGGTGTATTGGGTACCGCCTGGGGTAGTAGTTCCTGCTGAACTTTCCTCCATACCTTAGACAGTTAAAAATGTAGATTTGGGTCAGTGATATTTCACACTGACCAAAATACTACCAAGGTTGTGAGCCTTGGAGTACCTCACGATGTTTTGTGGCTAGAGCAGGCATTTCCTTCTAATCTAACTAGGTATGGTTTTCACGCAAAGACTCGGGTGGCTTATTGCGGTGGTTACCCACTGGGTGATGGGGTCACCACATCCCTACGCCATTTATTATTATTATTATTATTATTATTATTATTATTATTATTATTATTATTATTATTATTATTATTATTATTATTATTATTATTATTATTATCACAAATTATTCTCCTACTTATTTAGTCAAATGTTTGTCGTGATATTTAATATCACTTGTCAGACTCCAGATACGTACCACGTATCTGATATATAACGCAGCAGTTGTTCAGTCCAACGAACGATCTTTATCAGCACTGTAAGCAGTAACTAATTATCTTGTTCTAGGGTGATCCTGCCCACTTTAATGAAACACTGATACAAGACCTTTGTTCACTCCTCTACAATACTGCTGTTGGTGTTCTAAGCTCGAAAGGAAAGCATTGCTAGAGGCTATGTAGATAGCTAACTCCCTGGTTGAATATATTATAAGTCGGAACTCTGTTGTAACTCCACATACAGATGTAGAATCACTAGGGATTATGCCGCATTCTGCTGCCCCCTAGCTAATTACTTCCCCTACTGTAGTAATAACAGTGGGACGCAAAAATGTGTTAATATTCTACTACCACTGCATTGGCGTATAGCAAGGTAGGAGACTGGTTAAACCACAGACCGAAAATTGAAACACATGGTCATATTTTGAAACGGCAGCTTATCGAGAGCTCTATCCGAGTAGCATAACGTGTTTGTCGAAGAGGTGGACTCTTTTAATATAGTTTCATGGAGTCTAAGGGTGGGGGTTTCGGATAAAAGATCTTAAAAGGGCTTTTTAAGCCACAGGAAGTGTAAGATATTCCAGCCCAACTTCCCCTGAGTCTTAGACTACTGGAATCCCTTCCTTTGAAACTAGCTGACCATGCAAGGAAGGTAAATTCAAATACATTGACAACTTAGCAGCATTTTACCAATTTACCAAATTGATGAACTACGGGTTTCTGTTCCTTTCTCCTCACGTGTTACTTGGCAACCGTTTGAAAAGAAGAGCGGAAAGAGTCCATCTCCTCTTACTGAACATAATGTGGTTAGGAAAGTATAAAGTAAATCTCTCCATTAAAATGTATATTTTATTTCAGTAATCGTTTTGAGTGGTCGTTGTTTTAATGTAAAGAAACTGAACATGTTGATAAATATGGAACCCGAAACCCGAATCGCTGCTCTACTGACTGGTGATTTATCACTAGTCCAATAATTGATTTTAAAATAATTTCAGTAATAATCTCAGCTGGTAGTTTAACACAAAATATACATTTTGTGGATTAGTGATAAGATATAACAATATTGGTTTAAAAGGCCGTTTTAAATAAATTGAAACGATAGTAACACGTGTGAACAGAATAATTGTGTTAATTGTAGCTTTTGGTTTATTGATATTTGTTCAGATCTTTAATATTTATCTATATAATTAAAATCGTAACGACCGTGTGTCTACTTTGGCGAAATTTCCGTACAGTTATCCGTTTCAGGTATAATAATGACCATCTGCATATTTTTTAGCTTTGGTGTCTGTTTGTTTGTTTGTTTGTTTGTTTGTTTGTTTGTCTGTTTGTCTGTTTGTCTATAACTTGAAAAATACTGGATATATTTCTTCCAAACTTCCTTGGGTAAGTTTTAGGGCCAATATTGTTTCTAAATCCTTGAACCTACTGGGGGTTTATACGAAGCCGAGACCGTCATTTTGAACTCCCATAAAATATACACAACCAAACTTAATGGAAATCGACTTGCATCAATGGAAATCAATTTCTGAACCATTTACATCATCTGAATCATTTCGATACGTGGATTAATAAGGGAGATATCACTAACGGACCGTTTTTCGGTACAAGTCCCACCGGAGTTAACTCAAGAGCGGGTGCGTGTAAAGCGTATTTCTTATAACATTAGAAATGCTGAAGATACGTCAACCAAACTTCATATTTATCATCCACCTGTAAAAACCTAGGTTTTAAGGTCCATACTATGTCAAATTTCCGGAACGGACTGGTAGTTTATGGGGAACCGATATAGTGATTTTACTCTCCCACAATATACAGTATATAAGACCAACCTGTCCGGAAATCGACCAACTTTGATGGAAATCTATTTCTAAAACTTTTTCTCATGTGCATTTTTTTCGATAGAAGGATTAATAAGGGATATGTCATGAACGGTCGGTTTTGCAAGATAAATCCAGCGGACATAGTCCAAAAGGTGTTGTACGTTGAGCAGATTCCTTATCTACATAGACCGTGAGTCTGTACATTTACTACTTTGGCGAAATTTTCGTACAGTTATCCGTTTCAAGTGTAATAATGACCATCTGCATATTTTTTAGCTTTACTTTCTTGAAAATACTAATTTTTAAACCCCACTTCCCCAAAGAAAGATTGAGGCACAATCTGCCAGACGAGCTAGAAAATTGAAATTTGGCAAAATTATATGTCTTAGGCTGTAATCAACGGAAAGATTCCATGATCATTAAATGTTTCATTTTTTACCCCCAGAAAATATCCGAATATTGAAGCAATTTTAATGTCGGTGCAGACCTTCGCTTCGAGGTTTTTCGTGGCTAAACGGTAAGTCGTATACAAAACGGATGGCACAATAGGAGTTGAATTTGGAGTGATCTACAACTTTGGTCCTATGACGGTTCATCATATCTCTATTACTTATACGTTGGTTTTTTTTCTATTTCTTCATTATACCTACATTTTGCTCTTTGTACACGTGTAATTCGTAGTTCGAATCACTTATGTGAAAGATAGAATCATCTAATTCTACACGTATATTGGCTCATCCTGTATCCATACGCGAGCCAAATTCTAAGTTTGTAGCTGTCGTATCAGTACCCAAAAGTAATGCCCTTTGAGAGAACCTTACCCAAATTTCACCCTATTCAACGTTTCTAACACAATTTTACCCATAAATAGAGGAGACAGGAGAAAGTATCTTAACCAGCCATTTAGACCGCTAAATGAGGCGTCTTATGGTAAAATCCGTTTGTCAATATGATGTAACATTTAGCAGCAGTTAATCTGTAAATGAAGGTTTCCTATATTGTAAACATGCATATGCTTCGTATGTCGATCTGTATTATATTCTTTGAAATCGCTTTGTAGCGATGTAGAAAGGGTGTGTTTGCCATTATAATTAATATTTTACATCGGTAGTGACTCTCAGCAGGAGGGTGTCTGCTATTGTAATAATTACTCTACACATCGACTTTGACTGGCAGTAGGAATAAGATCCTTTTACAACTCGTTTGTAACTAGCATTAGTAAGGAGGGACTACCATTGTAATTAATAATTCCCTTCTCGATTTGACTGGCAGAATTCAAGGGAGCATGCAATTTTGTTCAAAACTCCCCTAACCGATTGTGTTTGCCAGTTGGCAAGTGTGCCCGCCATTACAAACAAATTTACCCATCTAAAATGTGACTGGCGTTAGTCATAGTGGCCTTGCTATTATAATGAAACTCACCAACTCGGTGTGACTGTCATTAAGAAAAGGGGCCTGTCATTACAATGATAACAGCACAACTCAATTTTGACTGGCAGTAGGGAAAGTACCTGCTATTATAATAAAAACTCCTCAACTGAAATAATGAAATGGCTCATGGCTTTTAGTGCCGGGAGTGCCAGAGGACAAGTTCGGCTCACCAGATGCAGATCTTTTGATTTGACGCCCGTAGGCGATCTGCGCGTCTTGATTATGAAGACGACACATTCACCCAGCCCCCGTGCCAGCGAAATTAACCAATTAAGGTCAAAATTCCCGACGCTGCCAGGAATCGAACCCGGGACCCCTGTGACCAAAGGCCAGCAAGCTAACCATTTAGCCATGGAGCTAGACAACCCTTCAACTGTATCTGTCTCAAAAAAGGAAAGGGCGCCTGCCATTGTAACGAAAACTCCCCAAATCGATTGTGACCGCGCAGTAGGTAATGAAAACTCACCTACTCGATTGTGAATTGCAGTAGACAAGTGAGCCTGCTGTTGTCATCACAACTCCGCAACTCGCATTTTGCATTGAAAACAACGTATGGGAACCTACTCCTGCTGTTGCTGGAACACGCTAAGGGACATGCAATTTAAAAAATAAATTATTCATTGCATGTACAGTAATATACTTCGATATCCGTATACAGTGTAGAATACCGTAGCAAAGCAGGGTACATTTGCTAGTTATCAATATTCTTGAGCTTGGAATTATTTGTGCGGAAATTGCTTTTAATCTTTGTGTATATTTGAACATTTTAAATAATTATTTAGATTGGTGTTTTTAACATGTTCAGTATCTGAAGGAGAATTAGGTTTTTCACTCTTAGTTCCTGTATCACCCATGGCAATACTCCTCCCACCTGGCTTTTCTACCCTGCACCTCTGCTGGGAGAGTAAATCATGAGACGTTACCATGTGAATATTGAGGTCAATCATTAGTCACGGGAAGGCACAAGCTTGCGGAAAGTGGAAATTGTCAAGTTGGAGCAGCGTCAGTGGGTAACCGAGTCACACCATCTTTCTCATAATTTGCAGTTACAAGCTAAATTTGTCTGCATGTAAGGCTGTTGTCTTTCCTCCTCCTGCATATGCCTCACGGACGTGATGTCCATATCGGCTTCACAATGAGGAAGTTGATAATATTCATGTGAAAGGCCTCGGGTTGATTTGTCACATTAATTGACTATATTAACACATTTAGTACGGAAGATATACTTAAGTTATCCATGCAAAACCAGCTACGATGGATAGGACATGTGATCCAAATGAAGGACTCTCAAGTACCTGAGAAGATATTGTTTGGTGAAATTCAGAATTGGAATAGCGAAGTAGAAAGTCAGAAGCTTCAAATATGTGATGAAACACAAATGAGGAATTGTAGGCTGGATAGTGTTCAGTGTGAGAAAGGCGGGCGCTCCATGCCCATTTGGTGTTATTTAGTCAATGACAAAGCCAAGCAAAGCAAAGTCATCTCCGTACAGACCATGAAGGCCTTTGGAAGAGCGGAAGGTAAAGGCTTCCACTATCCAAAACCTCGGCGTTTGATAGGGTAGAGTGGTTAGCTCTACGCCCGGCCGCCTTTGTCCCCAGGAATTATCCTGGTACTCATTTTTTGATGTAGGCTGAGTGAATCTCAGGGCCGTGTGCACCTCCGGAAGTGGAAATCTCGCTTCATAAATTTTACGACTTCCTGACGGGGATTCAAAACCACGTCCTCCCGGGCGAACCGAGCACGCCTTTATCGCCTCGTCCAGGTAGCCCCTCATTGACAAAGCCAAATATTTTAAATTGTTGTATAAAATGGTTAAGAAACGATATTCCATGAAATACGGACATAGTGATCGATCGCGTACGCTTACAATAACGGTAACAATCTGAAATGCACGATCCATTAGTGCCCCTCCGAAAATCGGGTACACCAGGCTTATTTGAGCTCATTAGATGAACTGGGATGTAATTGCTGTGGTCGGCTACGGCCAGGAACATACTCACTTTGCGCGTTTGTAAACTCCTTTCGGTTATATACTTATTGTACGTGCATTTCCAAGATTTATTTTGGTTGAAAATAAGTGATGTCCACCTCTGTGGTGTAGTGGTTAGTGTGTTTAGCTGCCACCCCCGGAGGCCCGGGTTCGATTCCGAGCTCTGTCACGAAATTCCAAAAGTGGTACGAGGGCTGGAACAGGGTCCACTCAGCCTCGAGAGGTCAACTGAGTAGAGGTGGGTTCGATTCCCACCTCAGCCATCCTGGAAGTGGTTTTCCATGGTTTCCCAATTCTCGTCCAGGCAAATGCCGGAATGGTACCTATCATAAGGCCACGGCCGCTTCCTTCCCTCGTCCTTGTCTATCCCTTCCAATCTTCCCGTCTCTCCGCAAGGCCCCTGTTCAGCATAACAGGTGAGGTCGCCTGGGCGGGGTACTGGTCATCCACCCCAGTTGTATCCCCGAATCAGGGTCTGAAGCTCCAGGACACTGCCCTTGAGGCGGTAGAGGTGGGATCCCTCGCTAAGTCCGAGGGAAAAACCGACCCTTGAGGGTAAACAGAAGAAGAAGAAGAAGAAGAAGAAGAAGAAAAAGAAAAAATTGGTTTTACTTAATTTTTTAGAACTCCAAGAGAATTGTATCCATACAATCAAAAACCAAATCCATTTGAAATATCTCAGCCCTATTCTACTCAGTGACTATGTCAAGAGCACTGATGTTCGGTGGAGGACAATTTTCCTAGTAATCTTGTACTTACCCATGTAAAGCCAACTACAATGGAAAGGTCACGTCATCTAAGTCAGGGACTGTTAACTGCTTAAAAATGTATTGTTTGGTGAACATCAGAACGGTATGAAATCATAAACTTCAATTCAGAGGTGTCTTGAACGCAACTTGAGGAACTATAAGCTGGGGAGTACTGATCTTGAGGCAGGCGAACGCTTCTGGTAGTGTGATACAAATCGTGAAAAAGCCAAGGATTTAAAAAAAGGAATGATTACAAAAGATATGTGAGGAAGGCGACACAGAAGTGACGTATATTATACGCCTAAAACACAGACAACATACACAAACACACGATCTACCACCATTTTCAGGACTGAAATGTGGAACACGGACTATATCTGAATTTACGAAAGGGAAAGAGATTATACTGGGCAGTAGACGATTTGGTTGGCTGTAGCCAGGAATTCACACATTACAGTTTTGTAATCTTTTTTAAGTAATATATTTATCTGTAGATATTGCCCACCATCTCATCAAAGGTAGGAAGCGAAGGAAGTTACGACAAAAGAGTGTTAAAGGCAAAGATATTCAGTAGACACCAGATATTACAGGATCTGTCTTTCCAAGTAATACTGAATTTCATGATTTGTTTAAAATCCATACTGTCGTATAACGTCCCATAAACCTGTCAACCGATAGAGATACAGGTAGAAATTTGACGCCTTCGTTCGATGGGAAGTAACAGATGGTATTTTTTAATTTAGGTATCAATATGCGGATCATGTCGTTTATTAGGCAACTAATCGTGTCGGGTGGGAGCGATGTTGTGCTCGAGGTATGTGGCGGCTGAACAGATGGAGCAAAACTTTGTTTAGGCTACACAGTCAAATTCGAGAGGGCACTGAGATTACGCACGTTGTCGTAGTTAGGTGTAGTGAACGGTATTCCTTTGCCAAATACACTTGTCTTCTCTGACGAGTACTCATACCGTATCTTACGCCACGTACTACATCAGGTGAAAGATTCTACCTACTGGAGGTCGAACCTCGGTCATGCAAGTGGGAAGTCAACATCTAAGACAGTGCTGATCATCGAAGCTATGTTTATTTGGATTATATACCGGTAGAGTAACAAATTAACCGAACAATTATAGAAATACGAGGATTGGGTCAAAAGTCAAGGCAACTATATTTTTCTTGTAGATATGTGAACGGATCACAAACGTATATGTGTCGTGTGGATGTTCTGCAGGCATAGTGTGTATGCAGAACAACAGATGGCTCTGTGATAGCTGGTAGTAGCGCAGCGAGGGCTGTGAAATCAGTCAGTTGGTGAGTGTCGTGCGAGATGGAAGTAACCCGTGTTGAGCAGCGCGCTTACATCAAAATAGCCGTTCTTTGAGGGAGAAATGCGATGGAATGTCACAGTGAATTAGTGGAAGCCCTTGGAAAGAATACCCTACCATACCGTACAGTAGCACGGTGGGTAGGAAAGTTTCATCAAGGACGTGTGTCAACCACTGATGAACAACGTTCGGGACGACCTTGTCAGTGTTCGGACCGACGTGGCACGTGCCGTCATCGAGCAGCTCCTGGATGAAGACAGACGATGGACGCTACTGGAATTAGAGAGGGCAAGTGGCATCGAGAAACGCACCGTCCACAGGATATTGCGTAATGAGCTGCAACTGCGCAAAATCGCATCGCGGTGGGTACCGCATGCACTGACGGAAGTTCAAAGAAGGGTGCGCTATGAAATATGTTCCGACCACCTTGCACGCTGGCAACAGGCCGGCGATCAATTCTTGTCACGAATGATCGCCATAGATTCATTATGGGCCAGAGCATACGAACCAGAACTGAAACGTCATTCCGCGGATTGGCGACATGCTGGATCACCAAGGAGGCAGAAGGTCCGTCAAAATCCTTCCCCAGTCAAATTGATGGTGATCGTCGCGTATGACGTCAGGGGTGTCATTGTTTGCCACTTTGTACCACATGGCAGAACAGTGACCGCACAGTACTACAGAGACTTCCTGGTGCGACAAGTACGACGTGGCGTTCGGGAGAAACGTCCGGATCTTGTGGACAGTGCAATAATCCTGCACGACAATGCAAAACCACACAAATCAGAGTGTGTAGGGCAGCTACTGCGACGTTCGGGATGGGAAGAATTGGAGCACCCACCGTACTCTCCCGACATTTCGCCCTGTGACTTTGATCTCATTCTAAAGATTAAGGAACCACTATGTGGTAGGCGGTTTGCAACACGAGAGGACATTGCTAATGCTGTGCGCCAACAGGTGACCCGATTCACACATGGTGCGGCAAATGCTGAGGCAGACGGTATTCAGCGCCTCCCACATCGTTGGCAACGTGTGGTGTCAGTAGCAGGGGACTACTTTGAGGGTCTTTAGGCCCAGGTTTGTCATGTCAACTTAATGTGTACTATCTTGTCATTCTTTTGCACCAGGAAGGCCATTTTGCCCTGTATACTACCGTAATAAATTAGTGTGTTACGACATTTCAATGCTATTCATTGTCCACACATGTAGTTAACATCTTGTCCTTTCGTCTGTATATTTCACATTTTCCAACCGGACTGGTATCTTCAAGAAAAAAATAGTTGCCATGACATTTGCCCTAACCCTCGTATGTATTACACATGACATGGAAACCTGTTGCATAATGCCATCTTCAAAGTAAGTCACATGGGCAATTGCACAGTTCTCCCAGTGTCTTTACCACTCTTTGATGCACGGGTGGCCCAGATTGGTTGCGCAGTAGATGTTAGTTTTCCCTCGTCCTGCTCGTGACGTCATCACAGGAGCACCGTGACTGTGTAGCACACAACCGCACGTGTATCTCATTTTGTCGTTTATATATGTGTGTCTTATAAAGAAAGGATTTCCACGTAATAACTGTACGTAATTTATTTCCGTATATTGCTGTTGGTTTATCTAGTGGCCTACTGTATTTTGCGTAGCGTGTGTGTCGTAGTTCGTTTCTGTGAGAACTCTGTTAAGTTGCTGTGTTACGTGCAGTGAAGTGAACTTATTTTCTTTTCGTTAGTTGCGTGAACAGTGTAATATTAGCAGGAGTGAAATTTATGTGTTCATAGTACAGTATCATTGCGATAGAAAACTGTGCCGTTAATGATTCACCGACCGAGCTCGATAGCTGCAGTCGCTTAAGTGCGGCCAGTATCCAGTATTCTGGAGATAGTAGGTTCGAACCCCACTGTCGGCAGCCCTGAAGATGGTTTTCGGTGGTTTCCCATTTTCACACCAGGCAAATGCTGGGGCTGTACCTTAATTAAGGCCACGGACGCCTCCTTCCCATTCCAAGGCCTTTCCTGTCCCATCGTCGCCATAAAACCTATCTGTGTCGGTGCGACGTAAAGCAAATAGCAAATAATAATAATAATACAAATAAAAATATTCACCGCAATCTACAGCGACACCTGATAGTTCAGCAGAGGGATTTCGGTACCTCGCCGGCTACATCACCGACCGTGAAAGAAAATATGACAGTTCAATGCGAAGTCCCACTGGCGAAATGCTTTCCCTTTCTTCTGGTACAGCCCCTGTGGGATGGATAGAAATGTTATCTCGGGGAGGTCTACTCGTTCCATCGTTACAATGGTAAACCAAATAAAGGAATTTGAGTAAATTTTCAGGGACACTCAGGGACGTCGAGAATATTTATACGCATACGACAAATGAACATTCGGACAAGAACTGAAAAATCCTTAGCAGCTCATCGGCGAAAGGCACGAAAGTGGATTTCATCTTCAAAAGCAACCACTTCATGACATCTAATCTCACAGGTAGGACTGTGTTCTAATGAAGTGTTTTTCCTGTTCTTTCTTATTGTTTAATTTTTAAAAAGTAGACTATATATACGGAGCCTCCGTGGCTCAGACGGCAGTGCGTCGGCTTCTCACCACTAGGTACCGTGGTTCAAATCCCGGTCACTCCATGTGAGATTTGTGCTGGTCAAAGTGGAGGCGGGGCAGGTTTTTCTCCGTGTACTCCGGTTTTCCCTGTCATCTTTCATTCCAGCAATTCTCTCCATTATCATTTCATAGCATTTATCAGTCATTAATAAATCACTTTGGGAGTGACGACCCCGTTGTAATAATAGCCTATGTATATATAGTTCATTCATTACATCCCTGACCCGGTCAAAGGCTGGAAAACAGGTTGTAGGTTTTCCAGGACTATCTATGCATGGTTTCGAATATGAACCTACTTCTGCTGCTGTTATAATATGCGTTAAGCTTTAAACTCTATAGGCCTACCTGCGGAAGTGAGTCAGTATATCGTATGTTAACATACGGTTGTTCCATCACGGAATTTCTGCTGCAAAGTTTTAATGTGACAAAGATTTCATATCTAAATATTTGTTTACAGATTTGAAAGCGCGTAACCTTCCTCAAACTAAATAGAGGAACTTGGAAATGTTAATAAATTTCAAGTGTTGGTCAGTGTGCCGTCACGTTACATTTACGCCTTATTCGTAATGGAAATAATGAAAAGTTAGTATGCTGTACTCTTTTTCAATCTTATAACAGCAGTAATCTTTATGTCTGCTCTGCAATTAGTTCTGAGAAACTGTAATGTTTGCTGATATTATGAGATACCTACTGATTTACGCGCTCTGGGCTCGGCTCTTTGCTCCTACTGTGACGTCATTTCGTTAACCAATAGCAGCTCGGCTCGCGTTGGGCCCAACCTTTAGTAGTGTTTAAGAACCTTGTCTTTGATGTAGTCTTGTAGTCCACAATTGTTCGCTTCCCGAAGAGTGCGCATCGCATTCTTCATCTCTTCGGCCGATGCGAACGTCTGTCACTTGAAGGGAATTTTAACTTTTGGAAACGGGTTTTAATCCGCTGATGCAATATCTGAATAATGCGGAGAATGAAGAGGGAAGGATAGGTTTTGGAAAACAATTCAGTCCTTGCCACAAATGAGAAGGCCGTGAAGGCTACAAAGAATGGCGACATGAGTAGGTCTACTTAGTGACAGTTTGACCTTAAGGAATGAGTTTCTGGAATCGAAGAACGCACCGAGCATAACTTTCCCTTAACATCTAGGACCACAGGCTATATTATGCAGGCAAGCCAGAAGTTGCCTGAATAGCAAACTTAGCCAACCAAAGCTCGTTTACTTCCGCTTCTACCGGTATGACTTCACATTCATCGACCTATTTTATAAATGGTCGTTGATTGCTTTAAGTGGTCATTTGAAAGTTCTCATAACTAAAACACGTAATGCAGTTGACTGGTGTCATAAAAGAAAAGAAAATTCAAGTAGAAACATTAAAGTACAACGACTAGAGCTATAAATGCCAACAGAAAATTGATGGCAGTTCTGTGTGTCATTACCGTAAGTGGAACATAGAATTTATAGCTTGACTGTTATGGACGTGATAAATCTTCAGGTGAGTAAGGTAAGGCGATCTGAAGTCGTACGAGTTCAGTTTTCTTAAAGTTAAAGCTGTAATAGAACTCTAAATTCCTCATATTCCATTTGTACCTGGGAAAATGCTTCTAATTCCGTTAAAGAAAATTGGGAGGGTCAATCATAGAAATCGTAACTCATATTACATATATACTTATAGCCAAAGATGACGAGCCACCAACCCCCTTATATATATATATATACACCTTTCTATGGAAAATTATCCAAAATCGTGCAAAATTGTCACTATTAACCGCGTCAACAGCCACAGTTATTGGCTGAATATTTATTCATAGAATCTATTTTTTTCACAATATTTCATATTTTCGAGAAGATGATTTTAAAAATGGTGAAGTGTGGGGACTGTGGGTGCTAGTGGGTTTTAAGAAGTATGAAAGCAGAGTTACAGAATATGCGGGGGATAATCGGATTCTAAGGGAGGACAGTACACAGGATCCGATACGTAGATAGGAAGGCGAAGGAAGTGGAGAAGTTGCGGGAGACAGGTGAGCTAATGTTTTAAGGGGAAGGAAATTGAGGGCCAAGGGGTATAGTCAGAGGCAGATTTCAGGAGAGTTATCGGTCAAAAATCGGTATGAGTCAATGCAGGTAGAATAGAGGATGGTAAATGAGGAACAGGAAAGTGTTAAGGAGGAGAGAGTTAAGAGGGAAGGTAAAAAAAAATAGAGGATAGGAAGGACGAGTTGGAACAGGGTCAAGAGAGGAGGAAGAAATGAGCCGTCAGGGAACTTAAGGGAGACTAGGAATTTAATTAGGTGTTTGGGGTTGAGGCTGTGGTCATGGGCATCTGTGATGCTTGGCATGTGGGGAAAAAAGGAAAGTAGGGTAGAGTGTTATCCAGTAATTAGGTCAAGGCAGATATTGATGAACATAGAAGGGAATGAGGAGGTGGTAGTTTTTAACGTTGGTACCAACGACGTAAGGTAAGGAGAAATAAGTACCAAGGAAATTGAGGATGTGCAAGATCTGGTTAATGCAGTGCGAGAACAGTTTGAGGGAGCGAAGATTTCTCTGTAGAAGGGATGCTGACTAGGGGGTGGTCGGGGATTTAAATGATACTCTGGAGAAGGTAACCGGGAAATAGGGGAGATTTGTAGATCATAATGGGTGGATAAGAGATACCGATCTGAGCTCAGATGACCTTCATTTGAACAGCAGGTTACGAGGATTGTTTAGAAGTGTTACGGGGAGGTGCATTCGGAAAAATGTGGTGGACCTCGGAGCGGTAATGAGAATCAAGAGCGCTGGAAATCAAAACAGTATGTCATCAAGTGTGAAATTGTAGAAGTATTCTAAAGGAAATAACATAATTTAATAATTTAATGGATGTAATATACAGCATAGTTACCAGATGTAATAATAGAAGTTGTATCACACATAAGAAGTGCCTCTATCTGCAAAAGAAGGATTTGTAAGCTATGAAAATATTAAGGAGGATAAACAGGAAATTCTAAGTGTAAGGCTCATTTCTAAAGATAACCAGCAAATGATGTTCTGGGGTCTACAACTTGAAAGTGGTTATATTGGCGCTAATATGGAATTGTTTGGTAAGATGAGTTGTATTGGGAAGGACACAGGAAGGACCGTGATTGTAGAGGGTGACCTCAATTTATCAAATATCAACAGGAAAATTAATACGATTGACAAAAGCATGACCAACAAATAGTAAATAGGCTTGTCTGGGAAGGTAAGCTTATCAGAAAATGATGGAACCAACGAGAGGGAAGAATATTCTATAAGTGGTGCTTATAAAACCAGATAAAGTCTGTAGAGAAACTGAAGTGATCTGAAGTGATACTTGGTATAAGTGATCATGAAGTTTGTTCCTGACGTAGTTAAAAATAAATGCCATATAAATCAACGTTGTAAAAGTAAGAATATTAGGTAGTACGATATGCATAAAGTTCATTAGACAGGCATGAAGGACTTTTTAACAACTAATTGTAATTGGTGGGAAATGGTAAACTGAAATATAAACAGCCTCTGAGAATGGTTTAAAGCAATTGTTGAATAACAAATGTGGTGAGAAATGGTAAAAAATATAATATACTGGTAAAATAAAAATAAGTATATTAAAAAGGAGGTGCAGTTTGGAAAGTAATAGTGGTAGGAATTATTCTGAAATTACACAGAAATTGAAGGAAGTTACCAGGAAATTGAATTTAGCTAAGAGGTCATCTGAAGATAACTTGACCGGCCGAGTTGACGGTGCGCAGCTGTAAGCTTGCATCCGGGAGATAGTGGGTTTGAACCCCAATGTCGACAGCCCTGAAAATGGTTTTCCGTGTTTTTCCCATTTTCACACCAGGCAAATGCTGCGGCTGTACCTTAATTAAGGCCCTAGCCGTTTCCTTTCCATTCCTAGGCCTTTCCTATCCCATCGTCGCTGTAAGACCTTTCTGTATCGGTGCGACGTAAAACAAATAGCAAAAAAAAAAAAAGAACTTGAAGGCAATCCATTTTCAGTGATACGAATTTTAGTGAATAATGGAAGGGTATGCATACGTACCAAAGACAGAAACAGGTTCCAGAAAGGTCATTCCAGGAACCATTAATGAACAATGGGATTAGATATATGGGGATTCACATAAGGTAGAAGTACGTAAAGATACTGTAGATGGATATAACGATAGTTTACGAGTAGAGGGCGTGTCTAGTACTTGTGAAGTACTATAATTTACCTAGGATAGCAAGGTTATTTATTACAAAAATCTTGAAAAATAGAAAAGGAGCTGGATTTGATAAGATTTATGTGGACATACTAAAGGCAATGGGATGTAGTACCATATGTGAAGTATTGATTTGATTACTGTTTGTATGCAGAAGCTGTACCAGATGAATGGAGGGTTGCTACAGTAGACCCTGTATACAAAGAAAAGGGTGATAAACATAAAGCCGATAATTACACGCCAGTCAGCTTGACATGTGCCGCATGTATGGTCTGGAGAAGCATTCCTTTCGTCAGAAAAATTACCGACAGGTTTGGGAGAAGAGGCTCGTGTTTAGGAAGGGTTATTCCAGTGAGGCTAAACTTGTCGGATTTCAGCAAGATATAGCAGGTATTTTAGAATTAGGGAATCAAATGGTCTGTATCGCTATTGATCTTTCCAAGGACTTTGATAGGGTAGCTCATAGGAAACTACTGACAAAAGTGAGGTTTATTGGAGTAGAGAAAATAATGATTGAATGGGTGGCTGAATTTGTAGGAAATGGAGCTCTGAGAGTTAGAGTAGGTTGCTTTACGTCGCACCGTCAGATAGGTCTTATGACGATGATGGGACAGGAAAGAGCTAGGAAAAGGAAAGGAGCGTCCGCGGCCTGAATTAATGTACAGCCCCAGCATTTGCCTGATGTCAAAAAGGGAAACCACGGAAAAACATCTTCAGGGCTGCCGACAGCGGAGTTCGAACCTACTATCTCCCGAATAATGGATACTGGCCACACTTACGCGACGGCAGCCATCGAACTCGGTCCAAGAAGAAAATACCTCTCAGTTTTAATTACTGTGTTGATGGGATAGAGACAGAGCTACTAGTTACTTTTAAGTATCTACGTGTTAATAACTACGAGGAAATATTTTCATTGAGGTTATCGCATAACGGAATTGTAAATAAAAGTTATATACCTCTTCATATTTTATAGTTACGAGTGTATTTAGGGATGTCAAGAAGAGGGCATATAAGTCCAACTCGTTGGCTGAATAGTCAGCGTATTGGCCTTCGGTTCAGAGGGTCCCGGGTTGGATTCCCGATTTTAATCGCTTCTGATTACTTCTTCCAGCTCGGGTGCTGGGTGTATGTGTCCGTCCCAACACTCTTCTCATCATATTCAGACAACATACCACACTACCAACCACCACAGGAACACGCAATAGTAATTATATTCCTCCATATAGGGTTGACGTCAGGAAGAGCATCCGACCGTAAAAACAGGACCAAATCCACATGTGCGACGCAGATCGCACCCGCGACCCCATACGTGTGGGTGAAAGTGGTAGCGAAAGAAGAAGAAGAAGAAGAAGAAAAGTGCGTAAAAGTCACTATTAAGAATCCAATAGAGTAACGTTCCAGTGTATCTGACCCTCGCCAGGATTACTTGACATCAGAACTCGAAAAAGCAACACGATTTTCGACAAGAGAGTAGTGTTGCAAAAATATTGCCAACTTTGAACTGGGAAGACTTGAGAGTAAGGAGACGAACAGCTCGACTGAGTGGTATGTTATGAGCTGACAACGGAGAGAAGGCGTGCAATGACGCTTGTGTGAAACATTTGAAAGGAGGGAGGATCATAATATGAAGATAAATTTATAATTCAGGAGGTAGAATTTTGGCAAATACTCATTTATAAGAACAGGAATGGAATAATAGACCGATAAATTTACAACTTCCTTGAAATCAATTTAGGAAAGGATTTGGTAAACGACTGATAGGGAATCCGCTACCTGGGTGACAGCTCTAAACGCATATCAGTGATTGATTGATTGATTGGTTGATTGATTGATTGATTGATTGATTGATTGATTGATTGATTGATTGATTGATTGATTGATTGATTGATTGATTGATTGATTGATTGATTGATTGATTGATTGATTGATTGATTGATTGATTGATTGATTGATTGACTATGGCTTCATTCACAGAACTCAATTTAGGAATATTTCATTAACAAATGCGTCGATTTACGACACGATACGTATTATAAACTATTATGCCGTGAACAAACCAAATTAGTGTCTTTTCAAAAGTTGCAGTTTCCGCTCCAATATTTTTATTAGTATTTCTTCCACTGCAGTACTTTAATACTATCGAATGTCACGAGAAATCTAGACCAGAAAGATGTAATTCCTTAAATGTAGTAGCATATCCGATCATGGGTACGTTCAATATCCATTTTGTTATACGTTTCCTTGCGTTTTTCCACAACTTTCATAGGGTACAAATAATATTTTTTGAACAGACACTCTTCAGATATGAAAAACTAACATACACGAACATCTAATCAAAGTCTTGCCCTATGCTGTTAAAAATGATGGCGACAATTGAACATGCACATATATCTTAACGAAGTGTAAACCCTGCGAATATACGAAATGTACTTTAATGCAGTTGAGGGTTGAGTTCCGGACCTGTGGTGTTCCTTCAACATTTTGTATTACGACTGATAATCTTGTCAGCAAGAAAAGTGAGGTGTAGGGAACAAGAAAACATCAGCATGCGCGCCGCTGAAGCGCCTTCTTGTGTCTTGGCTAAGGAGCTATTGAAAAACATTTACCTGGATAATGTCAGATTCAATCTTTTGAGATGCTGACATGCATTTAGATTATTATTATTATTATTATTATTATTATTATTATTATTATTATTAGTAGTAGTAGTAGTAGTAGTAGTAGTAGTAGTAGTAGTTGTTGTTGTAGTTGTAGTTGTTGTTTTAGTTTTGATGCTTAATGAAATGTACATTCATGCGTTTTTCTAGAAATATTCTGGTAGATTTTACGTTAAGTATTTCCTTCAACAATATGTCATTGAAGCAATAAATTTTAAGACTCTTAAGATCAACTATGTCTTTGCTAGCGAGATGTAGTGTTTACAGTGCACTATGTCTTCTGGTATGGGCTACATCAAATCTGTTACTTTCATTGACCTGTCTCAGTCTCATCCTTGGCTTTGACAATATGAAAGTGACTGAGGTACGAGTGATGCTAGTGATACCATTCCTTATGCAGCCAGTCCCTGTTATGTATGGTGTGAAAATATCGCTCATAGGGTCGGTTGGTGCATGCATTTCAGTGGGCTTGGCAGACTGATATGTGATAGCAACGGCTGGCTCGGTGAGGAAAGCAACGGGAAACTACCTCGCTCCTCATTTCCCTAGTACGCCTCTTCAGTGACGCCTAGGCTGTTTATGACAGCTGTTGGCGGAGCTACAGAGGATCAAACTAGCCTTCGGGCTGACTACCCAACACAAGATCAACTAGAATGCAGAAACCTTAATATTAATATCATAAAATAGAATCGCTGACTGCATAGTTTTGTTTCCGATCAGATAAGGACTTAAGATGAACTTTGCACTATACATCACGTGAGAAATGGTCCTTGCCTGTTACTTCAGGTCCCAGTTGTCAAGAACTGCTGACAGCCAACAAATGACTGCTTCTATTTTTTTACAAGCGGTTTTCTTTATCCGCCGTATCCATGACGACTGAGAGAAAGACGATATCTAGTGTGAAACGTGACGTGCTGCGTTCTTCTTCGGAATTAAACGCATCAATAAAATACTATAGCAATAAGAGGGCTTTTGCTGAATTTGTTTATATTGGTGAGTTTCTCCATCGATTGGTGATAGAGCCTTGAGCTCCTGGGTTGGATCCCTATGTGTGTAATACATTTAAGAATAGTTTTACGTTTTCGTAATCTGGCCCCGCAGTGTAGGGACATCGTGCTGCCCTTTACCCGAAGGCCCCAGGTTGGATTCCCGCCAGATCGGTTTTTCTTTACCTGGATCTGAAGGCTGGTTCGAGGTCTACTCAGCCTACGTCATTACAATTGAGGAGCTATCCCACCATGAGATGACGTCCCCGGTCTAGAAAGCCAGGAATAATGGCCGAGAGGATTATTCGTGCTGACCAGATGACACCTCGTATTATGCAGGCCTTCCGACAGGGCAGTGGTCGCTTGGTAGGCCATGGCCCTTCAGGGCATATTGTGCCATGGGATTTGGGTTTACGTTTTTGTACGGGACACGCTCACAACTAAGAAACAAACTGATGTTAAATGGCTGTGTCTAAATAGGCCTACTGTGTGGTAGGATTTATTATTCGCGAAACTGAAATCTACCTAAGAACACATCACGCCCAATGTAGTAGAGCGGATTGGCACCTTCAGGGCATGCAATTGATTTTTGTATTACTTCTATTTACCTCTATCAAGCTCCTTTCTTTCATATTTCCTAACGCTCTTCCTCTGTCAAGTCCTGTTCTCTTCCAGCCATTATGGTATTAAAGTGTAGAAGTGTAGGGGATCTTCGCCTTCACACCATACATGGTACTTCCCTTTCCTTTTACCGAATCCTTCATTTTTCGAACCATCACGGACCTAACGAAACCTGTATCTTCAGCTGTCTTACATACAGGGGAACTCTGACACTCCGGATAGGCTGAAGCCTGTTTATGTAAAAAAAATCATATTCTATTCAACAAACTATTACGGCACCACGAGAATTTTCAAAATGGTCATAGGCTAAAGAGAACTTAGTGATATTAACATGAATTCCGAAAACATTCAGAAAATTTTGAAACATTCTTCCAACTTACTTACCAATTGCATGGCTATGGTTGCAGATGATGGTTTACTTACCTCGTAAACGTAACAGGACATATAGAGGACCTGGTTATTAGCTAATAAAGATAGTTGATTTTAATTATTTCGTGATTAATATATTAATGATATTGATCTTCAGTATTTCATTTTCACAACTTATCATCCAATCTTATAACATAAATTTTACAGCACTACTGAGTCGATGATCTGATCTGATGATTATCTGATGAAGGCAAAAGCTGTTTATATGTTAACATTGCTTTATGCGGTAGAGATCTAGAGACCTTGACTGACAAAAGCCTCCTCCAAGAAAAGATTAGAGGCCTTTTAAATATGGATACATAGGAGAATACTCAGAATACCTTGGACAGATGTTGTCAAATGCGGAGAGGTAGAGCTGGGTTCTGTGGTTCAAATCCCGGTCATTCCACGTGAGATTTTTGCTGGACAAAACGGAGGCGGGACAGGATTTTCTCCGGGTACTCCGGTTTTTCCTGTCATATTTCATTCCAGCAAGACACTCCAGTATCATTTAATTTAATCTATAATTAATTAATCATTGCCCCAGAGGAGTGCGACAGGCTTCAATTCCTATCCTCGCCGCTAGATGGGGGCTTCATTCATTTCATTCCTGACCCGGTCGAATGACTGGAAACAGGCTGTGGATGTTCACGGAGGGGTAGAAATGAGCGAGAGGTGGTAAAAATAATCAAAGCCAGAAAAGCAGCTTATTTAGGACATGTTCAACGAGGTAGAAAGTATAGGCTTCTACAGCTGATATTGAAAGGCAAGATAGAATGCAAACGAGGAGCTGGTAGATCACCGATGTCATGGCTCCAAAACATTGTCATGGTACACACACCCCAGAACAACTCTTCCCGATACCTAAGGAAAGGAGTGTTTTCTCCAGAGTGATCGCCAACGCCTGGGGCACCGGATATGGTACTTGAAGAAGAAGAAGAAGAAGAAGAAGAAGAAGAAGAAGAAGAAAATGCAGAAAATATTACAAATGATTACCGATCTAAAAGGTAATACTGAAATCATTCTTAGTATTACTGATTTAATTTGTAGAGTTATTGACCCTTAATTTGTTTTTTCACTGAATCTTAGGTGAATCTATACTATTTCACCACTGTTGCCAACTTGAAACGAAAATGACGGCAATGTCTTGTTGTTAAGTGGTTGAGTATTATTATGGCACAAGACAACATTGAAACATGCAATTTGATAAGCTGTTCTGACCTTAAATATTATATTCGTTCTTCCACCACATTTTTCACATCCTGGTTGTATCACGAGTGCGAAATACTTTTAACTTATGGACCTAGTCCCTTTTTATGACCAGTTGGACTTACTCACGTCAAACCTCCATGGAGGGATCGTCATTGTTATTATGTGTTCCTGTGGTGGTTGTTCATGTGCGTACATTAATATTTATCTATCTATATAAAATCGTAACGACCGTGTGTCTATACATTGACTATTTTTGCGGAATTTCCGTACAGTTATCCGTTTCAGGTGTAATAATGAACATCTGCGTACTTTTAGATTAGGTGTCTGTTTGTTTGTTTGTCTGAATTCTTATAACCTGAAAACTAAGGGATATATTTCTACCAAACTTGATATTTAGAATCCACCTTTCCTTGGGTAGGTTAAAGGGCCAATATTATTTCTAAATACCAAAATTTACTGGGGGTTCATCCGAAAGCGAAACCATAATTTCACACTCCTACGAAATTATTAATGGAAATCTACCATCCTTAATGGAAATTAATTTCTAAAACTATTTTCTCATGTGCATCATTTCGATAGCAGGATTAATAAGGACACTATCCTTATCGAGCTGTTTTTCAGCCCAAGTCTCAACGGACTTACCTATAAAGCGGCTGCACGTAAAGCGTATTTCTTATAATATGGAAACAACTGAAGATATTTCAATCAAATTTTACATTTAGAATCCACCTGTCCAAAAGTAGGTTTTATGGTCCATACGATTTCAAATTTCCGGAATTGACTGGGGGTTTAGAGGGAACCGAAACAGTGATTCCCCTCTCCCACAATATATACAAGACCTAACTGACTGGAAATCAACCATCCTTGATAGAAATGCATTCCTAAAACCTTTTTCTCGTGTGAAATTTTTCGACAGGAGTATTAATAAGGGAGATATCATGAACGGTCGGTTTTGTAGGCTAAGTCCAGCGGACATAGCCCAAAAGGTGTTGTACGTGGAGCATATTCTTTATCTATATAAAATCGTAAAGACCGTGTGTCTGTACATTGACCATTTTGGTGGAATTTTCGTACACCTATCCGTTTAAGGTGTATTTGTAGCTTTAGTTTCCTGAAAGTCCTAATTATTACCCCTCCTCCTCCCCCAAATCACGATTGCAGCACAATCTGCCAGGCGAGCTAGAAAATTAAAATTTGGCAAAATTATAAATTTTAGCCTGTAACAGATGGAAAACATCCAAGATCTTCAAATATTTAACTTTTTATTCCCGAAGAATATAGACATTTGGAGGCATTTTAAATTACGGTGTAGGCTTTCGTTTCGAGGTATTTTGTGGCTAAACGGTAAGTCGTATCACAAAACGGAAGGTACAGCCTCCGTTCAATTTGGAGTGATCCACAACTTTGGTCCTATGACTTTTTGTCACATATCTACCCTTTATACCTTAGAATTGTCTCTATTTCTCGATCATAAGCAAATTTTGCACTGTTTACACGCATAATTCATACTTTGAATCAGTTATAGGAAAGATAGAATCATCAAATTCTACATGAACAGTGGTCCACTCAGTAGCCATATGTGACCCAAATGCTATGTTTGTAGGTGTCATATTAGTACCCAAAAGTAATGCGCTGAGAGACATCTTACCAAATTTCACCCTATTCAACGTTTGTAACTCAATCTGGTCCATGGATAGATGAGAAATGAGAATATGCCATAGGATCAGCCATTTTGACCGCTAAATACTGCATTTTGTAGTACAATCCCTTTGTCGATATGACGTATCGTTTAGCAGCAGTTAATCTGTAAATGGAGGTCCGCAATATTGTAAACATGCATATACTTTCATATGTCGATTATATGTATTCATTGATGTCGATTTGTAGCAATCGAGAAAGGGTGTGTTTGCTATTGTAATCAGTATTCCCCACATCGACTTCGACTGGCAGTAGGAATGGGGTCCTCCCCAACTCATGTGTAACTGTCATTAGTAAGGTGGGTCTACCATTGTAATGCCTCCTCAATTTGATTTGTAGAAGGCAATGAAGCATGAAATTTTGTTCAAAACTCCCCTATCCGATTGTTTTTAGCTGTTGGCAAGGATGCCCGCCATTATAAACGAATGTACTCATCTAAAATGTGGCTGGGATTAGGCATAGTGGCCTGCTATTTTAATAGAAACTCACCAACTCGGTTTGACTGGTAATAAACTGGCTAGTTTTAGAAAAAGGGGTGTGTCATTATAATGATAACAGCACAACTTAATTTTGACTGGCAGTAGGGAAATTGTCTTCCATTATTATAACTTCTCAACTGTAATCTGTCTGGAAGTAGGAAAGAGGGCCTGCCCTTGTAACTAAAATTCCCCAAATCGATTGTGACCACGCAGTAGGCAATGGAGCCTGCCATTATAATGTAAACTTTCCAACTCGATTGTGAATGGCAGTAGGCAAGTGAACCTACCAACTCCGGAACTCACACTTCACTTTGGAAACAACGTATGGGGACCTCCCCAGGCTGTTTCTCGGATAACGTTAAGAGACATGCAATTTTAAAAAAAAGCTTATTCACGACATGTACAGTAATTTACTTCGATATCCGTATACAATGTAGAATATCGTAGTGAAGCGCGGGAATATTTGCTAGTATATTGATAAAAACAAAAATACGCAGACCGCGAGTCTGAGAAGTTAAGCAGACGTGGCTAAAATCTCCAACCCACTCGGGAATCGAGTTATATGCCACTGGAACTGAAGGCTGCGACGAACATTATTTAACCGATGAGCCGGACTCTGACGTAAAATGGTGACTTCACTATAATTCAGATATCATGCCGATATGAGGCCTAGTTAAATGGAGAGATTTTTTTATAATTGGCGTTTTTTAATGGGGCGTCGACCTAAGAAGGTCCCTTGCCCCTACTTTGCACCATATGTTGTGAACCTGCGTGTAATTGGAAATGGCGGAAGTGTAAAGTGTTGAATGTGAGGAATTAAAAGCCCCTGACCTGGCCGGGAATCGAACCCGGAACCGCCGGATGATAGGTGGACGCGTAGCCCCTACACCGCGGGGCCGGACTTAATTGGCGTTACGTCGCACCAACACAGGCAGGTCTTATGGCGGCGATGGGATAGCAAAGGGCTAGAGGGGGGGGGGGTGGGAGGAAGAAAGCGACCGTTCCCTTATTTAAAGCACAGCCCCAGAACTTACCTGGTGTGAAAATTGGGAAACCACGGAAAACCATATTCAGGGTTGTCGTACATCAACACAGGTGGATTGGTAGGGGTTGTGGGGGGGGGGGGGGAAGAGGCTAGTGGGAGTAGGTACGTGTGTACAGGATTATCAAAACTAGATTTTCCTTGACATCAAATGCCATATGTATCCTTGTCTTGTTGTATGGCAAGGGAGAAAATGATTTCTTTTATTATTTATTTAGTGCTTTGCGTTAGTGTGTGGTGTGATATTCCACTCATAAAGAGGTGGAAGTGTGTGTGATTGAGTGTATTTATGTCACTTGTATCCTTCTCACTGATAAAAATAATGCTGATTTGAAGCTCACTAGAAGTGATCTACAATCTATGAAGAAGCGATTAAACCTGCCATAGAGGGTCTACTATCTTTTGTGGTGTGAATTCTTCTCAACAAGTCCAGGCCCTATTCTCCGTTTAAGCCTTCAAGTACAGTTCATCATTGTGTAATGTGCTCAATGGCTTGAATACGTTCCTCTCGAATGCTCCTTTTCGCGAATGTTGTTCTGGAGGCACGAGTGAGTGTTCAATGTCATTCAAATGATGGATGAATAGATCTATATGAACTCACATTTAACAACAGCAAAGCACAGGATTCTGTTATTCTTGCGAGTACGTCTAGTAGAGCACAAAATATGCCTGACTGCACATTGGTCCACTACAGCAGTCGACAATCAATATTCAGATTAAACTTTTGTATGGTAAGTGTATGAAACACTGGTTCTATGTTCATCCGTCTGAAAAAGGAAAGCCACATAGCATTACAACACCGTAAAATATAAAGCATTAAACTTGTTGAAGTATGTACAGATAGCCGCAAATATATCCATCCATTCACCGGTGTGACGGGACATAACGATCAGCAGTGGAAAGGTAGCAAGGAAATCCTTGTTACCGAGCTCGATAGCTGCAGTCGCTTAAGTGCGGCCAGTATCCAGTATTCTGGAGATAGTAGGTTCGTACCCCACTGTCGGCAGCCCTGAAAATGGTTTTCCGTGGTTTCCCATTTTCACACCAGGCAAATGCTGGGGCTGTACCTTAATTAAGGCCACGGCCGCTTCCTTCCCACTCCTAGCCCTTTCCTGTCCCATCGTCGCCGTAAGACCTATCTGTGTCGGTGCGACGTAAAACAGCTAGCAAAAAAAATCCTTGTTGTAATAGTTATCTTTTATTTGAGAAAAATAACGTGATTACATGCAAGAAACAAATAAAATGACAACATGTTATACAATAGTGGCCTTCTGTAGCTGTCTGTTCCGACAATTAGTGTAGCGGAAGTATTCGTCCACTTGTACTTCACACGTACTAAACTCACAGAACAAATAATTTTTCAGTATCCAGTCAGTCCTTTGGCTGCGATGATAGTCTGAAGTCTCTACGGCATGGACTGGACTAGTTCTCCCACGATTTCAGGGTCTATCTTCTGCCAGTGTTGATTTCCATCTTTCCTTGCCTTTTTCTCTTTTGCTATTTTTTCCATTTTAGTTCCGGCCATATATGCTTTAAGGGATTTAAATCTGATGACAGAAGTGGTGTTTGCAGCACATAAGGTGTATCGTAAAGTAACCAGTGCTTAATGAACCAGGCAGTATGTTTCGGGTCATTACCTTATTGGAAGTAGTAATACACCAGGAGTACCTAATTTTCGACACCGGGATTCAGACACTTCTTTAAAAAGTCCAAACACACCACCTTATCCAATGCTGTAGTTATTATATAGACTTGCTTACACCATCTTTCGACATACAGCTCCATACACTACTGTCCAAAAGTTAAGCATAATCACTAAACGAGGCCATACCGCCTGATAGGAATGTCAGACGGATTGCTGAACAAACGGAAGCTGAATCACAGACCATATGTCACACAACTTGTCCAAGAAAACAGTGTCAGAAAGGTTCTGATAGCTAAGGTACACCATTGACAAAAACTAACAAAACTTGGCAATGTCTTCCACAACAAAATGTGCTGTAATAGGGTGTATGGTTACCCCAAACGGCCACACATGCTTCGTAGCGACGTGGCATGCTCTCTATCAGATGGTCCAAGAGCTCTTGTAGCAGTCGACCCCATTTCTCTGAAAGGGCAATGCGAAGGTCTTGGAGGGTCCTTGGTGGAGGCTGACGGGATGCATTCGCCTCCCCACTGCATCCCAGGCATGTTCTATAAGATTCAGATCCGCAGACCTCGCCGGCCATTCCTTGCGATGAATGTCTTTCCCAGCCAGAAATTCATCCAACAGAGCAGCGTGGTGCGGTCGGGCATTATCGTCCATTAAGATGAAGTCTGGACCAACCGTACCTCTAAAGAGTCGAACATGTGGTCTCAGTACCTCATCCCTGTATCTCCGAGCGTTAACAGTGTTCCTCGGACCACCCATGAAGATGTGCGGGTCGGTACGGCCATTCAATATGATGTCGCTCCGCACCTTGACGCCGCCACCACCACCACCATGCTGATCCCGTTCCACGATGTTCCTGTGGTTTTATCGGTTACCAGGTTCTCTCCAGATTAATGTGTGACGGGAATCGTTCTGCAAACTGCAGCAGGATTCATCTGTGGGACGAACTTCTGCACCAGTACTGTAGGAAGAGTGTTACACAGGGCTGGTATGAACGGCCGTATAAGCAAACAGAAAAACCTGGATAAACAAGATAAACAGATGGAAGAAATTGGAGTTTGCAAAACAATGTGTTAGTAAGCCACTTACATTCTGGAAATGAGTGTTATTTACGGATGAACGTAAAATCAGCTAATTGGTTTTGAACTTGTGAATCATGGTATTCCTGTCTTCTTAGCAGTTTGTCGGTGCGGATATCCTTCGTTTTGGAGTTCAACAATTCGCTTCCGTTCAACGATTGTTTTCCCTTATCTTACCCGTTCTATACTGAAATTGAACTCAAGAGCTTAGGAAAAGTTTCCTTCCTCATGTGAGCACGTCTCCTGTTCCCTCTTCCCGTCACCGTTCTCCATCTCCACCACAACCAGCTTATCATTAACGCCGTGCGTCTATCTGACAAGTACTTCATTCTGAAATAGTGAAGCATCAAACGAAATCACTTCCTTTCACATAGCTGTGTTTTGATTACGTACCATACCTAATTATTCCTTTATTGACCATGTAAAACCTATAGATTACTGACGAATACCGAGGCATGAGAAGCAAGGTTTATTTTTATTTCATAATGCAATTTGTGTGAGGCACATGGAGACTTACAACATAAGTATACGGCTCCGCTCTCGTTCAACGACTGTCAGTGACAGTTTCTCACAGTTAAAAAAGCTGAAAACCCACCCCGTGAGTGTGATTGCAAAATACAATGTTTCTAGTAATGTTGTAAATATTGTAGTCTCGTCATTCGGAAGGTAAAAACGAACTCATGATCCCCTCATGACAACATTTTGCAGGTAGAGGGCGGTTACGATTATAAAGTACAAAATATTATTATTATTATCGAATACGCCAAGGATCCTATTCTCATACCGTGTTAGGGCCCTTTCTGTTTTATTTACGGCGAGTGCATAGTTTGAACTGAGCTGACTCATCGACCTTTCGATGGAGACTTGGATTTTTCGTGGAGTTTAAATTCCAAGCGAGCGGCGTAAACACTGTACACAGAAACGCCGGTCAGCTGCGCGGTCTTTTTCACGTCTTCCACAGTCCACAGACCACAGCGGATTCTAATCTCGTAGGCTACTGTAAACGTTTAAAACAATTTGGTTTAGATTTTCTACTAAATTTTTCTCCACTTTTGTTAGCTTTAAAGCATTTCACAGGGGACTCAAGCGTCACAGCATCACACACGTGATGCTCACAGCTGGCAGCCATTATGAATACTGAACATGCTGTTGCAGCCGGTATTGCCAACAGTTTTCCTGGATCCATCTTCAACGTCGCACATATTATGTGAACTTATCAACAATGGAATGAACTCGAACAAAGCTTACTGATCATGAGTTATATTTTTGGGCTTATGCCGTGTAAATAGTTATAAACACACTCAACGTTTCAAAAGGAACCTTGCCTTTCTTCATCAGCAGACAAAGGAGAAAAGAAATGACGTAATGATGGTTGCTAGGAGAAAGCAACAAGGAAGCTTCAAATGGTGCCCAAAGATGTAAAGGAGACGCCATTTTAGCCCAATACTAGAGACATTGAATAGTAACAGCAAAACATTACTCTCTAATGGTTCTGATTATAGGTAGCCATGATTCACTGAGGTTGTAACCTGTATCGCGGTTGAAATTATCTGGGTGTTTACGTATTTCAACCGCCTCCCTGATAATTCTTGGGTGATATTGCTTTATACGGGCAAGATCATCCACTTCTCCTAACAAGACATCATGACCAGGTGTTAAGGCATGATCAGCAACAGCTGATTTATCAGGTTGGTTGAGTCTGATAGATCTGGTATGTTCTTTGATGCGAGTACACACTGTTCTCGAAGTCTGCCCATTATAAACCTTGCCACAAGTACAGGGAACTGTGTAGATACCAGGTTATTGTAATTTAGGCAAACTATTCTTAGTTGGTCGCAGGAGTTGCCTAATCTTAATTGATGTTCCAAAAACAGTTCGTACATGGTACCTACGTAAGATTTTAGCAATACGATCCGTCGTGTTATGTATGTAAGGTAGGTAAGCAGTTCCTTTTACATCTTTTTTCTTAACAGTCGTCCGATTTTGTACCGATTTCAGAACCCTTCAGATCAAAGCTCTGCTGTAACCGTTGCTCTCAAAGGTGGTTCTCAAGGTGTTAATTTCCTCTTGTAGATGTGACGCTTCACAAATCCTCCTGGCCCTGGTAGTCAGAGTTGTAAGGATACCAAGTTTCTGGGCAGGGTGATGGTGAGAATCTGCGTGGAGATATCTATTGGTGTGTGTAGGCTTACGATACATGCTGTGTCCTAAAGATCCATCCTATTTCTTCGTGACGAGAACACCTAAAAATGGTATCTTGCCGTCAGATTCCATTTCCAAGGTGAAACAAATGGAAGGGTGCTGGCGATTAAGGTGATCCAGAAAGTGACCAAGATTGTCTTCACCTTCTGTCCATACGACGAACGTATCATCCACAAATCGCCACCAGATCTTCGGTTTGCAAGGTGACGACGACAAAGCTTTCTCTTCGAAGTTTTCCATGAATAAATTGGCCACAACAAGAGAGAGAGAGGACTTCCCATGGCCACACCATCTGTCTGTTCATAATATGTCCCATTCCATAGAAAGTAGGAGGAGGTCATGCAGTGATAGAAAAGCCTTGCGATCTCTTCAGTAAAAATATCATTAATGAGAGACATAACACCATCAACAGGTACTTTCGTAAACAGAGACACCACGTCGAGACTTACCAAGATATCGCCTGGCTGAAGTGATATAGTTTTTAACTTCTCAATGAAGTGTGTGGAATCCTTAATATATGAAGGGGTGTTACCCAGGTGTGGTTGAAGAAGACTACCTAAATATTTCGAAAGGGCATGTCGGGGAACCAATCGTACTGACAATAGGCCTAAGAGGAACACCCTCCTCATGTATTTTGGAAAGGCCATACAGTCTCGGAAGAATAGCATCCCCTGGAAGGAGACTCTTTGCTGTATCTTCCGGAATAGAAGATTGCTTGACCAATTTGACGGTCATATTTGAGTAGCGAGTTGTAGGATCACGACTGTTAATCCTGTATATAGGATCAGCTAACAAGGACAAGATCTTGTTGTCATATTCATCTTTATCCATCACCACCGTCGCGTTACCCTTGTCAGCGGGGAGAACGATTACATCAGAATTGTCCCTTAGATCTTTTAGCGCCCAGATTTCACCTTGTTTTAAGTTGGACTTAGGTGGATTAGCGGTCTTGAGAACTCTAGAACATTCTTGTCTAACTTCCTCAGCCTCTTCAGGTGTGAGGTTATGTACCGAGGATTCTATAGATTTAATAAGTTCCTCAATTGGAATTCTTCTAGGCGCTACAACAAAGTTGAGACCTTTGGCGAGAGCTGCCTCTTGGGTTTCATTCAAAGGCATACTGGACAAATTTACGACAACTTTGTTGGAATCATGTCTAATGGCATGTGGTTTCTGCATCTGACATAACCTTTCATATTTGGAAATATGCCTGCCCCTAACCTGATCTAGTATGCTGTTGGCTTGCACTGCAGTAATACGATCAAACACCTTCCATAATTCCTCATCTACGAAGTTCGAGAGGCGTAGATGCAGCTGTAACAACTCCCTCGAGATTGAATCCAACTTCTTACGAGTCTGCTGTATCCTCTCTATCAATAACGCCTTGCTAGTACGACGATAGATTCTCATAGCTTTAGGTGTTCTAAAGGTATGCTTCAACATAACAAAATTTGGCAGTATATCATGGTCTCGGCATCTTAAGAGAAAAGTGAGAGAGGAAATAAGACAAACCTTCTTGGGCAGACTTCGAGAACGGTGTGTACTCGCATCAAAGAACATACCAGATGTATCAGACTCAACCAACCTGATAAATCAGCTGTTGCTGATCATGCCTTAACACCTGGTCATGATGTCCTGTTCCGAGAAGTGGATGTTCTTGCTCGTATAAAGCAATATCGCCCAAGAATTATCAGGGAGGCGGTTGAAATACGTAAACACCCAGATAATTTCAACCGCGATACAGGTTAGAACCTCAGTGAATCATAGCTACCTATAATCAGAACCATTAGAGAGTAATGCTTTTCTGTTACTATTCATTGTCTCTAGCATTGGGCTAAAATGGCGTCTCCTTTACATCTTTGGGCACCATTTGAAGCTTCCTTGTTGCTTTCTCCTAGCAACCATCATTACGTCGTTTCTTTTCTCTGTTGTCTCCTGATGAAGAAAGGCAAGGTTCCTTTTGAAACGTTGAGTGTGTTTATAACTATTTACACGGCATAAGCCCAAAAATATAACTCATGTATAGTTACACGGGCCATGAAAGTCTAAATGATAATATTAAAGCTTACTAAGTACACAGTGCAATAAGATATCAATATCATATTAAATATGATTTTGCTTCATAGGCCTACACCACTGAGAACAATAACTATTCATAGTCATCTACGTATGAAATATTAGAGTTGGTAACAAACCCGAACAACATAAAACCTGTGATATATTTTCCATATTTATACAGGGCAAAAATGTTTAATTCGTCAAGTCAGTTCACTAGAATATCTAACCAAACTGAAGAAAGCTCCTGACTTCAGAAACAAGTAACAAACCTAGGGAACTATTTGGCGCTGCGGAAGCCTTTTCACCGACCAGAAGTCTAACATCAAAGGGACCGCTAAGGTCTTGAGTTGACTCTCAGTATAGCTCTGAACTTGGTGTTTACGTACTGCACCATCAACACGTACAGTACTGCTCGCATGAACACTGACTCACGATCTTAGACATCACAGAGAACATAGGGGTCGAATACTTTTGCGTTACCGTTTATTACGCTACGTTTCTTACATTACTGGGTTATTAACAGAAACGGAGGTACACATAATATATTATGATACCATTATATTCTGTAATACTGTTACTTTGCTACATACTATCTTCGGCGCTTCGAGAAGGCATTTGTATGCCCTTTTTCCGAAGTATTTATCACACCAGCAGGTGGACGGATACTACGTTTTATAGAATAAAAAGCAGGAATTTTCTTTTCTTAGAGGAAATTCGGTCGTTCCAATTGAAGAAATTGTAAATCGTAGCTTGCACGCTTCAACCCCGTAATTTTTACATTGTAATACATAACTTTTAACTTGTCAGGTTTCGTTGAATGTGTGGAACAGACAGACATACAAAAATACAAGAAAACCAACATATACAGATTTATTATACTGTTTGTATTGTATGGATATAGATAGAAGAATTGATTGAGCCTTAAAAGACGGTTGAGGCGCTGGTCTTCTGACCCCAGCTCGATAGCTGGAGTCGTTCAAGTTCGGCCAGTATCCAGTATTCAGGAGATAGTGGGTTCGAACCCCACTGTCGGCAGCCCTGAAAATACTTTTCCGTGGTTTCCTATTTTCACACCAGGCAAATGCTTGCGCTGTACCTTAATTAAAGCCACGGCAACTTTATTCCCATTCCTAGCCCTTTCCTGTCCCATCGTCGCCATAATACCTATCTGTGTCGTGCAACTTGTAAAAAATATTATTATTATTATTATTATTATTATTATTATTATTATTATTATTATTATTTGTAAAACAGACTTATTTTTACAAGTCTTGTTTGTTAGTGACGATTTTAAACGAATTTTAAATTTTGAATTCACTTCTTAGCAGTAAAGTGTTTCCAACCACTTCCAGCTGTGTTCCCTTCGTCTAATTAAATCTATATTATATTCAAGATGACAAGAATGACGGTAAAGACGTCCTTTGAAGCCCTGGAGGTAATCACTCTCATGTCGCGGGTCTTCATAACCACAGAAGTTCAGCTGCGTGGGAAGTTCTAAAGTGAAGATTTGCTACTTGTCGGATTTTGATATGTTATCAAGCTCAACGCTGATCTCCTTCAGTCCAGTGAGGTAGCCCGGCTTTTAGTGGATATAACCTAACATTGTTCCATCAGGGAGAAGTCTCAGCATTTCTCCCCCATTACCTGTGAAGCTACAGATTTATAGTTTCTTTTAATTTCAGGTTATCTTCTGCATTGCAACTCATACAGTGAAGAGGCCCTGCTCACCGATACGACTTCCAGTTATCTTTTAATTCAAATGTTGGCAGAATTTTTTATGATTCATGAGGAGATGAAGTCTGATGATAATAATACTGGTACCGGGCGAGTTAGCCGTGCGCGTAGAGGCGCGCGGCTGTGAGCTTGCATCCGGGAGATAGTAGGTTCGAATCCCACTATCGGCAGCCCTGAAAATGGTTTTCCGTGGTTTCCCATTTTCACACCAGGCAAATGCTGGGGCTGTACCTTAATTAAGGCCACGGCCGCTTCCTTCCAATTCCTAGGCCTTTCCTATCCCATCGTCGCCATAAGACCTATCTGTATCGGTGCGACGTAAAGCCCCTAGCAAAAAAAAAAAAAGTAATACTGGTATGGCCTCAGCTACCGGATGCAAGCGTTTTAACTTGATGCCATCTGGCTGCTTGCACGTCAGTTTTGACGTTTCGTTTCACTCTAGGTCTACTAGATGGCAGATTAAAACGAATCTCTCTAGGGAATCCATGGCTGATTTTTAATTAATTTTGTTGGGTAAAAAAACACCAAATGTTACCATAGATCTCTTACTTGCAGAAATCATACGACACGGCGTGTCGAATGGATTTTCTTCCGTCTTTCGAAAATCCGATTATCTCTACCGGATTTGAACAAGCTACTTTGGGATCCGGAGGCCGACACTATGCCACTGATGCACGGAGGGAGCTAATAATAATAATAATAATAATAATAATAATAATAATAATAATAATAATAATAATAATAATAAATACGAGTAAGGCTAAAACAGACACAATGAAATGGATTGGCGAATTTAAAACTGATTTGAAACAGGCAGGAATTACACCAGCAGATGTCAAAAACAGGGTAATCTTCAGATCCAAAATTCATAAATGGCAAGTTGACCAAAAGGAAGGACCAAAGAAGAAGACCGGAACAACCTGGTCTGAAGCCAGAAAGGAAGCCCACAGTAAAATAATAAAAGATACATTGGCACAGAGGAAGGAATATTCACCACTCTAAGTACCTTGCTTAGTCTTAATGGGCTTATTCGCATATATAATAATAATAATAATAATAATAATAATAATAATAATAATAATAATAATAATAATAATAATAATAACGAAAACACTGTTCTGTAGTGTGTTATAGGATTTTAACTGTCGGTTTAGCCTGGCAGCAGCTGGGGAGATAACTGTTTGTGGGCAGCCGCGATAACGCCGCGGTAAGCCACAGCCGTTAATCAAATTGTTGCCTCCCGGATTATGTCAATACCGATCTAGAACTTCGCATAAAGAAAAACTGGGGCTGGCAACTCAAGTAACTCGGAACATCAGTAGAAAATCAGAGGGACGAATCACTGAAGACAAGGATTTAAGACTTTTGTACAGTCAAGTGCATGGTATGTTAGTAATATAATGTTACAACGCCTCTGCCTCACTCAGTGTCAACCATTCATCTACAGTAGTTCTAACATTTCTCTTGCGTTGATTGAAAGCCTACCTTGTCCCTTTGTTCCTGCTCAGCGGCTACAACTTGCAGAGTGTAACAAGGTCAAAATAGTTCAAAGATCGCGTTATGGCAATTTTATAAGCAGAAATAAAATATTAAACAATATTGAGAGTTAATAATATTACTTCGTTTTCCAGAAAATGAGTTGACAGCGAATATCTCAGTCCCTTTCTTTTAGTGTGAAAGGCTTACTTTTCTGTCACCCTTTCATTGGGATGAAACTGCTTAAATTTTGGCTATAAAATTTAATAATAATAATAATAATAATAATAATAATAATAATAATAATAATAATAATAATAATAATAATGTCATTTGCTTTACGACCCACTAACTACTTTTACGGTTTTCGGGGACGCCGAAGTGCCGGAATTTTGTCCCGCAAGAGTTCTTTTACATGCCAGCAAATGCACAGATACGAGACTGACGTATTTCAGCATCTTCAAATACCACCGGGCTGAGCCAGGATCGAACCTGCCAAATTGGGGTCAGAAGGCCAGCGCCTTAACCGCCTGAGCCACTCAGCCCGGCACTATAAAATTTAACGTATCATTCGAAATAGTTTTATTCTTTCATAATACTCTCATTACAAGTACACTAAATCAATTTTCAGTCAATGTATTTATATACCATTATAACTGTATCTCGGAAACGGTTTGTTTTCGAAGAAAAGGCAATCAACTATTATAATACATCCTAATTATTTCATCTTACAAAAAGATAATGTATATAACTAAAATGACTAACTCACATGATCGCCACTGCTGTGGTCAACCTGTTTGTGAGCGTGTCATTGAGCTACTGAAGAGGAGGAGATACCTCTTTTCACGCCGTCAGAGTACTGTTCTACCGGCCTGGTGATTATAAACTTTGCATGGTAGTGGGAGTTTCAAGCACTCTATCTCTTCTTCTACTTCTCCCCCTTCAATTCTCACAAAGAGTCGACTTTTGACCTTTAGGCTAGTGTTTGCATGCCGAAATTTACGGCAGATCGACATGAAAGTATAGAGAACATTGATGATAAACATATCGAATACGTTAATATTAGTCCATAATATGGATTGATACAACAAATAGTAAAGAAAGGGATAGATATATTACGGTGAATATTAAAGGAAAAAAATTGAGGACTTTTAATAGGGGGTATTATTTCTGCTTGTAGCCATTAGATATATTAGGGATTGTGTTTCTAATGTAGAAGGTTAGCAATGTGTATTTTGAATGAGTTCTTTACTAGTCTGCCTGAATGATAATATTTCCCGCTTTGTTCGGAGATTTCATTAGGCTTATAATATTCTTATGATATACGTACAAATCTTATGTATCAATAACTGAGATAACTGTTGATATAAGGAGGTTAATTTTGTGCCGTTTCAATACCAGTGAAAGGTCTGTCTCATGAAGGGGTTAGCGCTCGTAACAAGTGATATAGAGTTCTGCCTCCAACATTACATTCGAGAAAACATTGTTGGAAACTAGATGGATACGCATGATTCTGTAATCTCAACTGTAACTCTCGGTCTGTAAGCCATTGTCAGTGAGCTGAATTTCTCCTTAATTCCATGTTTGATGATAAGGTGGCGTTCTCAGATTCTCATGCCTCTCACCTTGACTGCATTAAAATGCATATCCAGTCAGAGCATTTAAAGCCACTTTTCGCATTTTTTAAATCTCTCAAGACCTGCATGGATTGATTTATCTCACATGACTTCACTGCATAAGGCAGTTCTCACGAATTCGCCAACGTGTCCGGTTCCATATCTCAGTGATTAGACTCTTGATTTTCGGTCACTGGATCGAAATACAGTATTGCCAGATACCGAGATACCATTTGAGAAAACATAACTCGAAAATTTTGGAAGATGTTACAAATAAACCCTAATAGGCTCTTTATGATTTTATTGACAATTATATTTGTCAATTTGGAAGCCATGCTCTTCATTTCGACGTAATTAAAATAAACTTTAATATTTCCGGCCCATTGAGCACACGAGACACATTTATGAAACGCTAGTGAACACTTGACCGGTTTTCTTCTAGGTATGTAGTAGTGCTTTATGAATTTGATTTTCTATTCATACATACATACATACATACATACATACATTTATTGAACATAACAGGCGACTTCGCCCCTATACATGTTCACATGCAGAGTAAAATGAATAATAAAGAATAATAATAATAATCAGAATAATTAGCAGTCATTAGCTGTAGCAGTCACTCACACAATGTTCATCCAGTGTCCTTATTATGCTCTGTACTTGCGTCACATTATTGTTCCTCACCTACACCTAATCAATAAATCAAACAACAACACTCAGCATTTCAGCACTTGCATTCCAGCTAACTTTAAAACAAACAGACCATGCAATCCTGTCTTATTACCCAACTCCACATAACTAAGTACTCGGTCCCTATATTCCCTAATCCATTAGAATTTTATCATACTATCCCCTTCCCTTATACACATAACTATTCCACCCCCCTATTCCCCTGCCCACCCTCTAACTCACTCTCCTTCATTTTACTCTCGCAGGCCTTTTTTGTCGCACAAAAATACCTGTTCAATTCACCCCCTTTTTCCCATTGTTTAATAATCCATCTCAGGATTGCGTTCTCATCCCCTCTCCCCAATATTTCCCGATGCTCGGCACTCAATAATCCTTGTCTTAACCCCCTCGTTACCTCACAGTCTCTTAGCAAGTGGAAATCATCATTCACATCTCCACAAAGTACACACCTTGTCTTATCTCTCCCCTGTATCCACCCTGTATTCCTTTGCAAACCTAAAAGCCACCACATCATCCCATATCGTTTTGACCTATCGACGTATCTAATATTCAACCCTGCTATCTCCTCTATTTTCGTCAAAACAGTCAGCGAATTTCTTAGTCTGCTTTCCCCCAATAGTTTCTGCCTATGGATATCTCTAATTCTCCTTTCTAGTATATTCATCCCTCTCACTTCTGTTTTCGACCAAACCTCCCCCCACAGGTGTCCTAATCCTATCCTCTCCAAATATCCCTTTATTTTTTCTAACCATCCACCCTTATACATGCTCTTACATTGCTGTGCATACGCTGCCCGTAATACCCTCCCCCCTTCCTGTCTTTTTAAATTCTTCCAGTATCTAACTATTCTTTTCACACCCTCTGATTCCAAATCCTCCCCACACATTAATTCCGCCCCTACATTTGCTGTACACCTCGGTAAGCCCATTACTAACTTAGCAAAGCTACTAACAATCCTTCTTAGTTCCTCTCTTTTCTCATCCAGCCCCCAAACTTCTGAGCCGTATAATACCCTCCCAACGATTACCGACCTGAACACTAGCCTCAGTGTTTTGTAACTGATCCCCGGGTATTTGACTAGCAAATTTCTGACTGAGGCTAAGGCTGCCAATCCTCTATATTTCACCCTTTTGATCTGGTCACTCCAAGTTCCTTTATCATTAAAAATAACTCCTAGATATTCCAACTTCCTTACCTGTTCCAATCTTTCTCCCTGAATTACCCAATTACCTTCTATCTTCCTTCTTTTGTCCACCTGGACTACTAATATTTTAGACTTATTTCCATTAATTCTCAATCCCCATTTCCTCGCAAATAGCGTCACTGACTTTAAGGCCCTATTCATCGCCCCTGAAGTTAGCGTCATCAATAACACATCATCCGCAAATATCAGTTATGGTACTTCTAAACCATTAATTACTGGCACAGCCCAATTTTCTGTCCCAAACCCCTCTAAAATATCGTTGATAAATGAAATAAACAGTATTGGCGATAACTTGCATCCTTGTTTTAAACCCACCTTGGACTCTAATGGTCCACTCAGTCTCCCTTCTCCCAATTTTACACAAAACCTGACAACCCTATATATTCCTTCCACTGCCCTCAACATCTTCTCCGAAATCCCTAGCCTGCCTAATTTCTCTAATAGGGCCTCTCTATTCACCTTGTCAAAAGCTTTCTCAAAATCTATTGCTGCTACATAAACCGTACTTCTAGCCATATTCTTATACTTTTCTAGAATAGTCTTTACTATCATTATATTATCTACTGTTCTTTTCTTTTTCCTAAATCCACCTTGGTAATCTGTCAAAATTTCATTTTCTTCCGCCCACCCGCTTATTCTGTTCGCTAAAACCCCAGTATATATTTTACTCAAAGAATCCAACAGAGATATACCTCTATAACTGTTCACATTGTTCCTACTACCCTTCCCCTTGTATATAGGGCATATAATTCCTGTTTCCCATTCCTTAGGGTAATTACCTCCCTCAAATATCCTATTGAATATTTTAACCATTCCCTCTATCATTATCTCATTTTTGCTAATTTCCTTCCAAAACTTGTTATTTATACCATTACACCCCCCAGCTGACTTTGCTCTGGCTCTGCTTATCACTCTCAGGATTTCCTCCCTTGTGATTTCTTTATCCAGGTCATAAATTACCACTCTCCTATTCCTCCAAATTACTTCTTCTCCCGAACCTCTCCATCTTTCATCCCCCTTATTCCCTAGTAATTCGTCAAAGTGTCTGACCCATTGCACTTCCTCAATACTCGTTTTCTCTGTATTCCTTCCACCCTTAATAATTTTATTAATCTTATCCCAAACTCTCTCAAAATTATTTGTCTTGCAGTCATTATTTATGGCTTCCATTTGTTCCTCTAACCACGTCTTTTTTGTCTCATAAATTTTCTTTTTATACTCCTTCCTCAATCTACAGAAAAACTCCCTTTCTTGGCTCCCACCTTTCCTTCTATATTCTCCTAACGCGTCCATCACCTTCCTCCGCATTCCTTCACACTCCCTATTAAACCATTCTTCTCCCTCTTTCTTATTTCCCTTTCTAGCTTTCGCCTTCTGCGCTATTATCTTTATTGGATGTAGTAACAATTCCAAGGCTTTATCAGTATTATTCTCTTCTAACGCCCCTTCCCACCCATATTTCAGGAGTTTTAACTCCTCTTTTACTACCCTATTCCAATCCCGGCCCACCTTCTCTGTCCATTTTTACTTATTATAACCACTCCCTCGTTTATCATTTGCCTCATCTTCCTTCATTGTACACTTCTCTTCCCCCCTTTTCAGCATAACCCTCACCGGGAAATGGTGTGATTCAATCCAGTCTCTTTTTTCCATTCTTACAACTTCCTCAATCATCCCTTCCGAACTTAAAACCATATCTATCACACTACCACCCTTCTCAGTAACATATGTCAATTTCCCCGTCCTGTCACCCTCTATTCACCCATTCAGAATATACAAACTTCCCACAGCACACATCTCTAGGAGCTTCTCTCCATAACTATTTGTAATTTTGTCCTCACTCCTTCTACTCTCCAACAAACACATTCCATCCTCCCTACTATAAACTGGGCTCTGTTCCCCTATTCTCGCGTTCCAATCCCCGAATAACAACATATCCTCCTCACCTGGAAACATTCCCCTTATCCTACCAATATCTACCAATAACTCTTCAAAAAAATATGTATTTGCATATGCTGAATTACTAGGGTGGCAGTAAACAAAAGCCAGATTTATTTTCTTCCTCCTTCCCTCACCCCCTCCCATATTCAATCTCAACCATATGGTTTCCATCATATCGGTCTCTATATTCTCTACTCTTTCACTAATTTCTTCCCTAATTAGAACTATCATCCCTCCTGGTGCTCGTCCCTTATTCCTCTCTTTTCTTCTATATTTATATTTTATCACAAACCCCTTTCATGAAATCTCCCTCCCTGTTTCCAGCCACGTCTCCAAGAGTGCCACAACATCAAAACTTTCAATTACTTCCCGAACTTTCTTGTTTCCTAATTTGTTCCTTAGTCCCTCAATATTCACACATCCTATTTTCCAATATAGTTATAACTTTACCTCCCTCCCTTCTTGGTCTCCCCCTCTATTCTTACTTCTAGTAGTTATCGACCTCTCATCCCTCGTCTCCATTCCTCCTTCTTTAACCAACCTATACCGTTCCTTGTCCTCTGTATCCTCCATCCCTTTACGTACTTTTCCCCATATATCTTTTAAGCTCCTACTTCTGACTTTACTCATATTTTTTTTACCTTCCTGTCGATCTGTCTCCTCTTGTCTTTTCTTGTTCACTACACCACTGCACTCTGCTCTCACCGATTCTTGCTGCTCACCCCCACTCACCCCCTTACTATTTTGGGCTTCTGAATCCACCTTCCCTTGTCCTTTCTTGCTCACTGCAACACTACACTCTACTCTCCCAGTTTCTTGCTGCTCACTCTCACCGTCCACTTCACTATCTTGATCTTCTGCCTCCCGGCTGCACTGCCCATTCTCTTCTGAGATGCTCTCCTCTCCTGCCACGTCTCTCCTCTTCTTTTCTTCTTTCTTCTTCCCATATTGCCTTGTCATCTCACCACCCTCAACCCTCTCGTTTTCGTCCATCTCCTTTAGCTTCGTCACTGAATGTACTTTAACCCATCGCCCGTTTGTCATCTCCAACCTTAGACTTCTTATTCGGGCCTTTAGCCCCTGGTTCCTCGCTCTCCATAGGTGCCTATTCAAGATCCTCATATTTTCACTTCCTTCTCTTCCCATGTCTCTTTTCACCCTTATTTTCTGTCCCTGTAAATTCTTACTGTTACCTACCACAATTTCTGCCATTAGGGTAGATAAAAATTTTACCCTAATTGGCCTCCGTCCTTTAGTTTTACCAATTCTCTCTACATCGTCTATGTCACCACTACTGAAATCTGAAACTTCGATCACCTTGCCTATCAGTTCCAACTTGCCCTCCCTCACATCTTCCTCAACTCCATATATAAATATGCCTTTCTTCCATCTCTCCTGCTTGTACTCCTCCCCTTCTTTCTTCATCCTCATCATCTCTTCTTTCAAATATTTCACTTCCCCTCTCAATAACTCGATTTCTTTCTCATTATTGTCAACTCTTCTGCTTGATTCCTCCGTCCTCGTTTCCAGCCATTTCTTCATGTTGCCTATCTCCTTCCTCTGCTCCTCCATCATGTCCTTTATTTCCTGCAGTTTCTCCCACTGGCATTTCTCCTGCATGACTTCACTCACAACCACCCTGAGTGCGGCCAAATCCTCTGTGTTATATTTTCCACTGGTATTTGGGCCTGGGTTTAATTCCACCCCCACCCCCCCAATAACCAGTAGCACCACTGCCACTGCCACTACCAGCACCGTTTCACTCATTTTTAATCCGTCCTTACTTATCACCAATCCATTCTTGTTCTCCTTCTTCCGTTTCGCCTGCCATTTGCCAATAGCGGCCCGGTATTGCTCGATGCCAACCATATTCACCGCACGCACTACTCTACACGACCTCTCTCCTCGACCGCTCGAGCTAGACGGATTTTCTATTCGACAGACTGGGTAACTTTAAAGGTTGTTTTAAACTGAATAATACAATCAGCATTGAAAACTTGTATTTCATTATTTTCCCTCATTAATGTTTCTTTCTTGCCTCCCTAGTCTTTATAGGTCATTCTTCATTGGACGTAGAAACTCTGCTCCAAGTTTGAAAATCTAGAACTTCCAAATGCCTTTTACAATGGCATGATGCATTTTTTTTACTCACGTCTTAGTTAAGGCAGCTGGTGTTTTGGACTGCCTACATACGAGACACCACCAGCAAATTAATGACGCATTTCTAAGCAATATAGGCCTATTAATCGCATCGTATCCCAACTTCTCCTAAAAGCAGTTAACAGCTGAAAGAAAATTAACACATCAAATTAAAATTAAACACATTCAGACACACTGAATGATATTACAACCTGATTAATTCTATCTATGAAGCGAGGACAGAGGATAATCCGGAAGATTTGCGCTTAATTTCGTATTTTATGGAATCTTCTTAAAAGCCGGAAGATCTTCGTAAGTTTTGGGGGACCTGGCAACACTGTCGAGTTATTTTAAATCGGTAAACTCACTCACTCTTGATATCACCAGCTCATTTAAAATATGTTTATGTAACTTGTTTTCAGTATTTGGTATCTTCCTCTCTAAACGTCTTTGCTTGATAAAGCGGCCAATCCTTTCTTTTTACCACTTTTTTTTGCTCATTCCATATCCCATTCGATGTTAATGTAATCCTAACGATTTTATTGACAACTTCTACTTCAGCACCTTCTAACCGTCAACACCTTCCTTTGTTATTTAATTTATTTCCCTGTCACATACTTTTCTTCATAATATTTCTTTTCGTATTCCACATTCTACAATATTCAGCTATTTTATTGATACTTTGCATACCGACTGATGTTAAAGAGAACAGAAGGATGTCGTCCGCGAAGACCAAGCCAGGAATTTCTTTATTGACAAATATGGGCTTGTCCTATTCTCCTCCCTTGGTTATTCATTACATCATTAGTGAAAAGTATGAACAATATTGGTGATAATTTACATCCCTGTTTATGTTCAATATTTGAATGTATCTCTCCTACCGTTAAGTCTTCCTTTACTTTAATCGTGCATATCGCTTCTGCATCTGATTAATTACTCCAATAATATCAAGGAGTTCCTTTCTCGAAATGGAACTCCGATGGATGTTTGTAGCAGATACATATGAAGAATTTCACCGGCCTGCGAAGATTTTCCGACAAAATAATTGTACGTTACATTTAGTGTCCTTATGTAAAAAATAATACCAGTTGTTTCGTATTACGTACAGATTTGTCACAAGTCCGTCTCATGTTTATACTAATGGAGCTTCGTTGTTGTAAATGAGGTTTGGATTGGTTGTATGGAATTCAGCTATGGATATGTCTGAGAGAAAATATTGTATGTCGTCGTTGCCGGGACGAAACCTCCTATGTGATAACATTTTTGGAGATATACTGACCCGCAACACATGCGTTATAAAGAGCGAGAATGCCTCGACAATATTTACACCATATTGCAGCTTAGATGACAGAAACTTACCGGCCAAAGTTCTAAGCTAAAATATTTCACATAGGAGGTTTTGTCCCGGCAGCGACGGTGTGCTCTGTTTTGGAGGGGAATAGGTAATCATACAGGAACACCGTTAGAACAGTTGCAGTTCGCGCATGCGCAATGTCAGACAAGGTCAAAACGACAAGATCGCGTTTCTCCGTAGTCTGAGAGGAGAATCTGAGAACGTGCGTCACGCTTTCGTCTACAAGTTAAAACTTTCACTTGAAGGCGATTCAGTGAATAAGTGAGTTAGTCTGTGTTAAAATGGCAAGTGGTAGTGATGTTCGGAGGCGAAAACTTGTGAAGAATTCCAACTATTTCTGTTATACAGTGGCTAGTATATAATTATAGACCAGAAGCGAAATATTATGCCATTTATAAATGAGCCTGTATTTGGCATATTTTATCATGAAGTTAGGTGATCCGGACAAGAATTTCGCACCCCATATTGTGTGTAAAACGTGTGCAGAAAACCTGCGGCAATGGTACAATGTGTTTCCATCAATGCCATTTGGAATCACAATGGCTTGGCGTTAACAAAGAAATCATTTTGACGAATGCTATTTTTTGAATGTAAAGTGTCTGGGTTCAATACGAAAAACAAAAAGCACATTGTGTATCCCTGCCTTCCATCTGCCATAACTCCAGTACCACATGGACCCGATATTCCTGTTCCAAAACCACCAACACAGTTACCAAGTGCGAGGATGGTGATGATGAAACCTTTATACCGGATGTCGAGGATAAAACACCGTCTTTATAATTAGTGTGACTTAAAGTATTTGGTGCGTGACCTAGGCCTCACTAAAGAAAAGAGTGAATTTTTGTCATTAGGATTAAAACACAGCAATTTTTTACTTCCTGGGACAAATTCATATTGTTACAGAAATCGGGAAGAAGAATTCCGGTAGTTTTTTTGTTCACGAAGACGAACTTGTGTTTTGCTGTGATATCCGTGGCTTGATTCGTCGTCTTGGAGCTATTTGCCAAGCAAAGGACTGGCGTCTATTAAATGATACCAGTAAAATAAGTCTCAAAGGTGTTCTTCTGCACGATGGAAATAAACTTGCTTCAGTGCCAGTCGCCCATTTAACATCTCTTCGTGAAAACCATCACAGATTATCTGTGGTGTTGCAGAAACTGAACTACAGTGAACACAGATGGTTACTGTGCTGTGTTTAAAAGTGTGCGGTATCATACTAGGGCAGCAAGGAGGATATACGAAGTTCTCATGTTTTCTGTGTGAGTGGGACTCTCGGGACAGGGATCGTCACAGGTTAGTGGCCGAGTGACCTAAGAGTAAACAGTTCGTGTCTGAACAAGAAACCATTGTAAATCGTCCATTAATTGATCCTCAAAGTGTGTTGTTGCCCCATTTACATATTAAATTGGGAATTATGAAGCAGTACCGGTGCGTGAAGAGTTTGGATAGAGGCAGTCTCTGCTTTCGGTACCTCTGTCAGAAATTTCCAGGATTGTTGGATGCCAAAATTAAGGAAGGTGTTTTTGACGGCCACCAAATTCGGAAGCTTATGAAGGATCCGACATTCAGTACGACGATGAAAGAAACACAGCTTCAGGCATGGGAATCTTTCAAGGATATTTGTAGCAAATTCCTGGGTAATGTTAAAGATGTCAACTACCAACAAATTATGGAAACCATGCTGTACAACTTCCAGAAATTGGTTTGCCGTATGAGCTTAAAATTACATTTCCTGCACAGTCATCTGGATTATTTTCCTGCAAATTTAGTAGCATTTAACGAGGAACGTGGCGAGCGGTTCCTTCAGGATCTAAAAGAACTGGAACGAAGGTATCAGGGGCGATGGGAAGTCTCCATGATGTCAGATTACTTTTGGTGTTTAGTGCGAGGTAACACTACTGAGGAACACAAACGCAAATCAACGCAGCGTTCATTCACATCAAAGTGCAGCAAACAATAGTGTTCTTGCAGTGAGAATCTATATTCTAACAATGAACATGTTACTTCTTTGTATATTAGTTGCAATTTGATCATGTCACATTAAAATTACATATATTCTCTATTATGCTGTTTTCTATCGAAATTACAACATTATGTCAAATTTGAATTTCAAATTAAAAATCTGTACGTGATAGGTAAAAACAGTTTACATATTGAAACCAGCACACCTAAATTAGGGTAAATCACCTCTTCAACCTTTCACCGGCGATTTTTTTTTTTTTTTGCAGGCCATATATATTATATATTTTATCCTTTATAAACAGTGATATCTCTCTCGGATAGTGCTCCTTCGGACTTCTTTGTTTAGTTCTACTAAAAACATTATAGCCCAGTATTTTAATTCACACCAGTTAGCACCATAGGCAAATACCTCACAAAGCCTGCACCAAGCTGGCAATAGCCACATAAAACTATTATATCCCGAACCTTAACTATCCTTATCTAATTATTTCACTTCTTTTACACTTAAAACCTGTGTTTTCAATCATCACATTATTTTATTTTCCTGAACAACATGTCTATCTAATTATCCAATATTTTCGTGGTCTTCCCAATGGTCTTCTAGTGACTGACTTTCCATCCTGTTCGATCCTGGCAATCTTTCTGTTCTCCATCCTAAAGGTAAGGCCATTCAATCCTCACCTCCCCTCCTGCAATGTTTCCTTAATATGTGCGTTCGGAATTATGTCCTTAAAAGCATGCCCAAAGATATTTCTGACGATGTTGAGTCTTGCCATTTGGTCATACTGCTGTCAGCTTTGGTTTCAGACTCGTACGTCAAAACTGGTCGAATAAAGGTTTGTATATTTTAATCTTTCTAGTACATGTTGTTTTACACCTCTATATTCTCACTGAATTTTCGGTCTGGTTCCTAAGTTTTCTTGGCGTGAGTATGTAGCAAATTCAAGGTACTTGCGCGACATGAAGTTTCACGATTTCGTTATCCCGAACTGTTGAGAGTGCTGAGTAGAGTTTTCTCTAGGTCTGATAATGAAGGCCATAGTGGCTTCCTTCCCAGTCCTTGCGCTATCCTATCATGTCGTCGCCATGAGACCTGTCTGCGTCGCGCGATAAAAAACTATTATTATTATTATTATTATTATTATTATTATTATTATGGATGTATATCGGGCACCGTGCCATTCAGTATACAGACGTTCTAATCCGTCTTGTTATTACACCCTTGTAGCTCCATGTGGTGAGGGCTATACACACTCCCAAGGGTAAGGCCTATTGAGCCATCTGCATTACGCTCCCCATTGGAGGATTATGGTTACCACATCGGAATATCAAACTCAAGTCCTTCCGTTAATAGCTACATGCCATTGACTACGGAAAGTAACTCAGCACCTTGTTAAGGTAATACATTTATTCCATCCTTCCGAGGGGAAAATCAAAATTTATTTTAGGCTTAAATACTAGGATGTACGTATAAATAAATAAATAAATAAATAAATAAATAAATAAATAAATAAATAAATAAATAAATAAATAAATAAATAAATAAATAAATAAATAAATAAATACAATGTAAGTTGCATTGGTAAGTGGCTCTGAGGTGATGGTATTGTTAAGTACAGCGAATATCATACCTATTTATTATATGTCCGACTCGTTGGCTGAACGGTCAGCGTACTGGCCTTCGGTTCGGAGGGTCCCGGGTTCTATTCCCGGCCGGGTAGGGGATTTTAACCTTAATTGGTTAATTCCAATGGCACGGGGGCTGGGTGTATGTGTTGTCTTCATGATCATTTCATCCTCATCACGACGCGCAGGTCGCCTACGGGGGTCATATAGAAAGACCTGCACCTGGCGAGCCGAACCCGTCCTGGGATATCCCGGCACTAAAAAAAAAAGCTATACGACATTTCATTTCATAGGTATCATTTTAATTTGTTCAACAAAGCCAAGTGTGTATATATACCGAGCTCGATAGCTGCAGTCGCTTAAGTGCGGCCAGTATCCAGTATTCGGGAGATAGTAGGTTCGAACCCCACTGTCGGCAGCCCTGAAATGGTTTTCCGTGGTTTCCCATTTTCACACCAGGCAAATGCTGGGGCTGTAAGCCTACCTTAATTAAGGCCACGGTCGCTTCCTTCCCACTCCTAGCCCTTCCTTGTCCTATCGTCGCCATAAGACGTATCTGTGTCGGTGCGAAGTAAAGCAACTAGCAAGTGTGTATAGGTCGTGGATGCTTTTGGAGAAGTGGAAGTTAAAAGGCTTCCAATATCCGTCGTTTTGGCACAATGTGGTATAGAGAGTTCTATATTAGGTTGCTTCTGCAGCCATGAATAAAAATTAACATGGAGTAGAAGAATGGAAGTTCCTAAACCGAGTGACCTGGCTGCGCGGAAATTTAGATCACGTAGCTGCGTGCTTGTATTATGGATTCTGACCGCACTATCAGCAGCCCTGATGATGGCTTTCCGAGGTTTCCAATTTTCACACCAGGTTGTACCTTAATTAAGGTCATAGTCACTTTCTTCTCTGGCTTAGCTCTGTCCTAACACATCTAAATTTGATCTATCTGTGTCAATGCGACAGGAAACAAATAGCAAAAAAAGGACCGGAAGGTCTGCTTTTGCTGGTTGTCCACATATGAGGAAATATCAAGAAATTTGCACTTGTTCGAGCACAATTTTTTTTTTTTTTTGGTAGGGGCTTTACGTCGCACCGACACAGATAGGTCTTATGGCGACGATGGGATAGCAAAGGCTTAGGAGTTGGAAGGAAGCGGCCGTGGCCTTAATTAAGGTACAGCCCCAGCATTTGCCTGGTGCGAAAATGGGAAGCCACGGAAAACCATTTTCAGAGCTGCCGATAGTGGGATTCGAACCTACTATCTCCCGGATGCAAGCTCACAGCCGCGCGCCTCTACGCGCGCGGCCAACTCGCCCGGTCGAGCACAATTTACAATCCAATCAGATATTGCATTTTGAAATGAAACTTAAATTGAAGACGGAATGACATAATAATAATAATAATAATAATAATAATAATAATAATAATAATAATCTTCGTAGTGTGAATAGCTGCCACCCACGGAGGCCCGGGTCCGATTCCCGGCTCTGCCACGGAATTTGAAAAGTGGTGCAAGAGCTGGAGCGGGGTCCACTCAGCCTCGGGAGGTCAATTGAGTAGAACGGGGGAAGGGGGGTTCGATTCCCCCCTAACCCATCCTCGAAGTGATTTTGCGTGATTTCCTACTTCTCCTTCAAGCAAACGCCTGGATGGTACCTAACTTAAGGCCACGACCGGTTCCTTCCCTCTTCCTTGCCTATCCCTTCAAATCTTCCTATCTTCCACAAGGTCCCTGTTCAGCATGGCAGGTGAGGTCGCCTGGGCGATATACTGGTCCTCCTGCTCAGTAGTATCCGCCCGATCCAAAGTCTCACGCTCCACGACACTGCCCTTGAGGTGGTAGGAGTGAGATCCCTCGCAGAGTCCGAGGGAAAAACCAACCCTGGACTGTAAACGCATTAAGAAATAATAATATAATCATCATCATCATCTGTTTACCCTCCAGGTTCGGTTTTCCCTCGGACTTAGCGAGGGATCCCACCTCTACCGCCTCAAGGGCAGTGTCCTGGAGCTTCAGGCTCTTGGTCGGGGGATACAACTGGGGAGTATGACCAGTACCTCGCCCAGGCGGCCTCACCTGCTATGCTGAACAGGGGCCTTGTGGAGGGATGGGAAGATTGGAAGGGATAGGCAAGGAAGAGGGAAGGAAGCGGCCGTGGCCTTAAGTTAGGTACCATCCCGGCATTCGCCTGGAGGAGAAGTGGGAAACCACGGAAAACCACTTCCAGGATGGCAGAGGTGGGAATCGAACCCACCTCTACTCAGTTGACCTCCCGAGGCTGAGTGGACCCCGTTCCAGCCCTCGTACCACTTTTCAAATTTCGTGGCAGGGCCGGGAATCGAACCCGGACCTCCGGGGGTGGCAGCTAATCACGCTAACCACTACACCACAGAGGCGGACAATAATAATATAATACCGGTATTCATAATAATTTACTAAAAAAGATTCATTCCTGCCCTGAAGGGCAAGGCAGGCCTTCTACACGGTGATGCCGTTCTGTTGCGGTGAAGGAAATGTGTGGAGAAGTTGAGAGGGTTGGCGGCCCTGGCCTATACTAGGAACTGTCCCGGCATTCGCCTTGGTGCAGGATAATGGAAACCTCTATATAAAATCCCTCTTCTGTCTGTTATTCACAGTGATATTGAGAAACCGCGAATGTTTCAAGAGCTATAGATTAGATTATATTGTTCTGTCTTCTTTACAGGAAAAATACAATGAACCTCCCACGACCATGGCTTGTGTACTTTTTTAAAGGAAAACTCATTTTCTGTCGGCGGAGTCATTTTTTAAATCGCGATGATGACTTATATACACAGCTATATCTCTCGGAATGAGTTCGAAATATGTACATCCTGACTTCTGTTGCCTTTCAATTGGTACTCTACAAGAACAATGCAATACCGACCATCATACTGTCTAGTGACATACGCTGTCTTTCAGTAAAATAAATTAATCTTTTTTCCATTCTGGGGCATGAAAACACATTATCTCCATTGATAAGCATAAGAAAAAACGGCATGTCAGTGGCCGTGGTTGTCAAGGCGTGACGCTATACGGTCTGGCACCGTGGTTAGCCGGTTCTAATCCCGCTGGACGAAAAAATACATCGGAGTATTAGCCGGATAAGGGAGGTGGTGGTATGCAACTTTTTAATCACTAGATTCCGTTTCGAAAGCCTGGATTCAATTCCAAACCTCTCTGCATTGCTCGTAAGGAGTGAGCAGCTGTGATGTTGATGGTGATGTAGGCTATGTGTCGACACCGGGCTTCACTCTCTCTCCATTTCAGTTCATTTCATTTCATCTCAGTGTCCGACTCGTTGGCTGAATGGTCAGCGTACTGGCCTTCGGTTCAGAGGGTCCCGGGTTCGATTCCCGGCCGGGTCGGGGATTTTAACCTTCATTGGTTAATTCCAATGGACCGGGGCTGGGTGTTTGTGCTGTCCCCAACATCCCTGCAACTCACACACCACACATAGCACTATCCTCCACCACAATAACACGCAGTTACCAACACATGGCAGATGCCGCCCACCCTCATCGGAGGGTCTGCCTTACAAGGGCTGCACTCGGCTAGAAATAGCCACGCGGAATTATTATTATTTCATCTCAGTAACAGCTCTGATGCGGTTGACGTCAGGAAGGGCATCCGGTTGTGAAAGCTCGCTACGAAAGTTCATCTCACTTTATACTGATGATGATGTTTGTTGTTTAGGGGCCTAACATCTAAGGTCATCGGCCCCACTTTATACTCGACCTCGAAGAGAAATGGGACAAGATTTAGACATACAAGCACGAGATAAACCCCCTTCCGCTTAGTTTGAGGAATGACATTTTAACAAATGTTTATCTTGGATGTTTCGTTGTAGGTGTTTCTATGGTAGAGATATGATTCGGCTGAGATGGAATTTACCGGGCGAGTTGGCCGTGCGGTTAGGGTCGCACAGCTGTGAGCTTACATCCGGGAGATAATGGGTTCGAACCCTACTGTTGGCAGCCCTGAAGATGATTTTCCGTGGTTTCCTATTTTCACCACCAGGAAAATGCTGGAGCTGTTCCTTACTTAAGGCCACGGCCGCTTCCTTCGCACTCCTAGGCACTTCCCATCCCATTGTCACCTTAAGACCTACCTGTGTCGGTGTGACGTATAACAAATTGTAAAAAAAATAGAGAGATGGAACTTCATAAGCTTGGTTCTTTCTCGACAGAATACCTCTCATTCAATGAGGTGAGGTTGTCATTTTAATGCACATAATAAGCATTATTTGGTTTGAAGTTCATTTTGAAGCACATAATAAGCATAAGACTGAACCAATTTTACTCATGGTTGTACTTCCTGGTTTGAAGCTTTCGCGTGTTGATTGCGATAAGATAGAAGACAATTGTTAATCGTTATAATGGCATATTTAATGAGCGAATTAAAATCTAATGATTATTTATCGGGAGATTATGTTAATTATTTGTTTCACGATATTGTCTCGATAGAAACATATTTTAGACCATAAATTGCTTTCTCTTTTCATTGGACCTTGTAGTTTTGAACTTAGTTTGACCGGCTATACGTCCACACATAGAGATAATAATTTGAGGAAATGTCAAAACATTGATTACGTTACGCACTATGTATGTGTTTATCATGATAGCTTCAACATTAATATATACGGTATTTATCAATACAGTAGAGTCTTGTTAATCCAAACTAATTGGGACCGCAGTCTGTTCGGATTACGAAATTTTCGGATCAATCGGAAAATATTTTCTAATAATAATGTTATTGTTTTTATGTCCCGCTAACTACTTTCACAGTTTCCAGAGACGCCAAGGTGCCGGGATTTTCTCCCGCAAAAGTTATTTTACTTGCCAGTAAATGAATAATTCAGTTCGGATTAAACGGACTTTCGGACTAACGGGGTTCGGATTAACGGGACTCGACTGTACTTCGTTTCCATGACAGAAGGAGTTAATATTTAGACTGTTCCTGACTCCCGTTCCAATGTTTATCACCGTGCAGATCATTTGCCTAACATAATCGACTGTAGAGTTTACGCCAGTTTGCTCCATCTATCACCTTCAGTAGAAATCAGTCGGGAGAACATGACCTCCATGAAGGCATGAAAGAATTTCCGATCGTCAAAGGTTGTATGAATTTCATATGTTGCACGAAGAAATGTTAAATAAGACGACCGTCCAACGTACTAAAACTCCACAATGAAGATTAAAAAAAAGAGTAAACTAATTCAAAAGTAGCAAAGATAAAATATGGAATTACATAAACAAACAACAGGAGCAAAACCATACGTTTGGAGAAAGATGAATATTGAATAAAGTTGAGTCACAGGAAATAGTGTAATGTAGGGCCTCACGGGGCGCATGCACCAGTGCATTGCGCGGTCCATGGTGCAAAAGACGACTTCGCTTGGTTGATCAGAGTGCAGACTCCCACTCCTCGATTTGGAGCAATAACGCTGTCTCTTTCTTTCCCCACGCCTACCTCGCTCGCTCCGCCTGTCTCCCTCTTCCTCACTTGCTCCGTAGCGCTCCAAATCCGAGCCGAGTTGAGCCAAGCTTAGCCGAGTCACCCCGAGACGACGCGCTGGTCCAAGCCGAGTGGGACCGATGCACTGTGCACAGGACCTCTGCGCCTCAGTTTGCACTCGTGCGAGGCCCTGGCTATCATGACTCCAAATTCGCAGACCTCTATGTCTAACAGAAGAATGTCAGAATTCGCGGAGTAAAAGAGACAGGTTAAGTTAATCGTACAAAACGAGGTTCCCCATTGCGGTCTTTCAGCAGTAGATCAGCTACTTATAGTAAACAACAAACCGCCTTTCACTTGAAAAGTGATCTTGCTTGGCGCAGACTTCCGACAGTGCCTGGCACTAGTTCCTCACTTTTACAAACAACTGTATCCAGTCAGGATTTAAATAGTCTACTTCATGGCCCAAAATTAAAATCTAACTTCACTGAACGGCTTCTAAAACTCAGAAACGGAGAACTAGGACAAATAGCACTATCTAGATTCAACACAACCGTATTTCAAAAAAATATTGTACGAGATTCACTGCGTTCTTCTTTCCATCCAAGTGAGAGTACAATGTTTTCCAAAGTAGCAATTTTGTTGCCCACGAAACGAACAAGTTAACTTAGCCAACCAATAGGTTCTGAATAGTTTGATAGGTGATTGATTCCATAGTGTTCGATAATGTTAATGAAGTTGATAAAGCTGTTTTGTGCAATTGAACGAGATTGAATCTATGAAAGCCATTCAGAAATATCGTTCATGCAGAAATTCAGACTGGCTCAGGTTCAGGAAGTAAGTTCTTTTAGTTCAAGAATTGAGTTAGCAGCTGTGAATGCGGGTATACCATCCGTTTTTAAATAGAGGTAATTTCCTCTAATTATGTCAACAGGACAAATTTTAAATTTGGAATAAATATCCCCACTGATCCATAGAAGTCGAAGTACAAAGTGTAACTTTTATTCATAAGATATATTAATAGTCCATTTAGAATTTCCAATTACTTTACAGATAGTAATTTCAATATTATAGTAATGATAATCTCATATGTATATACTGTAAATGCCAGCTTCTATGTTTTCTGTTCTCTGACGAAAGGGAAAATATCTCAGAAACGGAAAGGTCCAAGATGCTGCAAGTTTGGGTACATGTACCGGTAACGTTTTTCCAGGAAGGGTGCAGAAATATATAGTGCCTAAAATCTCTCGTAGTGGTTCAAAGAAAAAGTGGGGGGGGGGTCTAATAATGCAATTTCGAAAAGAAAAATGAACAAAATATCATGAAAGCCAAAACGAATCCCAAATACTAGAAGGCCCATGAGGCTGCATGTTTTAATCAAGTGTAACACGTAACGGAAGAGTAAGACATCAAGACAAAATAATATTAAACAATATTTAATTGTAAAAGAAATCGCTTCAAATGACGTAAAGTGTTCACACTTCATACGAGAAACCTAACCGACAATAGGAAGAAACGCTACGCTCAGCTGGAGGCTGCCTGTTTGATGCACATCCCATACAAGTTGTATAATGTATTTGTTTTAATCAGCTGGTCAGGAGGTCCGTTGACTCACAAGACGAATGCACCAAGAGTGCTGCTTTGTCGAGCCGATGCTGATCGCTTAATTGATTTCACTTGCATTGAATTTCGTTTCTAACTGGGAAGAAATAAATAATGTTTATTTCAATGCGTATAATAATAATAATAATAATAATAATAATAATAATAATAATAATAATAATAATAATAATAATAATAATAATAATAATAATAATAATAATCCCTTTCGTGGCAGATTTCATACCTTAACTGTTCGCTCGAATTATAGAACTCTTCAAATCAGCCGGCTATATGCAGGGTTGCTGTTCCCAATGAATCACATCGATTTCTCTCTACCCTGGATTACTCCAAAATTCATCTTCTTTCCCATCAGGTTTTTTCGCACCAGATCTATCCACCATTCCAGCCTGTCTGCTACCTCTTATTTTGGTTTAGCACACAGCACGATGTAATCCGAGCATAACTTTTTTTCTGTTGCTAGTGGTTTAACGTCACACTAACACACTGAAGATATTCGGTGACCCAAGGATTGGGAAGGTATCGGTCGTGATCTTAATTAAGATACAGTCTATTGTGTGAAAATGGGAAAATACGGAAAACCGTCTTCGTGGCTGTCGATGGTGGAATTTGAATCCACTAACTCCCGAATGCAAGCTCATAGCTACGGGACTCCAACCGCACGGCTGACTTGCTCGGTTCCTTGTATAAGAATGGTCCAGTGTGTCCTTCCACTCCTTGCTTCCGACGACGCTCTAATGAATGTATTGAACACGAAGGGGCTTGGGCCGATGATATACATGTTAGTCCCCTTTCAAAAGGAATAATCATCATCATCATCATCATCATCATCATCATCATCACTATCACGAAGGCGCTTATTGCTTTGCCTCAAACTCGACCAACAGAATATTTCTCCGTATTCTTACAGTGAACAAATCGGCATTGAAAATCATGGCTTTTAACAAATCGTTTCATTTGGATGGGAAAGCAATAGGGGCGTTATTTCTTGGTCTTTTAGCGTGTGCCAGTTTTATTTGTTTACTTCTATTATCCTGATATGTGGAATGACTTTGTCATTTTAACGAGCAAAACAAGCGTGGTTATCAGTCTCATTTAATTATGTTCTCAATTCAAGGATGGAGAGCACCGTCAGAAATACCTGCAGAATCGATATCTTATAAAATATATCGTGAAAAATTACTACATTGAAATCTACAATCGGGAGGATACAGCACCTGATTTGCAGATATGGCGAGTTATTGTCCTTGAGGGCCCACAGAAGTTTGAACAACAGCGACGAAGGCAGGACTCCATTAAAAGAGACTGAAAAATTTCAGAGAATGATCTGCAGGTTCCATAACAAGGGACTTGAGTATATTAGACGTACCAGCATTTGGTTCCGAAATTTGCCTCTCCAACCACACAACATGTCATCATAGGCAATATTGATACAATGTATGAACTGATTTACTTATTCATCTCTAGTAAATTAGCACACAAAACAAAACAATAGTAGCTAAATTCTAGCACTAACCCTGAATGAGAACATCTACTATAAGGGGAAAAAAACAGAATATGTGGAAGTGTATATACGAAATGCAAAATTATTAAACAATGTTGAACTAAATTAATATTTGTGACATTGGAAATAATACGTCATGAAGTCAATTTAAATTTGGTGCACACATTATTTAGTAATTGACACTCGGTTGTAAATGAGAAGAAAAAGTATGTATTAAAGTAATGCCGTACAATATAAAACAAATAACAGAATTAATTTAAACTGAACAAAATAATTCTTTGTTATATAAACTCTCCCATCATAATATATTTAATAATGTTTTTGAATGTAAGTCTGTTCAACTGCTATGGACACCACAATCACTAGACGTTAACCCAATGGACTTCTTATTCTGAGTTGTTAACAGAGATAAGGTATTCAGAAGAAAACCCCACACAATTGATGGTATGTCAGTTCATAAGAGAATCATCTCAAGAAATTGATAACAATAAAGTAATCTGTGCTAAAGTGCGATTGGTTGTAAAAACTATACTATAGGAATGTGTAAATTCTGAAGGCCGACAATTTGAGCATTTCAGATATTTTTATTATCATAACCTTGGACCAAGTTCGCAATTGTAGTTGAAAGTTGCAGATGTTAAACATTTACGTTCAAGCAAACAGACGTTGAACTCGAGAAGCAATCCTCACCTTCTTCCCGAATGAATGAATGAATGACTGATGATGATGATGATGATGATGGTGGTGGTTACTGTCACTTCTTGAATTCTCTCTCCCTACTCCCAAGTATAAGTTTACCATTGTCGTTCTTTGGAAAACAGGAATGACCCACGTATAAACGCTCCTTCAGGACATCATTTACCCTATCTCCATATTTTTTTTAAGTTTTCCGTAAACGACCAAGATGTTTCTCAGAGTGATGCGTTGCCTTTGTCTTTTTGTATCATACATGCGTACAGTGAAAGAGTGATAGTATTAGAAACCTATATCATAAATTCGTTGGTGAGTTAACGTCTAAAATGATAATGATGATGAATCGGAGGAGAAAGTGTTAGACACACTTCAAAGAATGCATGTGTTTGTTAGTGAAAGGGGAGGGCCGAAAAATCCTGTAAAGCGAAGAATATAAATGACTGACTGGGAACCATGAACCTCAAATCTCGGAATTTGCAAAGCACGGGAGTTGAAGGAGGTCTGCTGGGACAGATCCTGGCATAAATAATTGGAACAAACGCCATTTGCAGTGGTCGCCACTGACTACTCACAAGCTGTCAGCTCCGGAGTAGTTTTGTGTATATTTCGTGAATTAACGTGAGCTAGATATCAAAAGTTCTCCATGAACTTTGATAGAGTATACTTACCTTGAGTAAGTTAATGAAATTGAAGGACACAAATAAATTACGCTCTCAGAATAGATGCTGACCGAGTGTCGCTCGGAACTGACAAGACGAAATTAGGTTTCTCACTCCTTTGATATTAAATTAATTAACGCTCTTGGCTGTTGAGGTCAGTGTTACAAAGGGCGAAAGCATTATCTGCATTATACATATTCAATTCTGATTATGTAGCCAACTTCAGGTGGAAGTTTCATGTAGCCAACTGCATGAAAGTGCTAGGTCTTGATAAGCTGTATACAACGGCAGGCGTCTCATCACCAACCATACGAAGATTACCCCTTGAATACACTGAAGAATTCAAGATGCTATGTTTGGGGCAGAAGATACCTTCAGCAGATCTATGTTGAAATCATGAAGAAATTACTTGTCAGAAGTAACCACAGAGCCTGCGATCTAGTATGCGCTTCAAGAGGACGAACCTCCTGGTGTACGAGGAAGACGTCGATATCACTCAACCGGCTGCGAACAGGAGTTTCGCCAGTGAAGGTCAACCTGGCAAAATGGGACTCTATGGACAAAGGGTGACATCCTACGTGAACATAACTAAGTTGAAGATAAGAACCACAACCTGAATTGCCCTGCCTGTCGATTGCAGTGTACTCCTCAGCAGTTTAGGTAGCCCGAATGTGAGCTGAAAGACTCCACGGACACAAAAATGTGAAAGTAAAGAAAGGTGAAGTTACGTAAAGTAATACGGTAAGTTTTGAGGAGCTTTCTGGAAGAATAGGAGGCCATAAGTCAATATGGCGAATTGAGATATTTTCAATCTAAGATTTAATACTAATTGTGAGCATCTAAAAACTAAATGTCATATATTAGTGAGCCAAATTTGGAATATTGTGACAATGGTTATTATGTTCTTACAATTAAAAGAACTAACATGTTGGAAAATTAACAATAATAGCAAACATGCGCGTGGGCCCTTTTCCTATACATTGGTAGTAAATAAATTTAATGGGGAAAAGCAGTATTATAAAGTGTTTAATAAGATTAAGGCCCTTGGCCTGCCTAGCGACCGCTGCTCAGATTACGAGGTGTCGTGTGGTCAGCACGACGCATCCTCTCGGCAATTATTCTGGCTTTCGAGACAAGAACCGCCATCTCACCGTCAGATAGCTCTTTAATTCTAATCACGTAGGCTGAGTGGACCTCGAACCTGCCCTCAGGTCGAGAGAAAAATCCCTGACCTGGACGGGAATCGAACCCGGGGCCTCCGGGCGACAGGCAGGCACGCTACCCCTACACCAGAAGAAGATGAGGAAACAAAATGTAACTTCACGTGTGAAGAGGGTGTGTGATGTTATTTCAGTGATTACAAAATCGAGTAAAATTTACAAAGAAATTGCAAGTATGAGTCGTCCTACCAGTATGACGTTGCAGCCCTTCTGGCCTGAATACATGCACTGATTCGGTTGGAAGGATATCATATAGGCGTTGTATCTTCTTCCGAGGCAAGCTGGCCCACAGAAGTTGTAACTGGTCTTTGATATCCTGTATACTGGCATGGCGACGGAGTTGATGTCCGAGTTCGCCCCACACATGTTTTATCGGGGACGTACTGGAGTCAGAAAAAGGACCCTCAGATATCAGCTAAGTGAGTTCACCACTTGAAACACAATCCTTAACGGTACGGTAGGAAGGCGATCAATTAGTAAAATCTCGTAATTCATGGATACATAAGTTTCCTGGTAGCGAGCTGTGCTGGAGATGACAGCAGCACAAGAAGCTCGTTATAACAAATTGTTGCTGTAGGAATGTTTCACTTTGGAATGTTAACTACAAATTTCTGCACCACTATGACGTGTAGCACAATAATGTATAATCCTTTGATATCCACTCGCCGCTATGAGCTTGCATAGTACAGATATTTCTAGTAGCAGAATATTACCATTGTTGCACGTTTCCGAGGAGTACATTATTTATCGTACTAATTAACATTGCTAGAGTAAAAGGAAAGCCAAATTCATCATAATATTCTCAACAATTGAATTCCACTCGAGAATAACGTTGTATATTGAATTTGATCTACTTTACCGAGATGGTATATGTAATGTAATTTAGTATTTACCTACAAATAAGCAGCAAACATAAATTCAAGTTGTTTATTTCCTACTATATGCTACCACAACATAGCACTTTATTTTTATAAATAATTCACAGCAGGGGTTTCCAATTTGTAAGGGACTGAGGGCCACATTGGAAACGTCAGAAATTATAGTGTTTTTTTTTTTTTTTTGCTATTGGCTTTACGTCCCATCGACACAGATAGGTCTTATGGCGACAATGAGACAGGAAAGTGGAGGAAGCAGCCGTGGCCTTAATTAAGGTACAGCCCCAGCATTTGCCTGGTGTGAAAATGGGAAACCACGGAAAACCATCTTCAGGGCTGCCGACAGTGGGGTTCGAACCCACTTATCTCCCGAACGAAAATGATCGCGGGCCGCACTTTAATAATAGGTCAATTTTCGTAAAATTCTGTAAATAGAACAGAGGTACCAGTAATACGTATAGTTCAGTTGAAATGAAGGTTTAATAATTTTAATTGCTTAAACACTATTTTACAATTATACATTCCTGACCCGGTCGAATGACTGGAAACAGGCTGTGGATTTTCATTTTCACTATTATGCCCAGGACAGTTGAATTTGGAAGAAGAACACTCAACAATGTCAGTTCATTTGAATCAATATTTGAAAATGACTAAAAGTAAAAAAGTACCTAATGACAAACTGAAATTAATAATTTAGTCAAAACACACCTTAAAGAAGGACAATTTAGTGGGAGTAGTGTGAAGGGAACAATGATATACAGTTCCAAGAGCCTAAAATACTAGCAATGTACTTCCAGGAGTACATACATCATCATTATAGGCCGTTATGCCTTTCAGCGTTCAGTCTGCAAGCCTCTGTGAATTGACTAAATGTCACCACAATCCTCGATTTGCAACTAAAGTAGTGTTGTGGCCTCATTTACAGTAGTTCTATACCTCTTCTCTTTAAATCGTTAGAAACTGCGTCTAACCATCGTCGTGTTTGTATCCCGCTACTTCTCTTACCCTCCATAACAAAGTCCATTATTCTCCTAGGTAGTTTATCCTCCTCCATTCGCTTCACATGACCTCATCAACGAAGCCGGTTTATGCGTAAAGCTTCATCCATTAAGTTCGTTCCTAACTTATCCTTTATCTCCTCATTCCGAGTACCCTCCTGCTATTGTTCCCACCTGTTTATACCAGCAATCATTTTCACTACTTTCATGTCTGTTACTTCTAACTTATGAATACGATATCCTGAGTCCACCTACTTTTCGCTCCCGTAAAGCAAAGTTGGTCTGAAAACATACCGATGTAAAAATAGTTTGGTCCGGGAGCTGACCCTGGCCAGGACATTATTTAAGTAATTTGGCCTACTGAGCTGCACGCTACAGAAATTCTGTTTACTGCCGCTATGTTCTAGGTGATTTGCGACATCATTTCAAGGATTGCCAGATTGAAAATTTCATAATATCTTACATGTTTAGGGTAGGTTACACGGGTGAGGTCACTGCGTGACTTTGTACTGCGACCAATTACAACTATTGTGCTTCCTCCATAGAGAGAGGATGAAGCCCGGTATCAGCACATAGCCTACTGTTGTCAATCAATCAATCAATCAATCAATCAATCAATCAATCAATCAATCAATCAATCAATCAATCAATCAATCAATCAATCAATCAATCAATCAATCCTGATCTGCATTTAGAGCAGTCACCGAGGTGGCAGATTCCCTATGTTGTTTTCCTAGTCTTTTCTTAAATAATTGCAAAAAATTGGAAATATATTGAACATCTTCCTTGGTAAGTTATTCCAATCCCTAACTCACCTTCCTATGGACGAATATTTGCCACAAATTGTCCTCTTGAACTCCAGCTTTATCTTCATATTGTGATCTTTCCTACTTTTAAAGACACCACTCAAACTGATGTCATTCCACGCCATCTCTCGGGTGACATCTCGGAACATACCACTTAGTCGAGCAGCTCGTCTCCTCTCTCCAAAGTTTTCCCAACCCAAACTTTGCAACATGTTTGTAACGCTACTCTCTTGTCAGAAATCTCCCAGAACAAATCGAGCTGCTTGTCTTCGGATTTTTTCCAGTTCTTGAATCAAGTATTCCTGGTAAGGGTCCCATACACTGAAACCATATACTAGTTGGGGTCTTACCAAGGGCTTATATGCCTTCTCCTTTACATCCTTATTACAAGCCATAAATACCCTCGTAACAATGTGCAGAGATCTGTACCCTTTATTCACAATCATATTTCTGTGATTGCCCCAATTAAGATATTTCCTTATATTAACACCTAGGTACCTACAATGAACCCCAAACGGAACTTTCACCCCATCAGTGCAGTAATTAAAACTGAGAGGACTTTTCTTATTTGTGAAATTCGCAACCTGACTTTTAACCCCGTTTATCATCATACCATTTTCCTACTGCCCATCTCACAACAGTTTTATAGGCTAATCGCTTTTTCACTAATGAAAACGCTTCGCCAACAAGTACGCACCACATATAATCAACTAGAATCACATACACTGAGTTAGCAAATGTCATGGGATAGTCACCTAATAGCGTGTGGGGCTTCCTCTGTTCCTGCAAACTGCAGTGCGACGCCGAGGAAGGGAGTCGATAAGTCCCTGGTAGTCCCATGGACGCAGCTGACACCAAATCGTTTGCAGGGCGGCCGCCAATGCTGGTCTGTTCGTGGGTGCAGGATCCATGGCACGGAGCCTGTGTTCCAGGACATCCCAGATATGCTCGATAGGGTCCATATCGGGGCTCCTGGGTGGCCATGGCAGTCGTTGGTCCTCCACTGCATGTTCCTGGAACCATTCCCGGGCGACGTGGGAGCGATGTGGCGGCGCATTATTATCTTGAAACACCGCAGAACCGTCTGGGCGCTGGAAGGCCAAAAATGGGTGGAGATGGTCTCCGAGCAGCTCAACATACCGCGTACCAGTCAAAGTCTTTTCCAGAACAACTAGGGGGGCCATTCCATACCAGAAAAATGCACCCCAGACCATTACAGAGACACCAGCGCCCTGGACCACACCTTCGAGGCAGGCTTCATGTGATCTGTGCCATACACGGTGCCTCCCATCGGCATGGTGCAGTTGAAATCGTGATTCGTCCGACCATATCACGTTACGCCATTGTTCCAGTGTCCATCCCTGGTGACTGGCGACAAATGCGCGTCGTTGTGCCCGATGGCGATGGGTTAACAGTGTCACCCGTGTGCGGCGCCGGCTCCCATACCCAAAGGACCTATGTTCCTACAGATTGTCCACTGGGAGACGTGTCTAGCACGGCCTGTGTTGAATTGAGCCGTGATTTGTTGCACGGTTGCCCGTCTGTCACTATTGACAATCCGTCTCAGATGTCGCCGGTCACGGTCATCGAGTGTGGCTGGACAGCCGGTCGTTCGTCTGTTGTGGGCGGTGACACCCGCATTCAACCATTCACGATACACCCTGGACACGGTTGATCGTGTGAAGCCGAATTCCCGCACCACTTCCGAAATAATAGTGTTATTGTCTTTTCGTCCCAATTACTTTTTTCACGGTTTCCGGAGACACCGAAGTGCCTGAATTTAGTCCTGCAGTAGTTCTTTTACGTGCTATTAAATCTACCGACACGAGGCACCGGACTGAGCCAGGATAGAACCTGCCAACTTGGTGTTAGAAGGCCAGCGCCTTAACCACTCAGTCCAAGTACACCCGAAATGTTGTATGAGAGGCATTGCCATAGTTAAACCTGGTTCACAGCACGATCAAAACAGATATATTCTCACATTACTGCGTATAATTACACATCCTAAGTGTCCACGGATTCATATAAATACACTCGCACACTTATGTTCTACAAAGAAACTAACATTTGTCTCAACTTTCATAAAATTACACCGACTACATACGATAACAACAGACCGAAACAAACCCATAATTCCATAATTCGATTCGCCATCTTTGAACGATGCAGAGTAGCATTAAGGTCTGAGGATTGGAGTCGGTCTTGAATTAGTGATGGCATGACGAATAGAAATTAATAGTGTGATGACTCCCTCCAACAACTCGTTAACAGGCACGGTGTGCTTAAAGCGGAAGTGTCTGGTCTTCTTCGGTAGTTCGGTAGTTTTATGCGCCAAAATATCTGGTGTTAACTTTTCGTGAAGTGAAAAGTTAAATACAGGGTGTTAGGTGTATACGTGCAGATATTAAGCTAGTCGGCAAAGAAAAAGACATCTCACAATATATGCTATGTACTTTTTATCTTGTCCTATTAGTTTGCCCATAACTGAGCCAAATATTTCAGGACCTAATGTGTTTTGAACGGCCGTAGCAGGATATACCGGTTACGTCATTCTGTCCACGCGTAGTGGAAGTACAGTAGCAGAGTCTAGGGCTTGTTGAACCTGTTTCTTATCGCAGGCCAACACATGTTGTTGTGCACTTCCACTAAAGGCTTGGCAAGTAGGCGAGGATGACTCACGTGCCAGGCCACTTGCTGTACTCGAAAACCGGTCTAGGGTACTCTGTGTGAAATGTACACAGGATCCTTACAGTGACCTCGAAGATACGCACCAGCACATACGTGCGAATAAAGTATTGTGTAGTTGTGTGTGATTTATAAGACGTCAATGGCATTACTCAGTGATCCAACCTGACAAAATGAAAGGAAATAGTTAATAAGTAAATGAAAAATGAGCGTATTGCGACAGTCTACGATGAATTTCTGACAATAGACAATGCGAGTTGTCTATGCTTATTCATAAACTTTTCAGGTCAATGAAAGGACGGTGGACACTGAAAGAAAAGGCTGTAAGTATTCAGTCATATTGTTATTAATGAGACAGATTTCAAAAACCGTAGTTGCAACCATGCGTGAACATTGCTCGAAGGAACAATAGCTACTGTGGATTTCTTTTGCTAGATGCTTTACGTCGCACCGACACAAATAGGTCTTATGGCGACGATGGGACAGGAAAGGGCTAGGAGTGGGAAGGAAGCGGCCGTGGCCTTAATTAAGGTACAGCCCCAGCATTTGCCTGGTGTGAAAATGGGAAAACACGGAAAATCATCTTCAGGGCCGCCGACAGTGGGGTTCGAACCTGCTATCTCCCGAATACTGGATACTGGCCGCAGTTAAGCAACTGCAGCTATCGAGCTCGGTCTACTATGGAATTGCCGCCGGGCATTTCTAATAGAAGGCTTATTCTTCTTTTTCCTAATCTGTTTACCTTCCAGGGTTGGTTTTCCCTCGGACTCAGCGAGGGATCCCACCTCTACCGCCTGAAGGGCAGTGTCCTGGAGCGTGAGACATTGGGTCGGGGGATACAACTGGGGTGAATGACCAGTACCACGCCCAGGCGGCCTCACCTTCTATGCTGAACAGGGGTCTTGTGTAGGCCTTGCGTGGGAATGGGGAGATTGGAAGGGATAGACAAGGAAGAGGGAAGGAAGCGGCCGTGGCCTTAAGTTAGGTACCATCCCGGCATTTGCCTGGAGAAGTGCGAAACCACGGGAAACCACTTTCAGGATGGCTGAGGTGGGAATCGAACCATCTCTACCCATTTGACCTCCCGAGGCTTAGTGGACCCCGTTCCAGCCCTCGTACCACTTTTCAAATTTCGTGGCGGAGCTGGGAATGGAACACGGGCCTACGGGGGTTGGCAGCTAATCACACTAACCACTATACCACAGAGGTGGACAGAAGGCTAATTACCGGACAGTAAGTGCCGATAGGTAATGTAACGGACCCGTTTAATTAAAACGTCCGTAATAATAATGTTCCTACTACTACTACTACTACTACTACTACTACTACTACTACTACTATCTTTACGTTCCACTAACTAATTTTCACGGTTTTCGAAGACGCTGAAGTGCCAGAATTTTGTAAAGCAGTACTTTTTTAAATGCAAGTAAATCCACAGACACGAGACTGGCGTATTTCAGCACCTTCAAATACCACCGAACTGAGCCGCCTTCGAACCTGCCAAGGTGGGATCAGAAGACCAGCGCTCTATCGTCCGAGCTACGCAGACCGGCAATGGGGCTTAGAGTAAGTTGATCGTGCGGTTAGGGGCGCGCAGCTGTGAGCTTGTATTCTGGTGATAGTGGGTTCGAACTCCACTGTCGGTACCCGGGAGGATGGTTTTCCGTAGTTTCCCATTTTCACATCAGGGAAATGCTGGAACTGTACCTTTATTAGACTTCGAACGCTTCCTTCCCACTTGTATCCCTTTTCTCTCCCACTGTCGCCGTAAGACCTATTTGTGTCGGTGCGACGTAAAACAATTCGTAAGTACATGCTTCGGTAATTTCTGAGACATGTCTGCAATTATATTATTAATAATAATTCGGACCTGTTAAAAGTTCACAATTTTCTTTAGTGTTTTCTGACAGATTACGAGCTACGAAGTTTGAGTGGGGCGATTAACTTTTATTTTCATAATAGTCAGTAATAATAGACTAACACAGTTTGTATAATAATATTGTTAGTTGCTTTTCGACGGATGCAAGCTAATCGCACGGCCAACTCGCCCAATAATAATAATAATAATAATAATAATAATAATAATAATAATAATAATAATAATAATAATAATAATAATAATAATAAATCTTCACGTGCCAATGGAGACGCGCGGTGTCGGAATTTTGCCCACTGGTATTCTTTAACGTGCCCGTAAATCTACCGATCAGAAGCGGTCGTATTTGAGCACCTTCAAATACCAGCGGACTGAGCCAGGATCGAGCCTGCTAAGTTCATGAAACCAGTGCTTGAACCGTCTGAGCCACTCAGCCTGGCAACGTTTATTTTGATACGTTGAATAGGCACTGCAAAATCAGCAGTAAGCTAGAAGGTTCTCATTTACATTTAAACATGTTCTCTTCGGTTAGAAGCACGAAAGGAAGGTACGTTTAATTAATTTATGTTTATAACATGTCCCTTACTTTATGAAGTAAAACGTTCGATGTGTTTTGACATTTCAATTCCGATACTACTCACTTTGAAATTCTATCCCATGCATTCTTTCGTTGACGTAATAAACTTTATTTACGTACACGTCAACACGGGTTGTTTCTGCATACGGCGAGTTGGACTCCCAAAAGACCATGATATTGAAATCGCACTGTGGGAGAATATTCCACGTAAGCAGTTCGACAAAAGCACTAGACCTGTCACATGCCGGTTGTCTGCTGTTCTTAGCGACGGAGATGTCGCTGGACGGGTTCCCCACCCCTACATGAAACCGGTCTGTCTGACCTTGACCTGAATAACAGCTGTCAGAGATGCGAGTTACTTCGTAGAAGTAGCATCAGTAGTAGTATTTGAATAATGCCAGTGTATGAATACCACGAATACCATTATATGCTGCTAGTGTATCGTGTGGCAGAACAGAACACGGGTCGCCCTTCATGAATCTATCGGGAAAGGCTTCCAGCAATTTATATTATATTTCTTATTCCCTACGAGTTAAAACAGAGGACACTTTGCGTTTTAAGGGCCGATGACATTAAGGCAGCAATCATCATCATCATCATCGTCGTCGTCGTCGTCACGTATAAATATTCAATAAAATAATCGTTTTATATTCATCATTACTGAAATAGGAACTATAAGTTAACATTTAACTTAAGAAGATTGCCTAGAGTGTTTTGTTAATTTACAAAAGAAAGTTTAACATTTCTTTTAATGCAATCTGTATGTTTTTGTTTTTTAAACTGTTGTACTGTAATGTTTAACATAGGTACATTATGTTGTTCACAGGCGTTTTCGTGTACGTTCGTAAATCCGTACTTTTCTATTCGAGATAGTCTTGTTACCGTCCACCTGGAATTACGGAGACCGTACTGTATATTAGTTCATTATTTTTCTACAACAGAGTGTTACGAATGCGACTGTAGTTCCCGCGACCACGCCACTCTTATGTCTGTGTCACTAATGTGCACTTTGTTCAGCTGTGTGCTGCTTGACTATGTGGCTCTCGTTACCTTCTTCTTCCTCTTCTTCTACTGCAGCCTTATGTCTTAACAGGTATACTGTATTCTACCGACATCATCTCAACACGCTGTAGCGTAATCTGCTGCGATTTACCGAGCTCGATAGCTGCAGTCGCTTAAGTCCGGCTCCATGGCTAAATGGTTAGCGTGCTGGCCTTTGGTCACAGGGGTACCGTGTTCGATTCCCGGGAGGGTCAGAAATTTAACCTTAATTGGTTAAATTTCCTGGCACGGGAACTGGGTGTATGTGCCATCTTCATCATCATTTCATCCTCATCACGACGCGCAGGTCGCCTACGGGAGTCAAATCAAAAGACCTGCATCTGGCGAGCCGAACTTATCCTCGGACACTCCCGGCACTAAAAGCCATACGACATTTCATTTCAGTGTGGCCAGTATCCATTATTCGGGAGATAGTGGGTTCGAACCCCACTCTCGGCAGCCCAAAAGATGTTTTTCCGTGGTTTCCCATTCTCACATCAGGCAAATGCTGGTGCTGTACCTTAATTAAGGCCACGGCCGCTTCCTTCCCTGTCCTAGCCCGTTCCAGTCCCATCGTCGCCATAAGGCCTATCTGTGTAGGTGCGACGTAAAGCCAATAGCTGCTGCGATTTGTTATTAGCACCATCATAGTAAAATGTAATATAGTTGTGGCGGAATCTTCTTAGATAAGTTCGACATCTGTAGATTGTGTATAATTTGATAACTCATCTGTACTCATGAAAGCGACCGTCGGCCTGGCGTTCAGGTTAATAGCTACATGTCTCTAACGTGTAACCTTGTTTATGTTTCTTATATTTATTGATGTGTATGTTTGATGTTTATACACAATACGAGATTACAGCTGACTCATCCTCACGAGCTTGACCTGGTTCTCGTTTTACGCATAGTAATCTGTAGGTAACTACTGCGAACGATGCTAACTCACGTGACATACATTTCATCTTGTTTCCTCTTAAACCACGCATATTTTACTATTTTCTTCCATGTATTTCAGCTTTTAATGACCTAATAATAACAATAATAATAATAATAATAATAATAATAATAATAATAATAATAATAATAATAATAATAATAACGTTAAGTGCTTTACGTCCCACTAACTACTTCTACGGTTTTCTGAGACGCTAAGGTGCCCGAATTTAGTCCCGCACGAGTTCTTTTTATGTACCAGAAAATCTGCCGACACGAGGCTGACCTACAGTATTTGAGCACCTTCAAATACCACCGGACTGGGCCAGGTCCGAACCTGTAAAGTTGGAATCAAAAGGCCTGCACCTCAACCGTCTGAGCAACTCAGCCCGGAAGGAGGCACGAAATGTAGGTACGTTTAATTTATTTACTGTAGTTGTATAACATGTCCAATATTCCTTTGAAACTAAACGTTCGATGTGTTTCGATAATTCAATTCCGATCCTACTCATTTGGGCATCCCATAACTGCTTTCGTTGGCGTAAGGACCTGCCATCTTTCTTGTACCTTTACGCAATGCACAACGGGGATCTACTGTATTTCACGTCCCAGCGCGCCTATACCAACCAATAATTATATCACACGCTCGTACAGGTCCCTCACCGATTCAGGTTTTCAGGTCATTTCCATACTCACTAGACCACGGGGCTGATAACCACACGTATCCCAATCCCTTAAAGGACATAACAGCAAATGAACCAGTATTAACACTGAGAATTCGGTACATCCAGGGTCCGAAACCGATGACCAGGGTTGTCTGAAGCCCCTAAGACGGAAACTGAATACTGACAACTACGAAACCAGTCTGGCGAGAATGTAACGTAACAAGGCATACGCTACTGTAGTAGCCACCTTCAGCTGTTATCGTAGCTCAGTTGCTCTTAAACATAAAACCAGTTTGACAAGGATGTTACGTAACATCTCGTGGTAGCGTTCAGCTGTTGTACGTAAACATAAACAGAAACCAGTTTGGCACGCATGGCGCGGGACTCGCCTGTTTCCAAAGGGAAGCTATTCATTCACAAGAACAAGGCATACTACCTATTCTAAAAACATCGTATCTCTTTGCTCTCGAAAATAACTTCCGAGAATTACTAAAAGTTTGATATATAGTGGTTCGTCACATCGTTCTCTATTGCTAGAAGAAATATCTGCAGGTATACACCTAACACCCTGTATATTAGGTACTGAGAAGTAGGACGTATACATCGGCATATGCTTCAGTTTATTACCGCATACTTTCCTGAATGATTACAAAGAAATTGGAAATTTATTGAACATCTCCCTTGATAAATTATTGCAATCCCTAAATCCCCTTCCTATAAATGAATATTTTCCCCAATTTGTCCTCTTCAATTCCAACTTTATCTTCATTTTGCGATCTTTCCTACATTTAAAGACACCACTCAAACTTATTCGTCTACTAATGTCATTCCACGCCATCTCTCCAGTGACAGCTCGGAACATACCACATAGTCGAGAAGTTCCTCTTCTTTCTTCGTAGTCTTCCCAGCCCAAACTGTGCAATATTTTTGTAACGCTATTATTTTTCAGAAATCATCCAGAAAAAATCGAGCTGTTTTTCTTAGGATTTTTTCCAGTTCTTGAATCAAGTAATCCTGGTGAGGTTTCCATACACTGGAACCACACTCTAGTTGGGGTCTTATCGAAGACTTTTATGCCCTCTCCTTTACATCCTTACTTCGAACCCTAAACACCCTCAGAACAATGTGCAGAGATCTTTATAGTCATTTTCAGTCTCACTTATGTGATTACCTCAGTGAAGATCTTTCCTAATATTAACCCCTAGGTACTTACAGAGTTCCCATAAGGAACTTTCACCCCATCAGCGCAGTAATTAAAACTGGAAGGACTTTTCCTATTTGTGAAACAACATACCATTGCCTGCTGTCTATCTCACAACATATCGAGGTCATTTGGCAGTTTCTCACAATCTTATAACTAATGTATTATTCTGTACAGAGTAACATTATCTGCAAAAAGGTTTATCTCTGATTACACTTCTTTACTCAATCATTTATATATATAAGAGAACATAAAGGTCCAATAATACTGCCTTGAGGAATTCCCCTCTCAATTATTACAGGATCAGATAAAGCTTCGCCTACTCTAATTCTCTAAGATCTATTTTCTATAAATAAACCAACCCATTCAATCACTCTTTTGTCTACTCCAATTGCACTCATTTGTTCCAGTGGTCTGCCATGATCCACCCTATCAAATGCCTTACACAGGTCAATCGCGATACAGTCCATTTGACCTACTGAATCCAGGATATCTACTATATTTTGCTGGAATCCTACAAGTTGAGCTTCAGTGGAATAACCTTTCCTAAACCCGAACTGCCTTCTACCGAACCAGTTATTCATTTCGCAATCATGACTAATATAATCGGAAATAATACTTCCCCGAAGTTTACATGCAGTGCATGTCAAACTGACAGGCCTGTAATTTTCAGCTTTAAGTCTATCACCCTTTCCTTTGTACACAGGGGCTATTATAGCCACTCTACATTAATTTGGTATAGCTCTTTCATGTAAACAATAATCAAATAAGTACTTCAGGTATGGTACTATATCCCAACCCATGGTCTTTAGTATATGCCCAGAAATCTTTTCAATTCCAGCCGCTTTTCTAGTTTTCAACTTTTGTATCTGATTGTGAATGTCATTGTTATCATAGGTAAATTTAATACTCTTTTAGCATTAGTCACCTCCCATATCTGGACATTATCCTTGTAAACAACAATCTTTACACACTGCTGACTGCAGTGGCGTGCGGTGAACATATTCATTACCCCAGCTGCAATTCTTTTTAAATATAAAAAATCGATGCCCCACTACACACTCCAAAGTCAATAATACCATTTTATAAGGCTGCATTTTTCGGAGAAAGGTCTACCTTAGAAAGATCATTCAAGAATATTTTCAACCACACGCTCGCACATACTTCCAAATTGATATCCACGGCGGTGACGACACCATGATAACTTAATTCATAGCAGATTTTAAACAATGTACTTACAGTTTCATCCGGTGACACTTTGTGATAGATGGTACGGTCATGGTTTTAAAAAATACACTGGAACTATTTGGTTCTTTTTACTTAAAAGGCCTAACCTAAACTAATCAGCAAAAGTTAACTGGTATTTTCCCGTCCCTGAAGTTTTATCGTTTCACTCCCATATTGAGTGTATGTGCATCAACGACAAACGAGGGAAAATATTTGTCACGACGTCTAACGCACGTTATATTAATGAAGAATGCCACAGAACTCGCGGCGAAACCTTCACCTATAATCCAATAGGAACACTACAAAAATTCACTATATACCATCATCACAGACAACCAAATACAAAATTATTATTTAGCCTACTTCTTGCTTAACTCTGTGTTCATGCTGGTCAACGTAAATATTTATCTGCGGCTATCGGAACACACACTCTGCATGTGCCATCAACGAATTGCTCGAAAAAACTGTATACATGCCGAAACCCAAGACTAAAATATATTCTTGTATATTACAATTGATTTCATATACAGGCTCTATAACTTATTTATTAGCAAGACGATATGCAAGTGGCTATACTGTTAAGATGTTGATATTTTTAATGCAGTGGCGCTTAAGACTTAGAGTGTCAAGTATTAAATCTAGCATCACCTTACCTAAGCTAACTGGCCTGTTGCCGTAAAATGCTGTAGGGGGAGGGCCTACAGCTCCGCCCCGCTGACAGTACAAGGAAGCTTCAAGTGCATACATCACCCAAGCGACCTTAAATTTCGTTGGGGTAGCTCTCTTTCGCGCCGGCAAGGAAGCCCGTCTCGCTGGAGAAGCTGAACTGCGGTAGTGCGAGAGGATTGTTCAGACAGCTGTACTTGGCTTAGCTTAGATGTTCGCAGTTTTTAAACTTTTATAAAAACCGTTCTGAGGAATAATTAGAAAATGTTACTACAAAGTTATTTACCCCAGCAGCGCTGGGGTAGATGGGGTGCAGTGCACGCCACTAGCAGACTGAATACTTCTGCCTTTTGAAGATCTTCACATACACACTCCCCTTGTTTATTAATTCCTGGAATATCCTTCTTGGAACCTGTTTCTTCCTTAAAGTACCCATACATACCTTTCCATTTTTCACTAAAATTTGTATGACTGCCAATTATGCTTGCCATAATGTTGTCCATAGCTGACCTTTGCTAGATTCAATTTCCTAGTAAGTTCCTTCAATTTCCCCGTACTTCTACAGCTATTTCTAACACTATTTCTTTCTAGTCTGAACCTCCTTCTTAGTCTCTTTGATTCTCTCTTATAAGAAAGTGGAAGTGGATCTTTATCATTCCTCACCGCTTTTAAAGGTACAAACCTGTTTTCACATTCCTCAACAATTGCTTTAAACCCATTCCGGAGTCTGTTAACATTTTTATTTATCGTTTTCCACCGATCATATTTACTTTTTAAACTCCCTCATGGCTGCTTTATCAGCCATATGGTACTGCCTACTTTCAAGACCTTCCTTTCTTACACATTCACTTTTAACTACGATAAAACAGCTTCGTGATCACTAATACCATCTATTACTTCAGTTTCTCTATAGAGCTCATCTGGTTTTACCATCACCTCGTCCAGTATATTCTTCCCTCTAGTTGGTTCCATCACTTTCTGAATCTGCTGTCCTTCCCATTTAAACTTATTTGCCATTTGTTGGTCATTTGTTAAATTGTTAAATTGAGATCAACCGCTACAATCACATTCCTTTCCATGTCGCTTCCCATATGGCTGATTATCTTATCAAATAATTCTGATTCAGCCTCAGCGCCACCCTTTCCCGGTCTGTGCACTCCAAAGACTTCAAGTTGCCTATTACCTTTAGAAATGAGCCTTCCACCTAGAACTTCATATTTGCCATCTGTAACTTTTTCGAAGCTTACAAATTCCTCTTTCACCAGAATGATTACTCCCCTCCTACCATTCCTATCCTATCCCTACGATACACACTCCAGTTCCGTGAGAAAATTTCTGCATCCATTTATCATTTTTCAGCCATGATTCAACTCCTATTACTATAATGGTAAGTATATATTTATTAAATTACTTAATTCTCTTCCTTTCTTTACAACAATTCTACAGTTCAACACTAACATTTTTATGTCATCCCTTCTTTACTTCCAGAGCCCTGTACCCTTATCACCGCTCCCATAGACCACCCCGTTTCCTTGAATGTACCTCCCTATAACCCACCTAAACAAATTTTCTAACTTATACGTACCACTGCGGTTTAAGTGAAGGCCATCTGAGTGCAGATCCCTATCCCATAAGGATCTAGAAATCCTACTCCGTTTCCACATACCCACTCCATAGTCTTATTTAAATCCCCAGTAACCTTCCAGTCAATATCCCTCATACACAGTATTTCACTGATAATAATCTCGACTTCCTTAAACTTCACCCGTGCTGCATTTACCAGATCCTACACCTCCCCAACTATGTTGGTATTTATATCTGCTCGCCTTACGTTGTTGGTGCCAACGTGAAACACTACTACCTTCTCCTTTCCCTCCTTTCCTTCTACTTTTCTCAACATCAGCCCCAACCTAATTCCTGTATAGCACTCTACCGTGGTTCCCTTTCATCCACACACTTTCCCCACATATCTAACAATATAATCCCTAAGAGTCTCAACTCCACCCACCTCATTTGATCTCCTCCCCTCTTGGTCAGCCCTATATTTGCTGATAGCTGCAGAAGCTACTTCCTCCTCCCTTTTGTCGCCTCTTCCCACCATGACCCTGTTCCACCTGTCTTTTCCTATCCTCTACTCTACATTTACCTTTCCTATCTTTTTCCTTTCTCCTTCTTCCACAGTACTAGGCAACAGTTCCCCGTTCCTAATCTTCCCTCTGTTGTTCGACCTGCAGTGATTCGTACTGATTTCTCACAGACACCTGTCCTGAATCCTGATCCTGAATAATGCCCTTAGCCTGCAATCCCCTTCCACTTAGAACATTCGACCACCTGTCTTCTACAATTTCCCTCTTTCCTTCCCATCCCTCTTTTATACCTGCTGTATCCTGTCCATTGTTTGAGAGAGGCCTACCTTCCTTCCTGTCTTCTCAGAGAAAATTATCTCCGTCAAACTCTCCAACTCCTCCCCCATACTCCTTAATGGCTGACCACACCCAGAGTTCCTACACCTGCACTTCTTAGTCATTCTTTATGGAAACATGAAAAGAAAAGGAAAGATAACTAATTATGTGTAAACAAAATGAAAGGAAAGAAATATTGTGTAGGATAGTACACAAAGATCACACGACAATAAGGTAATTAATATACTACTACACTACAATACTATTTAGTCGTACTATATTTTTGTCCTACAACACCCTAACAGGTTAACATAATAACCTAAGAATAACACCCAGGAGGAATCACCATCAACAGTGTCATATGCCCTCACTCTTTATGAACACGGCGCAGAGGTTTGGAGCTGAATCCAGGTTGGCACCCAACCTCTCCTACCATGCCAGCCAACATTTTTTTCGCTAGATGGATTCAAACCGGCTTACCATGATGTGAGGCCTTGAATACCTAATGCCTTACCGATAATGGCCTCCGGGCAGACTTGCTGCAAATACTGTATTTAGTATTTCTGTGCTCTGCTCGCCAACAGGAAGGGAATATGCAACATTTTTCTGCCTGTAGCTCATAGTCGTAAACAATTAATAATGAAACATTATTCTGGAGAGGTATTCAGTTCTCTTACCCATTCTTGACGAGTTGGGTTGTGTACAACTGCAGGACTAACCCTATCTAGTCGATTGGAAATTGAACAGCCAGAATTCACCTAAGACTCAGTGATGATATCATTTAAAACCAAGGAACCAGAACATGGTCAATACGGGCAAATAAGGAAATAAAACGAAACAGGGGAACGGGTGAAAAATGGAAACTGATGGGACAATGATGTAATCCCAACTATACCCCACTGTAGGTGGGGGCGGTAGAATTACACGCACGGTATTCCCTGCCTCCCGTAAGAGGCTAGTAAAATAGGCCCTACGAGCTCTTAACTTGGGAGCGTGTGTTGGTAACCACAGGGTCCTTAGCTGAGTCCTGACATTGCTTCTACTTACTTATGGCAGGCTCCCCACTTTCTCCTTTTCTACTAGATCCCCTTAGTCAATTCTTGTTCTTTTTCTACCCCGACGGTATTGAATTTCGAGGCCTAGGAAGTCTTTAATTTTCACGCCCTGTGTGGAACATGTCTTTCTTTTGCCGATACCTTTATTTATCGATGTGTCGGATCCCTTCAATTTTTTTATCACTGACCAGTGTTCTATAGAGGAGGGTTGGCTAGTTGTACTTCCTCTTAAAATAATAACCACCACCACCACCACAACAACCACCCCCACCACGACCGCCACCACATCCCAACTATCGTGGTTACCAATGCTTGTATACAAGGTACGAGCAGGTTGATGTTGATGGCTATAATAATATGTATGATGGGAGGATTAGGAGACAATTCCACGTGTAATTACATACACATTGACCATATTTGCGTTATTAAATAACGTACAATTCCAATTTAATTGTTCAATTAAGTGGTCAAATACATTAGTCACATACAGATTAACGTACTGAACGCTTTTAAGTTCTGCTTCGATTTTCGAAGTCAGGGGCGTGATGGTTGAATTACATAGTGACAGAATTCTCACTAAGGCGTTCGCGGTTTGAATTACAGCCAATGCATGTGGAATTTTGGAAATAAAAGATCATATTAATGTGGCTCAGATTTTTCGTAGAACGCTTTACAATCTGCTTTACGTCGCACCGACACAGGGATAGGTAAGTGCTAGGAGTGTCGGAGGAAGCGGCCGTGGCCATAATTAAGGCGCAGCCCAGCATTTGCTTAGTGTGAAAATGGGAAATTGCAGAAAACCATCTTCGGCGATGTCGAGAGTGGGGTTCGAAGCCACTATCTCCAGAATGAAAGCTAACAGCTGCGCGCCCCTAACCGCACGGCTAACTCGCTCGGTCTCCGTAAAACTAGAGGTGCCGTGGTTATGTTCATGATATCAAATCTTATGTAAACATGAAAGCTTGTGTTTTTCCCTTGCCTTCCGATCTGTGACAACCGGCATTAAGATGCTTGACTGGATGCCATTCCAAGTTAACTCACCATTCAAAAATTTGTGACAGACGCCGAAATTAAACCTGACTTCCACAGTTTGAGTCAAGCATGCCAACAAACATACCGTCTCCGTGGTCTTTTTTTTTTTTTTTTTGCTAGGGGCTTTACGTCGCACCGACACAGATAGGTATTATGGCGACGATGGGACAGGAAAGGCCTAGGAGTTGGAAGGAAGCGGCCGTGGCCTTAATTAAGGTACAGCCCCAGCATTTGCCTGGTGTGAAAATGGGAAACCACGGAAAACATTTTTCAGGGCTGCTGATAGTGGGATTCGAACCTACTATCTCCCGGATGCAAGCTCACAGCTGCGCGCCTCTACACGCACGGCCAACTCGCCCGGTCTCTCCGTGGTCTCCAATCCTACAAAAAGTAATTACAAGTGTCACAATAAAGATACACATCATACTACTAACCACTACAGAAACACACAATAGTGTGAATATATATACTTCCTCATACAGATTGTGTCAGGAAGGGCATCCGGTTGTAAAACTAGATACACAATGTTGCCGATCCCAGACAATGGGGAATAAGGCCAGATAAGAACATGAAATATTAATATGATGATGATGATGATGATATAGGGAGAAGATAAAACCCTGTGCTGGAACAGTCTACTCCTGTAGAATAATGCCAAGGCGTTTGCTAAAGACGCAGTGTCCCCTCCGACTGAAGAATCAGTTTCAGGAGCATCACATCCCCTCACTCCAGATGAACAGAACGGAGTGGTTTAGAATTGAATCCAGGCCTTTGGCACTCAGTCTTAGTGATTAGACATTGTATACCACCAAATCTCTTACGTTGCCGGCCACCATTTTGATGATGACTTTTTCCACCAATGGGACTTGAACCAGCTAAACATGTTCGACCATAAGGACTTGACGGCGTAATGTTCATCTCTACCAGGTGACAATATAACAATATTGATATGTTGCTTGAGTCATTAGTCCACAGACTGGTTTGATACAGCCCTCCATGTCACCCTATTCTGTGCTGGCCATTTCATTTCTAAATAACTATTGCATCCTACATATGTACTAATCCTCTTGTCATATTCATACCTTGGTCTACCCCTACCAATCCTACCCCCTACACTTGCCTCAAAAATCAAGTGAACAATTCCTGAATGTCTTCAGATGTGTCCTATCATTCTCTATCTTCTTCTCGTCAAATCTAGCCAAATCGATTTCCTCTCACCAATTCGATTCAGTATCTCTTCATTCATGATTCGATCTATCCATCTCACCTTCAGCATTCTTCTGTAACACCACATTTCAAAAGTTTCTATTCCCTTTCTTTCTGAGCGAGTTATCGTCCATGTTTCACTTCCATACAATGCCATGCTCCAGGCGAATGTTTTCATAACCATTTTTCTAAATCCTACATCAATGTTCAAAGGGAGCAAATTTATTTTCTTAAGAAAGGTCTTCCTTGCTTGTCCTAGCCTGCATTTTATATCCTCCTTACATCTGCCATCGTTAGTTATTTTACTACCCAAGTAACAGTATTAATCTACTTCCTTTAAGACTTCATTTCCTGATCGAATATATCCTGAATCACCTGACTTCCTACGACTACACTCCTCCATTACTTTTGTTTTTAATTTATTTATTTTCATCTTGTACTCCTTACCTAAGGCTCCGTCCATACCATTCAGCAATTTCTTCAGATCGTCTGCAGTTTAAGCTAAAATAACAATTTCATCGGCAAATCTCAGGGTTTTGATTTTCTCTCCTTGGATTGTGATGCCCTTTCCAAATTCTTCTTTGATTTCCTTAACTGCCTGTTCTATATAAACATTGAAAAGGAGGGGGGACAAACTGCAACCTTGCTTCACCCCGTTTTTTGGATTGCTGCTTCTTTCTCATAGCCCTCGATTCCTATCACTGCAGACTGATTAGTGCATAGATTGCAGATAATTCTTCTTTCTCGGTACCTGATCCCGATCGCCTTCAGAATCTCAGATAGCTTGGTCCAATCAACATTATCAAATGCTTTTTATACTTCAACGAACTCCATTAACGTGGGCTTGTCCTTCTTAATTCGATGCCCTAAGATCAGAAGTAAAGGCAGGATTGCTTCACGTGTTCCTAAATTTTTCTGAAGCCAAATGTATCTTTTCCCAACTCAGTTTCAACTTGTCTTTCGATTTTTCTGTAAATAATAAGTGTTATAATTTTGCAGGCATGAGATACTAAACTAAAGGTGCGGTAGTTTTCACACTTGTCAACACCAGCTTTCTTTGGAATAGTTATAAAAACATTCTGCTGAAAATCGGATGGCATTTCATCTGTCTCATACGTCTTGCACACTAAATGGAATAACCTCGCCATGCTGATTTCTTCTAAATCAATCAGTAATTCAGAGGGAATGTCACGAATTCCAGGTGCTTTGTTCCTGTCTAGGTCTCTCAAAGCTCCGTCGAATTCTGACCTCAAAATTGGGTCTCCCATTTCGTCAGCACCAGTAGCCTCTCCTTGTTCCTGAACCATATCATCTACGTCTTTACCTTGATACAACTGTTCGATATGTTCCTGCCATCCTTCTGCCTTGTCTTCTTTCCCTAAAAGTGGTTTTCCATCTGAGCTCTTAATATTCGTACACCTAGTTTTCCTTCCTCCAAAGGATTCCTTGATTTTCCTGTAAGCAACATCTACGTTTCCTAGGATCATACAACCTTCAACATCCTTGCACTTTCCCTTCCGCCATTTTAACTTAGCTGCCCTGCACTTTCTATCCCCTTCATTGTTTAATCGCCTGTGATCTTTTCTGCCCTCTTCATTTTCTACATTTTTCGTATTTTCGTCGTTCATCGATCGGGTCTAGTATCTCTTGAGTTATCCATTGATTCTTAGTTGATCTTTTCTTCCTTCCTAGAATTTCTTCAGCAGCCCTACTGACCTCATTCTTCGTGACTGTCCGTTCTTTCTTTACTGTGTTTCCTTCAGCCTTTGCATTTAGTCCTTGTGCAACATTTTCTCTGAAACCATCCTTCACACTCTTTTCTTTCAACTTGTCTAGATCTCATCTCCTTGCATTCCTTCCTTTCTTTCTTTCTTTCTTTCTTTCTTCAATTTCGAATGGCATTTCATGACCAACAAGTTGTGATCAGAGTCCACGTCTGGTTCTGGGAAGGATTTGCAAGCCAACGCCTGATTTCTGAATCTCCGCCTAATCATAATGAAGTCTATTTCATACCTTCCAGCTTCTCCAGGTCTCGCCCATGTGTACAGCCTTCGTTTGTGGTGTTTGAACCAAGTATTAACAAGGACTAAATTGTGATTGGTGCAGAATTCAACCAGTCGACTTTCTCTTTCGTTCCTTTGTCCCAATAGGTATAGTATATATAAAACCCCTGACTGACACACAGAAAACATCCACGATCTTGCAGTCGCATGAAGGGACTAAAAGGGATGACTCCAACGGTTTCTGAGCTTGGAATTGCCGGACTGAGTGGTTCAGACAGTTGAGGCACTGGCCTTCTGACCCCAACTTGGCAGGTTCGATCCTGTCTCAGTCCGGTGGCATCTGAAGGTACTCTAATTCGTCAGCCTCGTGTGGGAATATTTACTGGCACGTAAAAGAACTCCCTCGGGACGTAATTTCGGCAGGTCGGCGTCTTCGAAAACCGTCAAAGGTAGTTAGTGGGACGTAAAAAGCAAGGTGTTTTGAATTTTTGATATAACAGCATTACGCCGAAGTTTGTGGTTCTAGAATTGATTTCTTTAGCCTTCTGGGAAGCCATATTAGGTGACACTAACGCTCTCGGAAGATAATGAATTTGCTTTACGTCTCACCGACACTGATAGTTCTTACGGCGACGATGGGGTAGAAAAGGGCTAGGAGCGGGAAGGCCGACTGAGTGGCTCAGACGGTTTAGGCGCTGGCCTTCTGTCACCAACTTGGTAGGTTCGATACTGGTTCAGTCGGGTGGTATTTGAAGGTGTTCAATTACGTCAGCCTCGTGTCGGTAGATTTACTGGCATGTAAAAGTACTCCTGCAGGACTAAATTCTGGCACCTCGGTGTCGCCGAAAACCGTAAAAGTTTAGTTAGTGGGACTTAAAGGGAGTGACACTATTATTAGGAGCGGGAAGGAAGCGGCCGTGGCCTTAATCAAGGTACAGCTCCAGCATTTGCCTGGTGTTAAATTGGGAAACCACGGAAAACTATCTTCAGGGATGCCAACAGTGGGGCTCGAACCCACTATCTCCTGAATGAAAGCACACGGAAGATATAATTTTATTCGCAGCAAGCGAATGTCTATGATTAAGTTACTGACTGGAGGCTGGCATATTTGAGCACCCGCAAATTACATCGGACTAAGCCGGAATAGAATCAACCAACATTTAGATCATAGGACCAACACTCTCTCATCTTTGCTTTGGGATATTTCTACTAATAGATTCCGTGGCAAATTCTGATGGCGTATTTTCGGCAATGCCGTTGTTAGAGAAATCGAACACGCATTTGTATTTCCAGATATTTCTCTTCATCAGCTCACTATATTTCCTTTCTCCCCAAGTGATCAGTTTATTTGATAGTAATGGAGTATTAACAAAATATTTGCGAATTAATAAAAACTCTTTGTCTCTCTGAGTTGTAACTTATTCTTCCATTTCATATTTATGAGAGAGGAGAACTCATTTGCAATTGTAATCAGCTACTACTCCTCTGGTCAAATGCTTTCCAATAATGAACATTTTGTTATTTTATATATGGGCACAATCCATATGGAGAAAAACAATATCCTCGTGTTCAGCTTTTAAAACCAAGCAAATGACTTGGAAATCGAAAGTTAAATTACATATAGTTGACTGGTTTCTATCTTGTAGTTTAAACACTGAAATTATTTGCAATATTTTATTTATCAGTCAGCTATGCTTATTGATTTCCAAAACTCAAAGAGTTGTTATATAAGTGCTGTATGTCGAATGTATGGGACATCGTTTATTAAACATACATTATTTCCTGTTTTCCCCAGAATTCACAATTCCACTAAATTATTAATGAAAAAGTCTGCACGCAAGGGGATTATTATCAACGTAACTAATTTTCACGACCGCATTGTACACGAAATAAAACCTCAAAGTATTGTGTCGTTTTCTGAAGAGATGTTGGCTGTGACAGCAGTAGTGCCGGAGCTGTAGCTCAGGTCCTTACCAACAGAACAAGTGAGAACTATCATAGACCTCCTGTGGGTGGGGGACGCAGATAAAGAATACACTGACGGTATCCCCTGCCTGTCGTAAGAGGCGAATAAAAGGGGTGACCAAGGGATGATTGTATTAGAACCATGAAACTATTTGTGATTAGTACCATCACTTTGACTTGCGGCAATGTTAGGTACACATCGGGTTTGTGATTAGTAACAGCAGAGAGTGGTCTCACTGTGTGTTTACAGTACCTGTGATTAGAACCACTATATGAGAGACACCGATGGTCTGCGTTCCCCGTGATTAGTACCCACTATGTGAGGAACACCATTGGTTTGCGTTGCCCATAAGTGGCGCTATTATATGGGAAAGACCATAGGTCTGCGTTACTTGTGCGACGTACGATACTTGCGAGTAGTTCCATAATCTGCAGAACACTGTGAGTCTACGTTACTTTTGATTACTACCGCAACATGGTTCTGCTTTACTAGCTGTAAGTAGCATTATGAGGGGCCGTTGGCCTTGATTTTCCACCCCTTTAAACCTCAAGAATCATCGATTCAGGAATATGCTTTAGAAACAGTCCCTTGGTCAGTAATACTAAAATTTTAAGATAGTTTCTGGGAAGGAGGGGCATTGCGAGTCGGATCCACTGATTGTCTTAAATTCATATTCATGCATGTATTCATCATCAGGTTTTGCATTCTGGTCAGTGGATGATTTTGAACTTTTAAAATGTCATTATATTTCGTCTCATTTCGTACCATTAGGGGCCGATGACCTGAACGTTAGGCCCTTTTAAACAATAAGCGTCATCACCAGAACTACCATAGCTCTATTGGTAAGAGCATCCGATACGAAGTTTATTTCGAATATTACTGTATTTCCGTAATATACAGGGTGTCCCGGGAGAAATGGTAAATATTCAGGGATATGACAGGAACGATCATTTGAAGAAAAAACTTCACATGGGCATATGGCCTATTCCGAATAATTTTCGAGATATAACACTTTTAATGTGGTGCAGCTGTGAGCTTTCGTTCGGGAGATAGTGGATTCGTACCCCACTGTCGGCGGCCCTAAAGAGGGCTTTCCGTGGTTTCCACATTTTCACACGGGGCAAATGCCGAGGCTGTACCTTAATTAAGGCCACGACCGCTTCCTTCCCACTCCTTGCTCTTTTCTATCCCATGGTCGCCTTAATACCTCTCGGTGTCGGTGCGATGTAAAGCAAATTATAAAATTTTGAGGTCTTTCCAAAAATGAAATAGAATTGTGCAGTCGTCACACCGACTCATACAGGCTTTCGACGACGATAAATTTGGAAAAGGCTAGGAAAGTGAAAGCAGAGGCCGTGACTTTATTTAACGTGCAGTATCAGAATTAGTCTGGTGTGAAAAAAGGAAACCACGGAAAACATTCTTCAGGACTGCCGCTAGTGTAGTTCTAATACACAACCTCTCGAACGCAAGTTTACAGCATTATCATTCCAAAACTTTCTGCTAGATGGCATTACTGATGCTACTGTATCGTTGTATATTGCGTATTACGGAGATATCTTCTGAAAATGAACACGAAGGAACCCAGAAACATCAGTAGTGATCACCACCAGACGTTCAGTTAGTGTGCAGTGTACAGAGTGTGATAGCCTGGAATTACCTCAACTACTAATCCTTACCCTAACAACAGAAATGAACACGGAACGTGCTCTCATCCCTACGGCTTATGGAGGAGCTTAAAACTCTCTCATTGCGAGCTACTTAACAAGCTCATCCCCATCCAACACCCAGGCTACTAGTAGCACTCTCCCATTGCATCACCCTGCTAGTTTTATCCGAAATAACTGTGGAAAGAGCTCGTATGTTAGCCACCCTATATTTTTAAATTCCTTTTGCAGTTGCACAAACATTATTACAACGGTGAATAAATAAATAAAATGACCATTCATTGGGTAAATTTTCACAACTTTTATGTTATTATTAAAATCCAGGTGAGAGTTTCAATAATACGAAAAGTCCTCTCAGTTTTAATTAATGCGTTGATGGGGTGAAAGTCCTTTGTTGGGATCACTGTAAGTACCCATGCATTAATATAAGTAAAGATTTTCATTGGGGTAATCTCATAAATGGGATTGTAAAAAAGAGTACAGATCTCTGCACATGATTGTGGGTAAATAGGGGTTGTAGTAAGGATGTAAAGGAGAGGGCATATAGGTCTCTGGTAAGACCCCAAGTAGAGTAGGGCTCCAGTGTATTGGACTCTCACCAGGATTACTTGATTCAAGAACTGGAAAAAATCCAAAGGAAAGCAGCTCGACTTGTTCTGGATGATTTCCAACGAAAGAATAGCATTACAAAAATTTTGCAAATTTAGGCTGGGAAGACTTGGGAGAAAGGAGACGAGCTGTTTGACTAAGTGGTATGTTCTGAGCTGTCAGTGGAATGACGTTAGTAGACGAGTATGTCTGAGTGATGTTTTCAAAAGTGGGAAAGATCACGAAATGAAGATAAAGTTGGAATTCAAGAGGACAAATTGGGGCAAATATTTGTTAATAGGTAAGGGAGTTAGGGATTGTAATAATTTACCATGGGAGCTGTTCCATAAATTTCTAAATTATTTGTAATCATTTAAGAAAAGGCTACAAAATAATAGATAGGAAATCGGCCACCTGGGCGACTGCCCGAAATAAAGATCAGTAGTGAATGATTTCAATCATAGCTCCATATTCAATCGATGCAATTTCATGGCACCCCATATGATCTTATACGAGTATATCATCACGATCAAGAGCCTGACGTAGGACATGTAGGGTCACTGAACGTGAAATAAAAAATAAAAAACAAAAATCACTTCATTTGCAAATGAGGTTTCTACCTCGGTGGCAATGATACACAAGAATACATTATTACCAAGCACTAAATTTTAAATTGAACATTTTCAATGAAACCCACAGAACTATACAATTTACAACAACATGTTTTATATTAAACACACAACTCATCCTTAATAAATGTGTATTATTTACAAAATTGTACTCATATCTTCTGTAGTTATACACATAATCAACTCATGTACAGTATGTGGAATCACTTCAAATAATACTCTACAACTGCTGTAAGATTTACATTTATATTACCCTTATTTTTACCATTTTGGTACCTAGTGTCACCATAGATCCACAATTTTCTTGCCTCTACACAATTCTCACTTGCCTACTGCAATTCACAATCGATTTGGGGAGATTTCGTTACAACTGCAGGCGCCCTTTCCTACTTCCAGGCAGATTACAGTTGAGGAGATTTTACTATAATAGCAGGCACCATCCCTACTGCCAGTCAAAACTGAGTTGTGCTGTTATCATTATAATGACAGGTCTATTTTCTTAATGACAGTCACACCGAGTTGGTGAGTTTCCATTATAATAGCAAGGCCGCTATGCCTAATGCCATTCACATATTTGTTTATAATGGCGGGCACACTTGCCTACTCCCAAACACAAACGGTTAAAGGAGTTCTGAACAAAATTGCATGCTCTGTGAACTTATGCCAGTCAAATCGTGAAGAAAATTATTAATTACAATGTTAGTTCCTCCTTACTAATGCTAGTTACAAAGGAGTTGGAGAAGGATCCCATTCCTACTGCCAGTCAAAGCCGATGTGCAGAGTAATTTTTTTTTTTTTTTTTTTTTTTTTTTTTTTAAGATATGCATTTTTTTTTTTCGCCTTTTCAAAAGTACAAAGTTACAAAGTACAAATCACATGCAAATTAATGTTTTAAAATGACAGTTTAAAGAAAGGGACTGACCTGAAACCCAAAAGCACACCTGTAGAATTGTATACGAGTGTTGAGTCTAATAGAAACACTAAACTGCACGTTATAATTTAAGGAAAGAATCCAAAATTAGAATAACACTCTTTTAAAAAAAAAAAATACAGAGTCATCTCACTGTTATCAGTTCTCAGTACCTCACCGGATAACATAACAGAAAATACATTTAAAAATGAAATAGATGTTTCGCAAATTTCTCTATGTTGCGGTTTTTTACCAGTTCCCAACGAGCAGTCTTGATTGATCTGATAAAGTCCACCAAAGTCCATCCACTCTTATCGTATGCCGTCAAATTCCAATGCACTGCCGCCGCTAGCAACCATGTTACAGCATTCACTGCTGATTTTTCCTCCAGTTGAAATTCGCCAATCATTAACTGCTCAGTCGATAAAGAAGACAGACCTCCGTGTATTTTCCGCACTGTATTGACAGTCCATGTCCAGACAAGTCGCGCTTCTCGACAAGATGTAACTCGGTGCACTGTGGTATCAACCTCGCCGCAATGTCCACACTTATTATCTTCAGACAAGTTGTGACGAAATCGTTGTGTTGCTGTTGGAACGATGTCATTAATTAACGAGTAGACTGATGACCTCCACGGGGTGGGTACTTGTTGATTGTTAGCGTTTGACCACACCATTTTCCATTTTCTTTGAGGAAATTTTTGTTCTACCGGTACTGGTCGCTGTAATCCTTTCAGCAGGTAAGTGTAGAAATTCTTTGTCGTGTGAAATTCTTTTCGTTCCTTCCGATCCTGCGGGAGGCTGTCAAGGATACCAACGATGGTTCGGAAAGCAGGGTGTATATGCCTATGTCGACCACCTCTGACATCAGGCTCCGGAGGTGTAAGAAATGTCAGTTCTGTTCGAGTGTGCAACCCTGACAGTGATTTAAGTATTGTTCTTCCCAGCAGAGCCTTACATTTCAGGTCTACACAGATTAGGTTGAGTCCGCCATGTGTAACCGGCAAGTACAGCTGATCACGTCTCACCCGATATAGGGAACCTCTCCAAAGATAGTGGCCTAGACAAAGTTCTATACGCTGTGTTATTTGTTTTGTTGCAGGTAGGACTTGCGCAAAGTACCAAATTTTAGATAAAGCAAACACATTAATATGCCATACTTTTTGGATGAAATTCAGAGACCTGGTATGCTGCTGCATTAAGGTGTTTCTAACTTTATTAATTGTCGACGTCCAATTCTCGGTTAACATGTCTTTAAAATTTTGTTGGAAAACAATTCCTAAGATCTTCAACTTAGTTGCAATGGGCAGTGATCTATTAGGCGAAGGTGATGGATGACGGCCAAGAAGCAGCATTCCGGACTTTTTCTTATTTACGTTCGATCCTGAATCTTCTTCAAATTCGTGGATGATATGTAGAGTTCGCTCTTCGTCGGATGGTTCTGTTAGGATAACACACACATCATCAGCATACGCCCGTACTGTCACTTTTTGTGCACCGAGTGACAGGCCAAATATACACTGATTTATTCGGTGGAGAAATGGTTCTAGCGCTACGATGAACAGAAGCATAGAGAGGGGACATCCTTGACGAACTGATTTCCGTATAGGTATTTTCCCAGTTAGATGTCCATTTATAAGGATTCGTGAGGTAGCTATTCTATACAGTTCTTTAATGCACTCAATCAATTTAGGTGGAAAGGCGAAAGTTTGCATTGTGGACCATAGATATGGATGTTTTATTCTGTCGAAGGCCTTGTGGAAATCCAAACTTACGAGTGTCGTGGGAGGAAGGTTCGATGAGGCTTTGTCGTGTAACAGAATGATGTTTCTGAGCACTAACAGATTGGAGATAATATTTTGATCTGATGTCCCACACGATTGCCATGGTCCGATGATCTGTTTCAACTGCAGTTTTATTCGAGATGCTATTATTTTAGTGAAGATCTTGTAATCTGTATTTAGCAAGGTGATCGGTCTGAAGTCTTCCATTTCTAGAGGTCTTGTGGTTTTGGGAATTAAAATAATAATTCCCGACGTGAAATCTTCCATTAAGATGTGTGGCCGCTCTAGTATTTCTTGGTACACGTGCAACAGGTCACCCCCTATTATGTCCCACATTATTTTGTAGAATTCATAAATTATTCCATCTGGGCCTGGAGAGCTATGACGCTGTGCTTGGGAAAGTGCAGAGAGTATTTCCTCCGAGGTAATGTCTGCAATCAAACTTGACTCATACGATTTATTCAGTGTTGGTAGACCGTGCTGTAGGATGCTGTAAGAGGGCTGATTAATGGGTGGGTCGTCATGGAATAGTGTTGTGAAGTAGTCTGCACCAATTTTGAGAATGTCTGTCATCTCCGACTGTATGTGACCATGCTCATCCCGGAGTTTAGTAATTGCTTTCCTCTTCCCTTTACGTCTTTCAGTCAAAATGTGAAATAGTGAAGCACGCTCTTCTTCATATACTGAGGGGACTTTTGCACGGACGAACGCCCCTTTCAGATGATTCTCTTGAATATTAATGATAGTGTGTTTGAGTTCTTTCATTTCATTAAGGACATTCTCTCCACTGGCTTGCTGTCGTTGAAGCTGGTATAAAACTTCATAATAAAAATTCAAGGTATTCCTCTTTTCCTTTGCCCGTTGTTTAGAAATCTTTTGAAAAAATCGTTTAATTTCTGGTTTAACAGTATCCGTCCACCAGGTCACATGGTAATGGTATTTAGATCGTTTACTACGCAATTTCATCCATAGTGCTCGAAAATCATTTTGGACATCTTGGTCGTACAAGAGGGACGCATTAAGTTTCCAGAATCCATGCCCATGTAGAGGTGGTCGTATTGTTGTTGAGTAACGAAAGAGGAGAGCATGATGGTCACTGAAGGACACCGGTATAACCTCAGAACTGTGTAGCCTAGTTTTCATCTCTCGTGATATATACGCCCGATCTATTCTAGAAGCCGACCCAGCCCTGTAGAATGTAAATTGGACATCAGTTCCATGTTTCAGTTCCCAAACGTCATGTAACTGTAATCCCTCAACAAGATTTTGTAGGCTGCGACAGTTATTGAAATGTCCAGTTTGATCACGCGGATTTAATACACAGTTAAAATCACCGGCCAAAATTATGTTGTTAATAGGGCCCTGCACAAAATATCTGATGTCATCTTCAAATAAGCGTTCTCTGTCTAGACGCCCTTGCGAACCGGACGGAGCATAAACATTAATAAAAATGGTGTCCGCACATTGCACAGAAACAATTCTACCATTGGGATGAAACTCCGCGTCAGAAACAGTCAGTCCTGCTCGATATATTATAGCCGTACCTCGAAGTGATGGACCTACGTTTACTTTATATTCGTATCCCGACAGCCAGTCTAAGTTTGGATCATTAACTTCTTGAAGAAATAGGATATCTATGTCATGAACCCTGAGAAAATCCTGAAGGAGAGCTTGCGTGGTTAGACTTTTGACGCCGCCTACATTCAAGGTGGTGACACAACGTAGAAGAGTCATCTGCAGAAACAAGGGAAGAATCAAGGTAATTGTAGTAGAATTCATTCCGGTAGAAGGATGTGATTAAGCTGTTGTGGTCAATACACTGTCACACATACTCTGGTTTAGAGTTGCTATTATTTAAGCCGACTGCGTGAGGTACTACGCCTTTGGGTGTTGTACGGTTTTGATTCGTCACGTGCAACGTATTGTTTGACAACTTTCATCTGTAGGTTGTGAGAGTCCTTGGTACTGCCTGTCGTATTCGGGGTAGTCTTGTCACCTGCTAGCAACGTCACTGCACTTTCACTAACACTCGGTCCTGTAGGTGTGTTAGGATCAATTACAGGGTCAGCAAGGGAAGAATTGTCTAAATCCGGTGTAAGCTCCATGTCTGCACTGCGCAAGGAAGCAGGCTGTGTTTGTTTGTTGTCTGTAATTGGATGGTTTGTAAAATCTGGGTGTGTGTTCTTGTTGGTTAACTGAGTGTCTCCTGTTGGTGTATGAGTGTCGTCCTGAAGTTCCATATCCTCAGACCACAGCTGTCTTTCTAGTGGTGTATTTACTATTTGTTTCATTCCAACTGGGTTCTCGTCAGCTGCCGCCTGATCTACAGTCTCCCGTAGTGTCTGAATATTTTCCCCCTTCTCCAGGTTGTCGCTACAAAGTGTCCTGATTGCTTCTTCCGTACTACGAGGTAAAGATGTGTCTGCTATGCTGTCAGCTAGAAGCGAGGTTTCGTGAAAGTTGTGTTGTTGTTTATGCGGAGTGTGAGTAATACTCTCTAATACGGTTGGGTATTCAGGCGAGAGAACGCCGACTTCTGCATCTGTTGTATTGCTTAGTGTACTGCTCCCATCAGACTCGGCCACTGCGGAGCTGTATGTTTGTTTTCTACTCAGCGCGGAACGCGCTTTCCTATTGGGACAATCTATTTGAAGGTGTGTCGTTTCTTTACAATAGAAACATGATTTTGATTGTCCTTCGTACGATAGTAGAATTCTACAATCATTCAGCATAAGCTGAGACGGGATAGGGTACTTAAGTTCTATTTTTACAATTCGTATGCCATTACTTACATCAGAAAATTCGTAGGCTTCATTCCACCGTTCTTCCTGGATGTCTTTGACTACTCCATATGTAGAGAGCACTCGTGCAAGACGATCGTTGCTTACTTCTGGAGGGAGGTTGAACACACGTACGCGTTTAGTTAACGTGTCCGCTGCCGAAACCGTTACTTTAGTGGTACCACCATTAGCTAATAGAAAAGTTTTCACTCCTTCGTGACGTGCTAGAAGGTTTTCATAAAGAGTCACAGATACTAGTTTTATGTACACAGCATTTTCTCCGTTATTTAACTGTATAGCAATCACTTGGTCTCTGTTAAGTTTTAGGTCGTGACTAATCCAACGATGGATTTCTAAAGGTGAAGGCCTATTAATCCTGTCGTCGAAAACACATTTTATAGTGTTCTTCCTGATACTTGCCATGATTGTACGTACAATTTCCCAAGAACTACACAAAATATGTATTAGGAACACACACTTGCACTACGCGATAACCGCACAGTACCGACACGCCGCTTGCCGTGTTACCTCGGCCGAGGTTACGCACGAACTCAAGTAATGATTACAATAGCAGACGCCCTCCTGCTGAGAATCACTATCAATGTAAAATATTAATTGTAATGGCATACACACACTCTTTCTACATCGCTAAAATTCGACTTAAATTAATATATATTATGCCCAGTTAAGAAAGCTAACACTCGGGGAGTATGAACACAATAGTTCAATATAGACCGACATACGAAGTATATGCATGTTTAAAATATTGAGAACCTTCATTTACAGATTAACTGCTGCTATAGATCATATCGACAAACGGATTGTACCATTAGACGCCAAATTTAGCGGTCTAAATGAATGGTCTTAGTATATTTTCTCTTGTCTCATCTATTTACGGGTAAAATTGAATTAGAAACGTTCATTAGGGTGAAATTTGGGTGAGGTTTTCTCACAGTGCATATTTTTGGGTACTAATATGACAGCTGACTGGGAGGTCCAATGTTCGTGTAGAATTAGATAATTCAACCTTTCGTATAAGTGATTCGAACTACGAATTATACATGTACAAAAAGCAAAATGTAGGTATAATCGAGAAATAGAGACAAATCTAACATATAAGGAATAGAGATACGACGAAACGTCATAGGACCAAAGTTGCAGGTCACTCCAGATTGAACGGAGATTGTGCCGTCCGTTTTGTGATACGACATACAGTTGAGCCGCAAAATACCTCAAAACGAAGGTCTGCACCGACATTAAATTAGCCGCAATATTCCTATATTTTCGGGGGTAAAAAATAAAATATTTAAAGATCTTGGAAGCTCTCCATCGGTTACAGGCTAAAACGTAGAATTTTGGCAAAATTATACGTGCTGCGTTCTTGATTTTGGGGGAGGGCGGGGAAAATGAGGACTTTCAGGAAACTAAAGCCAAAAATATGCAGATGGCCATTATTACACTTTAAACGGGTAGCTGGACGAAAATTTCGCCAAAATAGTTCATGTACAGACACACGCTCGTTACGATTTTACTTATATACGTAGATAAGGAGGAGCCTCCGTGGCTCAGACGGCAGCGCGTCGGCCTCTCACCGCTGGATACCGTGGTTCAAATCCCGGTCACTCCATGTGAGATTTGTGCTGGACAAAGCGGAGGCGGGACAGGTTTTTCTCCGGGTACTCCGGTTTTCCCTGTCATCCTTCATTCCAGCAACACTCTCCATTCTCATTTCATAGCATCTATCAGTCATTAACAAATCACTTTGGAAGTGGTGACCTCATCGTACTAATAGCCTATATCTGCTTCTTTCATTTCATTCCTGACCCGGTCAACGACTGGAAAACAAGTTGTAGGTTTTCATTCAAGTAGATAAGGAATCCGCTGCACGTACAACACATTTGTGCTATGTGCGCTGTACTTAGAATGAAAACCCGGCCGTTAATGATATCTCCCATATTAATCCTCCTATCGAGATGATGCACATCAGAAAAAAGTTTTAATAATTGATTTCCATTAAGGATGGTAGATTTCCACTAATTTTGGATGTGCATATTTTGGGTGAGTGCAAAATCATTGTTTCGAATAAACCCCCAGTAAATTTAGATATTCAGAAATAACACTGGCCCCTATAACCTATCCAAGGACAGGTGGATTCTAAATATCAAGTTTGGTAGAAATATATCCAGTAGTTTTCAAGTTATAGGAGCTCAGACAAACAAACAAACAAACAAACAAACAAACAAACAAACAAACAAACAAACAAACAGACAAAGCGATTTTATTTATATAGATAATTTGAAAACGTGTACAATTACTGTATTCTTCTACCGAGAATGACCGAAATCCTTACAATTACTACCCGCAATATAACACCAGACCACCGTAACAGGCGAAAGAGATGAAACTACTCCGTATTGGTGGAAACAGAGTAAGAGGGAATGAGGAAAGAAAGAAGAGAGAGGGAGAAAGCATTTTCCTTCCTTCCTTCATCATTCCTCTTCTCTCCCTGTGTCTCTCTAGTTACCTGGTCTAAACAGGATACGATAGCTGTCTCGAGGTACCTTAATTGGGCAAAAAGGATGACTCCAGCCTTTAATCAGTTTAATGAAACAGCTACGACAGAACAGTAATTTGGGGTTCATCACTCTAAGACAGAGAAGGCCTGATGTGTTTCCAATATACGAAGTAAGAATAAGCTTCGAAATTCTTGTGTGAGTGTAAATGATAGAACTGATGGCCCATAGTAAATGTATTTGTATTCCTTTCCTCTTCAAGTAGAGTTTATTCAAGGTCCTCAACGCGATCATTCTTGTCCGCCCCCATTCTCTACAGCAGCACATAGAGTAACTCACTAACCTATGTACTACGTGCCTATCTTCAGCCCAGAGGCTGGTTGGATCCTCAAATAGCACGATCAATGATTATTCTGTTACAGGAAAACAACTAATGACGAATGATGGTGACACAATGAGGAGTACAAAGTATGATGAGGAGTGAGGCAGTTTGCCATTGCTTTCTTCCTGAACCAGAAAGTGGTATTCCAGCACGGCCGTCGCTGTGAGTAGCACTTTTCATAACATCTATACGCACACGCTGTACTCTGAACGTAATTACTCAGCTCACAGCTTTCATATTGTCGCAGATGTGAACGAGACAGACTTTGTAGAAAGCTACATTTGATCTTGCCTGTGACAAGAGCTAGATGCGAAAATACTGCGCCTAACAAAAAGTGGTAACAGGAAGAACGTGCTACAATATGTTTTTCGAAATAAATTCCAACTGAAGTTAGAGATAAGGAAGTTGAAGCTATTTAGAAGAAAATTTCTGAAATAGTGTTTACATCGAAGTAGATTTCACTGAATAGAACACGGCTGTCGAAACTAATATTCAATTTATATAAAATGCCAAAAAAGAAATGGAATTATCCAGCTCCATGGTGGAGTAATCAGTTTCTTGACCTTCGGTTTTCGGGGCCCTGGATTCGATCCCGGCCTGGTCGAAAGATGTTAATCTTAAAAAATTAATTCCCTTTGCTCTATCTAGCACTCAGTGTCCGGACTGCTCATCACATTCTTGCAACTCGTGTGCCACACGCAGCTCTGTTCTTCAGCACAATGACACGCAGTTTATAAAACACGGCAACCGTCACCCACCCTTGTTGGGCGGTTTGCCGTAGAAACTCTACAGGTTAGGAATAACCGCACGAAATTTTAATTGTTACAACAAATTTAAACTGTGGATGTTTTGTAAATTAAATGCAGTTATATTTAGAAAAATACGAATGTATTAAATAATACATAGATGCCTATAATTTCCTGTCCATATTTTACAAAGTACATTATGGTTTCGCGTGGTGCCTTCATATTCTGAACCCTTCCACATTAAGAAGATGATAAGTAATAAAAACTGTTTAAAAGTGTAATTCCTGACTTTTATTTCATATAAAATATTCATGATTGGTTGTTACGTATAGAAACTGGGTAGTGGTTCAAAGAGAAAATAATGTTTTGCATTTTTCAAGAAACATATACTTGATTTAATGACTTATGTCACCATTTACACATTCAAAATATACGGGAAGGGGGATAATATTGTGCAGTACACTATATAGTAAAGACTTGTCTAAATGACCTGCCTGTCACACGATATGCGGTGGTTACTTCATCCATTCAGCTGTCAAAAGCAGCTGACGTATGAAAATGGCCTTTTCCTCTTCTCTCTCGTATGCACTTTACCGTTCTCTCGTAGCTTTCTTCTCCATTATGTATGATAGGAATGTGTGGCGGAATATTTGACGTGAGTGTCAGAGAAAAAGCCCTTCTACGTTAGCTGAGTTGAAGAGGGTTTCCAGTTCTGCTCAGTGGAGGAGTAGTTTCAAGGGGCACTAACCTCCGTAGCAACATTTGATATTGTTAGACGAACCAATTCCAGATTCTTTTTATTTTGCATTCTTAATTTTTTATCAAGCGTTAATTTCAGTACTTCCCTAATATTTGTCGCTTCCGCTACGTGGGCATGGCTCTTATCTCCAACTATTTACAGTGGCTCCAGAAAGACTCTGTTATAGAACACAATGCAAGAGGAGTTATTGAAATAAGACTGTAAATTCAGACAATTAACTACACATTGCTTATATGCATAAAGCATATTAGCCACAAGGAAAAACAAAGCACTGCATATTTGTCCCTGCCAATTGTCAAAACAGACAAAAACAACAGAACACTTCGTAATGTGGTCTCCAAGAAGTATTCGTCCGCAACTTGGTCTGGCTATTTCGACGTTACGTTTGGAGTTCAGTATTTCGTTGGGCCACCTTTTTGTTTAATAACCTCTGCCAGTCGTTGGGGTATGGACTTCACCAACTTTTCAGTCGCGGTTCTTGTGATATTCCTCCGTTCGTCCAAAAATGCTGCCTGCAACTCGTTCTTGTCGGAAATAGGTCTTTCTCGTATATTTCGTTCCAAACATGTCACAAATGCTCGATAGGATTGAGGTCCGGTGACTGAGGTGGGGTCTGCATATAACGTGGTGTCTTATAAAGTAGCCGCAGCCTCGTATTAAGAACCGTGTGTGTAGGGTCGTTGTCCTGGGTGAAAATGTAGTCCCCTGTCAGGTCCATATCTTCTACACTTTTGACAATGTGGTCCTTCAGAATCTGAATATATCCATTGTGGTTCAAGATACCTTCAGTTGGATGTAAGTCCTCAACACCACTCGCACTCATGCACCCTCATACTTGTATGGAGCCTCCACCATGTTCAGTTCTTCCATCTCATTGTTCTTTTGTCTCCAAACCGTCACTCTCCCATCCGAATCGAAAATATTAAATTTACCTTCGTCTGTGAGGACGACACTTTTCCATAATTAAGTCCTTAATTTGTTGGTTTCTCTAAATGTACGTCTCTTCTTTCTTTTCACTTTGTTAATGTATAGCTTTCTTCGGGCTATTTGTCCATGAAAGCATGCGAACATTCCTTAAGGTATTCTCTGTAACAGTCTTTCCTAATTAATTTGCGATGTGAACTTTTATTTTCGGGGCACTCAATGTTTGATCCTTTTTAACTTGACGGCCCACTGGCCGCTTTTCCTTCTCAGTCAAGGGAGGTGGACGGCCTTTTCGGAGAGTATTTTGGTATTTTGTTTTAGTAAATATGTATATTATAGTAGTATAATGCAGGGATTCTGGCGCCTCCGCCGCATCCTCCGCCTCCTCCTCCTCCGGCGCCGCCGCCGCCCGCGGGAAATTTGAATTTTGGCGGGAAATTTGAATTTTGGCGCGAGATTTGAATTTGTAAACAAAGCCACGTGCTTTTTGACAGCTGTCATCGACAACAACGCATCGCTAACCTCAGTACTGCCATCTTGACGGGCCTAAACCTCACTAGTGCCAACTTAATCTAACTAGCATGAGGTTAACAAACCCACGTGTTTTTTGACAGCCACGTGCTTTTTGACAGACAACAACGCATCGCTAACCTCAGTACTGCCATCTTGACGGGCCTAAACCTCAGTAGTGCCAACTTAACCTCACTAGCGCGAGGTAAACAAAGCCACGTGCTTTTTGACAACCACGTGCTTTTTGACAGATTTGTAAACAAAGCCACGTGCTTTTTGACAGCTGTCATCGACAACAACGCATCGCAAACCTCAGTACTACCATCTTGACGGGCCTAAACCCCAGTAGTGCCAACTTAACCTAACTAGCATGAGGTAAACAAAGCCACGTGTTTTTTTGACAGCCACGTGCTTTTCGACAGATTTGTAAACAAAGCCACGTGCTTTTTGACAGCTGTCATCGACAACAACGCATCGCTAACCTCAGTACTGCCATCTTGACGGGCCTAAACCGCAGTAGTACCAACTTAACCTAACTAGCTCGAGATAAACAAAGCCACGTGCTTTTTGACAGCCACATGCTTTTTGACAGCTGCCATCCGCCATCTTTAAACTACAGAGCGCTGTGCTGCCCTCTTGCGTCACCTGTCATCGGCAGTGCTGCCATCTTGGCGGGCCTAAACCTTAGTGCTACCAACTTAACCTCACTAGCTCGAGATAAACAAATCCACGTGCTTTTTGACAGCCACGTGCTTTTTTGACAGCTGTCATCCGCCATCTTTAATCCATAGAGCACAGTGCTGCCCTCTTTAGTTACTTACCTTTGAAATGTGGTGGCGGATAATTTGAAAAATGCTTTTTTGACAGCAGCCATCTTGCATCGCAAACCTCAGTGCTGCCCTCTTTAGCTAGATACCTGTGGTAGCAGACAATTCCACGTGACAGCAGCCATCTTTAATCAAGAGAGCACCGTGCTGCCCTCTATGTGGTGGCGGCAAATTGAAAAATTCCACGTGCTCTTGTTTGGAAACAAACTCACGTGCTTTTTTGACAGCTACCATCCACCATCTTTAATCAACAGAGCACAGTGCTGTACTCTTTAGCTAGATACCTTTGAAATGTGGTGGCGGCAATTTGAAAAATTCTATGTGCTCTTGTTGGGAAACAAAGCCACGTGCTTTTTTGACAGCTGTCATCCGCCATCTTTAATCAATAGAGCACCGTGCTGCTATCATGCGGGCAATTTCATCACCTATCACCCGCCATCTTTAATCTACAGAACACCGTGCTGCCCTCTTTATGGCTACTACCTTAAGCATGTAGTAGCGGGCAATTTGAAAAGTTCTGTTAGCTATCATCCGCCATCTTTAATCAAGAGAGCACCGTGCTGCCATCTTTAGCTAGATACTTTTGAAATGTGGTGGCGGCAAATTGAAAAATTCCACATGCTCTTGTTTGGAAACAAACTCACGTGCTTTTTGACAGCTACCATCCGCCATCTTTAATCAACAGAGCATAGTGCTACCCTCTTTAGTTTGAAATGTGATGGCGGCAAATTCCACGTGCTCTTGTTTGGTAAACATAGCCATGTGCTTTTTTGACAGCTGTCATCCGCCATCTTTAATACAGAGAGCACCGTGCTGCCCTCTTTATCGTAGTAGATGTAAATTCGTCACCTGTCATCCGCAGTGCTGCCATCTTTAGCTAGATACCTTTGAAATGTGGTGGCGGATAATTTAAAAAGAAAAATTCTACAGCAGCCCTCTCTCGACGCTAATTGCATAAGATGGCGGCTATACATGACTCCTTAAGGGTGCTTACGCAAGATGGCTGCTATACACAGGTTCTTATGAGACGCCCTTGGGATGCTTGCTCAAGATGGTAGTTATACATGGCTCCTTATGAGATGCCCTAGGGATGCTTGCTCAAGATAGCGGCTGCTCTTATGGGACGGCTTAAGGGTCCTTGGCTTGAGACGCCCTAAGGATGCTTGCGCAAGATGGCGGACACAAGATGGCGGCTATACAAGTCTCCTTATGAGACGCCTTAAGGGTGCGTGCGCAAGATGGCTGCTGCTCGTAGCTTAGAGGCTAACGTGTCGTGATGGTTCGATTCATTAAATTTAGGGCTTAAATGCAAAATGTTAAATATCTCGAAAACGGTGCATCGTAGAGCAAAACGGACAAAATTTTTCTACCCAATACTTAGGTTCGCAGTATGAGGAACAAGAAAATCATAGTCTAATGATGGGATCAACGGTTCGGTTCCTACTTAGGCCCTTTGGCATTTGCTCTGTTTTAGCTTGTATTGAAGCGAGTCTTCGTAACATGATCAGGTTTAGCTATGGTAGAGAGTATAACGTGCCGTGCAGGTTCGATTCATTAAATTTGGAGGCTTAAATGCAAAATGTTAAATATCTCGAAAACGATGCATCGTAGAGCAAAACGGACAAAATTTTTCCGCCTAATACGTAGGTTCGTAGTATCAGGAACAAGAAAAAACATAGTCTAATGATGAGATCAACGGTTCGATTCCTACTTAAGCCCTTTGCCATTCGCAGCTATCTATTTCTACAAGATGGTGGCTGCTCTTATGAGAAACAAGATGCCTTGAGACGTCCTAGGGATGCTTACGCAAGATGGCAGACACAAAATGGTGACTATACATAGCTCCTTATGAGACGGCCTAGGGGTGCTCGCACAAGATGGCGGCTACTCTTATGAAGAAAGCTAGCTTAGAGGCTACTGCGCAAGATAACAGCTGCTGTTATGCATGTGGTGGAGGGCAATTTGAAATTCTATGTGCTTAATCAACAGAGCACCCTGCTGCCCTCTTTAGCTGAAATGTGGTGGTGGATAATTTGAAAAATTCTTTTGACAGCTATCATCTTTAAACAAAGGCGACTATACATAGGCTGTTAAGGCCTTATCATTCTCCTCCTCCTCCTCCTCCTCCTCCTCTACCTCCTCCTCCGCCTCTTATGTCAAGGCATAGCTTTATATCGAACAAGTTTAAACCTACATCGCGAAGGCAAGCGTGTGCAGCGATAACATTATTGTGCATGTTTAGACTTTCGAAACATAAGAAGAGTAGAATCAAACGCTGTACTCGATACGACATGTGATCAGAACATTGATTGATGCGTTCAGAAAACAAAATAAGTGATCAAGACTAGAATCGAACAATGTACTCAATACATCATGTGTTTAGAATATGTCAGGGGATACGCTTGTTCTAAGAAGATCAGATTGAAACATAACAAGACTAGAATAGAACACTGTAATCGATGTTGTTAACTTCAACATGTGATCAGAACATTGATTGATGTGTTCAGAACACAAAATAAGTGATCATGACTAGAATCGAACACTGTACTCGATACAACATGTGATCAGAACATTGATCGATGTGTTCAGAACACGAAATAAGTGATCAAGACTAGAATCGAACACTGTACTCAATACAAAATGTGTTTAGAACATGTTAGGGGGTACCCTCGTTCTAAGAAGATCAGAATGAAACATAACAAGACTAGAATCGAACACTGTAATCGATGTTGTTAACCTCAACATATGATCAGAACATTGTTTGATGTGTTCAGAGCAAAAGTACAATTTTGATGATTTGCGCAGCTAACTCGCTCGGTAAACGATATAGCCAAAGTATAACTTCAAATTATTTACCTTCCATCATTCGTCTTGTGTGTAAAAATCAGTCGAACAAGTTATCGCATAAACATGGCTGAAAAAAAATCGTGATAGGGTATGGAACCCAGGGGTTACATCTTATCAGAAGGGCAAAAAGGATGAAAGGACTCTTCCTCCTCCTTACCGCACATTCCTTGGCTAAAGGGCTAATGGGCTAAAGGGCTAATGGGCTAAAGGGCTAAAGGGCTAATGGGCTAAAGGGCTAAAGGGCTAAAGGTGCAACAACCTCATCGATCGCTATCAGCAAGAACGCTTGTACTTTGTTAAGTGTAGAAAATTAATCTTTATTGGTAAATGGTTTTATGTTCAGAACAAGGAATGGAACCTAGGGGTTACGTCTTACCTAATAAAATCCCCGAGGTGCGATGAGTTACGTTTTTCGAACTAGTGTTTGGAACACTGAACTTTTCAAGATGGCAAGAGTGAGGTTAGCAATGTTCTGTTGTTGGATTTTAAATTCCGCGCTACAACATGCATAAGGTGGCAGCCCTTGAGGTTTACTCCCGTAAAGATGGCAAGAGTGAGGTTAGCAATGTTCCGTTGTTGGATTTTTAAAATTCCCCGCTATAACATGCAAAAGGTGGCAGCCTTGAGGTTTACCGCCGTAAAGATGGCAGCAGTGAGGTTAGCGACGCTCCATTGTCCTTCAAAGTGAGGTTAGGGTTCGTCAAGAAGACAGCTGTCAAAAAAGCACGTGGCTATGTTTACCAAACAAGAGCACGTGGTCGTGACGTCACGGTCACGTAGTATGCTGCCTCAGCATGTAAAGTTCAATGTCTACACCTACGTAGTTAACACTCTGCTATGTTCACAAGATTTTTATACATCACTATTCTTTAAGCTTTAAGTTCATTCACATAGGCTATGCTAAGATAGCAGCACAAACACATGCGAACTTTGTACATTCTAATGGAATAAGTTTAGTACTGTGTGCGTCATGGATACATGATGTGTGCACGCATTTAATCTTAACTATACGTAATGCTGCTGCTTTGTTTACAAGATTTTTATACATTGCTATTCTTTATGCTTTAAGTTCGTGCACGCACAAGCGATACTCGTACGCTCTAGCAGGAGAAGTTTAGTACGATATTCGATACATACATTATCGATAGGTGATGTGTACACGCTTTAGAACATAGCTCATCTTTATGCTTTAAGTTCATGCACATGGGTTAGGGATACTCAAAAGCGATTGCTACATGCTCTAGCGGAAGAAGTCTAGTACGATAGTAGATGCATGTAAAATCGATAGGTTATGCTAAGATAGCAGCACACTTACATGATTTTAGCACAATCTAGTGGGAAATGTTTAGTATGATAGTCGTTTCGTGCAAAATCATTAGGTAATGTGTAAACGCTTCGAAACAAGGCTATTCTTTGTACTTTAAGTTCATGCGTACAGGTTATGCTAAGATAGCGGCACAATCTAGCGCAAGAAGTTTAGTACGAGAGTCGATGTATGTAAAATCGATAAGTAATGAGTACACGCTTTAAAACATGGTTATTCTTCGTACTTTCAGTTCATGCATCTTAGTTATGCTAAGATACCAGCACAATCTAGCGGAAGAAGTTTAGTACGATATTTGTTGCATGCAAATCGATAGGTGATGTGTACACACTTTGAAACATGGCTATTCTTTTTACTTTAAGGTCATGCGTATAGGTTATGCTTGGATAGCAGCACAATCTAGCGGGAGGAGATTAGTACGAGAGTCAATGCATGCAAAATCCATAGGTAATGTGTACATGCTTTGAAACATGGCTATTCTTTGTACTTTTAAGTTCATGTGTATAAGTTATGCTAAGATGTCAGCACAATCTAGCGGAAGAAGTTTAGTACGAGAGTCAATGCATGCAAAATCGATAGGTAATGTGTACACGCTTTGAAACATGGCTATTCTTTGTACCTTAAGGCCATGCGTATAGGTTATGCTAAGATACCAGCACAATCTAGCGGAAGAAGTTTAGTACGAGAGTCGATGCTTGTAAAATCGATAGGTAATGTGTACATGCTTTGAGACATAGCTATTCTTTGTACTTTAAGTTCATGCGTCTTAGTTATGCTAAGATAGCAGCACAATCTACCTGCAGAAGTTTAGTACGAGAGCCGATACATGCAAATTCGATAGTTGATGTGTACACGCTTTGAAACATGGCTATTCTTTGTACTTTAAGTACATGCGTACAGGTTATGCTAAGATAGCAGCACAACCTAGCGGAAGAAGTTTAGTACAATATTTGTTGCATGCAATGTCGATAGGTAATGTGTACACACTTTGAAACATGGCTATTCTTTTTTACTTTAAGGTCATGCGTATTGGTTATGCTAAGATAGCAGCACGATCTAGCGGAAGGAGTTTAGTACGAGAGTCAATACATGCAAATTCGATAGTTGATGTGTACACGCTTTGAAACATGGCTATTCTTTGTACTTTTAAGTTCATGTGTATAAGTTATGCTAAGATACCAGCACAATCTAGCGGACGAAGTTCAGTACGAGATTCGATGCATGCAAAATCGATAAGTGATGTGTACACACCTTTTTACTTTAAGGTCATGCGTATAGGTTGTGTTAAGATAGCAGCACAATCTAGCGGAAGGAGTTTAGTACGATATTTGATGCATGCAAAATCAATAAGTAATGTGTACACGCTTTGAAACATGGCTATTCTTTCTACTTTTAAGTTCATGTGTATAAGTTATGCTAAGATAGCAGTACAATCTAGAGGAAGAAGTTTAGTACGATATTTGTTGCATGCAAAATCAATAAGTAATGTGTACACGCTTTGAGACATAGCTATTCTCTGTACTTTAAGTTCATGCGTATAAGTTATGCTAAGATAGCAGCACAATCTACCTGCAGAAGTTTAGTACGAGAGTCGATACATGCAAAGTTGATAGGTAATGTGTACACGCTTTAAAACATGGTTATTCTTCGTACTTTCAGTTCATGCATCTTAGTCATGCTAAGATAGCAGCACAATCTAGCGGGAGAAGTTTAGTACGAGAGTCGATGCGTGCAAAATCGATAGGTAATGTGTACACGCTTTGAAACATGGCTATTCATTGTACTTTAAAGTCATGCTAAGATAGCAGCACGATCTAGCGGATGAAGTTTAGTTCGATGGTCGATGTATGTAAAATCGATAGGTGATGTGTACACGCTTTGAAACATAGCAATTCATACTGCTGCTCTGTTCCCAAGACTTTTAAGCATAGCTAATCCTAATGCTGCTCTTAGCGACGTCGAGCTAAGGATTGATTACGTGTCCGTGACGTCACGACCACGTGCTCTTGTTTGGTAAACATAGCCACGTGCTTTTTTGACAGCTGTCTTCTTGACGAACCCTAACCTCACTTTGAAGGACAATGGAGCGTCGCTAACCTCACTGCTGCCATCTTTACGGCGGTAAACCTCAAGGCTGCCACCTTTTGCATGTTATAGCGGGGAATTTTAAAAATCCAACAACGGAACATTGCTAACCTCACTCTTGCCATCTTTACGGGAGTAAACCTCAAGGGCTGCCACCTTATGCATGTTGTAGCGCGGAATTTAAAATCCAACAACAGAACATTGCTAACCTCACTCTTGCCATCTTGAAAAGTTCAGTGTTCCAAACACTAGTTCGAAAAACGTAACTCATCGCACCTCGGGGATTTTATTAGGTAAGACGTAACCCCTAGGTTCCATTCCTTGTTCTGAACATAAAACCATTTACCAATAAAGATTAATTTTCTACACTTAACAAAGTACAAGCGTTCTTGCTGATAGCGATCGATGAGGTTGTTGCACCTTTAGCCCTTTAGCCCTTTAGCCCATTAGCCCTTTAGCCCTTTAGCCCATTAGCCCTTTAGCCCATTAGCCCTTTAGCCAAGGAATGTGCGGTAAGGAGGAGGAAGAGTCCTTTCATCCTTTTTGCCCTTCTGATAAGATGTAACCCCTGGGTTCCATACCCTATCACGATTTTTTTTCAGCCATGTTTATGCGATAACTTGTTCGACTGATTTTTACACACAAGACGAATGATGGAAGGTAAATAATTTGAAGTTATACTTTGGCTATATCGTTTACCGAGCGAGTTAGCTGCGCAAATCATCAAAATTGTACTTTTGCTCTGAACACATCAAACAATGTTCTGATCATATGTTGAGGTTAACAACATCGATTACAGTGTTCGATTCTAGTCTTGTTATGTTTCATTCTGATCTTCTTAGAACGAGGGTACCCCCTAACATGTTCTAAACACATTTTGTATTGAGTACAGTGTTCGATTCTAGTCTTGATCACTTATTTCGTGTTCTGAACACATCGATCAATGTTCTGATCACATGTTGTATCGAGTACAGTGTTCGATTCTAGTCATGATCACTTATTTTGTGTTCTGAACACATCAATCAATGTTCTGATCACATGTTGAAGTTAACAACATCGATTACAGTGTTCTATTCTAGTCTTATTATGTTTCAATCTGATCTTCTTAGAACAAGCGTATCCCCTGACATATTCTAAACACATGATGTATTGAGTACATTGTTCGATTCTAGTCTTGATCACTTATTTTGTTTTTCTGAACGCATCAATCAATGTTCTGATCACATGTCGTATCGAGTACAGCGTTTGATTCTACTCTTCTTATGTTTCGAAAGTCTAAACATGCACAATAATGTTATCGCTGCACACGCTTGCCTTCGCGATGCAGGTTTAAACTTGTTCGCTATAAAGCTATGCCTTGACATAAGAGGCGGAGGAGGAGGTAGAGAAGGAGGAGGGGGAGGAGGAGGAGGAGGAGAATGATAAGACCTTAACAGCCTATGTATAGTCGCCATTGTTTTTAAAGATGATAGCTGTCAAAAGAATTTTTCAAATTATCCACCACCACATTTCAGCTAAAGAGGGCAGCAGGGTGCTCTGTTGATTAAGCACATAGAATTTCAAATTGCCCTCCACCACATGCATAACAGCAGCTGTTATCTTGCGCAGTAGCCTCTAAGCTAGCTTTCTTCATAAGAGTAGCCGCCATCTTGTGCGAGCACCCCTAGGCCGTCTCATAAGGAGCTATGTATAGTCACCATTTTGTGTCTGCCATCTTGCGTAAGCATCCCTAGGACGTCTCAAGGCATCTTGTTTCTCATAAGAGCAGCCACCATCTTGTAGAAATAGATAGCTGCGAATGGCAAAGGGCTTAAGTAGGAATCGAACCGTTGATCTCATCATTAGACTATGTTTTTTCTTGTTCCTGATACTACGAACCTACGTATTAGGCGGAAAAATTTTGTCCGTTTTGCTCTACGATGCATCGTTTTCGAGATATTTAACATTTTGCATTTAAGCCTCCAAATTTAATGAATCGAACCTGCACGGTACGTTATACTCTCTACCATAGCTAGACCTGATCATGTTACGAAGACTCGCTTCAATACAAGCTAAAACAGAGCAAATGCCAAAGGGCCTAAGTAGGAACCGAACCGTTGATCCCATCATTAGACTATGATTTTCTTGTTCCTCATACTGCGAACCTAGGTATTAGGCAGAAAAATTTTGTCCGTTTTAATCTACGGTGCGCCGTTTTCGATATATTTAACATTTTGCATTTAAGCCCTAAATTTAATGAATCGAACTATCACGACACGTTAGCCTCTAAGCTAAGAGTAGCAACTATCTTGCGCAAGCACCCTTAAAGCGTCTCATAAGGAGTTATGTATAGCTGCCATCTTGTGTCCGCCATCTTGCGCAAGTATCCTTAGGGCGTCTCAAGCCATCTTGTGCAAGGACCCTTAAGCCATCCCATAAGATCAGCCGCTATCTTGCGCAAGCATCCCTAGGGTATCTCATAAGGAGCCATGTATAACTGCCATCTTGCGCAAGCATCCCAAGGGCGTCTCATAAGAACCTGTGTATAGCAGCCATCTTGCGTAATCACCCTTAAGGAGTCATGTATAGCCACCATCTTATGCAATTAGCGTCGAGAGAGGGCTGCTGTAGAATTTTTCTTTTTAAATTATCCGCCACCACTTTTCAAAGGTATCTAGCTAAAGATGGCAGCACTGCGGATGACAGGTGACGAATTTACATCTACTACGATAAAGAGGGCAGCACGGTGCTCTCTGTATTAAAGATGGCGGATGACAGCTGTCAAAAAAGCACATGGCTATGTTTACCAAACAAGAGCACGTGGAATTTGCCGCCATCACATTTCAAACCAAAGAGGGCAGCACTATGCTCTGTTGATTAAAGATGGCGGATGGTAGCTGTCGAAAAAGCACGTGAGTTTGTTTCCAAACAAGAGCACGTGGAATTTTTCAATTTGCCGCCACCACATTTCAAAGGTATCTAGCTAAAGATGGCAGCACGGTGCTCTCTTGATTAAAGATGGCGGATGATAGCTAACAGAACTTTTCAAATTGTCCGCTACTACGTGCTTAAGGTAGTAGCCATAAAGAGGGCAGCACGGTGTTCTGTGGATTAAAGATGGCGGATAACAGGTGATGAAATTGCCCGCATGATAGTAGCACAGTGCTCTGTTGATTAAAGATGGCGGATGACAGCTGCACATGGCTTTGTTTCCAAACAAGAGCACGTGGAATTTACCACCACCACATTTCAAACTAAAGAGGGCAGCACTGTGCTCAAAGATGGCAGATGACAGCTGTCAAAAAAGCACGTGAGTTTGTTTTCAAACAAGAGCACGTGGAATTTTTCAATTTGCCGCCACCACATAGAGGGCAGCACTGTTCTCTCTGGATTAAAGATGGCTGCTTGTCGAAAAGCATTTTTCAAATTATCCGCCACCACATTTCAAAGGTAAGTAGCTAAAGAGGGCAGCACTGTGCTCTATAGATTAAAGATGGCGGATGACAGCTATCAAAAAAGCACGTGGCTGTCAAAAAGCACGTGGATTTGTTTATCTCGAGCTAGTGAGGTTAAGTTGGTAGCACTAAGGTTTAGGCCCGTCAAGATGGCAGCACTGCCGATGACAGGTGACGAAAGAGGGCAGCACGGTGCTCTGTAGTTTAAAGATGGCGGATGACAGCTGTCAAAAAAGCACGTGGCTGTCAAAAAGCACGTGGCTTTGTTTATCTCGCGCTAGTTAGGTTAAGTTGGTACTACTGAGGTTTAGGCCCGTCAAGATGGCAGTACTGGGGTTAGCGATGCGTTGTTGTCGATGACAGCTGTCAAAAAGCACGTGGCTTTGTTTACAAATCTGTCGAAAAGCACGTGGCTGTCAAAAAAACACGTGGCTTTGTTTACCTCATGCTAGTTAGGTTAAGTTGGTACTACTGAGGTTTAGGCCCGTCAAGATGGCAGTACTGGGGTTAGCGATGCGTTGTTGTCGATGACAGCTGTCAAAAAGCACGTGGCTTTGTTTACAAATCTGTCAAAAAGCACGTGGCTGTCAAAAAACACGTGGCTTTGTTTACCTCGCGCTAGTGAGGTTAAGTTGGCACTACTGAGGTTTAGGCCCGTCAAGATGGTAGTACTGAGGTTAGCGATGCGTTGTTGTCTGTCAAAAAGCACGTGGCTGTCAAAAAACACGTGGCTTTGTTTACCTCACGCTAGTTAGGTTAAGTTGGTACTAGTGAGGTTTAGGCCCGTCAAGATGGCAGCAGTGAGGTTAGCGATGCGTTGTTGTCGATGACAGCTGTCAAAAAGCACGTGGCTTTGTTTACAAATTCAAATCTCCCGCCAAAATTCAAATTTCCCGCCAAAATTCAAATTTCCCGCGGGCGGCGGCGGCGGAGGAGGAGGAGGAGGCGGAGGATGCGGCGGAGGCGCCAGAATCCCTGCATTATACTACTTATTATGCTTCCTACCGTAGTAATTTGTCTGGAGAGAAATTCGCTAATGTCTTTGTAAGATTTACCTGCTTTAAATTGACGTTCATCAATCCGGCGTTCCTCCTCTGTTGGTTCCTTGTTTTTCCGACCCATTCTTCCCTACATCTTGCACAAACAATAACAAATAGCCTGCACCACATGACGTTGGATGGGCTGCGGGCTAGCCTGCGGTATTTGAAAATGCATGTCGACAAATACATTTTTGAGGGTAGATGTTGAGGATATTTGCTTTTAATGGGAATGATTTACGATTATTGCTGTCCATTGGCTTGTTCATAACGAATATGAAAGCCGTGAATTTTCAACCGTTAGATTATATTTACGTCGGTAAGGCATTATATATTTGGACGTCATAATTAAACTCATAACAGTACGTAGGTTAACGGACGAATACTGCTTGGAGCCACTGATTACATACCGTTGACTAAATACTTTTGTCTCCGGTAAATCCTCACCTATAATGTTCACTCCATTGTTCGTTATTGAGACCTTTATGGAACCTGTTTCTACCTTACAGTACCTATCCCTATCCTTCCCTTTTTTACTGAAACTTGCATGACTGCATTTATGCCTGCCATCTCGTTATCCTTAGCCGATTGTTTTGCTAATTTCAATTTCCCAGTATCTTAATTCAATTTCTCGTTACTTCCACCACCGATCATAAATCTATTTATTTCTAATTCGGACCTCATTCTTAAACTATACTGCCTGAAAAAAGCACCCAGAAGAAGTGGTCCGATATTATCCCATTTCGGTATACACGTACATGTATACCATTTATGTATGAGTAAATGAGTAGATGTACAAGGAGCCCACCAGAGTGCATTTGTGATAACACCATCCTGTCGTTGATAAGTTCCTACCAGTCAACTGCTGAGTCCGGCTCCATGGCTAAATGGTTAGCGTGCTAGCCTTTGGCCACAGGGGTCCCGGGTTCGATTCCCGGGAGGGTCAGGAATTTTACCCATTATTGGTTAATTTTGCTGGCACGGGGGCTGGGTGTACGTGTCGTCTTCATTATCATTTCATCCTCATCACGAAGCGCAGGTCGCCTACGGGTGCCAAATCAAAAACCTGCACCTGGCGAGCCGAACATGTCTTCGGACACTCCCGGCACTAAAAGCCATATGCCATTTCATTTCATTTCATTTCAACTGCTGTGATTCAGACAGTTAAGCAAGACGTGCAGAGGACTACGTACAGAACGAATCACCCACGATGCCTCGCAAACGCGTATAACAGCCTATCCACCAAATGACAGCATATGACAGGGCCACATTGTGGGAGTGCATGAGGCTGGTTGGTCGTATTGTGCAATTGCCAGGTATGTGGGCCATACAGAACTCACAGTGGCCCCATGTTGGACACATGAGGGCACCCAGTCACGCCCTGCAGGTTCGGGTCGACTAAGAAACACCACTCCAAGGGAGGACCGTCGTATGGTGTGCCAAGTATTGCGGAAATCTGCCACCTGGGCGATTGCCCTAAATGAAGATCTTGATTGATTGATTGATTGATTGATTGATTGATTGATTGACTGATTGATTGATTGATTGATTGATTGATTGATTGATTGATTGATTGATTGATTGATTGATTGATTGATTGATTGATTGATTGATTGATTGATTGATTGATTGATTGATTGATTGATTGATCGATCCCATAACTTCGGCACCCGCCATCCGCGAACATATACTGGAGACTCTACTACAAAATCTAAGTTCCCGCACAGTCTCTCAACGATTCGCGTCCGTCGAGTCGGGGACCTACCGCCTCATGCGTCAGTTGCCATTGATATCAGAACACCAACGCTTACGTTTGGAGTGGTGCCTTGACCGGGAGGCATGGACAGGGGACGATTGGGGTCGCATCATGTTCAGTGATGAGTCCCGCTTCTCTATAACATCCGAGGATTATCGTGTGAAGATTTGGTGGTGTCGAAGGCAGAGGGCAGGTCATGCCCATATTGTGAAAATACACACAGGTGTAATCGCTGGCATAATGGTGTGGGGAGCCATAGGATATGCATTCAGGTCACCTCTAATAGTGCTTCGACAGACGCTGACGCACAGCTATACGTCACAGACATTCTGCTTCCGCACCTCCTGCCCCTTACAGCACAGCACCCTGGGACAGTGTTCCAGCAAGATAATGCGCGCCCACACTCAGCACGTTTGTCTATGGACTGCCTAGAGCATGTTGAGGTCCTCCAGTGACCAGCACGATCCCGGACCACTCCATCACTGAACACGTGTGGGATGACATTCGAAAGGGACCCCGTTCCAGTACGAAACTACGAGATCTGGAGGGACAGCTGCAACGACTGTGGCCGAACTTCCCTCAGGAGCGGATCCAAAGGCTGTTTGATACCATTGCGAAACGCATAAGGGCATGCGTAGCGGCCAAAGGGAGGGATGGGGGGTGCGACACCCTACTACTGACCTGGCGCCACCTTTCTACCTGTAACTGCCAACGGCCTCGTCTCTTTCAACCCATATTGTAATCAGATCAATAAAGGCAAATGGCCGTTCAGAATTCGTACTTTCATTCACTTTATACCACTCCTTCTGGGTGCTTAAATTTTTTGTCAGGCAGTGTATTTATTTCTGTTTTATAACTACTAGCAAATGTACCCGTGCTTCGCTACGGTATTCTACGGTGCATACGGATATCGAAGTAAATTAGAGTACATGCAGTGAATAAGGTTTTTAAAAAAATTGCATGTCTCTTAGTGTTAACCAGAAACAGCAGGGCGAGCTCCTATACGTTGTTTCCAATGTCAAGTGCGAGTTGCGGAGTTGTAATGATAAAGGCAGGCTCACTTGCCTACTGCAATTCACAATCGAGTAGGTAAGTTTTCATTATAATGGGAGGTTCCATTACATACTGCGCGGTCACAATCGATTTGGGGAGATTTTGTTACAATTCCAGGCGCCCTTTCTCACTTCTAGGCAGATTACATTTGAGGAGTTTCTATAATATCAGGCACCGTCCCTATTGCCAGTTAAAACTGAGTTGTGCTGTTATTATAACGACAGGTCCCTTTTCTTAATGACAGTCACACCGAGTTGGTGAGTTTCCATTATAATAGTTTAGATGGGTAAATTTATTTATAATGGCGGGCACACTTGCCTACTCTCAAACACAATCGGTTAGAGGAGTTTTGAAAAAATTGCATGCTCCTTGTACTTCTGTCAATCAAATCGTGAAGGGAATTATAATGTTAGTTCCTCCTTACTAATGGTAGTTACAAAGGAGTTAGAGAAGGATCCCGATCCTACTGCCAGTCAAAGTCGATGTTGAAAGTAAGGATCACAATAGCAGACGACCTCCTGCTGAGAGACACTATCGATGTAAAATATTAATTATTAGGGCAAACACACACTTAAATCGCCACAAATCGACTTCATTGAATATAAATATATATATCGACATACGAAGTATATGCATGTTTAAAATGCTGCAAACCTTCATTTACAGATTAACTGCTGCTAAACGATACATCATATCGACAAATGGATTGTATCATAACACGCCTTATTTAGCGGTCTAAATGTCTGGTCTTAAGATATTTTCTCCTGTATCATCTATTTATGGGTAAAATTTAGTTAAAAACGTTGAATGGGGTGAAATTTGGGTAAGGTTTTCTCACAGTGCATCTCTTTTGGGTACTAATATGACAGCTACAAACACAGAATTTGGCTCGCGTATGAATACTGGGTGGGCCAATGTTCGTGTAGAATTAGATGATTCTACCTTTCGTACAAGTGATTCGGACTACACATTATGTGTACAAAGAGCAAAATGTAGGTATAATAGGGAAATAGAGACAAATCTAACATATCAGGAAGAGAGATACGACTAAAGGTCATTGGACCAAAGATGTAGATCACTCCAAATTGAACTGAGGTTGTTCCATCCGTTTTGTGATACGACTTACCGTTTAGCCGTGAAATACTTCGAAACGGAGGTCTGCGCGGACATTAAAATTGCCTCAATATTCCGAAATTTTTCGGGGGTAAAAAATGAAATACTTTTAAGATCTTGGAAGCTTTCCGTCGATTACAGGCTAAGACATATAATTTTGCCAAGTTTCAGTATTCCAGGTCGTCTGGCAGACTGTGCCTCAATCTTGCTTTTGGGGGAGGGGTTAAAAATGAGGATTTTCAGGAAACTAAAGCTAAGAAATATGCAAATGGTCATTATTACACTTCAAACGGGTAACTGTATGAAAATTTCGCCAAAATAGTCAATTTACAGGCACACGGTCATTAGGATTTTATTTATATATATAAAAAATCCGCTCTACGTACAACACCTTTTGGGCTATGTCCAATCTACATAGCCTGAAAAACCGACCGTTCATTATCCTCCTATCGAAAAAATGCACATGAGGAAAAGTTTTAGAAATGGATATCCATAAAGGTTGGTCGAATTCCAGTCAGGTTAGTCTTTTATATATAGTGGAAGAGTAAAATCACTATGAGAGAAAAGGTTTTGAAATTAATCTGCATTAAGGCAGGTAGATTTCCATTAAGTTTGGTTGTGTATATTTTGTGGGAGTGAAAAATCACGGTTTCGGTTTAGTATAAACCCCCAGTGAATTCAGTGATTTGGAAACAATATTTTCCCTGAAACCTACCCAAGGACAGGTGGATTCGAAATATGAAGTTTGGTAGAAATAAATCCAGTAGTTTTTAAGTTATAGACAACCGGACGAGTTGGCCGTTCGCGTAGAGGCGCGCGGCTGTGAGCTTGCATCTGGGAGATAGTAGGTTCGAATCCCACTATCGACAGCCCTGAAGATGGTATTCCGTGGTTTCCCATTTTCACACCAGGCAAATGCTGGGGCTGTACCTTAATTAAGGCCACGGCCGCTTCCTTCCAACTCCTGGGCCTTTCCTATCCCATCGTCGCCATAAGACCTATCTGTGTCGGTGCAACGTAAAGCCCCTAGCAAAAGAAAAGTTATAGACAGACAAACAGACAAACACCAAAGCTTAAAAATATGCAGATGGTCATTATTACACCTGAAACGGATAACTGTACGGAAATTTCGCCAAAATAGTCAAGTACAGACACACAGTCGTTACGATTTTTAATAGCCTATAGAGATAACTGCGAAGTGTTCAGGCTTAACTCTTGCACGTTGGAACATATCAACCCTGTCTCGAGGGATTTCTGTCACAGTTTTTGTGTTTATTATCCCATATATTTGTCACATTCCAGGTATGAACGCACGTTTTTCATTTCTTGTTGACTTTTGCTAGTGGTTTAACGTCGCACTCACATCGAAGGTTTTTGGTGACGCAACGCTGGGAAAGGTTTATTGTGGGAAGGTAGCGACCGTGGGCTGAATTGCCGTACCAGCCCTGTATTTTCCGGTGTGAAAATGGGAAAGCACGGGAAAACATCTTCAAAGCTGACGACGGTGTGATTCGTGCCCCATAATCTCCAGAATGCAAGCTCACCGCTACGTGACACCAACCACACACCCAGCTAGCTCGGTTTTATCATTACGTACCACCTTTAACCGTGCATGCCTGTTTTCACACTCAGCAACAATTTTTATGGTTTTTATGTGTATCATATAAACAGGAGCAATTCCACACACATTGCCAATTGGAAATTTATTAATATGAAATTTTTAATTCTAAATAGTCCATAATAATACAGATTTTGGATGTATTTATTATTCCTCCTGAAGCAACCTGTATTCAAAAATAGCATGCCTTTTCCTGAAATTATTACGAAATGTTATTGATCCCAAATCGTAGTAAAATTATTTTTTAATCTGAATTAGAGAGAATTTATAATACTTCTCTGGTTGAAGAATCTTTAGTCATAAATTTAATTCATATAATCATAATCACTGAATTATAGCACAGTGAACTGACAAGAGATAGGAAAACACCTCCAGAAATTTGAAAATTCTAACTGCGGAGGTTGCACGGATACGAATTCGACAATTTTAACATTGAAGAGATAGAACATTACCAGTCCTCCTCTCAATTAATTAGAGGACAATAATATTTCATCAGGAACCTTCAAGTCATAGATTTTATGATTACAGACAGAGAGATGATTACGTTTATCTGTGTTTCTATACCGGATTCATCAGCAAAGATATCATCCATGCCATTACTCTCACAACACTGTGAGGTTATTATTATTGTAATGTAACTTTACGTCGCACCGATACAGGCAGGTCTTACGGCGACAATGGGAGTGGGAAGGGCTAGGAGTGGGAAGGAAACGATGTGGCTTTAATTGACGTACAGCCCTAGCAGCTGTCTGGTGTGAAAATGGGAAACCACAAAACACCATTTTCAGGGCTGCCGACAGTAGGAGTTCGAACTCACTCTCTCTAGAATACTGGATACTTTCTGCACTTAAGCGACTGCGGCTACCCAGCTCAGTAACACCGTAAGGATGCATCAAGACATTGAAACCTTAATTATCTTATTCATCCTTAACGCACACAGTGCACCAAAAATCTTCCTTTTGTATATTTTTATTCCATTTCCTAGTTCATTATTGCTGCAGACCATGAACTAATACATTTTGCAGAATTACGAACCCTTACGGTCATCCGTAATGACAAGTAGATTTACACATTTAAACAAGATCAAAACTTTTGAAGCATAAAGGTATCGTGGAAAATTTAGAACACGAAGTACGTACAAATGAAAAGCTCCTTTTTTCTCGGATACCTAAAACCGTTGCAGTCGGAAGAGGACAAGAGGAGGCCAACGGAAGTAGGATACGAAATATTAGCCTAATATGCAGTGTTGCCAACTTTATATTTTCAACATCCGCTAAATACTACTTGAGCTCCGCTAAAACTCCGCCAAGAAATCCGATATCAAATAATGAGCAATAAAATTAGCAATAATAATAATAATAATAATAATAATAATAATAACAATAAATGTAAATGTAAATGTCTGCACTCACCTGATATGTGAGTTTCACTGGGATTAACCCCCTGCCTGCGAGCCGGCGCGCTAAAACTTGTAGGCGTCTTAGTGCCGGGTGCAAACTAGGTGAATCCCCTACCTCAAGGGCCACACACAGAACAGGCCTGTTCATTAAAACGATCTTCCTTCATAGCATTAATATAAATGCTACTCTCTCACAGTTTCATTATCTGTCGCCATTCAAAAACTAAGAGATAAGTAACCTTTCCCTACGCATTAGAAGTTTATGATACCATGATCTCATAACATCAAATCCAAATAACACGTTTTCCTCATGCGACTGCTAGCTCCTGACAAGAAATACGGAATAGCTCGGAAACAGACTGGAGTACAAATTAAAAAAGAACGTAAAATGGAGAAAACACTAAATTCCGCTATAATACACCTAGATTTCCTCCAAATATTCCGCTGTCCGCTAAATGATATATTTCTCCGCCGAAAGTCTTCTAATTCCGCCAAATTTAGCGGAAAATCCGCTAAGTTGGCAACACTGCTAATGTGACTGGCGTTAGTAATGCGAAACAATATGAAACTCATCCTCGGCTATTTCAGAACCCTGGGAAAATCTGGCATCCAGCCACTATTTGAATATGTGCTGTGAGTGACCTGCTAACTTAGTCTATAACTGTTATTCACAGTGCGGTGTGTTATGTCTGAAGTAAAAGTATGTTAACGAATAACGTTCTGCTTCCTATTCCTTTATCCTTCCCATTTCTGTCGTTCAATAATGTAACATGGAAGCCAAAAGAGGGAAATATTATTTTTGCAGAGAAGGTTAAGTTATTTTCTTTTTCTTTCTTGTTTGTAAGCGATCTTTTCCGTGGCATCAAAGAAGTCTATATTGTGCATGTATAACTATTTCGCGCACGACGTCCGACATAAAAGCACATTTATTCAACAAACCGTAAACACTTAATGTTTGTAAAAGACAGATATATTGAAGAAGGCAAATAGATCAATATTGTATGGTATGCCCAGCCGATGTGGTGAAAGTGTGGTTGAATTTATGAAAGGATTTGGGTTCGATTCTCGTCAGGTAGTAGGGAGATTTGGAAATTTGCCTTCCAGTAATGAAGAGGGGATTTCAGTACTGAAGAACACTCGTGCTCACACAGCCTACAGTAGAAAAAATATACAGGCTGATTCTAAAAGTAGAGCAGAAACTCAAATATCCCACAGAGAGGTCAAAGTATAACAACTTTGGAATAGGAGCAAGTAATCCTCGACATAAACCTGAGTCAGAGCAAGCCTGGAAATGTCACGAACTATGTAAGAGACATTTTATTTTATTTTTTGTAGAATGTTCTATATTTCAGAATAATGCTGAACTGACAATCAGTGGAGAGATAGCCGTTCGGGCACACGGTGAAATTAGATACTGGGCACTGAACGTTGTTTAAAAATAGAATCGAAAATTTGACCAGTTAATAGTCGTTGGTTCAAAGGGCACAAAGTGTGTGTGAGCCTCAAAATGCCTTCTTATTATTTTTCTACCACTTTTCCAACATCTTTGGGGTTGCAGGTGCGAACTGTGTCGCACATGTGCAATCGGCCCTTTTGACGGCAGGATGCCCTTCCCGACGCTAATCATATATGGAGGGATGTAAAGGATGTAATCACTGTTGTCTTTCTGTGTTGGTTGGTAGTGTAGTGTGTTATTTGAATGTGAAGAGGAAAGTGTTGGGTAAAACACAAACACCCAGTCCCCGGGTGAGAAGAATTAATCAGACACGATTGAAATCCCCGGTCCGGCTGGGAATCGAATCCGGGAACCTGTGAATCGAAGGTCTCAACGCTGACCATTCAGCCAATAAGTCGGACTCTTGAGCCTCAAAATTCCGTTGTGACTATGTTTAGGGGATAAATACCAACCCACAGCAAATGGTTCACATGCAACGAAAATTTGTTGAAACATTTCATTCACCACTGAACCTTAGATGATTGAACCTTTCTGCTCAGAGTTCTAGGCTGAAATATTAACGCATAGCAGTTTTTGTTTTTTTTGCTAGGGGCTTTACGTCGCACCGACACAGATAGGTCTTATGGCGACGACGGGATAGGAAAGGCCTAGGAGTTGGAAGGAAGCGGCCGTGGCCTTAATTAAGGTACAGCCCCAGCATTTGCCTAGTGTGAAAATGGGAAACCACGGAAAACCATTTTCAGGGTTGCCGATAGTGGGATTCGAACCTGCTATCTCCCGGATGCAAGCTCACAGCCGCGCGGCTCTACGCGCAGGGCCAACACGCCCGGTAGCAGGTTTTTTAAGCGCACCACAATATGCTTGTCTTTCCACAACCTCCATATTCTCCAGTGGATTACTACCTGCCTCCGAAAGTGAAAACCCTACTCAAGGGGTGTAGGTTCTCGTCGGCCTAAAAAGTGAACACAAAATCCACTCGCGCTCTGTAAAAATGACCAAACAAGACTGCAGAACTGTTTCGAATGTGATACGGACGCTGACAGATTTTACGTCACTGCTCGTGGGAGTTTCTCGATTGTGGTATTTTGTAAAAGGACCTATGTGGTCTGTAATAACAGTTTCTACACAGTTCGACTGCGTTTGGACTCACCTGGAAATTCACCATTATGAGATGAATAGGTGCATATTTACGGTTGATTGTCATGGTAACACGTGCTATATAATATATGCATCTGTATTTGCAGTTCTACTTGGGAGATTCAGAAGCACGTTGTAGCATTCCTTGGCAATCTGGTTCATTGACACGGCCAAGAGGGAAGGAGTGGTACACTTTAAGCCATCAATTGCAACTTCTCCATTGTAAATATATTATTCAACCCTCAGTACTGTCATTAGTAGGCTTAATTGTATTTACGAGTGTTTGTTAAAATTGGCTATTGTGCGCTGAATTTCAAAGTAAGGACAATATTGTATATTTAATTAATATTTTATTATACGTGGCAGTTTCATATTCATAACAGCATGGATGTGGAATTATTTCACAAAATGATGTAACTAGTGGATTACAGATACCATAGCCGACCGGAGTGGCTCAAACGGTAGAGGGATTGCGTTCTGGCTCCAATTGGCGGGCTCAATCCTGACTCAGTCCGGTGCTATTTCAAGGTGCTCAAATTCTTCAGCCTCGTGTCAGTAGGTTTAATGGCACATAAACGAACTCCTTCGGAACAAAATTCCGGCACTTCGGCGTCTCCGAAAAGCCGTCAAAAGTAGTTGGTAGGACGTAAAAAAAACTGAACCGGAGGTACTCCAACTCCGCACATTCAATCTGAGCGCCTTTTAGAAGGCCGTCTATAATACGAACAGTAAACCTTATAGTGGAAAACGTTTGGTCGTTTTTCGTGAGATGTCTCTACTGTCGACTTAAGTGCCCCCTCTGGTGGGAGCATGGACAATTAATTTTCAAGATAATTTTTGTATTCATTGGTTTCCTAAACTGGATTGTTCGTAGATTGTTTTTGGTGTTCTAAGGTTACTAGCATTCCTGTCTCTTCCCGCCTGCTTAACATTTTAGCACCGGGCGAGTTGGCCGTGCGGTTAGGGACTCGCGGCTATGAGCTTGCATCCAGTAGATAGTGGGTTCGAATCCCACCGTCGGCATCCCTGAAGATGATTTTCCGCGGTTTCCCATTTTCACACCAGGCAAATGCTGGGGCTGTACCTTAATTAAGGCCACGGCCACTTCCTTCCACCTCCTAGGCTTTTCCTATCCCATCGTCGCCATAAGTCCTATCTGTGTCAGTGCGACATAAAGCCACTAGCAAAAAAATTAGTCAATCAGGAATTTTTGATATTTATTGAGCCAACCAATACCTAGTAGAAACTGTGGGTGAGTGCAGGGCTTCGGCCCAGAGAATTCTGGAACCTTCCTCTTGTCTTTCGATCGCTCCAGTCAAGAGGTTTAGAGTGTGTTCATAGAGGAGGCAGGGGGCTTGCCTCGTCCGTCTCCGTAAGCCCCACCAGCTCAAGGTAATGGCAGACATCTTTTAATCATGTAACTGTCTCAGAAAGCTAGCTCGAAGGGAAGGTTTCAAAAATCCTTTCTTAATACAATCTTTCAATGTAAATTTCCAATCAGGTCTAATACCTTAGTCTAACTTAGGGATTAAAGAGTGTGAACACTCTTGTATTCCCTTTCAGCTTGGTATTGAGGTGACTAGGATTTCTTAAACTTTAAAATTTTGCTTGTAATTTAAAACTTTATCTCCATCTAGTCACCTCCGTAGTATAGGCTTAGCCTTTGTAGTTTCGAACTACAGGCCCACACGTGAATTTCAAAGGAGTGCAAGTGTTGGCCTCCTAACATTTTGATTTTCGGCCAATAACTTCAACCTTTTCCATTTCACCAAGGCCATGTAGAATGGATACTTATTTCCCCTGTTAAAGTTAACTATTCTTACTCAATTTCCTATTTAAATCCAACTTAGACTGTTGACTGGATAAGACAGTGCCTCCTATTTGTTTTTGTAAAAGTTAGGTTGTGCCTTGGAGAGGCTTTAATCTTGTAGATTTTGGAGAGTAGTTCGCTAATTAAGTGTGTGGAGCAAAGACGCTCTTTGAATGTAGTGAATTTCGGAGGAGTAATTGAACGGAGCAGTGGTGCTCTTTTAAAATTGCAACGTGGGAGTTTCAAGCTCATTCTGTTGTTGTCTGACTGTTCTAAGTTTTGCTAAAATTGTTACTCGAGCTCACGAGCTAACTTTTACCTATCTTATTGTTATTTGTCATCGTCTAACACAGTTTAAAAACTCAAAAGAAACAAAAAATTCAAGTAAAGAAGTAAAATTTCAAATTTTAGAATTTTAAATTATACTTTAATTTTTTCTCTGTCCACCCATTCATGGCCGTACCTTCTTACACCTCTGCGTTCCTCAGAATTCCCGAACAATAACATTGGACTTCACTCTTATACTATCCGGTTCCTTAGCTGATTAGTCAGCTTACTGGTTCTCAGTTCAGAGGGGTCTGGATTTGACTCCCGGCCAAGTCAGAAATTTTAATCTGAAATGTTAATTCCTTTGTCTCGGGGATTAGATGTTTGTGTCGTACTCAAGATTCCTTCAACTCACACACCACACAAACATTCTCCTCCGCCACACTAACACCCAGTTATACACTGCCCACATAGCACCCACCCTCGTCGGAGGGTCTGCCTTACAAATTCTGCATCAGGTTAGCAATAGCCGCACGAAATTATTATTATTATTATTATTATTATTATTATTATTATTATTATTATTATTACCGGGTATATAAATTATTATTTCAAACAACACCGAAACTACCTTAGGCTAATATTTACGTTAATTCAATTGACCAGCGGGGTCACGTCGCAGAATCCCCGCTTTCTGGCGTTGAACTTGCGAGCTGTTACTAGAGCATAGGAATAAAATACAACGTAAATAAGCAGTGCAACTTTGTTACTGTGCCGTACCATTTTATTTTAAAATATGTTCTAAATAGCCACGTTCCTCTCATATGTTTCTTTTTGTGCTTTTGACTGTCTGAGGGGTGTGAGACATTTTGTTGCTGCCCCAATCCTTTCCAGAAGATCGTCCTCGTTATCAGGTAATGAAATGTAATGTGACGTATGTAAAGCTGCAAAAATAAATCCATTTCTCATACCCTAACAGAATATCCATACACTTGCCGTTACTACAACGCTCCCTCTTCGTTTCAAAGACAAACAATATTCAATCCCAACGTTCAGTAATGCTCTACTGTGAGCGAAGTCACAACACCAACAAATACCCCTCGACTCTTGCACATCTAGTGAGTCGTAGGAAGATTTGTTTGTTTCCAGTATCATGATTCACCATCAACCTTTAGCGAGAGTACACCGTCCCGCTGCATGGATAACCCCAAGAGATGACAGACACATCGAAATTGGACAGAAAATCTACCTTTCCGAAGTTGTTCGTATCTGAAGCAGTGCATACACTATTGCAAATTCCACAGAGATATGAGGTACAGAGCAAGAATGGCCAACCTGACACTGGTAAGAGCTTACACCCCCCCCCCCACTTTCCCCCTCATTCACCATCGTTTTTCATCGAGTGCTCTATATATTGTGCTCCGGGGCCTTTGCCACTTCTGCTCTAAGCTGTTCTAGTTACCAATAATATTGTGCCATGTGCTAGTTGCTTCAGAGTGAAAAAATAGCTTTAAACTCTTCTAATTCAATATGCAGCGTCCACAAACAGATTCGAATTAAAATTGGCTTTCAGCTACCTACTAGTGCCAATATAGTAAAGAGCGATTTTGAATACAGAGAATAAATTGCCAATAGTACACTGATTGGAACAGTACCTGGATTTCGCGTCCGACTCTCTACCGGTCGTGGTACATTGTACTCATATGTGCTATATGTACTCAAAACGACCTAACAGCTTAAAGTCTATTTGGTGTATCATGTGGTCGTGGAAGTTAAATGTTTGTATAGAAATAGAAATTGAAGCAGAAATACTGTATGTGGCCATGAAACAAAGACATTTATAGTCATGGACATTAAAAGGCTAAATGTTTTCTGATACGAAAATACTTATTGTTGCATGTGAAATGGAAATCCACAACCTATTTCCACTCATTCGAACGGGTGAATGAAGCTCCCATCTAGCGGCGAGAATAGGAATCGTGCCGGCTGCCGAAGTCTGTCGCACCCCTCTGTTATTGTCCCATGTAATTATCATGTATCAAATGAGGACATATTACAAACACCACATTCCCAACAACATTCGGAGTCTGTGAGTGAGTATCGGAGCAATACGCCAATCGCATTCTGCACATGTCCGAAAATGGTTATCCGACAACTGCACAATGGTGAACACACTCTGGAGTAAATAGAAATAATAGCATAGATTAGAACGATTTTACTGTCCTAAAACAACGTGGACTTTTAATTGGCAAAGTCGGTCTCTTGTTAAAATAATTGAATCTTTATATACATATGAATATATATATACTAATATATAAATAACACATTTCTTACTATATACTAACGCTTGAAGCCACGTTCTAAAAACTTATTTTGAAGCTGTTAAATGTGTGGTCACTTTTATTGTTTATATTTCTTTTGCTTTTAGCTTTAGTTGGTGATGATGGAATAGGTCTGGGCTAGGAAAAGGAAAGGCCTTAATTAAGGGAGAGCCCTCATCATTCACATGGTGTGAAAATGGGAAATCACGGAAAGCTATTTTGAGGGTTTCCAACAGTGGATTTCGAACCCACCTCCTACCAAATGCAAGCTACAATCTGTTTAAAATATTTCTAATGGATGACATCATGAAGACCAACACATCGAATTCATGAACGTACAGGAATGAACACAATACTGTTCATTGATAGTCGTTTCGGCACAGGTCGAGAGAGGTGTCCTCGAAAAGTCTGATGCAGTAAAAGTCAATTTGAAAGAACGGAGAGTGATAATCAGTGTGGAGAAAAGCAAGACAATTATATTAGTAAGAGGGGAGGGAGAAAAGAGATGAACAATAGAAATATTATTAGAGAAGCATGACTCATCTCAAAGATACTGATGACAGACGCACAAGATTGAACTCAGAATATTGAACGTCTCTTGGGATGATGTCGGAGATGTTAAAGATTAAAAGTTCTGAAAACTCTTGGTGAACAATGCGCTTTGCAGAGGTCAATATTATGGTGATAAATAAAGTAAGTATCTGAAAATTACGGAAAATGTATGAGTATAATATACCCATTAATATAACAGGGGATCCGTCACCTATTTTTTCTAAACCGTTTGATTAATCACCGGGGATAACTGCGACGTAGTGCACCGAAATCGCTAGAAAAGTTAGTGGTGAAGGGTGTTGATATTATCATTGAAAATTCCCAAGGAAAATGCACGGGGTGTGTAGAAATTACCACAGTCTTTACTAGAACATGTAGCGCAGACGTGAGAGCGGGACTGAGGACCGCAGGTTGTCGGTTGTTTACATGTGTTGTTGGCAAGCGACACAGTGCAGTTTATAGTGTGACTCAACACATGCAGAGGAGGGAAGTGTTCAAGCGGGGCATCGGGAGAGTGTCCGACTCGGTGGCTGAACGGTCAGCGTACTGGCCTTCGGTTCAGAGGGTCCCGGGTTCGATTCCCGGCCGGGTCGTGGATTTTAACCTTATTTTTTTAATTCCAATGGCAGGGGGGCTGGGTGTATGTGTTGTCTCCATCATCATTTCATCCTCATCATGACGCGCAGGTCACCTACGGGTGTCAAATAGAAAGACCTTCACCTGGCGAGCCGAACCCGTTCTGGGATATCCCGGCACTAAAAGCCATACGACATTTAATTTCATCGGGAAAGAGAGACTCAAAGCAGAATTTCCTGCAAGGGTCCGTTATTTAAAGCACAAGATAGAAATCAAGTCGTCAGCATAGGCTAAAATACTTATTAAATTCTCATTCCTCTCAGCCAATTCACACCTTTTAGTAAATAAACCTTGTGTACTATGAACAACAAAGGTGAAAGATCACAAACTTGTCTAAAACCTGCAACAGATTCGAGAGAACAACTCATTATATAATTACATGATGGATACTGAAACCTAGTTCTGATACCGTAGTAAGAATGAGGAAATTCTGTATTGCGCATTTAACTGTTTAACACAATACCAGTTGGGCAATGAGAATTAAAATTATATTTCTTCTTATCCTTCTTCTTCGTGTGTGTAGTGCTTTAGAAAATCATGTGCTATTTTTTAATTTGAATTGTCTTCAGTATTGACATAACATCCTTATTATTAGAAGAACTCGGTCTCATTCATAATTATGTATCCTATGTCTTCCCCACAATTTGAAGTACGTAATAAAATGGCTTCAACTGGGAAGAAATACGTATTGTTCGCAGCCAGTGCGTCACTGTGCGAATCCCGCAGGTATGTATCATGCAATTAGAGCGTTTGTTGGAGCGTGAGGATTTAATGACTTAGCTCAAGCTCTCTTGTTAGATCGGGGTACAAATACCTCCCTCATTGATTTGTTCCTCTGAATGCCTGGTATTACATTCCACGTCCAGAGGTGATCCTTTGGTACTAGTCAATAATACGGTCTGTATGGTTGAAGCGCTCGCTCATGTAGCTAACTAACAAGAGTGGTCTAGCAACAAATTTGGATATTGTCAGCATTTATGCCTTTTCATTCCAGACAAAATATTTTTACTAGGTGTTTCAAGTCGCATTAGGTTAGGTCGAGTTACAAGGGGAAGGTCAATGCGTGACTTATTAGATCTATTGTGCTTCCTGCACTTAAAACTCCTAATAGCGCTCCACAGTCACTGATAAATGCTGTGAGAATGCCAAGAGTATGGCTGAGGATTCACAATCACATTAAAAACTTATGTGTTCAGCTGTTCCATCTGATTATGACATCTCACACAAAAAGGATTCACTGCAATTCCAGTCTTGTATACAGAGTGTATCAGTGATGGTGTTAAAAACTTTCAGGGATGATGGAGGACGGCAAATGGATCAATTTGAGATAAGGAACCATATTCCGGAAACGATCGAGTCAAAAGTTAAGTAAGTCCGTTTACCTGCACAAGTTTCGCAACCTGCTCATCTTATTCTTCTACTGCTTTTCCCACACCCGTGGGGTCCCGGGTGCGAAATGTGTCGCACATGTGGATTTGGTCCTCTTTTACGGCCGGATGTCCTTCCTGACGCTAACATTATATGGGAGGATGTAATCAATATTGTGTGTTTCTCTGGTGGTTGGTAGTGTAGTGTGTTGTCTGAATATGAAGAGGACAGTTTCACAAGCTGCTCCATTTATAACAAATGTTCTAAATGGGTGATCAATGTACCACCTCAACCCGTAAACACAGACTGAAGTCTACACTACAGACATCGTCCACCTATCACGTCAGTACACAGTCCGCCATCTGCATTGAAGTCGTTGAGTTATTATTCTAGCCTCTTCTGCTCGTCGAGATTATCTCCCTATTGTAGTCTTAGCGCATGTAGTGCACAGTACAGTCGGAGGTATCAGGCAGATTTTTGCTCTAACTTTTGACTTCCGGCTGCAGTGTTGCAGTGGATACGGCGTTTGTCTACTAATCTCAAGTTAACGGGTTCAAACCCGACTGAGGTCAGTGGCTTTTAAGAGTGTTTAAAGGTGACAACCCCATGTCGTTGGCTTCCGGCACGTTAGAGAACTCCTCGGGACAAAATTCAGACACGCCGGCGTCTGTTAAGAACGGACGGACGTTAAACAACTTGGATCATTTATAACTTTTGATTCGAACGTTTCTGAACTACAGTTTCTTGTCTCAAATTCATCAATTTGCCATCCTCAATCATTCCTGAAAGTTTGTGATATCACGGATACACCCTGTGTATAATGTTCCTTTATTGATCAACGACCAGTAAGCAGATCACCTGTCCATTTCAGATTTATTCGTTAATGAATATTGAATCTTCACGACCGCATTGTAATCGAAACCGAATTTCAACCTATTAGGTCGTGTTACGTACATTTAGTACGTGTTGAAGAGATGTTAAGTACAGAACAAAAACAACCAACACGACACGACCTAATTAGGTTGAAAGTCTGTTTCGATTATAATGCGGTCGTGAAAATTCAATATTCATTGACTTGGCCCTCAACGGGTGACTTAAACGCACTCTACAGTGTGAAGGCAGTAGTGCCAGACCTGTAGCTTAGATCTTTTTCAACAGAACAAAGATGGCCTAGGCCACCATTGCTCAATTGGTAGAGCAACCGAAGCGAAATAGGGAAGTTGTGGGTTCGGATCCCACTGGTGTCCTGTTGGCTGTTTTTGTTCTGTACTTAACATCTCTTCAACACGTAGTAAATGTACGTAACACGACCTAATAGGTTGAAAGTCGGTTTCGTTTATTCGTTTATTTTGCCTACTTGCTCATGTATTCTTTAATAACCTTTTTCTCCACTCTTGCATCCTTATGCCGGTTTCAAGAACTTTATATGACTGTTAGTCATCCATTCTTTAACGTTTCCCTCAGTTGTTCCATATGAAAGACTAAACAGAGTTGCAGGTCCTGTGAATAAACTGAGAGACCTAATAGGCCGGCATGCTGGCCTTTTCATTGCCCAGAATTCCTTCCTGGCATCCACATCAGATTAACTGAATTGTATTTATCCAGTTTCATCAGGGCATGCGGCCATTCAAGTATAATTTTGAACAGAGCCTTCGAGTACTCCGGAAACTCAAGAGCCTCTTGACCGTTGGAAAGTACCGAAATGTTTTTTTCATGACCGAGCAAGTGGCTACGTCACTTGGGTCACGTGCCTGTCAGCTTGCAGTAGGGAGATATTGGGTTCAAACCCCACTGTCGGGAGCCCTGAAGATGGTTTTCCGTCGTTTCCCATTTTCACACCAGGCAAATGCTGGGGCTGTACTTTACTCAATGCCAAGGGCGCTTCCTTCCCACTCATAGTCCTTTCCCATCCCGTCGTCGCCGTAGGACATATCCCTGTCGGTGCGACGTAAAGCAGATTGTTAAAATAAAGTTCCTTTCATGATGGATCTTATTGATGCTCTCCCATATGCTTGCTAATCTGCTAAAGATCACACACCGAAAACATTTGACATACTGACAAAGCTTAAAATATAGTCTTATTCCACATCATCACTACCAGTATAGAAGGTTGCCTTATGACTTACCAGATCTGTAAGCAATTACTTATAGCTTATATAGTTTGCACCATGCATGCCTCTTTCTTACACCTAACAAGCGAAAATATTCTTAATTCAAACATTTTAACAGTAAAATCTTCACGTAGTATATTGATAAGACTACTTACTGGATAAGCTGATGTATGTTTTCTATTCCTTGAACGGCAAATCTTTCCAAGTATTTTCCTGAATAGAACAAATCGTTGCTTAATCTTTCTATTTATGTTGTATACATACATACATTATTTGTTTTCAAGTTGCTTTACTGAGCACCGTCACAGATAGGTCTTATGGCGGTGATGGGACAGGAAAGGGCAAGGCGTGTGAAGGAAGGAGCCGTGGTCTTAATTCAGGTGAAACGCCAGCATTTGCCTGGTGTGGAAATGGGAAATCACGGAAAACCTTCTTCAGAACTGCCGACATCAGGGTTCGAACCAACTATCTTCCGAATACTGGAAAATGGTCACACATAACCGACTGCAAATGTCGAGCTTGGTACGTACTAAAACCGTTCACGACATCGTCAGGAGCATGTCACAATATCCTGTGAATATAATATGCCATTTCCGCGCCATTCTATGATAAATAGTGTCATAATTACCATGTTTTGCCCAATACGGGGCACGAGTGGCTCTGTGCTGGCTAGCGAGACTAGAGTCTCATTGCCCGCACTTAGAGGAAAGAGGGCTTGCGCCAGTCAGTACTTGAAAAACACTCTCTTTCGGTGGGAGAGAGAGAAAAGAGGAGGCAAGTGGCATGTGATCCGAGATCCAGGTCAATGGGAGGCGGTTACCAATTTGTGTCAACCCGTGAAACGGTAATTATTTGTGAATTTCCCTGCAAATCCATTGATGACAACCGATAGCCATCAGTTGTTATTAATAAAACTAATAAAGGATATTCTGAAATACTCGATGGATATTTACGAGTAAGGCCTCATCTGAATCAGAAAATTTTATGCTGATTTATGATATCGATATGTGTTCTACATAATTAGTGTATCATCAACTACGCATCATGTAAGGATGCAGCAAATTGCGAACAGATGTCAAGGGTCTGGCCGCGCTATATAGGGCCAGGAGTCACCGTGGCATGGCTTCCCTTACAGAAACATATCTGATGATGCTTTGGAGATTGTGATTAAACTTACGATGCGATTAGAATGCAATTTGATCAGTGGGGAGAAGAATATTTGAGCTATCATTTGATACCTCAACCAACTTTGAAAAGCACGTATTAGCGGACCGATGTTTGAGAAGAATGCGTAGTTTTCTCCTTCTACCAGCTCTACCCCAGTTCGTGTATAAAAGAAATCAATCGCTTTTGAAGCCAGTTATTCAGTCTTTATCCAGTGTTTATCCAGTCTTCACGCAGTCATTATCCAGTCCTTATACAGTTCTTGGTGCAGTCTTTTTAAGTGATATACGCAGTCTTTATTCAGCGCAGTATTAATGCAGCGTATTCGTCATACTGTGTGGTGTGCAGATATTTGTACACAGTGATCTATGAAGCACGGTGTTAATTATCGATCTGCGTAAATTAATTATTCAAGTGTTACGGTGTTGTTAATTAGTTACTCATTGTGAAGTTAATGTCATGTGTAAAACTACATCAGCTTAGTGAAGCAGGTGTTATTCGCCTACATTGAACCGTGTGGCAAGTCGGCGATGTTTATTTGTGTTCGGATGAATGGGCACATGACGTAATTAGGGCATGGTCAAACAGAGAGAGTGAAGTGCCGTAGAAATACGTATAACGTCGCGACAATGAAGTCGGAAAGTAAACTTGATGAAAGGAGATAGTGGCTTATGTGTGATGATAATAACAAAACGGGCAGCGTCTGCTAAATACCGTAAAAATACAGTGACTAACATGTCCTAGTGTAATAAGTGCCGCGAATATAAGATTATTAACACGCAGAGTGTCATACTAGATAAACATTGTGTATCCAGAGACAGTGCAGGTGACGGTGTGATGCTTCAGTATCTAGGTGAGTGTTAATATATGTATATGCTAATGATAGGAATAGGTAACGAGCTACAGGACGATATCATTACGGGGGTAGTACACTCGAGTCTATAAGTGATTCTAGTCGCATCGAGTTATAGCGCGTGGCATATAATTAACATAGCTGTAACAGTCATTTTCTTCATTTGCATATATGAACGAGTGAGATCGTCGGAGCCTGGAAAAATGTACAAGCTGTTTGTTTGTGTCCCATCCCAGCGCGTCAGAGAACTTCGAGGTCATCCAGCTCCGGTGAAGATCAGGACAGCATGAAGTTGAACACGAAGCAGACGAACTCAGGATCCTACTGTACTGAAGACATCGTAATGGCAGCTTAAATTTCCATGGATGTACCTGCCTGAGGAAGACTGATGACAATGCAGAAGCGATAAGTACACTTCAAAATTTTTCACTGGAAAGTCATTTTACCCCTTAACTCTAAATAGATAATTTATGCATGTAAATAAATCATAGTATAGGTAGCTGTCGCAAGCTGTTTCAAAGGGGTTGTGGTTTTCTAGTTATTATTTTATAGGGAATTGTTCTTCTCTGGTTGGAAAACCAGTATTTATTTTTTACCCTGGGAAAACTCATGCATTACGTAGTTGTAAGATCCTAGAAATTATTATGTGTGAAGTATTGTAATGAAAGTGTTTAGTATTCATGAGAGTGTTCTCAGTTACCTACAATTTACATAATGTTATGAATCGTCAAAATGTTCTTAAATTATCTTTATACTTCGCAAGTAACTTAGGAGATTCAACCCAACTTTAGTTTTAAGGCTAGTGATCAAGATGTTGGAGACACGACAACGGGGTGCGAACGTGAGATACTTAGAACGTGAGTGTTAAAGTTAATTTGAATTTCCCGAAGGATAGGTTCTTCTAGATAAAATGTGAATGTATCTGAGATATCGGGACGTGAGCAGGAGTAGGCTTGCGTGTCAGAGTCTGGTAGGCTGTATCGTAAAAAGAAAATGTGAGTCTCCCAAGTGAATGTATGTTAAATGCGAAGTGTTTTTCCGCACCGATGATAATGGTGATGAAGCTGAATAAAAGCCCGATTAGGATATTGAGGCTGATGTAAGCCGGATTATTAAAGGAAGAGAGAGAGATAGAAAGGGATTCTTCCGTGAGAATAATAATAATAATAACATTAGCAGTATGTAAACTGCCGTTGTATTCAGGGGATAACAGTGAGAGTGCCCACCAGCTGCGAGAGCCGTGAAGGATTTATAGCACCCTGTCTGAGAGGGAGCGACTGGTAGGAGCTTGACTTACCGCAACTTGGCACATTTGTGGGTTGCTCTTTCTGACTGATCACGATGAAACATTCACATTTAAAATCATAGATTACCACCGTCGTTAGAAGAATCTATATTTCACGAGATGAATAAATTCCTCCCAATTTTCTCTTTATTAATTAAATCGGAGTAGGGAATTTCAGTATATGTACCTCGTATATCTAAGGAGCGTACGTTCGATCCTACGCGACAGTGACGACCACAATCATTGTTATTGATGGTGGAGGGATCATACCTTCCATACGCCTGTGTATATGTAAAATGTAGTGTTCTCTGTGTTTCTCTTTCAGATAGTGTTATTGTCCATGTTGTTCATTGTGTTCTGGTATTGTTTGTCGAATCCGCTGTCCCACGGGAAAAACGTTGTGTGAAATTTGTCTAGTTAAATAGTGCTTATTAATGGCCTGGGGAAATAAGCGTGTGCGACAATCTGACGATTTGTAAATAATATTCAGATAGGGTTTAATAGGCTAATGTTGTGATATGACTTTCAAGTGTCTCCAAGTGTGCTTATTATAGCTTTGTTTAGCGTCAAAATCACAATGATATCATGACAACATGAACTACGAATTTGCAAAATATGAATCCATGATACAGAAATAACGTGTAGTTGCGAAATATGCCGTTTTAATATGTGTATTTGTTCATTAGTTAATGTGTAATTATATGATGAGTGATAGCGAGTGTTAATTAACTATAAGAGGGACGCCTCTTCAGTGATATAAGGTTATAAGATACAAATGCGATTCAGAAAGGACTGATAAACATTGAATTATCGACCTTAAATTCAACATATATTATTCAGTGTAAATTTCTATGGCGCATCTTTTCATAGACAATTTTATGTGTGTTTTCTCAGTTTCATTAAAGATTGTATTTGAAAATATGGAACACCATTCTTCTAATTTAGTACTGAAGTTAAATTCCTCTTATATTTAGACTTCCTACTTCATAGATATTTAATTTAGTGCCCACTTATACGGACAGGCCATCGACCCGTTTGCTCTCGAGCTCAGTCGCGGAAACTACGAAATAGGGGTGATAGGACTTCGATGCCGGGGTTGTTTCCGAGGGTCTTATCTAATACGTTCCATTCAGCCACCGTTCATATGAATTCGAATTATTAGCTATGCACTGGAACCCTGGACTGATGCAATACATACAAACATACACACATGCATTTTTATGATAGACTTAGGCCTTTCAGTACTCAGTCTGAAAGCTCCTATGAATTAACCAAGTTCATCCACATTCCTCTACTTCCAACTACCTCTATGACTTAGCTACACACCCGTTATCAATAAAATTTGAAAATATGAATCTAATCATCCTCGCATGGTCTGCTTTTACTTTTCACACCAGGCTAATTCTGGGGCTGTACCTTAATTAAGGCCACGGCCGCTTCCTTCCTACTCCTCTCCCATCGTCGCCATAAAACCTATCCGAGTCGGTGCGACGTAAAGCATATTATTGTCTCTTTTTACTTCTCTTACTGTTTCCGCCAAATCCATTGTTCTCTTAGGTAAACTATCCTCCTCCATTCACTTCACACAACTCCACCACCGAGGTCAGATATTTTACAGCTTCACCTATCGAATTTACTCCTAACTACTCATTCCAAGTACTCTCCTACAACAGTTCCTACCTATTTAAATCTGCAAAAATTATCATCACCTACATGCCTTTTTATTCTAATTATTAATAAGATACTCTGCGTCGATCGAACTTCCGCGCACCCTGCGGAAAAGTCGGTCTGTAAACAGAGGTATGTAAAGACAGTTTCGTCCGAGAACTGAACTACTCGTAGTTCTCACAGAATATCACTGATCGCAACTGAGAGCTCACTCAATTACCGTTGATGCAATTTGATTCAATTTTTTTTGCATACTACATCCTAGGAAAATACACACCCTAAATATTTTAAATAATTCACTTGCTCTAGCTTCGTATTCCCAACCTGACATTCAGTCTTACTCTAATATGAGTAGCAGAAATCAAAATAATTTTTATTCCAATAGTACAGTGTTTAGAGTGTAAATATGTAAATTTAAAATTGTCTACATATATGTAAATATTCAGTAGAGTTTATGTAAACATACAGTACATATGGGGTTGGAAGCACTTCCGTTTATGTGGGGCTTAAACTTTCCCTATCTACCACCCTTAGATCGTACATGTAGAATTTAAATAAAATGAATATTAATAATAATAATAATAATAATAATAATAATAATAATAATAATAATAATATCTCTGAGATACCTTTCGTACTGACCTTACGTTAGTTATCGTATCCTACACGCTGCAGTTCTTCTCTAGCTCCATTATATTAGACTGCGCGGACTGCCATGTATATATATATACTTGCTATTTGCTTTACGTTGCACCGACACAGGTAAGTCTTATGACTGCCATTTCAGACCAAGCCATCGGCATACGCCGAACTGCTTACTACGCCAAAACTTAATCCCTCCCTGCTATTTTATACCTTTAATAGATGGTGCATGTACATTACAAGAAACAAAGTTAACATATTACAGCCTGGTCAAACATCTGTAACTACTCTTAACCAAGAACTCACTCTACCATTAGTTCGCACTGTGATCCGATTGCAAACATAAATATCAGTCAATGTCTGCAATTATCTTCACCTAATATCGTGATCGTTTATATTTATATAGACCATTTTAAATTTACATATTTACACTCCAAACACTGTACTATTAGAATATCTTGATTTATGCTACACATATTAGAGTAAGGTTGGGAATACGAAGCTAGAGCAGGTGAATTATTATTATAATATCTGGGGTGTGTATTTTCCTAGGATACTATTATACAAAAAGAAATTTAATCAAAGTGCATCAACGGTAATTCAGTGAGCTCGCAGTTGCGGTCAGTGATATTCTGTGAGAACTAAGAGTAATTCAGGTCTCGGGCGAAACTGTCTTTACAAACGTCTGTTTACATACCGGCTTTTCCGCAGTGTAGCGAAAATTCGATCGACGTAGGATATCTTATTAATTAGAATCAACAGGCATGAAGGTGATGAGAATGGAGTTAAGGTCTAGGATGTCACTGTCACTTTCAATTTATTTTGTTGAAGTTGGCTTATTTTGCCACTTTATTTGCTGTATAGCATTATAAATCATCCTCATCTCCAGTTGAGGAATTAAACAAGTATCCTCGTATGACTACTGGAAAATACTGATCTTTCCTCATTGTACCTTCAGCAGTTGAGTTGGCTCATTTCCTTACATTCCATACTCTCATGCTTGTAAGAATTTAAACAGCTAAGTGAGCACTCAGTTGTGATTAGCGGTTTTCTTTAAGAAGGAAATGAGCTTACGGACGAAATTATTTTTACATCGTTTTGTTTTCATACCGAATTCATAAACTGGAACTCAGAGACGTTAAATATACCTACCTGTCGTAAGAGATGACTAAGAGGGCAGTCGCGGGGACTGTTGGATTAGGAGCATGGGTGAGCAACCACCAAGGCCGTAGCTGAGCCCGGAATTGTTTCCAATTAATTGTACCTTATCCGACCTTCCTTGGTCAACTCCTATTCTCCTCCATCCCGACGTTCTTAGGTTTTCGAGGCCTAGTGTGTCTTTCATTTTCATGCGCGTCGGGCTGGGTGGCTCAGACGGTTGAGGCGCTGGTCTTCTGATTCCAACTTGTTACGATCGATCCTAACTCAGTACGGTTGTATTTGAAGGTGCTCAAATATGTCAGCCTCGTGCCGGTAGATTTACTGGCACGTAAAAGAACTTCTGTGGGAACAATTTCGGCATTTCAGCATCTCCGCAAAACCTTAGAAAGGAATCCGTGGGACGGAAAAACAATAACACTGTTATATTACTATTTTCATGCGCTTCGTGGCTCTTCGCTTCTTTCGTTGATACCATCAGCCTTCCGTTTTCCCTCTGATTACTGTTAACAGAATGCTGCCCACCACCACCACCAGATATGAATGTATCAGTGGAATGAACAACTGGGAACAAAGCAATGACAGAATACCCGTAATATGGAGACAAGGCTTATCAAGGAATAAAAATGTCAGTATGCAACAGCTTCAGTTGCGGGGTCATGTCAGTGGAATGGAGGAGGGTATGTTACACAGGAGAATAAAGGACTCATCCATGGAGGGTAAGTGAAGTGGAGGGAGGCAAAGGCGACGAAGGTTGAACTCAAGTTTAAATATACTCTAAGTGATGTGGGACCAAAGGTGGACAGAGAGCTAGTAGCAAATGGAGGATAGGGGAGAGACTTGGTTAATGCACAGATGCTTTTAGACTGAACGCTGAAAGGCATAACAGTCTTAAATGAAGATACATAGTATGTACTTGTTCCTTTGACGTTAGACCCTTATTTAAAATATCATTAAACATTTTTTTCTTTTTACTATTTGCTTTACGTCGCACCGACACAGTTATGTCTTATGGCAACGATGGTGCAGGGAAGAGCTAGTAGTGGGAAGGAAGCGGCCGTGGCCTTAATTAAGGTACAGTCCCGCCTTTAAAACAAATCTTTAAACTATCGAATAATATAATGGATCAATTCATCAAACCATCTGTACTTATACTGCTAACTAAAATCCGGCCTTCACGGTTAACGTACGTAATTAATAATGTTGTGATCCTACTCACCACTTGTTGGTACAGGGGTGCTTCTTTCCTGATTTAATTAGATATTCCACTGAGTCATCCCGCCTTTCTTAATTTCATTGCGTAAGGGCGTCATTTACGCCATGTATAGAAAACCCTTGATCGAGAAGAGAAATTATATATCCCATGTTATACAGATATAATGACATGAGTTTCTGAGAGCCCGTCCATCTTGACCGCCTCAAAACTTGTCAAAGTTTTCTAACCAATTTTAATCTGAAATTGTTATTTCAGAGTAATTATTGTTATCTTTACATTCTATGCAGGAAATATTTTCCTGTCTTTTCCTTTCAACGGTTAATAATAATTGATCATTCCTTAAATTACCATGATACATTCCTGATTTTTTTCTGCAGTTCCTATATGCGGATCTTAAACCTTTACGGCAGTCCGACATGACATTTAAGTTCAATGCGGTACAAAGCTGAGACATTATTTTACTGTGAACCAACAACCCTAATGCCATAAAAAATTCATTCCTTTCTTAAAATGAGTGGATTATTTCTGGATACATCGCGATCTGGATTCATTGGATTCATTGACATCTAATTAAGTGGTGCCAATCGTAGGCCTATAAAACAATATTTAATTATTCTTCTAATTAATTTTCATTAATTAAAACACATCTATACGGGAATTTCTGCTAGAGAATTAACCTTGTACGTTCGAAAGTAAATAGAAAGTGTGGTCAAAAGCTCTTCCTTTAGCGGACTCTATGATTATAACCAGTGGAAATCAGATATCAGTGAATAGAGAGATGGTAATTTAATAGCGTATTCTCAAGTCAACTGTACAGTGAACATGACTCATAAGTTTAAATACTGTCTGAAAACGAGGTACTGAGCATATTATAACTGAATTGAAGTGTTGTTTAAGAACATTTCGCTCTCAGTTCTTGATTACTTTAGAGATATATGAGGGGTGTTTAAACAAATCGTAGTACCATGGAAATATACGTGTGCTGGGAAGGAGAATATACTGTAGCTACAATGCAAATAGTACAAGGAAGAGACGCGTTCAAAGTATGAATGCGGAATGTATGTGTAAATGAGAGGAAGGCTTACAAATTTGATTAGGAAACGTGGTGTGCAAGGAACAGGTACCGTATTGTAGAGATATGCAGACGTGCAAACGTAATTTCCCGAGAGCGAAGGTCCAAACGGCTGAGATCTAAAACAAGGCAGTGAGAAAAAATTTTATACTGCAATCTAATCTTCTTTCTACATGGTCGGAATTCTTTGGTGCGTGAATCACAGTCGAGTAATAAGGAATTTAAAGTTATTTCAGGTGCGCACAAGATAAGAATTATGTGCAACTTTGTAGACCGCACTTTTATCACACTAGGATCGTGTAACTTAGTTAGGAACGTGCGATATTACACCCACACTCCATGACAGTGCATGGAAAAGAGTAGAGAAAGTTGCAAACAAATTTCGACTTTAATTGCTTTCGAGATTAACTACACTTCATATGGGGATCATGGAATAACCTGTTCAACGTATTGCATATGTAATACGTTTCCCAAGCTCTGAATAAAACATAAGCAACAGGATGTCAAAAATTAATATAATAATAATAATAATAATAATAATAATAATAATAATAATTGTGAGGGCGTTAAATAACACCACCACTCGTAATACTATAATACAGACTCCCTATTGTATTTAACCCAAAGGACACAACTAGGAAGAACACACATCAAGTTAAAATATCGATATTCAGTCCAAAGTACAGGATCACCATTCTCATTATGAATCCGTGACAGCCTTTCATCCCTGGTCAATTACCAGAGGAATGACGAGGTGATTAAGTCGGATGACCTTGGTTCCACCAGTTCGGCGGGGAATGGCACCTCTGATCTTACTGTCTCTCCCTCTCCGTACTTCTTCTATCCGTGCTCTCTTTCACATGTGTCTGGGTCTAATATCTTCTTGTAGAAGTACGACGTCTCCGACTCTGGGCTTGTGGTGTCCTTGTTTTCCTTTGACCTCGTGATAATTTCTCAACAGCAGAAGATACTCCTTCTTCCAGCGTTGCAAGAAGCCTTCGGTGATGTTTTGCTTGTGGCGAAATTCTTTTGTGAGGTCTCATTTTGTTTATGGTTCCGGTCGATTTGGGATTGTTGTAAAATTCCCGCCTGTGAGTAAATGAGCAGGTGTCAGGACTTCATCAGTCTGTCCCTCTAATAATTGGTCTGGAATTGCGGGCAGCTTCAATACCAATCAAAATTTTATTTAAGCCTTCGTCTATTTGTGACCACCATAATGTCTTTCTTAGGCAGCGCTTGGTGGAGTCTACCACCCTCCCTACCACGCTGCCCTTGGCATGACAAATGTCCAGACAATTCCGTGGTGTGCGCAATAATGCTGTGCGTTGGAGTCTTGAAGGAGCCAGTTCTTTGTTAACTGTAAGGAAAGTTTGAGCATTGAAAATACTGTGGGAGGTAATCGCCGACGTTCTGCAAATCGCTGCGTGGTCATCAAGAATCTGTGTCGAGTTAAAAATGAATAGCGCGTGTAATGGAACAAGTGAATAAGACAATGTACAACTTTTTGAAATGTTTGTCAAGTTTTACGTACTGTCAGCAAAGTCGATCTCTGTGTGTGCGAATGGTTATGTAGGTCGTACCCCATCAAGTGGTAGAGGAGCTTCTATCTTCTAAAGTATACAGTTATGGACTATTTTGCATGGAAGATTCGTGTGGAGACAAAATTGTAATCGTCTGCTTAGCTCTTAAAGTCCAAAATTCACTCCAAAGCTCCGTGAGAACAACTCGAACTCTAAGATAATGAAGTTTAATGTGTGTCCGCATAATTGACGATTGTGTGAAGTGATAAGTTTCATCCATGAGTATTGGATGTTGTTCGGTCGTTGTCAATTCTGACAGTTTTAATCTTCCTCCTATCCGAATGACACCGTCCTCTAGAAAGGAACGGAAACGGACGACCGCAGATGATGTTGGTAAGAGGGCCTCCTTACGTTGTGCGGCCAGTTCATCCGCAAAGAATTGATCTTGAACTCGTATAATCCAGTAATTCCGAGTTGATTGCAGTTCGACAGCTGTCGAGCTCCGTGTCTAAATGGTTAGCGTAATAGCCTTTGGTCACAGGCGTCCCGGGTTAGATTCCAGACAGGGTCTTGTACGTTAACCATAATTGTTTAATTCCCCTGGCGCGGGGACTGGGTGTAGTGCCGTCTTCATCATATAAGTTTAACCTCATCACGACGCGCAGGTCACCTATGGGAATCAAATAAAAAAAGACCTGCGCCAGGGCACTCCGGAAGCCACACGCCGTTATTATTATTATTATTATTATTAGTTAGACAGCTGTCGAGGCCTGGGAAAATTCGTATTCTATGTTTCCTTGCCTCTATGAAGTGAAAAGATCCAAATAGTGACGTGTAGTAATTTACTTTAAGAACTCAATCATTCTACTCGCAGGAGAGGTGTAGACGTAGTAACTACAAGAATTTGAGGCTGGGTTCTCTTGGCTTCTGGTAGTGTCGTATCCGAGCTATTATTATTGGGAGGCCTAGAAGTGCGTTCTTCAGAAATCCATTGTGGTCCACTCCACCATCTGCCGTCTGAAAACTTATGTGCTTCAGTACCGCGTTGTGATCCGCTGGGTACTGCGTTCCTGGGCAGTGTCTCCATTGGCTGGGTGTAGTGTACTCCAATATTTAGGTTGCTCTATTATATGCAAAGGTTTTCCATTTCTTTGGATCATTTCTTAACCATCGAGTCTCTCTACGTGATGGCCAAGACAGTTGGCGTACGAAAGTAGCGAAGTGGACGTGAGCCGATTAATGCGGCGAGTTTTTCCAACCGAGTTAAGTGTTACCTTTTCTATAGATGCAAGTCTAATCTTGTTGCAAATATATCGTACAGAAGAGGTTTTGTTACAGGTAGATCATTTGCACAAAACAGCGCCATCAGCTCTTTCCGCAGCGTCGCGAAGGACGTGTATCTTAAAGTCGCTTTATTGATGCATACGCCAATCCATCTGGGAATGTGTATATCCGATTAACTTTGTCCAGAATTGCCATCTCTGTACAACATCTGTTGGTAGTATCTCTTCCCAATCAATTTCCCTTAACCAAAGGTCTTGTAATAGTATATTTGCAATGATAACTACTGGGTAGAACAATCCTTGTGGATCGAAGAATTTGGCTGTGTTACGGAGAACGTTCTTGCTGCTTTTCGTGATAGGGATTCTGTAATGTTCTGCTGATCAGTGAATACTGTACATAGTCTCCGTCTGTATTCCAGTCTACTACGAGTACTCCCGTCTCTAACTTGAATTCTTGACATTCACTTTTCCATATATTTTTCAGAGGTTCCAAGTCTGTAGCCCATTTTGTAGATGTGTGATGTGTTTTAATTATGTAGTGAGTTATTAGTAGAGGGTTATTACGAGTATGTGGTTGTCATCATCTCCGCTTGCTCTGAAGTCATTCAGGAATGTGGATTTATCCAAGACTGCTGATGCAACTGGATATCTTTCACAGTACTGTACTGCGGCTTATCGTTGCGTGACTAATGATAGAAATGGTTTGCTAGTGAGACCAAACGGTAATTATGTAAACCAGTAAGGTACGATATCACTTGTGGTCTTGTAGTTTCCTTCCATCTCAAGTTTCGCGTGATACCAAAGGAATCGTGTTAAGTTCCTGTCATCATCATTATAAACCAATTGCAGAAATTCTTGGCTGCCGTCGCAAACTATTGCGTTTGGATATGTCCGAAATAGGAATTAAGACGCAAACATTTCAGGTAGTAATTTCGTACTCATTTCGAAGACGTCGTTTAATGATGGGGAACTCTATCCTGCGTCATAAACGAGTGTATGTTTCGTGCTGTTCTTCTTTTGCTTCTTCACTGCGTTGTGAGGTAAGGAAAATACGTCTTCGCTAGTGTCATCGACAGGAATCAATTCAACTTGCTCCTTGAAGATGTAATTCAGCCTCTGTTGATAGTACATGACTGAATTATTCAGATATTTACACTCTTTCCTTTAGTGTAATGAAACGTTTTTCCGCTGTGAATAGGTTATCCGTGAGGACTATATCTTTCTTTCTTGGGAGTCACACTATTCTTATTCCTTTTTCAATCCAACAGGAATCGTGAAACTGATGGAGACTGGTGCTTTCTTTAGCTGTCATTGTACGATGTAGGGACTCCTTTATACCAATAGTCCCTAAGTCCCAGAATTCTCATTGTTTTGCATCAGACGCATGTCCAATTTAGTCAGTTGTCTCGTTGAAAAGTGAAATGTACTGAATTGTGGTTTGTTTCGCACCTGTTCCAGAACGATTCATCCAAAGACTGTTGGCAGCAATACTAAGGATAGCGAGACTCTTATTGGTTGTCCCATCTTCACAACCCTTCAATAACGGTCTACGTCAATTAGAATTACAATGGGTATTTCAGGCGTGATTGGAATGAGCTAGTTTAATTATACCTGTTAACATGAGCATACCGATCTCTTGCGGCAAGCGGGATGATGCGAATATGTGTTGATGCTCTCAAAGGCTGTAACTGTGTGAGCTGCACAATTCCACCAATCGTTCTCCAGTGCGGTTAGTTTGCTTGTGCGCCATATACTGTAGTTGCCCAAGATATTTCTGTATTTTCTCTTCCTTCCCGAATAGGAACATGGCGGCATGTCTCTCTTGGCGCGATGGTAGCACAAGGATTAGGAATGATTACCAAATGAGTTTCCACCGCACTAAAAATATGGACCACAGCCCATATGTCACTCTATAACAAACTGCCAAAGGATATAAAAATTCAGAATGGTAAACATTATCAAAGGATTAAAAGATCTGTTAATTAACAGGTGCCTGTTTTCCGTAGATTAACTATAAATCAGGATGTATGGTTTGATTTGTATATAAATAGAATATATGTTTCCGTTGTACATAGCGTATAGCTTGACGTTGTCTGACAACTGTTAATTTCTATAGATGTCAAATAAGAACTGAAATTGAAACAGTCCTTTTAACCGTGCTAGTCCGTCTCGTTTTACGTTGCTGACATACTGGCTGCAAGCAGAGAAATATCGACCTTAAGGCTTATCAGTTTTGGATGTGTTGCTTATCTTCATGAGTTCTCGTCGGGAGTTTTTCCATGCTATTGCTCGCGCGTAAAATAATACTCAATCCTTTTTCAAAACAATATCAGATTGTAAAAATAAAATCATGTTATTTTCATGTTGTTTTTGAATTAGGAACCTACAAATGAAGAAAACCCAATTGAAATAACTCATAGGCTTGCTATTAAGAACACACCATACAGAGACTCGATATCTTACATAACTTCAAGCCAGGCAAGTATCGTCCATAACGCATGAGTTCATGCAGTCACTACTTTTCACTGGTTGCCCTTTCTTTGGTGTATCAGGTGGAATTTCTCTTGCTTTTTCTGAGAGTACCACAAATGATTATTCACTTTCTTTGAAGGTCAGATGCCAGTGGATAGCTTGTGTACCAGTTGTCCCATAAGATTACTACCTGTAACAATGAACGGACAGTTGAAATGGGCCATCGTACTTTCACTGAGTATGTTTCGATGTTCAGTGCGTAGAATGTTTGAGCATCAGCAAGTGCGAATACTTTTGTGTCATATTTTTCGGCCTTATTAGGCAAGTATTCTCTGAATGCGTAAAGTCCTCTGAATTTTACTAATTGCTCATCTATAGTGATATACTCTCCAACTAAACAGCAAGATTTACTGTTTTTCAAGAAATACTTCAAACATTCCCGTAATTTCAGCCACTTTGTCAGTCTCACGCCGATCATCTCGATCTCAGACATCATCAAATCTGAGTCACCTTAGCGGAACCAGTTGTAGGACATTGAATGTCCTACTGAATGTGATTTTAATAACTAGTTGCTTATCCGCGAGCCCTCAAAACGGCAGCAAGACGGGGAGGCATTGACTCTACAAAGTGTTGGAATCGTTCTGGAGGGATCTGGATCCACGCATCTTGCACTGCTACGCACAATTGGTCTTGTGTAGTTGGTACGGGGTTCATGGTGCTTACACCAGCATCGGCAGCACCATGCCATAAATTCTCGATTGGATTAAGATCGGGGAATCTGGAGGGCCAATCCATGGTCGTAACTTCACTGGAGTTCTCTTCTTCCACCTGCATGCCACCACAGAGCGGTGACATGGCGCATTGTTCTGTTGAAAGATGGCATCTCCATCAAGGTACTCTATGGCCAGAAAAGGACGCAGATGGTCTGAAAGAATGTCCTCATACCTTGCACCTGTCAGCGCTACCTGTAGCCAGACAATGGGGCCTAAGTGCGACCATGAAAACGCCGCCCAGACCAGAACTAAGCCACCTCCTACCTGGACACAATCTTGTTGACACGCAGGATCCTCAGATTCGTGGGGCATACTCCACACTCTCACGCGCCCATCAGCTCGATACAACTGGAACTGGGATTCACACGCCGCCACTGTTTCATGGTCCGTTGCCAATGTTCCCGTCGTTGAGCTCTGTGTCGAGGTGTCAGCAAAGGGAGACGAATTGGTCGTCGGCTGGTGAAGCTTGTGCAGTGCTGTTGCCTGCTTACAGTCCTGGTAGAAATGGGTTCCTGACTTCCATCATTCAACTGGGCGGTGATCTGACTCACAGTAGCCTGTTGAGCGCCCAGTATGGTTTTGCGAAGGCGACATGATGTCCGTTCGTTAAACACCTGTGGTCTTCCAGTGCGGCGGTTTACGTGAGTGGTAGCAGTCTCTCTGCGATATTGTGAAGATCCACCCTCGACACTGATGACCTCGGAAACCTGAATTCGCGCGTGATCTCCGCAATGATATGACCCATGCGCCGTGCACCGATGATCATTCCACGTTCAAAGTCGGTTAACTCGTGACGTGCTGTGATCTTCACGATACTGGTGTCTGTGACTGACTGCGCATCTACGTCGCAGCTAGACGCAACGCTTAGGGGTCATATAAGGCACATTTTCTAATCGGACAACACTTTCCATGATATTTGGCCACTCAGTGTATTTTGAGAGCCTAACTTGCTTATACCAGCTAATAATAGAGACCAATCAGTGCTCTTATTTCTTCTGATGTTGTCTCTTGTAAAATGTGTCACTATTCCGTGTACGAAAACGTTTGTATAAGAAACCATTATTCGTCTTATGCTTTTATCAGTAATAAAATTAAACAACGCCACGAGATTTTGAGCCTGAAATCAATCAAGTAGGATGAGACTTTATTATGAGCACGAGTAAGAGTGTTTTAGGAGGCCTGTTTAGTCATATGCGTAACGTATTTTTGGCATGGGCTGTTCGATGCGTCGTAATTTCCACTCACTAATGTCCTGTTATGAAAGTGAATCATGCTCTGAAGTCTCTATATTGTCATATTCACCCTTGTCTTCTAGATCCACTAACTTCACCAAATAATTCAGAAAATAGTTGACGGATACGTTCTTGGTCCCTGCTAATATTCTTGGCTATATCACGACTTGAATTCATTTTTTACACTCAAGTAACTTGACATTCTGACGAGAAAATCACGCGCAAGAATGGAAATTGACAAACCACGATCTTGCCAATTTAGTTTCGCCGGTGCTCGCATGGGGTAAAATGTTACCCCAGTCAGCTTCGTCTCACTGCTGAAAACGTACCTAAACCGAAGATTTATTTTAATCAACTCGGCAGGTGCCACACAGTGTCCTTGACAGCTACACAGCAGCCCAGAGTACAGTTAGTGATAAAATAAATGGCAGTCGCTTTCCAAGGGTTGGGGTAACATACATATTACCCCACGCGAGTACTGAAAGGTAAAAAGGGGCTGGTGGACCACTCGGTAACAGATATTTACAGTGCATGATATTACTTTTCTGTAATTCGAATTAAATTTAGTACTTAGTGTATACAAGGCAAACCTCAATGTGCACACAAAGAATGAGTCTACATTGAGTGGACGTTGTACAATATTTTGTTTAAGTAATGTATGGCCTGGAAGAGCCCTGAGTATGAAACTAGAGACGTTTGTTTGCCCTTTAGCCAGCTTCTGCTGCCAGCTAATTTCATTACATAATATTTTATGCTCTACTTGCCTTGGTAATGTCATTAACTGCTGCTCCGTGGATTTTTACGTTGTCAGTGAGCGTTGCGAAAGCCTAATGAATCTCAGCTTACACACCGGGACATGTTGGAGGAAGATGTTACATGAATTTATTCGATATGTACCTGCGTAATCACTATCTGAAAGCACTCCTTAAGTGCACACAAGAAGTGTACCCTGATTAATATTTATGTCGTTCTGCTAGGGTGGACTTCGTCTTAGTTTCATAATTGTTTTACACTGACTGACAGTGACAATGCAACACCAAGGAGGAGTGGTTCGAAAGGGATGAAAGTTGGGGAAAAAACAGAGACGGCACGGATGAATAATTGATGTTTATTTCAAACCGATATGCAGGTTACACAATGCGCACGGCATCAACTCAGTAGGATGTAGGACCACCGCGAGCGGCGATGCACGCAGAAACACGTCCAGGTACAGAGTCAATAAGAGTGCGGATGGTGTCCTGAGGCATGGTTCACCATTCTCTGTAAACCATTTGCCACAGTTGGTCGTCCGTACGAGGCTGGGGCAGAGTTTGCAAACGGCGTCCAATGAGATCCCACACGTGTTCGATTGGTGAGAGATCCGGAGAGTACGCTGGCCACGGAAGCATCTGTACACCTCGTAGAGCCTGTTGGGAGATGCGAGCAGTGTGTGGGTGGGCATTATCCTGCTGAAACAGAGCATTGGGCAGCCCCTGAAGGTACGGGAGTGCCACCGGCCGCAGCACATGCTGCACGTAGCGGTGGGCATTTAACGTGCCTTGAATACGCACTAGAGGTGACGTGGCATCATACGCAATAGCGCCCCAAACCATGATGCCGCGTTGTCTAGCGGTAGGGCGCTCCACAGTTACTGCCGGATTTGACCTTTCTCCACGCCGACGCCACACTCGTCTGCGGTGACTATCACTGACAGAACAGAAGCGTGACTCATCGGAGAACACGACGTTCCGCCATTCCCTCATCCAAGTCGCTCTAGCCCGGCAACATGCCAGGCCTGCACGTCTATGCTGTGGAGTCAATGGTAGTCTTCTGAACGGACGCCGGGAGTGCAGGCCTCCTTCAACCAATCGACGGGAAATTGTTCTGGTCGATATTGGAACAGCCAGGGTGTCTTGCACATGCTGAAGAATGGCGGTTGACGTGGCGTGCGGGGCTGCCACCGCTTGGCGGCGGATGCGCCGATCCTCGCGTGCTGACGTCACTCGGGCTGCGCCTGGACCCCTCGCACGTGCCACATGTCCCTGCGCCAACCATCTTCGCCACAGGCGCTGCACCGTGAACACATCCCTATGGGTATCGGCTGCGATTTGACGAAGAGACCAACCTGCCCTTCTCAGCCCGATCACCATACCCCTCGTAAAGTCGTCTGTCTGCTGGAAATGCCGCCGTTGACGGCGGTCTGGCATTCTTAGCTATACACGTGTCCTGTGGCACACGACAACACGTTCTACAATGACTGTCGGCTGAGAAATCTCGGTACGAAGTGGGCCATTCGCCAACGCCGTGTCCCATTTATCGTTCGCTACGTGCGCAGCACAGCGGCGCATTTCACATCATGAGCATACCTCAGTGACGTCAGTCTACCCTGCAATTGGCATAAAGTTCTGACCACTCCTTCTTGGTGTTGCATTTGCTCTGTCAGTCAGTGTACATGTCACTGACATTACGGTATCCATAGTCGAGAAGACTATCCTACTACTCAATCCAAGGTATTCAGTATCCCGAGCCAAGTAAGTATGATATTTATATGCAACGTTAACTCCCCAAATTTCCCTGGCACCGTGTTAACCTAAAACAATTATGACGAGGCTATTTCATATTCATCGTATTTATCGGCGAGGTAAGCGTTTTGAACGTGAGAAATCTAAAGGAAATTCACACCTCTGTTCGGGAGAGTTTAAAATACTACCTCCTATGACATTTATGCCCGAATGTTTCAATATTGGAATCAAATGGAATTTTTTAAAAAAATTCCTTATATCTGTAATTGGACAGATAGCAATGAGGGAATTTTTATTTTTTATATTTCTGACAGGAGGAGTAACTAACGTGTACATTTGACATAAAACTGGTAATTTTGATTCCCTTTTACGTTGAATAATTACAACTGATCAGCTTCAATGTTCCGATAAAGTAACATAAAACGTTTGAAAAATATCCAGTCATTCGTTGCGATCATATTGGGGTAAGTTACATAAAATGAAATTGTCCCATCTGTTGTTTACCATATCCGCGGGTGATTTGACACCTTATCTGTGCTAGTTTTTCTTAATCCTTCAGCTTAACAGAGATGATTCTAGGGTTTTATACAGGTAAATCTCCATTATTATTTACCGTATATATTATATTTAATTAAGATCGGAATGTTGATATAATCATTTTAATACAAAGCTAACATTACATAAAGGTGGATTGAAAAGAAAGCTGATTTAAATATAGGAAACATAAATATATATAATCACAAAACATCTAATTAACTAAATTACGAAATATGGCATACTATTAATTAAATTTATAGTGGTACATGCGTTGATCTTTTTGGATTTAGTTTTTAAATAATTGGTTCAAATTGTGTAGCGCTCATCATTTCCAAATGGCAATCTCTGTGTTGATTTTGTTTCACGATCATCACTGTTGCAAAACGAACTAGGATAGTCAATAAGGACTCATAAACCTGCCGATGTCAAAATCATTAATGGTATTTGATCACTTGATATGATTCTTTTTGAAATTGTTCCAAAATGTCTGTAAATTCTCTATACCTCAAAGTTTGACTGAAGGTTTTCTTCCCAAAGTGATTTCAGGAAACGTATCGGTGGGGAATCGATATGTGTTACTGCAACTAGAGCAGCAGAGGGAAGATGGGAAACAGGGAAGTGTTACAGAGGAGTGGTGAGGCAAGAAGAAAGGGAAAGGTAGAAAAGGGAAACGTAGAATATAGGAAAGGAAGACGGATGAGGAATAGGATAATGGGAGGGAGAGAAGGGAGGAGAATGTAGCTTCTGCAGCCATCAGAGAAGTTACTGAAGGCCAGGAGAGGAGGGGATGTAATGAGAAGCGTGGGGAAACTGTGCGGAATGAAGGGAAGTGGGGAGAGAGTTATCCAGAAATTAGGTCAAGGTAGATATTACAGAAAATACAAAGAAAGGAGGAGGGTAAGGAGAACGTTGTCATTTTCCACGTTGGCACGAAAAACGTAAGGCAAACTGGAATACGTACTAACACAGTTAGTGAAGTGTGATGTCTGGTTTTGACATCTCAGGAGCAGTTTAACGGAGTGAAGAATGTTATCAGTGGGATACTGCGTAGGAGGGATACGGACTGGAGGATGAGTGGAGATTTAAAGTAGGCTGTGGATTGGGTGTATGGGAAGTTCGGAATGATATTTTAGATCCTAATGGGTTGGTAGGAGATATGGATCTACGATCAGATGGCCTTCGCGTGAACTGCAATGGTACGTATAAGTCAGAGGGTTTGTTTAGAAGAGTTATTGTTGAATTTATGTTGAATTTATTAATGACCAACACAGGCGTTTAGCTCCAATACATAGAAGAGTTATTGGGAAGTACATTCAGGGGAACGGTGTGGACTTGGGAGCGGGGATGAGAGTATAAGGAGCAGGAAGTCAAGTGAAGATGATATGAAGTTGTTAGTGTAAAAGTGCAGAAGTGTTATGAAGAAAGGAATAGGTTTGGATAAATTCATAGGTCTACAATTACGAGATATTGTAATAGAAGTTGAATGCGAAAATTTCTCACGGAACTGGAGTACGTATCGTACAGAAATGATAGTAAGGTTAGGATGGAAATATTCATACTGGTGAAAGAGGAATTTGTAAGTTACGAAAAAGTTTAAGGGTGAGAAATATGAAATTCTAGGTGTAAGGCAGCTTGATATTCTTTGGGTCTAGAGACCTGGAAGGGCTGACGCTGATGAGGAATTATTTAATAATGTTACTGGCTTTTCGTCCCACTAACTACTTTTTCGATTTTCGGATCGCCGATATACCGGAATTTACTGCCGCAGGAGTTCTTGTACGTGCCAGTAAATTTATCGACACGAGGATGAGTAACTTCAAATACCAGTGGACTGAGCCAGGTTCTAACCTGCCAAGTTGGAGTCAGAAGATCAGCACCTCAGCCGTCTGAGCCTCTCAGCCCTGCAGGAATTATTTGGTAAGAATATTAGCTATGTGGGGAACGACACAGAAATTGTTTTGTTCTGGATGATTTCAATTTACCAAAGGTTAATGCGAAGGATGACCAACAAATGGTAAATTAGATTTTCTGGGAAATGAAGCTCAATCAGAAAGTGATGGGACGAATGGAAATACCATCTTAGACGTGGTGCTAATAAAAGCACAAGAGTTCTATAAATAAACTGAAGAGGCAGATGATACAAGCGATCACGAAGCTGTATGCTTTCCCCAGTAACAATAATCCCATGAATTAACTTACCATGTGCAAGCATTAGGTTACTTGTGTGTCAATATCGAGCTTCCAGTTATTCCATCGAATGGCTGAGAAACTGGACAGTCCATATATACAGTACGTCTAAATTATAGACTGCTATATGCTTGGCAGGCCTCTGTGGATTAATTAGTGTCCTCCATAATACCTCATTTGCAACTAGATCTTTGTCTCCGTTTAGTTCCAAAGATCACTAAATAAATGGTTCTCATCATTACTATTTTTGTCTCCCTCTACTTCTCTTACACTCCAAGACCGATTCCATTATTCTCCTAGGTAACCTATTCTGCTATATTCACCTCACATGACCCCACAACCGAAGGCGGTTTATACGTACAGATTTATCCCTCAAGTTTATTCTTATTTTAACAGTTTTCTTCTCATTCCGAGTACCCTCATGCCATTATTCCCAGCTGTTTATACAAACATTCATTCTCGCCGCGCTCATGTCTGCTACTTCTAACTTATGAGTAAGATATTCTGAGTCAACTCATCATTCACTCCCGTATAGCAGATGCAAAGCTATTTCCGCCTAAGAACTAAATTACTGGCAAATGCGAGCTCAACTCTAGTAACTTTGCTGCACATTGATTCAGTTTCACTTATTATACAACAACCTGGTAGAATACACATTTTAAGATTTTGAAATGATCAAGTTTCAAATTAATTATAATTAATTCTTTTAGATAAGCACCAAATAAGTCTCTAGAATTCCTTTACAGACCGATGTCATCATGCATGAAACTTTCAACTTTATGTAAGCTTGAACTCAAATCAACTAACATTTTCAGATGACAAATCTAGGTTCGTTGTGCCTAAAATAGCAACAATCTTCCTGTTATTACATTTTTATGTTTCCACATTGTCGTTACATGTAGTGCGACAAACTAGACGTCTAATTAAGTTCGTGAGAACATACAATAATTGTGCAGTGACGTACAAACATAAATCGAATGTCAATTCAAAAACAGAATTCGGTTTGTTCTACTCACAGATTTGTAATTATTAATGGAATTATATGGGGGAAACTGATGTTGTGACAGTGACTATATTGAAATGTATTACTGCAGGGAGTAGTGTCGGTAAGAATGATGAAGACTGTAAATCACATCAGCGTCGAAACCACATGACAAGGGCTCGCGGTGTTGATATAGTTTAGTGTGAGGCTCTAAATTATAGGGTACGAGCCACAGACCGATGAGGCTTCTGCATGACAGTATTTCAGTATGTATTGATGGTTAGGTCCCTGTCACCCGAGAGATCCGTACAGGCCCTGAAGGCCTTGAAGGGGTGGAAATTAAAGGCGTCCACTATCCGTAACCTCGACGCCTGGTGAGGTAGCGTAGTTAGCACTACGCCCGGCCGCCTTTGGTTCTAGGAATTAACCTGATACTCAGTTTTTATGTAGGCTGAGTGAGCTTCAGAGCCATGTCACCTCCGGAAGTTGAAATCTCGTTTCTTTAATTTTTTCGACTTACTGATGGGAAATCGAACCCACGTCCTTCCAGAAATAAAGAAGAGTAATTATGGTATTTAGTCCGGCCCCGTGGTATAGGGGTAGCGTGACTGCCTCTTACCGGAAGGCCCCGGGTTCGATTCCGCACCAGGGCAGCGATTTTTATCTGGATCCGAGGGCTGGTTAGAGGTCTACTCAGTATACGTGATTATAACTGAGAAGCTATCTGACGGTGAGATGGCGGCCCCGGTCTAGAAAGCTAAGACTAACGACCGAGTGGATTAGTCGTGCTGACCACAAGACACCACGTAATCTGGAGGCCTTCGGACAGAGCAGCGATCTCTTTGTAGGCCAAGGCCCTTCAGGTCTGTAGTGCCGTGGCGTTAATTTTGGTATTTAAGAGGAAGTGCTAACTGGCATGTTTGACAGAGGGCAAGAGCGATACTTTCTTAGTATCAGCAATTACCGTCCCTCCCTGCTGTCTCTCTTAGAATTAACAGCATGTCTAAGGCGATGTAGCTTGTGCCGATCACCACGCGGTGGGAAGCTTCACGCCTCGAATGAACACACAGAATGATATGATGCATGTTGAATACTTGACCGATAACTTGTAATTAGTAACAATATATACTGTATGTACATATATGAGCCAGTGAAATGAAAACCGGACACCCGCTACAACGTGACCACGGAATGGTTTTGTGACGATTTATTGCAACAACGTATAGGTTGATTAAGATTCTTTGACCAGACGTTCAAGGAGAAAAGAGCTGGGACCAATTGGAGGTTAGTGGATGTAATAAGAAGAAGAAAAAGTTAATCAAAACAGTATATTGTTTCTACAAAGGAAATCAATTTTAAATTTTACAACTCAAACTTTTGTAAGCGGACACACACAAAAGAAAACACTCATCGTGAATGACGTACATAGGATAGAATCCCTAGACCATTTACAAGTTATAATATTTGACTAATCAAATGAACGTGGTAACCTATAAGCCTCGGAGAATATGGACACAAATTTCCAAAAGGGTAAACAAAGAGAGAAGAAAGGCACGGGAAGGACCAAGGACGGGGATCACAATAATGGGAGTCGCCTGAGTATAAACATTGCCAAATGCAGGAACAGTTTTATGTGATAAGTTGTACCGTCCAGGCCACAAGTTCAATCACTCACCAACTCTTGAAATTGGATATTACTCAATGATCATTTGTTAAGAAAAAAGTGTCACTCATATTAGACTTAAAAGAAAACCGGCCACAGCAATGAAGATAACTCCATAATCCATAGGAGGAGAATAATAGTGGTAATTATAAAATAAATACTCTGTTGCTCACCCAATGCAGCAAATAAAAGAAGTGGAGCTTCCCAGCAAATACTGGGAAGTCCTCAGACGACCCTCCAACCACACTCGGATATCAAAAGCGATAATATATTTATGCCGCATGGAAGACGAGCCGATCAATTCCAGTTTTGTAGAAAGAGGTAGGTCGCTGACGGTTCCACAACCACATCCACTCTTGCTCTTCTCCGTCTGAATGAAACTGATGTACGCGAATGTCTTGCTCTTCTCCGTCTGAATGAAACCGACGTCCGCGAATGTCTTGCTCTTCTCCGTCTGAATGAAACCGACGTCCGCGAATGTCTTGCTCTTCTCCGTCTGAATGAAACCGACGTCCGCGAATGTCTTGCTCTTCTCCGTCTGAATGAAACTGATGTACGCGAATGTCTTGCTCTTCTCCGTCTGAATGAAACTGATGTACGCGAATGTCTTGCTCTTCTCCGTCTGAATGAAACCGACGTCCGCGAATGTCTTGCTCTTCTCCGTCTGAATGAAACCGACGTCCGCGAATGTCTTGCTCTTCTCCGTCTGAATGAAACCGATGTACGCGAATGTCTTGCTCTTCTCCGTCTGAATGAAACTGATGTACGCGAATGTCTTGCTCTTCTCCGTCTGAATGAAACCGACGTCCGCGAATTTCTTGCTCTTCTCCGTCTGAATGAAACCGACGTCCGCGAATGTCTTGCTCTTCTCCGTCTGAATGAAACTGATGTACGCGAATGTCTTCCTCTTCTCCGTCTGAATGAAACTGATGTACGCGAATGTCTTCCTCTTCTCCGTCTGAATGAAACTGATGTACGCGAATGTCTTGCTCTTCTCCGTCTGAATGAAACCGACGTCCGCGAATTTCTTGCTCTTCTCCGTCTGAATGAAACCGACGTCCGCGAATGTCTTGCTCTTCTCCGTCTGAATGAAACTGATGTACGCGAATGTCTTGCTCTTCTCCGTCTGAATGAAACCGACGTCCGCGAATGTCTTGCTCTTCTCCGTCTGAATGAAACCGACGTCCGCGAATGTCTTGCTCTTCTCCGTCTGAATGAAACTGATGTACGCGAATGTCTTCCTCTTCTCCGTCTGAATGAAACCGATGTACGCGAATGTCTTGCTCTTCTCCGTCTGAATGAAACTGATGTACGCGAATGTCTTGCTCTTCTCCGTCTGAATGAAACTGATGTACGCGAATGTCTTGCTCTTCTCCGTCTGAATGAAACCGACGTCCGCGAATGTCTTGCTCTTCTCCGTCTGAATGAAACCGACGTCCGCGAATGTCTTGCTCTTCTCCGTCTGAATGAAACCGATGTACGCGAATGTCTTGCTCTTCTCCGTCTGAATGAAACTGATGTACGCGAATGTCTTGCTCTTCTCCGTCTGAATGAAACTGATGTACGCGAATGTCTTGCTCTTCTCCGTCTGAATGAAACCGACGTCCGCGAATGTCTTGCTCTTCTCCGTCTGAATGAAACTGATGTACGCGAATGTCTTCGTTCCTCCCTGATTCGTCGAATTTCCCGCATAAGGTCATCATCCACCCTATCACATCAGGAGTATTCGTTCGATGGGCCTGTCCTGGACGCGCATCGTCTTGCAGTGATGTGCGCCCTCCTTGGAATCTCCTATGCCACTCGTGCACACTCGTAATGGACATGCAGTGTTCGCCATACACAGTAAACACGCGACGATGAGTTTCTAATACTTCAGAACCCTCAGCTACCAGAAAATGAACCACACTCCCCTGCTCTTCTGTGCTTGCCTCCATTTCTACAGCTGGACGAACACACTAGACCAGTCCGCGCACCAAAAAAGGACGTAATCCAACAACTGTGTGCACCTGTGAATTGTCACTATGCATTTCTCCTTCCACACCGATAGCAACATCGATACGTAACATAGCGTTGCCACTTTTCACTTGGAATGTGTGTTATGGCGGGTGTTCGGTTTTAATTTGACTCTCCCTTATTTATTGAGCCGTATTAAGCAGAGGTCCCAGGACCGAATTGTGGACGCATTCAGTGAACCGAAGGTTATTCCCTAGGCTGCGAACTGTGAAGCCCCAATGCGAGAGCGATACGTCAGCGCAATGTCTTCCTGAAGGTCCAGATATCTCACAGAGTGCTGGAGGATAACAGATGAGTGGGCACCGTCTGACAAAGAGTTCCTGTATCGTTTGCCGATGAGAGGCGTAGCGGATATACCAAGGGTTCCATTTCATCCCTAGCCTTCCGTAGAGCCATTTCGCTGAAACATAGTTTTATTCAGTTCATCAGTGTACACTGGTAGCCTTGAACATTGCAACACTTAGAAGTTGCATCCGATGGATCCCACATTGGGGAGATTGCGTAGATCAGTGTGGGAGTGTAGAACAATGACGTCATATTCAGCCGAGTGACGCAGCACATGTCCTGATGACGTGGTTTCCTAATGAGTGATGCATAAGCAGAAGTCGGCAAGCCGACGAAAGGTAGTGGCATCGTGTAACCTGCCATTCGTGTGCACAGGCGGAGTTAACATGCTGCGTCGAAGAACACGACAAGTGTACTAACAGATTTCCGCCTTTGAAGGAATAGTGGTCAGTTGGAATTGTGTATTATCCTACTGCGAAATTGGTTCTCACATCGGAAGAAATGCAACCAGTGTAAAGTTGATGTGGAATCACCGGGTCGAGGAGGGACGTGCTGAGCAAGTTTAAGAAAAGAAAAAAATATCATAGAATTTTCTGAAATACTGGAAGGATATAACAGTGTATAATACATAAAAGTGCGACTCCAGTGCGGTATGTCAACTTTATGGATACCAAGTTTAACTTCAATCTGCCCAGCCATTTTTGTACCAAGCTGTTGCAACGAAAGTGACTCATATAAAACCACAGCGATTTCAAATTGACGAACTTGCCATATTTTCTCTGCCTCTTGATGTGCGTCAGATTAGGGAAGGGAAAGGAGGGGAAGTGGGAAGTGGGAGACAGAGGTAATGCACAAGTTTCTCGTTTGTTTCGCATAGTTGCTTTCCAGACCCAGCAGGCAGTGTACAGTTTGTACTTCAAAAACTGACTACTACGCCAATCCCGTAGAAAGACAAGATGAACTTGTGCCAAGAATACAGACAGCGTTCTAGGTCGTTCACGACACACCATACATCCCGAACGGAGTCCAAATGTCACTACTACACCGCTGTGAACTGTAAATCGAAGTAGGAGGGGAAGCATATTGAACATCAACTGTAATCGAACCATTGGGCGTATTGTTTCCTTAGTTCAGTATTTAATTCCATTCACAATGTTGGGAGTGAAGGAACACACAATCGTAGGACGGCAGCGTTGCATCTTCGAGCAGATTAAGTGATAAGGAACGATAATGCAACCATCAGACGAGAAGTGAAACGATCTGGTGCATTACTTGACTGACAAGTGTGTCTTAATTAGAGTGTGTTCTTGTTCTGTCAGTGCAGTTAATGCTGTTTAATACACGAATTGTTGATATTGCCCGTAAGAGGCAAGGACAATCCTGTGTGAATCGAACGAGCAAACTTGTGCATACATGCGGGGCATTATATCTGTCTCCATCATACACCCCACTTCCCCTCCCCGTCTCGTCCCTGAAGCACAATAGCGACTTGTGCACTGCCATAGCAAGTACGGCAAGTTTATCAATTTGAATCGCACGCAATTTTTGTCCGCCAATCCGATTTCACCATCGTTCTTAACCTAACATGAAAAGCATCCCGGACTTTATTTTCCCGCATAGTTCTGATACATCCTGTACATAAATCACTTGTGTATGCGTATGTGTGGCTGTATCATAACAGTTCGTGTAGTCCTGTGACGCTCCGTTGGTTCACTATTCGCTGACATTTTGCTCTTCCACTTGCGTGAAACTTGCCCTTCAGTACGGCTCCTCTCCACGAGATTCTCGAATGAAATTAACCACCACCGCACTCCCTCGTAATTGCCTCTACCTGTTTACCCTTCTGTCCAGCAGAAACATGATTACCTTGCAATTACACTGTGCCAATAGAACTTTAAGGCTTTAAAAACCATTTATAAAAATCAAACAGGTTTAAAAAAATCCCTGAAGTATCATTTGGAAAATTCATTTATTCAACAGATTACTCATAACATGAAATAGAAGAATCTACATCGGAATTCCAAGATACTAAACCAGAAAGGCAATTACATTTTACAATGAGCTACAATTATCCCGAAAGTGTTTAATTCTTAAAGGTACACCACAACAGTATAGTTAATTACAGGTGGATTATCAGAACCAGAGGCTCCAGTCTGCTGAAGTATTTCACAGTTCTCAAAAGAATGTAGCTACAACTTTCCATACTTTTTCATGGTATATGAATGCTGTAAAGAGGATACTGATGTACTGTGTAAATTTGACGTATACTGCATTATTAGGGTAGTTTATGGTTTTATTTAGCAAGGCTCAGGGGCTAATTTACCCTTAAGTGAATTGCTCTAGGACACAGCACATGAAAAATTTAGTAATTTGCGTAAATATTTAACTTTAGAGTAATATGTTTTAAGTATCCTGGTGGAGGTTGGAACTGACGTTGTACTGCTTATAATATTTTTTCTCATCTATTGATATTATAAAATTGTAAGTGGAAGCAGTGTTTGCCATTGGTTTCCCTCCGTAGTAAGTCCTAAATAGCTAGGGCTATTTAAACAAAATTTGATAAAATATTAAGTACGTAGGTGGATCAAAAGGTTAGTTGCACTAACGCGCCGCAGCAGCGTGCTGTATGTCACAAACGTGAGCATAGCGGAGAAAGGGACAGACACTGCCCACACGTCTGTTAGGCAGGTCGCTGTGGTGTCTCGTCTAGTATTGTGTGAATAGCGGCCAAATGCAATGGCGCGTCAACTGGACGTTCACTCTAAATATGAGGTGCGTGCTACAATCCGATTCCTATTGGCCAAAAGGAAGAATTACATGGACATTCATCGTGAAATTAGTGCTGTGTATGGGAAGCGGGCCATTTCTCGGCAAGGTATCGTAAAGTGGTGTCAGCAATTCGAAGCCGGACGGACTGATATCACGGACAACCATCGCGAAGGCAGGCCCGCAACGTCCAGGATCCTTGCAAAGGTCAACAGTGTGAATGCGATCATTAGACAGAACCGGCACATTAAACTGAGAGAAATCACGACGCAGTTGAACATGTCGTATGGTAGTGTGTTCGCCATTGTTCACGAGGACCTTGGACATCGTAGGCTGTGTCAAAGATGGGTCCCACGTCTTCTCACCGATGAGCACAAGGGACAACATTTTCAATCCTCCCTGGCATTTTTGCAACGCTATGCCGCAGACGGCAACGGGTTTCTGCGGCGAATCGTCACAGGCCACGAAACGTGGGTCCACTACTTCACCCCCGAAACGAAGCGAACATCAATGGAATGGGTGCACCCCTCATCACCACAATGAAAGAAGGCCAAGGTTCAACCTTCTGCCGGTAAGGTTATGGTGACAGTGTTCTTTGACATGGAGGATTTGCTGCCCGTGGAATTCATGCCGAAAGGAACGACGGTCAACGCGGCGTCGTATTGTCAAACATTGCACCGGTTGCGTAAAGCGATTAAAGAGAAGCGCTTAGGGAAATTGAGCGCCGGTGTGATTTTGTTGCACGATAACGCAACACCTCACAAGGCCCGCCAAACGAGAGAACTGCTGCAGCGTTTCAAGTGGGAGGTCTGGCAACATCCACCCTACAGTCCCGACCTAGCGCCATGTGACTTTCATCTGTTCGCTAAGCTCAAAACGGAGCTCGGTGGTCGACGTTTCCAGACCGATGAGGAGGTGAAAGCCGCTGTCTCGGAGTGGTTGCAGAATGCTGGAGGAAATTTCTATGCATCTGCCATCGACAAGTTGGTTGTGCGTTCGCAGAAATGTTTGGAGTCACTTGGAAACTATGTGGAAAAGTAGCGTTACAGTGTGTGTCGTTATAGTCGTGTTGCTGTTGTATAGGTGGTGTAATAAATGGCCATAACTGGGAAGTGCAATTTATTTTCTGATCGACCCTCGTACTCTGTTAACTTAAGTACTAGGCTATATAGTATAAATATGATCAAAATGAGGGTCATGTAAAATGTAGAACAATTCGTTAAAGGGCGCTTGCCTTTCAACGTCAAATGTTCTAATATTTCTAATATATTGCAAATAGGGAAGAAACGGCAAGGCGCTGATTTTTAGACCTTAACTAGATCTACGACTGAGCTTGAATCCTGGAAACCGTGGGTTCGAATCCCACTGTCAGCAGTCATGAAGATGGTTTTCCGTGGTTTCCCATTTTCACACCAAGCAAATGCCTGGGCTGTACCTTACTTAAGGGCATGGCCACTTCTTTCCAACTCCTAGGCCTTTCCTCTCCCATCGTTGCTATAAAACCTATCTCTGTCGGTGCGACGTAAAGCCACTAGCAAAAAAAATCTATGAAACAATCGGAAGCGTAAATTTATCTACAATAGCTAACTCATGACAAGTGTTTTCATAGGTTCCATATTTAGTTTATATAACAGTAAAATGTTAACATAATTATTGCAAAGACATGAGCTACGTCATGAAAATAGCCTAATCGTATGCGAGTAAACTTAATGGAAATGCTTTTGTGGGGAATTATTTCGAAGACATAGTTCTTTGAGATATCGCCCCTGTAACCAAACCTCATGGTGCAACAGCCCCGAAGGGCCATGATCCACCAAGCGACCGAAGATCAGCCCGAAGGCCTGCAGTTTACGTGGTGTTCTGTGGTCAGCACGATGAATCCTCTCGGCCATTATTGTTTACTTTCTAGATGAGGGCCGCCATCTCACCGTCAGATAGCTGCTCAATTGTAATGTAGTAGGCTGAGTGAACCTCGAACCAGCCCTGAGATGCGGATAAAAATACCAGACCTGGCCGAGAATCGAACCTGGAACACCCGGGTAATAGGCAGACACGCTACCCATACACCGCGGGGCCGGCTATCGCTCCCGATATATTTATTAAGGTGGACTGCGGGGATGAGTTCATTAAACAGAGAAGGTGACCAAATTCAAGCCAAGGTACACATATCCATCTCTTCTAGAGAGCCTTGTGTTATTTCGCTAACAGTGGTTCTATGTGTTACCATTTTCATCCTCAATGAAATAGGTCAACTACGAGAGCGAATCAAAAAGTAAGTTACACTTCCAAGTTACCGTCATTTATGAAACCACCCACACATAGGTAACACGGTTATGACTTTTCCATATAGTCCCCAAGAGATTGTAAACATTTCTCAGAACGGTCAACCAACTTTTCGATTCCGGATGCGTAGAAATCAACTCCAGCGCTATGTAACCACCTGCATACAGCTGCTTTCACCTCCTCATCGTTTCGGCATCATTGTCCACAGAGATCCTTTCTCAGCTTATCGAACACATGATAATCACATGGCACTATGTCTGGACTGTATGGAGGATGTTGCCATACCTCTCACTTGAATCGCTGCAGCAGTTCGGACGTTTGGCGAACCATGTGAGGTGTTGCGTTATCGTGCAACAAAATCAAACCGGCACTCAATTTTTCTCGCCACTTCTCTTTATTTGCCTTACGTAACCTGTTCAACGTTTGAAAATACGAAGCCAAGTTGATTGTCGTGCCGTTTGGCATAAATTCAATGGGCACCACACCCTCTATATCAAATAACACTGTCGCCATTACGTTTCCTACTGAAGGTTCGACCTTGGCATCCTTTCGTGGTGGTGGTGTGGTTTGCACCCATTCCATCGATGTTCTCTTTGTTTCGGGGTGAAGAGGTGGATCCACGTTTCACCCCTTAAGATGATTCGCCGTAGAAACTCGTTTCCCTCCACAGAATACCGTTGAAAAATGCCAGTGACGATTGGAAACGTTTCTTGTGAATATCGGTGGACAGACGTGGGACCCATCTTCGACAAAGTTTACGAAATCCAAGCTGCTGGTGAACAATTGAGAACACATTGCCATACGTAATGTTCAGTATGCTGGCAATTTCCTGCAGTGTTATGCGTCAATTATCTCTAATGATCCCATCCACACGGTCAAAATTTGCAACGGTACTGGGCGTTGCGGGTCTGCTTTCCCGCTATTCGTCCGACGTCAAATTGCTTTCACCAATACCTGGGCGAGAAATTGCACGCTGATCATATACAGCAGTGATTTCACGATGAATGTCCGTGCCATTGAGCCTTTTAGCCCGCAGAAATCTGATCGTTCACGCACCTCCAATTTGGAGTGAACACTCAGTTGACCCGCCATTGAGCTTAGCCCGTTCTGCACATAGAACACGACGAGATACCACACCAACCTTCCTATCGGACGTGTCAGTAGTTACTGTAGCTTGCTACGCATTGGCCACGGTCACGACACACAGCGTGCTCTCGCGGTGAGCTAGTGTGACTTACTTTTTGATTCGCCCTCGTATGGCAAGGTTTAAAGCAACAATTGATCGCAAGGGGATTTTATCTGATGACCTGATCCTTCCATGTAGTGATTGAGATTACAAGGGAGGTATCACAATCTTCATGCCAAAATATGTGTTGAAGCTTTAGTGATATAACCGATGTGCTATGAGAAGAGCACATGCAAAAGAAAATAATTGCCTGTTTTGATTGCAAGGCCACGAAATCAGAGTTTGAATTCTACGTGGCCAGACGGGAACGCAGCACAGTTGGGCACCCCTGCCTCATTGGCAACCTCACTTCAATAGCAGCCGTCCGCGTGTATTGTTCACCTTTATTCATGGTTTTCTGCCTGCTGCTCCACTGCTGGCTTTCAACAATGACCGTTGTACAATCTGACCTGTAGTGGCAAGTATTGTTTTCCAAATTATTAAATGTATAATTAAAGGGTTTATTTAACGGTCCTGCATTGCAAACTGGCATGTAGTGAGAAGGTACTAGCATTAGGGTCCAGGAAAAGGAACATACCCAGAGGAAAAGCAAGGTGGATCGAAGGTTAAGGAGTTTATCATTTGTGAATTTATCAGCCGTTTATTGTAACTATCAACAAAAACTTACAAGGCAGCAACATGTTTACAAAATAAACGAAACTGCTGAACCATATTTGTGAAATTACACCAATATACCTCTGGTATGATAATTATATTTCATAAACATGATTTAAAATATTTCATAATATTTTCTCAACGGAACGTATTTCAACAACAGTAAGTACTAAATTAATTCAGTTAAAAATACAGAAATACTGAAAAGGAAAGGCCCTAGGCAAACAAACAAGAAAGCCACTCAGGCAAAGAACATACTGGGCTACGAGTCGGGCACATACACACAGCACAACACACACACACACACACACACACACAGAGAGAGAGAGAGAGAGAGATAGAGAGAGAGAGAGAGAGAGAGAGCATAACGCTTACCCAATTACACGCCCATTCGCTACCAAAATCATTAACCCTACACTCAACATACACATACACTCACGATTTACACTCCGATGCTCATAGCCCAGCAGCCTCGGGTTCGTAAGGAGCTCCTAAGTTCATGGTGTGACCAAGCGAAAAAATGGGAATGAGAATGAACCGCTGGACACAACCAGCCGACAAGGCTACGTTTGAGAAGGGAAGGGAAAGGAACAGGACGGAGAACAACCAATATACCCTATTCTCAAATCATAGCGCAGGTGCACTTCAAGTGAGTGTTAAGCGTCTTTGAGTCTCAGAAAATAATACGGACATTATTTCTTGTTATACAATATTTCTGAAAGTAACAGTAATGCAAAATAAATGCATCTGTGGCAGTAGATTTATCCATCGGCAATGTCATCAAAGTTTCAGGGTAGGTTTTGGTGTGAAGGGTGTCACACTTCGCTTGCACAGAAGAGAAGGATTTATATTTTTTATTTACAGGTCTAGGCAGAAGGGTACGACATTCATGAAACTACCTGTATATCGTCGCTGCGTCTATAAAAACCGCGAAGTGATAACATTTCAGCTTAGGACTCTGACCCGAACGGTTCTGTGATCTATGGTTCAGTATTGCATGGACTACTTCAACGAATTTTCCTTCCAAGTGATACATGTGCTGCGGGTCAGTATTTGTCCCCTCAGCATTGTCACTCAACGGTATTTCGAGGCGGAACGACGGTAATGAATCCTTATACATGCCGAAACCCTTCTACAGGAATTTAAGTGATCGCATGAAATGCACAGGCCTCAACTCATGAAACACCTGTGTTTGGTAGAAGAGGAGGCTGTGACAGATGTTTAAAGATAAAAAGTAACAGGTTAAGGTCTTAAGTCATGGAGGGGGGGGGGGGGAAAACCGCAAATGGATTAACATTGGTTTCGTTGGGAATGCAGGTGGGAGATTACGAACAACCTCCACGATATCGTGGGTGGGGATATTAACAAAGATTTCGAACAGGTGAAAAGCCGACTGTGAGTGATAGCAGTAAGTGTTGATATGTGCGGTCATTTCCACCGTGTGCAAAAGTCACACTGTTGTTGACAGAAATGGATGAAATAGAAGAATATACAATATGAAATTCAATGGATGGTGGCTAAGAAAAGCTTCACAACCCCTTTGTTTAACGGTCACTGCGCTAGTCTTCGGTTCAGAGGACCCCACGCTCGACTCCTGGTTGAGCCAAAGATGTTAACTGCGTACGGTTAATCTGTCTGCCTCAGGGACTGAGTGTTTGTGTTCGTCTTAATATACTTATTTCATCTACATACAGCTCATCGCAGAAGGATGAAAAGGAGAATACTACCGGTCACGCAGGGTTGGTGTCAGGAACGTATCCGGCTCTAAAACTAGGTCAAATGCACATTAATTACCTGTCCTAATGAATTAGAAAAGGGATCAGGAAGCAGAAGAGCCTGGTTGAGTGGCTCAGACGGGTGAGGCGCTGGCCTTCTGACCCCAGCATGGCAAGTTCGGTGGTATTTGAAGGTGCTGAAATACGTCAGCCTCGTGTCGGTAGACTTAATGGCACCTTAAAAACCTCAAATGGGACTAACTTGCCACACCTCGGCGTCTCCGAAAACCGTATTTAGTGGAACGTAAAGCCAATAACATTATTACGCAGAACATGAATAATAAGAATAATCGTAGTGTTATTTGCTTTACGTTCCACTAACTACTTTTACGGTTTTCGGAGACGCTGAGGTGCCAGAATTCAGTCCTGCAGGGGTTCTTTTACGTGCCATTAAATATACCGACACGAAGCTGACCTATTTCAATACCTTCAAATACCACCGGACTGAGCCACTATCGAGCCTGCCAAGTTGGGATTAGAAGGCCAGCGCCTCAGCCGTCTGAGCCACTCAGCTCGGCAGTTTGTGTCTACTGTCCACAGCCAAGACCTCTCCCCTTGCTACAATTATGTCTTTGTTATGCTGAAGAAAGTCCTGAAGAGTAAGTGTTTCACCATCGATCAAGATACTCCCGATGCTGTGGAAGAGTGGTTCAATGAGAAACCTTTTTCCTTCATCGTGGAAAGTACGGATAAACTTGTTCAGCGTTCGGATGTGTGTCTGTGTGTTGGGGTGATTATGTGTAGTCTCTTTCAAACTATCATGCGTATGATGTCGTTCTGATACAGTTTGTGTTGGCCAGTACATATAGGGAGACTGTATTTATGACCAATAATAAGATACATCTAGTTGTCCGACTTGTTGGGTGAACGATCAGCGTACTGGCCCTCGGTTCAGAGGGTCTCGTGTTCGATTCCAGGCTGGGTCGGGGATTTTAATCGCTTCTGATTAATTCTTCTGGCTCAGGGACTGGGTGTATGTGTCCATCCCAACGCTCTCCTAATCATATTCAGAAAACATACCACACTACCAACCAGCACAGAAACACGCAATAGTGCTTACATCCCTCCATATAGGGTTGGCGGCAGGAAAGGCATCCGGCCGTAAAACAGGGCTAAATCCACATATGTGTGACGCAATTCCCACCCGCGACCCCACAGGTGTGGGAAAAAGAGGCAGGAAAAGAAGAATAATGAGATACATCTATTTGTCTGACCCCTTGGCTGAATGGTCAGGGGTGAGGCCTATCGCTTTAAAGGGTCCCGGGATCGATTCCCTAGTAAGTTGGGTATTTTAATAGCGTCTTACAAATTCTCCTGGCTCGGGGCCTGGGTGTTTGTGTTTGTCCCAACACCCTCCTCTACATATTCAAACAACACACCACGCTACCAATCATCACTAAAACAATAATGATAAAATCCCTTCACGGAGGGTTGGCGGCAGGAAGGGCATCCGGCCGTAAAACTGGACCAAATTCACTCACTCACTCACTCACTCACTCACTCACTCACTCACTCACTCACTCACTCACTCACTCACTCACTCACACACACACACACACATATATATATATACATACATACATACATACATACATATATATGTGCGCGCGCGCGCACACTACAGTTCGCACCCGCCACCCAAAAAGTGTGGGGAGAGATTAATAATAATAATAATAATAATAATAATAATAATAATAATAATAATAATAATAATAATAATCGTCTAGAGTTCACTAAAGAACTTTAATTATACAAGAACAACATGAATAAATACATATTTACACAATTCAAAAATTATTGTCTAAGGTCCTTAGATACTCACTGAGTGTTGTGTTACGTGCATAAAAACTCTGGTGTTACCGCGGTAAGCTCTCAAAGAACACTCATTTATAATGTGAGCGATAGTCTGTCTCTCGGTACCACAATCACACGCGTGAGATGATAACTTCCTCCACTTGAATATTGCATCAGCGCAAACATGCCCAGTCCGGATTTTGTTCAGCCTAGTCCACGCCCTTCTGAGTAGATCGAATCCAGAATCCTTCACCATGGAATTCTGAAGCAGAAGTTGAGTCCCAGTTCAGGGTCCACTGGTTCATAAGGCAAAAGTTCTCGACTGCTAGTCCCTGAGTTGTGCATAGGTGTGGAATCTGTTATCTGAGCTTTCTGGTCTATAGGATAGCGATATCAGTATGGATTGGTAGCTGTTGATTTCTTTGTATCCTTTGGGTATTTCCTGACCAAAGCATATAGTCTGTGAAGGTGTGGGGGAGCAATATGGCTGAAAACAAGAAACCACAGTGTTGACTTCAGCGTTGACTTCATATTGCCTGAAAATATTCTCAAGGTATTCTTGAGTTGTACATCAATTTTCTTTACATATGGACTGTTAAACAATCCGGGACACAGTACTCAGCAACAGAAAATACCAGATCAGTGGCTGAGCAGCTAAGTGTAGTGGCACTTGTTACCTATGTATTACCACACAGGTTGCGGAAAAGATTGTCCCGAGTGTTCAGTTTTGCGCCACTACTCGTTAGGTATATTTTTTAAAATCTTGGCTTTCGGTCTTAACGACCATTTAGCCAGCTACAATTTTGCATGTTTCTGATTAATTATGAATATTGATAATTTTGTATGTTTCTGATTATTAATTATGAATCGGATTTGATGAATTGAACCTATACATTTAAGACGAACAAAAACACCATCCCCCGAGCTGGAGAAATTAACCAGAAGAAGTTAAAACCCTCGACCCGGCCGGGAATCGAACCCGTGACCTCTGTGACCAAAGGCCAGCACGGTAACCATTTAACCATGGAGCCGGACATTAGGTGTTCTTTGCAGGATATAGTTCTGTCTTGAGTAAATGCCAGGTATATTGGAAATCTGCTTTAATTGGCAGCTCCATTTGCTTCGTGATAGGTAGACCTGTTTGGTCATGCTTGACTGAAGTCCCCATTTAGAAAAGTCATTTTTAAGGACAGTGAGGTCTTCAGTTAGGACATTTTCAGTACCCTCAAAGATGGTGTTCCTTGTAGCTATTGCCCAGTAATCCGCATAAGCAAATTTTATGGATATTGTCTCCGGCATATAGGTAATGTACAAATTGAAAACAACTGGGGCAAGTACGGATCCTTGAGGTAGACCATTATTTAATTACTTCGTTCTATTCATTGAATCACCCATTACGACTCCGAACATTCTGTTGGGCAACATGCTGTTGATAAGGTGGGCTGTATTTTGACAGGGAATCACATGAAGTTTAAATATAAGTCACTCTTTCAAAATAAAGTCGTACGCAGCTTTTAAATCAATAAATGCCACAGATGTCTTAAGGCGCTGCTGGAATCCTTTCTCTGTATATGTAGCTAGGGAAAATACCTGGTCAGTGCAGTTGCATTGGGGCCTAAAGCCAGCCTATTCAATAGGGATCTGCTCAAGTATAGTGGGAGCTTCCTTCCAACTCCTAGGCCTTTCCTATCCCATCGTCGCCAAAAGACCTATCTGTGTCGGCGCGACGTAAAGCCACTAGCAAAAAGAAGTTTTCATGTTTGCATTTTTATTGTTGTTGCATTGTCATTTTATCAGCTTTCTGTTAGGACATAAACTATTTTAAATAAGATCTTGAATGCATGTGATTTTATCCATAAGCTGAAGAAGAGAATTTATAATTTCTCGAAACATGTACTTGTGGGTGTACACAATTATGTATTTGATAGTTTAGATATATAATATATTTTGAACTGTATTGACAAGGCGGAACTTGGACACAATTAACTGTATTACGTATACTCATTAAACTCAAAATAAAATAAACTTTAGAACACGAAAGAAAAAGAGCAACAGTAAACTAGTGTAAACTATCCGTGTCTGGGAGGGAGGAGTGTTCATCCATTCATGCATGCATAAATACAATCCAATCAGGCAATTCATTCATTCATTCATTCATTCATTCATTCATTCATTCATAATGCCTGTTGTAAACTTAAGATAACACTTTTCAGATTCGTGAAACAAATAAATACTTGCACTAACACAAAGTAGTAGCTATGAGATAGTTGTCCTAGACTATATACCAATGATAAAGTCTAGGACAAAAATAAAAATTTTGTGAACTACAATTTAGATATCGGTTTAAATAGTGAGTAGGCGTAATTGTAATATTTAAGGCAACAATAATAGCCTCCGTGGCTCAGGCGGCCGGTCTCTCACCACTGGATACCGTGGTTCAAATCCCGGTCACTCCATGTGAGATTTGTGCTGGACAAAGTGGAGGCAGGGACAGGTTTTTCTCCAGGTACTCCGGTTTTCCCTCTCGTATTTCATTCCAGCAACACTCTCCATTAACATTTCATCTGTCAGCCATTTATCATTGCACCAGAGGAGTGCGGCAGGCTTCGGCAGCCGGCACATTTCCTATCCTCGCCACTAGATGGGGACATCATTCATTCCATTCCTGACCCAGTCGAATGACTGGAAACAGGATGTGGGTTTTCATTTGATTTTCAAGGTAGCAATACATGAATTAATTGTAACGAAATCATGCAGGTATCAAATAACTTGGATTGCAATAAATGAGGACTCTCTCCCCAGTTTCTGGTGATCCGGAACTAGGGGATGGGAGTATTCTACTAGCGTAAGTCTGGATAGATCCACTTGCCACCCGTCCTACACCTCCCCGTATTTTATTTATTTCAGTTTTAATTTTGATTATCCCCAGTCCCTTTTTTTCTTTGATTGTGTTGGTTCAGCAAGTTTGTGATGTTCCAGAATTTGTTCATCATTAATAGGAATGGCATAAGAATTAAACTGTTCAACTTACTTGCTAGTTATATCCCATCATTTCAACATGAACGTGACTAGGAATAGAACTGCTTAATACGATTCTGTGTGTGTCGTGTAATTTGCTTTAGATCGCCTTACTTCAAAGGCATGGAAGTATCACGCCGTATCCTATTAAATGAATAGCCTACAGTATCAGTTTCTTGGTTCATTAGAACAGATGTTTGTAATCAATATTGATCGAGACAGGTCCAATCCCGCATTATCTTTGGTTACTGCTGAACAATAGTGTATTAACGTTTGAATTCAGATCCTGGTGAGTTGTGAGATAGTGACTGAGCTGACAGACGGTTAATGTGGTCTATTGAGAGTAAGGTTCTACTCTGTCTCCTCTGTTGCACTAACAGAGCATGGAGGTGACAGTCCTTTGGAGATTTCTCTGTCTGTAAGCAACATGGTTTGAATACAAAACCGAAAAGGAGTAACGGAATATAGCTAAGAAAAAACAGATTTCATTACAATATTATGCACCGAACGAGTTCGTAGTGTTGTTAGTTTTTGCGCAGCTGTGAGCGTGCATTCGGGATATAGTTGGTTCAAATCCCATGGTCGTTAGGTCTAAAGATGGTTTTCCGTGGTTTCCCATTTTCACACTACGCAAATACTAGGACTGTATCTTACTTGAAGCCACACCGATCTCGATAGCTGCAGTCGCTTAAGTGCGGCCAGTATCCAGTATTCGGGAATAGTAGGTTCGAACCCCACAGTCAGCAGCCCTGAAAATGGTTTTCCGTGGTTTCCCATTTCCACACCAGGCAAATGCTGGGGCTGTACCTTAATTAAGGCCACGGCCGCTTCCTTCCCACTCCCAGTCCTTTCCTGTCCCATCGTCGCCGTAAGACCTATCTGTGTCGGTGCGACGTAAAACAACTAGCAAAAACAGAAGTTTAAGCCACAGCCTATACTTCCCCTTTACTTATAATTCAGGATAAAAATCATAATCTGGTATATGATCCTAAGAGGGTACTCGATAGTTGGAAAGAGTACCTTCTTAAAAACACGTTTAAATTTTGATATTGATAAAATTACTCCAGTAACAGATGAATATTCCGTAGATTATAGAAGAAGTTTCAAGACAACACCTTTATGGCGATAAAACCCTGATTGATGCACGACTGCTGCTTGACCTGAAGTCCTACAGATTACGGGGTGACACGAGGTCAGCGCAACAAATCCTCTCGGCCACTATTCCTGGGTGTGTAGACTGGGGCTATCTCACTGTCAGATAGCTCCTCAATTGTTTTCACATAGGCTGAGTGGAACACAAACCAGCCGTCATATTCAAACTGAAACATCTGAAGTGGTCTGAAATCCATAGTCAAAGCGGGACTCGCTACCTCAAGACTGCAGAGTGGTTAATTATAAAACATTCTCTGCTAAAGATTAATGTATATGAATTGCATGGCAACTGTTAATTCATAGAAGTACGCCCCCATAATACGAGCCCAAATATTTTTTGAAGCAAATTTATGTAGTTATTCTGTATCACTATGGCAAGCCCACTCTGGATTAGATTAGACAAATAAATGATTACTTATAATTAAAATATAATTATATACCCAAATGAACAGATATAAATTTTGCAATAAATTTACGTCTTCCAATTCCGTTTTTACTTTATATCTGTTTTACGTTGCACCTACACAGACAAGTTTTACGGCGACGATGGAATAGAAAAAGGCTAGGAACGGGAAGAAAGTGGCTAAGGACTGGTGAGGAAGCGGCCGTAGCCTTATTTAAGGTCCAGCCCCCAGCATTTTCCTGGCGTGACAATGGAAAACCAGGAAAAACCATCTTCAGAGTTCCTGACAGTGGCATGCGAATTCACTATCTCCCAACGGTCATTTTCTTGTGGAGTATGTTTTCTAACAACAGTGAATCATTGTGTATGGGAATTTGACAGTGTGTGACGCTTTCGAGGTTACTGAAAATATTATCCTTCCCATCGACCTTTCTCGTTGGGAAGCTGTTTTCTTCACTATTCTACTGTGCCCATCATTCTAGTACTAAATTAGTTACTTACGTTACAAGAGCCAAAAGTAAGGCTTTGCGTATGAATTCAAATAACAGGTAAGGACGGAATTTGGTAATTAATACGTAAAATACTTTCACGTGGAACCTACAATATTTTATTTTGTACTGTGCTGAATTTATTTATTTATTTATTTATTTATTTATTTATTTATTTATTTATTTATTTATTTATTTATTTATTTATTTTGCAAGTTGCTTTACGTCGCACCGACACAGGTAGGTTTTATGGCGACGATGGACAGGAAAGGGCTAGGAGTGGGAAGGAAGCGGCCGTGACCTGAATTGAGGCACAGCCCCTACATTTGTCTGGTGTGAAAATGGGAAACCACGGAAAACCATCTTCAGGGCTGCCGACAGTGGGATTCGAACCCACTATCTCCCGAATACTGAATACTGGCCGCAATTAAGGGACTGCAAGCTATCGAGCTCGGTAGTTTATTTATTATTTTTGTTCAGATAGTATTGAGATGAAGAAATTATGCTCCGTTCATTGCCCATCATTCAAACAGTAGACGCCATCCATAAAAGATCGATATTATTCAATACATGTATTGACTCACCCACAGAACGCAGTGCAGTATCTAAGTAACTATTCTACATGCACTGACAAAGGATTCCTATGTTATGTTCATTATGCTGGTAGAAGTTGAGTGCGGTAAGTACCTACAGTGTCGAGAAGCTCCAATTTCCACATTATTTTCAAGAAGGTAAACTAATGAAATATGTTTCCTTAGACATTACTACATCGAGCTCGATAGCTGCAGTCGCTTAGGTGCGGCCAGTATCCAGTAATCGGGAGATAGTGGGTTCGAGCCCCACTGTCGGCAGCCCTGAAGATGGTTTTCCGTGATTTCCCATTTTCACACCAGTAAAATGCCGGGGCTGTACCTTAACTAAGGCCACGGCCGCTTCCTTCCACTTCCTAGACCTTTCCTATCCTATCGTCGCCATAAGACATAACTGTGTCGGTGCGACGTAAATCAAAATAGAAAAAAAAAATACATTACTAGATGTATATCTCAACACCCTGTTGTTGTGGTACATTAGTAGCGTATGTGGTGAATAATTGATGCTAATCTCTGGGATTAAAGCGCTCTACTTCTCGCTTTTTGTCTCGTCTTACTTCTCCGCATCGACTCGTGCGCTATTAACAGCTACGTTCACTGTGGTCGCAAGTTTCTCCTGGAGCAGGAAGGAAATTACCTACACACGAAGTGGCTTCAAGCGAAATGAAACTCGACTTCACACACCTCCCTCAATATTGCGACACTCAGAGATCTACATATGATGTCTCTAATTTGAGGCCTCAGGTGGAACATTCTACCCTTGAGATGACTCATAGATTACATATAGTTAATAAGTTTTATACTTGGCCGAGATCGCTGTAGACAATACATGCGTTAAAACCAATACTTGTTCACTTTGGAGTCTGTTGGTGTTGTGGATACACGCATCGGTTGAATAAATATATTGCAATTGTGTGCACATTGTTTCAATGGTCATTAAAAGGAAGTCTAGTAATTCAGAGTTAAAATCATTCTACAGTATACTGTAATTTTTACAATGCCGTCCAGTGTTTATTCTTCAATAACCACATGGTCACGATGTCCTCCTTCAGAGCTCTAGTAACAATCCTACATTTTTCCGAACAGAATATGTACGATGTTCGAGTAGGAAAGTCAGAGTGCGAACATGAAGTTCAAGGCAATCACAGAATATTGACGTACATAATTTAGTTAATCTGCCGAGGATCTAAACTTGTGTGTTTTATTGATCTCATGACTCAATAGAAAGTTGAAGAATGTGCAAGTGGCTGTGTGGTTTGGGAGATAGTGGGTTCGAACCCCACTGTCGGCAGCCCTGAAGATGGTTTTCCGTGGTTTCTCATTTTCACACCAGGCAATTGCTGTGGCTGTACCTTAATTAAGGCCACGGTCGCTTCCTTCCCACTCCCAGTCCTTTCCTATTCCATCGTCGCCATAATACCTGTTTGTATCGGTGCGACGTAATGCAGATTGTGTTAAAAAACGTCCAAGGCGAACACGTGATCAATTCCGTCAGCTTCCAAGGATCCTCAACTTGAAAGGATTAACAACAACAACAAACATGAGTCCCCAAGCTGAATCCAGCATTATTTCTAGTTACTCCTACCGAGCGAGCTGGCCGTGCAATTAGGGGCACACACTGTGAGCTTGCATTCCGGAGATAGTGGGTTAGAGTCTTACCGTCAGCGTCCCTGAAAATGGTTTTCCATATTAACACTAGTTAATTGCTGGGGATGAACCTTAATTAAGACCTCTCCAATCCTAGCCCTATTCCATCCTTCCCTCGCCAAAAACATTCGATGTGCTAGTCCGACGTTAAAGAAGTAGTTAAAAAATAAATAGTCATTCCATAAAAATGGTTTTATTGTACAACATTTCGTTTACCTCAATTATAGCCCTGAAAATACGCGCACACAATCACACAGAATATTACAGTGAAATCATCAACAAATACATATATTCAAAAGTTGACAGTTGAGGCCCAATCCCGAACAAGAGTACTTGTTTCTAAAGAATTACGATCCATGCGTTCGAAAGCAACACTAGTTGAATTTTAACTCTCTTTGTGTTGTAGATATACGCATCGGTTGAATAAATGTATTGCAATTGTGTGCACATTGTTTCAACGGTCACTGAAAGGAAGTATATAACTCAGAGTTAAAATCTTTCTACAGTATCTTGTAATTTTTACAAGGCCGTCTAGTGATTGTTGGTAAAATTCATAGTCCCTCCGTCGTATGCATTAGAAGAAAGTAAAGGGACTCTTTAATCTACAAGAATTACTTCTGTACTGAGAGACAATGTACACTGACTGACAGAGCAAATGCAACACCAAGAAGGAGTGGTCAGAACTTTATGCCAATTGCAGGGAAGACTGACGTCACTGAGGCATGCTCATGATGTGAAATGCGCCGCTGTGTTGCGCACGTAGCGAACGATAAATGGGACACGGCGTTGGCGAATGGCCCACTTCGTACCGTGATTTCTCAGCCGACAGTCATTGTAGAACGTGTTGTCGTGTGCCACAGGACACGTGTATAGCTAAGAATGCCAGGCCGCCGTCAACGGAGGCATTTCCAGCAGACAGACGACTTTACGAGGGGTATGGTGATCGGGCTGAGAAGGGCAGGTTGGTCGCTTCGTCAAATCGCAGCCGATACCCATAGGGATGTGTCCACGGTGCAGCGCATGTGGCGAAGATTGTTGGCGCAGGGACATGTGGCACGTGCGAGGGTTCCAGGCGCAGCCCGTGTGACGTCAGCACGCGAGGATCGGCGCATCCGCCGCCAAGCGGTGGCAGCCCCGCACGCCACGTCAACCGCCATTCTTCAGCATGTGCAAGACACCCTGGCTGTTCCAATATCGACCAGAACAATTTCCCGTCGATTGGTTGAAGGAGGCCTGCACTCCCGGCGTCCGCTCAGAAGACTACCATTGACTCCACAGCATAGACGTGCACGCCTGGCATAGTGCCGGGCTAGAGCGACTTGGATGAGGGAATGGCGGAACGTCGTGTTCTCCGATGAGTCACGCTTCTGTTCTGTCAGTGCTAGTCACCGCAGACGAGTGTGGCGTCGGCGTGGAGAAAGGTCAAATCCGGCAGTAACTGTGGAGCGCCCTACCGCTAGACAACGCGGCATCATGGTTTGGGGCGCTATTGCGTATGATTTCACGTCACCTCTAGTGCGTATTCAAGGCACGTTAAATGCCCACCGCTACGTGCAGCATGTACTGCGGCCGGTGGCACTCCCGTACCTTCAGGGGCTGCCCAATGCTCTGTTTCAGCAGGATAATGCCCGCCCACACACTGCTCGCATGCTCGCATCTCCCAACAGGCTCTACGAGGTGTACAGATGCTTCCGTGGCCAGCGTACTCTCCGGATCTCTCACCAATCGAACACGTGTGGGATCTCATTGGACGCCGTTTGCAAACTCTGCCCCAGCCTCGTACGGACGACCAACTATGGCAAATGGTTGACAGAGAATGGAGAACCATCCCTCAGGACACCATCCGCACTCTTATTGACTCTGTACCTCGACGTGTTTCTGCGTGCATCGCCGCTCGCGGTGGTCCTACATCCTACTGAGTCGATGCCGTGCGCATTGTGTAACCTGCATATCGGTTTGAAATAAACATCAATTATTCGTCCGTGCCGTCTCTGTTTTTTCCCCAACTTTTATCCCTTTCGAACCACTCCTCCTTGGTGTTGCATTTGCTCTGTCAGTCAGTGTACTAACGTGGTAGTAATTTTCAACAGTCCGAAGTTTTCACGTTGTCTCTCGCATTGGAAAGCAAAGTTGTCAAATTCCAGACAGATTATATCACAGAAAAGTCACCTGTTTTGAGTGTGCAAACAAAGGTATGCCTCAATATAATGTCAAACTCTTAAACCAAACGTTACAGTGCTACAGCTATGGTTGGATTTGGCGTACCTGATGATCAGCCCGGAAGCTTGTAAATTAGTCGATGACGTTTGATCAGTACAACGTATCCTCTCAGCTGTTATTTTTTGTTTTCTAGACCAAGGTCGCTATCTCACCATTCGACAGCTCCTCAAAACTCACGTGAGCTGAGTGGGCGTGGAACCAGCCCTCACATCCAGGTAGAAATCCCTGACTGGGCTGAGAATCTAATCCAGAGCCTGCCGGTAACAATTAGGCTCGCTAGCGTTAGACCGTGGGGCCGGCAATGTTAAGCTCTACAGAATATGAAATGCGAAGTGAGAACCTTATTTGAGAGAAATGATAATACGCACTGAGTCAAATAGGACAGGTGCCGAATGCACGCGAATGGGTCAGTTTTGCCCAACTTCGCGAAACCGGGTGTACCACAAATACAGATGCTCGAGTCTTTTTTCTCAATCTCTTTTACGTCTCTCTGACACAGATAGGTCTTATGCCGACGATGGCATAGGAAAGGTCTAGGAGTGGGAAGAAAGTGACCGTGGCCTTAATGAAGGTACAGTCCCAGCATTTGTCTGGTGTGAAGATGGTAAACGACGGAAACCCATCCTCTGAGCTGCCGACAGTCGGGTTCGAACCCACTATCTCCCGAATGCAAGGTGATGGCTACGTGAAGCACACCACACAGCCATTTCGTCTGTGAGAGTCTTGCTCATGTACGCAACAGAAGTGTGTAAGCACTAGCAGAAAATAAGGTGCCAATAATTTGTTTCGAGGATAGCTGTGTTAATCGATCAATCACAATTGATCAGCATTTTTGGCAGTCGCCCAGGTCTCAGATTCCCTATCTCTTGTTCTCCTAGCCTTAAATGATTTCATGGAACTGGAAATTCATTGAACATCTTCCTTTGTAAGTTATTCCAATCCCTAACTCCCCTTCCTATAAACGAACATTTGCCCCAATTTGTCCTCTTGAATTCCAACTTTATCTTCATATTGTGATCTTTCCTACTTTTAAATACACCGCTCGAACTCATTCGTCTATTAATGTCATTCCACGCAATCTCTCCGCTGACAGCTCGGAACATACCGCTTAGTCCAGCAGCTCGTCTCCTTTCTCCCAAGTCTTTCCAGCCCAAACTTTGCAACATTTCTTTACGCTACTCTTTTGTCGGAAGTCACCCAGAACAAATAGAGCTGCTTTTCTTTGGATTTTTTCCAGTTCTTGAATCAGTAATCCTGGTGAGGATCCGATACACTGGAACCATACTCTATTTGGGGTCTTACTAGGTACTTATATCCCCTCTCCTTTACATTCTTACTACAACCCCTAAACACCCTCATAACCATGTGCCGAGATCTGTACCCTTTATTTACAATCCCATTTATATGATTACCCCAATGAAGTTCTTTCCCTATGTTAACACCTAGGTACTTACAATGATTCCCAAAAGGAACTTTCACCCCATCAACGCAGTAATTAAAACTGAGAAGACTAGGGATGGTAGCATTGTTAACGAATGTCATTGTTCCGAGTGTACTGTGTATACAACAACTTTTCTAGATTGTGAATCTGCGTTTCCTACAGAACTTTGGGCTCCTGACACCATCACATCGGAAACAACAACGCTTGTGATGCATTTGAGAGGGGTTCGGGCTTAACTATAACAGTTTACATCCAGTGTAGTCATAAATGTCCAAAAATGGGAAGGAAAATTACTGAATGCCCGAGGATCTTGAAAATGTATTGGGGAAGATTTCTAAACAGTAATTTAAAAAAATGTTAACGAATTCCCAAGACAGCAAAGTTTGCGAGTAGTTTCTTGGAATGAAGGATATACAGGGTGAAGCGAAATTCGCGCTCTCGGGCGTCCCAGCGCGACTTTTCACATGCCAGCAATAAAACAAATGTCTCTCACAAAAGTTCGTCCTGCGAGTATATCCGGCAGAGAAAGAACGTTGAAGAGTGGCAATCTGGCAACACTGTAACCACAAGTAGGATAACTACCTCTGTCAGCACACAGCAGTCGTGCTGTGCAGTTGGTGCTTTGGATAGAGTTTTGGGTTAGCATGCAGGAGGTCGAGGGTTCGATCCTGGGTGGAGCGCACTTTTTTATTTGCTCATTTCCATCGGACATTACATACTGTAATACCGAGCTCGATAGCTGCAGTCGCTTAAGTGCGGCCAGTATCCAGTATTCGGGAGATAGTAGGTTTGAACCCCACTATCGGCAGCCCTGAAGATGGTTTTCCGTGGTTTCCCATTTTCACACCAGGCGAATGCTGGTGATGTACCTGAATTAAGGCCACGGCCGCTTCCTTGCCACTCCTACTAGCCCTTCCTGTCCCATCGTCGCCGTAAGACCTATCTGTGTCGGTGCGACGTAAAGCAACTAGCAAAAAAAAAAAAAAAAAAAAAAAAAAAAATTACTGTAATACAGTATGACACCGTTTCTTAGGTCACATGTATCCTACATTTACAAAATTTAGTAACGCTGAACACGTTGTAAAGCATCTAGTAGGTGAAGTGGTGCGAATAAATTCACGCCCACGACGTGGAAAGGGCGTCTTTCAAAGCTGTCCAATGAAAACGAATGTTCATGCATTTCTAGGATGGTAGTATGTGAGTGCAAATTGTTTCTAGAGGACGCGCTGCGATCTGTTGACGATTAAGATGCCAGATACCATACCACCTGGACTGCATTTACGAAATATAAAACCTACGCCTCAAACCAGGATCGACCCCCTCGATCTCCTGAATGCTAACCCAAAACTCTATCCACTGCATCAACTGCACAGCACGACTAATATGTGCTGACAGGGATAGTTACCATACATGTGGTTACAGTGTTGCCCGATTGCCACTCTTCAACGTCCTTTTTCTCCCGGATATACTCGCAGGGCGAACTTTTGTGAGAGATATGTTTTTATTGCTGGCATGTGAGGAGTCGCGCTGCGAAGCCCGAGTGCGTGAATTTCGCTTCATCCTGTATAAGAGAATGCAAAAGGGCCTGCTACTGCTTTAAACACTACATGGAAATGGGAAGAATACTAATGACGTTACTTAAGTAAAATAGCCGTCTTTCAGGTCCTGTATTAAGGCATTATGCTAAATTAATTATATCACGTCCTAGAACCAGATGAATGGCTCATTTCTTATGTAGGGACATTTCCCTTCTCAGTGAAATGATACGTGACAGAAAAGTGTAATATGTATGAAATTATTTTCATGAATAGTTTATAAATGATGTTTTGATGGTTTGCTTTCCTGGTTTGTATTCAATATTGGCTTTACTTGCTTCAGAATTATTAATTAGATCTGCATCGTCATTTGGAAAAGAGAGAAAGGTTTTCCGGTGTAAAGTTTATGATACATTGTAGAAATGAAAGCAACTAAAAGGGTAGTTCAGAAGTTGTTTCTTTGGCCTGGAGTACACAAGAATTTTAGGCTGTAACTCTGTTGCTCCAAAGCAATTTCTGGCTGGAGGGTACTGACGCGGCTGTTCTTGCCAGCCTATACTGTGATAACCTCTACATCTCTACGTAACTGCTGCATCCTACATATAGCTTAACGTATTGGCCTCCCTAAACTGTTTTTTACCCACTAGAGCTAAAACTAATTAATTTCTGGATGTTTTAAGATGTCTCCCATCAATGGAAAATTTGACTGTTTCCACCTACCAATTTCACCTTCGAAATTCGTGTGTAACACCTCATTTCAGATACTTATTTTCCCTTAATTTATTTACCAGTTATGAACTTTGAACACCGAAAACTGGAATCATATAAACAAATCACAATAGTCCAGTGTTGCTATGTTTCAGAGAAAACACATTAATTACGCTTGGAAAATCCCTAAAAATTCTCTCTGTTAATTATTTTTTTAATTCGAAAATCGTCGAAGAGGACTTTCGATTCTATAAACATCATATGGGATGTTATGCAACTGAAAATATATTTTTTTAATTTCAAGATGAAATCAATACACTTTTGGCTTTCTAAAGTGAAGTTCAGGAGTTCATTGACACCAGCTGCCTTAGCCTCCTACACGTTGTTACCGAAGATATCTCTTTATGTTACTACTATTTATTGTCCGACTCGTTGGCTGAATGGTCAGCGTACTGGCCTTCGGTTCAGAGGGTCCCGGGTTAGATTTCCGGCTGGGTCGGGGATTTTAACCTTCATTGGCTAATTCCAATGGCCCGGGGGCTGGGTGTTTGTGCTGTCTCCAACATCCCTGCAACTCATACACCACACAAAACACTCCACCACAATAACACGCAGTTACCTACACATGGCAGATGCCGCCCACCCTCATCGGAGGGTCTGCCTTACAAGGGCTGCACTCGGCTAGCAATAGCCACACGAAATTAATTAACTATTATTTAATTACAATATGCTTTACGTCGCACCGATACAGATAGGTCTTATGACGACGATGGGATAGGAAAGGGCTGGAGTGGGAAGGAAACTGTCGTGGCCTTAATTAACGTACTGCCCCAGCATTTGCCTGGTGTGAAAATGGGAAACCACGGGAAACTATCTTGAGGGCTGCCGTCAGTAGGGTTCGAACTCACTATCTCCCGAATGTAAGCTCACAGCTGCGCGCCCTTAACCATACAGCCAATTCCCTCGGTGATTACTATTAAATAAGTAAATAAATAAATAAATAAATAAAATGGTGCGTGCAGACTAGGGGTGTGCTCGAAACGAGCTGCAGCACCTCGGAACGATAACAGGAGTGTAATTTTACGTCTAAATCATCTTCACCCACCATTTCAGCGAATATGCATTCGTTTGACGTTGGCTTGATACATGAATTGTTTCTTCATTCTGTGATGTACCTGTAAGGTGTGGCAGACTAGCAATGAAGCTCTTTCTTGTGACAAATTTAGATTCGCCAGTTTGGCTGTTGTATGATGGTACACTTGAAACTTGAGCAGTTTTTTCTCGTGGTTCCTTTTATCGTATCGACCGGGCTGAGTAGCTCAGACAGTAGAGACGCTGGCCTTCTGACCCCAACTTGGCAGGTTCGATCCTGGCTCAGTCCGGTGGTATTTGAAGGTGCTCAAATAGGTCAGCGTCGTGTCGGTAGATTTACCGGCACGTAAAAGAACTCCTGCGGGACTAAATTCCGGTACATTGGCGCCTTCGAAAACGGTAAAAGTGGTTAGTGGAACGTAAAGCAAATAACATTATTACTTTTACCGTATCTGTCAGCTTATATTTTTATTGGAAATGGTATGATCCTGTAAGCTTAATGTTACCTTCTGTGAAGTCCTCCAAATTGAGAACCGGTGTTTCTGCGAGAATTACCACTGTAAATGTTTACTGAACATTTGGAAACATTAGTTTCCACCATACCAGGACATTGCAATAAGTAAATTTCTTCTTCTGTTTCAAAAATAATAGTTCGATTTTCGATCATAATACTCTCGCTACCAAGCCCGTAGAGTTTACCGGCCACTTTCCTCCTAAAAGTCGCCAAGCCCATACTTTCTCCGGGGTCGCTCATTTAAAGGAATGTTATTCTGCTAAGCGGTGTTTCTGCGCGCCTGGACATCGGTGGATTATGCCTCGTACTGTTAGTAATGATAGTGAGCAAGAAATGACACTTAGCTGACATATTTTCAACGCTACGCCTTTCTCATGACAGCGTTCTCGCGCCACTTCTCCGCGCGCGCGTGAGTGGAAATGGAAGCTCACCCAAATTTATAGAGGCACGATATTGAGGATTGCTTCGCAAATATAGAGACGATGTGGATGATTAGGAATATGAGGAATTAGATGCTGGTATATTTGAAGGTATGTACTTGGAAAGTTCTTCACAATAAGTACGGTATAACAAAATAATGAGCGTTTACGGAACAGTACAATTTCTCCACCATTTCACACTTCTGTCTCCAAGCGGAATATATTGAATGCACCGATCACTCAAATCATCTCCAGGCTTATGCATAGTTAGTGGTGTGAGTACTTTCTTCTACAACCGAAATACAGCGCGAGAAGTAAGAAATCAAGCGGGGAAGCTTCTCGTTAACGAAACCCGCCACCAGTGTGAGCAGTGCGGTGTCGCGCTATGTTTGGAGCAATGCAAATGCAAATCCACAGCATACTTCAAAATTGATCACACGAAGAAACAATATGATTCTATGTAATAAAGTACCTAAAACTTTATAATGGTGTAAAACATGCTATAAAATCAATCCATAGTGATTTTATGTGTGTCGGGACCGCGATGTACGGGTAGCGTCCCTGCCTCTTACCCAGAGACCCCGGATTCGATTCCCGGCCAGATCATGGACTTTTACCTGCATCTGTGGGCTGGTTCGAGGTTCACTCAGCCTAAATGATTACAATTGAGGAGCTATCTGACGGTGTAATAGAGGCCCCGATCCAAACAGCCAAGAATAACGGCCGACAGAATTCATCATGCTGACCACCCGACACCTCGTAATCTGTAGCTTTTTGGGCTTGGTAGGTCATGGCTGTTCCGCCATGGGTTTAGTGATAAGTGAAATTATATAATTTAATGACTTTTTGTGGCATTTACGTGTTGAAAAATCCCCCTTCATATTTGAGATTTATTGGAAATAAAATTGTGTTTTTATTTCTGTGTTATTGCAGAAGAAATGGTATAAGTTTCTTAAATGTTTGTAGCATTATCACAACACGAAATATATTTCAATATCGCAGAAAATGCCCGGTTTCCAGGGACATGTAGGCCTACATGAATATGGTCTGGTAGTGAGTGTGTTAAGAAAACAAACCATTCGCTTCCTCACAACCTCATCATATGAACAGAATACCGTTTACTTCATATAATAGTAGTTTGAAATAATTCCCAAATCGAAATGTTTTCTAGTTCATTTAATTTAAATACACTGACTGACAGAGCAAATGCAACACCAAGAAGGAGTGGTCAGAACTTTATGCCAATTGCAGGGTAGACTGACGTCACTGAGGTATGCTCATGATGTGAAATGCGCCGCTGTGCTGCGCACGTAGCGAACGATAAATGGGACATGGCGTTGGCGAATGGCCCACTTCGTACCGTGATTTCTCAGCCGACAGTCATTGTAGAACGTGTTGTCGTGTGCCACAGGACACGTGTATAGCTAAAAATGTCAGGCCGCCGTCAAACAGAGGCATTTCCAGCAGACAGACGACTTTACGAGGGGTATGGTGATCGGGCTGAGAAGGGCAGGTTGGTCGCTTCGTCAAATCGCAGCCCAAATCGATACCAATAGGGATGTGTCCACGGTGCAGCGCCTGTGGCGAAGATGGTTGGCGCAGGGACATGTGGCACGTGCGAGGAGTCCAGGCGCAGCCCGAGTGACGTCAGCACGCGAGGATCGGCGCATCCGCCGCCAAGCGGTGGCAGCCCCGCACGCCACGTCAACCGCCATTCTTCAGCATGTGCAAGACACCCTGGCTGTTCCAATATCGACCAGAACAATTTCCCGTCGATTGGTTGAAGGAGGCCTGCACTCCCGGCGTCCGCTCAGAAGACTACCATTGACTCCACAGCATAGACGTGCACGCCTGGCATGGTGCCGGGCTAGAGCGACTTGGATGAGGGAATGGCGGAACGTCGTGTTCTCCGATGAGTCACGCTTCTGTTCTGTCAGTGATAGTCACCGCAGACGAGTGTGGCGTCGGCGTGGAGAAAGGTCAAATCCGGCAGTAACTGTGGAGCGCCCTACCGCTAGACAACGCGGCATCATGGTTTGGGGCGCTATTGCGTATGATTCCACGTCACCTCTAGTGCGTATTCAAGGCACGTTAAATGCCCACCGCTATGTGCAGCATGTGCTGCGGCCGGTGGCACTCCCGTACCTTCAGGGGCTGCCCAATGCTCTGTTTCAGCAGGATAATGCCCGCCCACACACTGCTCGCATCTCCCAACAGGCTCTACGAGGTGTACAGATGCTTCCGTGGCCAGCGTACTCTCCGGATTTCTCACCAATCGAACACGTGTGGGATCTCATTGGACGCCGTTTGCAAACTCTGCCCCAGCCTCGTACGGACGACCAACTGTGGCAAATGGTTGACAGAGAATGGAGAACCATCCCTCAGGACACCATCCGCACTCTTATTGACTCTGTACCTCGACGTGTTTCTGCGTGCATTGCCGCTCGCGGTGGTCCTACATCCTACTGAGTCGATGTCGTGCGCATTGTGTAACCTGCATATCGGTTTGAAATAAACATCAATTATTCGTCCGTGCCGTCTCTGTTTTTCCCCAACTTTCATCCCTTTCGAACCACTCCTTCTTGGTCTTGCATTTGCTCTGTCAGTCAGTGTATAAGAGGAACAAAATTAATAAAAATTCAAAATGGGGCAAAGAAATGACATTTTAGAACACTTACATTTAGGGTGTTTGTGCCTCTAAACTAAGATAGTGTTCATAATAAGCTTATGAGTAGAGCCTGGAAGTTTGGCGAAATGCCTTTTTAACTTGGGTGTTTATATCGAAATGGCACATAGAGACAAACATGTTTACGTACGTTTTGGAACAGCAGGGCAAGTTATTGTTTTACCTTTTTTGCTATTTTAGCTTCCGTAGCCTATTTAATAGTTTTTATTGTCTAAAAGCAAGAGATAAAACCACGATTACTCCTACACTAAGCCATATTAGTTGGTGATGAAATATATCCAGCTAGCGGGCATTTTTGTTTCTCCCTTGTCTATATGAGATCGGATTTAAACCTCTTGTGTATTTACGTGCCTTGTATTTCCTTGATACGTAACATTATAAATTGCATACTTCCTCGTAACTCCGTGTTTCCCCTGCAAAGCGACGTGCTCATTCATTAGCTGTCCCAAAGGGTTAATTATCGGATATTGGCTTATTCTATCAGTGATAAATCACGACGTGGTGTTCGATATGGAAGCCTCTGATAAGCGCCTGTCTAAGTCATTTCCTGACATCACTCACACTGGCAACGCCCGCTGAAGAATCGCAGAAGCACGTTGTTAAGAGCTTAAAAATGGAAATTAAGCTGTTGTTCTATGAGGATTCATGAGTGCTATCATGGTGAAGGGAATAAATGAATTCAACTCTTCAGGTCTACTGTATGTATAAATAAAATATATAATTCTGCTGTTTAATATCGAATGTTCATTCATTTCGTGAAATTATTTTCACCCAGTTGATAGGCAATATTTCGCTGTTAGAGACTGTGAGTTTATGGCTGTATAACGGGTAATTTCAGAAACTACTGGACTGATTTTGAGATTTCTTTCACCATATAAAACATATCAAAATTCCGGCTAACATAGGCTATGTATCGTCCAGGAATATCAAAGGGTTCGCGTGAGAAACGTAATTTGGGCCTTTTGACATATTAGATAGGGTAATACAGGCGAAATATTGAATCTGTCGTGGAAGGATGAGACAAAGCTCTTTGTTTAATTTGCTTTACGTCACACCGATACAGATAGCTAATATGGAGGCGATGTGATATGAAAATTGGTGTTGGTGATTATTGTTTAAGAGGAAGTACAACTGAGCAACCATCCTTGATGGGATAGGAAATGGCTAGGAGTGGAAAAGACGCGACCGTGCACCGTAATTAAGGTACAACCCCAGTAATCGCGTGCTTTGAAAATGGGAAACCTCGGAAAATCATCTTCAGGGATACCAACAGCGAGGGTTCAAACCCACTATCTCCCGAATGTAAGCTCACAGTTTTGCGTCCCTAATCGCACGGTCAGCTCACTCGGTATTTGGATAGACACTTTGGATCTTTTTCTTTTCGATTCGGTTATAATTTTTCTACTTTCCATAGTTTTGGAATAAATTATTGAAGGAAATCTACTGTGCACTTCGTTGGAACACACGAGTTTTTACCAAGGGATTCAATACTGGAACGGATCAATGGGCGTACTGAAAGTCAAAATCATGTACAATCCCTGATTGACAACGCGGATCATAACAACAGTTGAATGTCCAGCATTTTCGAGAGTCTGATCTCTCCAATGATCAGTAGTTGGTGTTAATTTGGGAGTTAAAAACCCCATTGGTCCACGACCTACAAGTCCGCAAAATATCCCCCACTGTCATCGGTCGCGAAATCCTAACATAATATGTTTCATTCTTTATTCTGAGTGTTATCTTGCACTTAAACATTCTACAAACAATATGTCAGCAAAATAATGTTATCAGGTAAGGTCAAGTCAATTAAGTACGAGTTTTTCAGCTTTTATGAACACTACCTGAAAGGATTCAATTGATAAAGGAAAAAATAGAAAGGACACTCCGAAAAATTAAGGTATCGGCCAAAGAAAGGCAAGTACCACGAAGGGTTTGAAAATTAAAGAATCTGGAATTTAATACAATCGGGGTGGGAAAAGAACAAGAGTTGACCAAGTGAGATCGGATAGGATAGATAGAAGTGAGGAGCCGATACAAGTAAAAGGAAGCAATGTCACGATTCAGCAAAGGGTCTTGTGGTCACCAAACCACGCTCACAGGTTGAGAGGCCCTGGGGCCAGTTTTAGTCTCCTCTTACGACAGGCAAGGGAACCGTGGGTGTTATTCTATCACTCATCCCCACAGGGGTCATTGTCGTTTAGAGACTAATGTTACAGATGTATTATTATCGCCTTGGAAATATGATCACGTTGGAGGATGGGATCAGAATTAGTTTGATTTTGTGGCAGAGAATTAAACGTTTACCATGTACTATATTTGAATGCGAGAAACAAATATTTTTGTAATTTTTTTAAGGTTTAGATATATAGGTCGTATTTACTTTATTTTATGACAATTCTTCTAACAATTGTCTATTAAAGAACATGTATTCGATGCAGGATGCTCAACGCGAGGAAGTGTAGCTAGAAATCCGGCGTACTTGAGAAGATAACGATCAGTGCTGCTACCATAAAGTAAGGAACGCTTTCCTCTGGAGTACCGTAAATTGGCGGAGGTTAGTAGCTGTAAAATGTTAACATTATGGGAGCTCGTGGAATCTCCAGAGCATTAGAGAACACAAGAGAACCTCGAGCTGGGGTAGTGGTAAGAATCGTAACTCAGGGAGCGCCGAGCAAAGCACACCCGTACTTCACATAATTAAAATAGGTTAAGAGCCGCTTTAATTGTAAACGGTTTTGTTTTCAGCTTTTATGTCTTAAGCTGAATTCTATACTGTATATTGAATAGGTTGGAGGGGAAAGGAAGCTACGCCATTTATTTTCTTCAATTTTATACATTAAACTGCCAAGACACACCTTGATGCGGTTCTTCATGCTGAAGCTTTACACGATACTGTAGAGAAAGTAGCTCTGATACTGAACGGTATCGATTAGAGAAGTTAACTTCGCGGCTGTGAGCTTGCATCCGGGAGATAGTAGGTTCGAATCCCACTATCGGCAGCCCTGAAGATGGTTTTCCGTGGTTTCCCATTTTCACACCAGGCAAATGCTGGGGCTGTACCTTAATTAAGGCCACGGCTGCTTCCTTCCAACTCCTAGGCCTTTCCTATCCCATCGTCGCCATAAGACCTATCTGTGTCGGTGCGACGTAAAGCGCCTAGCAAAAAAAAAAAAAGAAGTTAACTTCGTACCTCTGGTTGATTGACATGGAGTTATTAATGTGTTAATACCTGATGTTCATTGGTTTCTTACTTTAACACAAAATTATATCGACCTTTAAAAGGAATACATTTGTGATTTACATACTGTTTCATTTTGATCGTAATCTATATATATAAAACAAGATGTCCTGACTGACTGACTGACTGACTGACTGATAATCAACGCACAGCAAAACCTACTGGAGATAATATCATGAAGATTTGAGAAATTCCTACTGTAGTGTAGATGCGCAGTAAGAAAGGATTTTAAAAATCCTATTTTAAAGGGGTAAAAAGGGGTGAAATGTGATTTTACATTTTTGTTTAATATCTCCATTTTTGTGAAAATTATTGTACCTATATTCGTTCAAATATTACTTTTCTTATAGCATAAATACTATTCTAAAAGAAAATTTTCAAATTCCGATTTGAAAGGGGTAAAAAGGGGTAAAAAGGGGTGAAATATGGTTTTACATTTGTGTTCAATATCTCCGTTTTTTGAAAAATATTATACATATATATTCATTCAATCTTCCAAATCGTCTCAATAGAGCAGAAAAAATATTACATTTCTTGAAAAGTCAACGGAAATGTATTTATTTTCAAGATATTCGAGATGAAATACTTCCCTTGCGTGCGTGAATCATTGGCTTTTGCCAATAAAAAAATGGCCGCGGCATTTTTTCAGCATAAAAGTGTACGCGCCAATTCACTCCGCTTCCGTGTATTTCAAGACAGTGATCAACTAAGTCGTTAACGAAAATAAAATACAATTAACAGTATTGTCCCCTAGTAGGTCTGCCAGCGAGCTAGAGACACCCCAGGGGTGCTCAGTTCGATGGCCGTAGGCTCAGAAAAATATATGAAAAGTGGCAGGATTTACATAGCGTTCAGAAAATAAGCATGTTCAAAATTAGAACAAATATTACACATTTATTGATGAAAATGAAATATTAGCCATCCTGACAGCTACGATAATGGAAATGATCGCTACTTTACGTAATCACTGTGGCCCTTCATGTAACAAAGAAAATGCCAACAAATGGGATTGTACTCGTAACTTATCTTCCCTACCATTCTAACAGAGTGTTTTAACATAACATTGTATTTCTTAGTTTTAAAATTATTAATTTAGTAATTTAAAGTCGAATTAAATTTTTTAATGAAAATTTAAAAATGAGGTCTTCACTATCATTCTACGAACAATCTGAAAATTGAATTAATTTTAATAAAGTGTATGATAAAGAAATATTCAAAATTAATTAATTTTACTACCATGACAATAAGAATGAAATTCTGTCTATCAAAAATTTTGTTGACATAAAAATGAACAGTTGAATTTGCCTTTATTATCTACAAGTTAACTCGAGACGTCGGATATATCTGTTCACGTCTTCCGACATATCTCCTCGTGAGAACTAATAATAAACTTATAATCACTTGGTCATGAACTGGACAAAAATATTTAACATCATGACCTACGAAAATCAACAAATGGAGAAAATATCCTCAACGTGGACATCCCGTCCGCAATCAATTAACACTATCAAAGCGTCGCATATTAGTACACAATAAGTACATCTATATATATAAAATAACTTGTCCTGACTGACTGACTGACTGACTGATTGACTGACTGATTCATCATCGCCGAGCCAAAACTACTGGACATAAAGAAACGAAATTTTGGGAATGTATTCATATTAAGATGTAGGTGCTCGCTAAGAGAGGATTTTTTGATATTCCGTCGCTAAGGGGGTGAAAAGGGGGGTGAAATTTTAAAAAGAGTGTATCTATATCTCAAAACTTTAAAAGTTTACAGATGTGAAAATTGGTATTTAGAATCTTCTTTTAAAATAAGGATACACGTATTCTTTTTGTTTTCTGAAAACCCCAATAGGAGGGGTGAAAAAGGGTGAAAATGGGGAAAAATGTGTTGAATGCCTTCAATGAGGATACCGGTACTTATATATCAGAAACTGAAGATATTACAGACCTCAGAATTGGTACTTTTGATCTCTTTTAAAAATAAAGAAACACGTATTTTTTCGTTTTTGGAAAATCGAATTAATGGGAGGGTGAAAAGGGGGTGAATTTTTAAAATGAGTGAATCTATATCTCCAAACTTTTAAAGTTTGCAGATGTTAAAACTGGTATTTAGAATCTTCATTAAAAATAAAGAAACATGTATTTTTTTTTGTTTTCGGAAAACCGAAATAGGAGGGGTGAAAAGGGGTGGAAAAAGGGTTGAATGCCTTTAATGAGGCTACTTATATCTCAGAAACTGAAGATATTAGAGACCTGAAAATCGGTGTTTGGGATCTCCTTTAAAAATAAATAAACACGTATTTTTTGTTTCTGGAAAATCCAATTAAGGGAGGGGGTGAAAAGGGGGTAATATTTTAAAATGAGTGTATCTATATCTCAAAACTTTTAAAGGTTATAGATGTGAAAATTGGTATTTAGAATCTCCTTTAAAAATAAAGAAACACGTATATTTTGTTTTCGGAAAATCCTAATAGGAAGGGTGGAAAAGGTTGAAGAAGGGGTCGAATGCTTTTCATGGGTCTACTTATATTTCAGAACCTGAAGATATTACAGACTTGAAAATTGGTATTTGAGATCTACTTTAAAAGTAAAGAAACACGTATTTTTTCGTTTTTGTAAAATCCAAATATTGGGGGTGAAAAGGGGGGGTGAATTTTTTAAAATGAGTGTGTCTACATCTTAAAACTTTAAAATTTACAGATGTAAAAATTGGTAGTTAGAATCTCCTCTAAAAATAAAGGAACACATATTTTTTTGTTTCCTGTAAATCCCAATAGGAGGGGTGTAAAGGGGGGGAAAATGGGTTGAATGCCTTTAATGAGGATACATATATCTCAGAAACGAAAAATATTACAGAACTGAAAATTTGTATACGGGATCTCCTTTAAAAATAAAGAAACACGTATTTCTTAGTTTTTGGAAAATCCAATTAATGGCGGTTAAACAGGAGTGACAAATTGGGGTGAATTTTTTGAAAGACTATATCTACAGAATATCTTGGAATCGTAAAATGTTACAGACGTAAAAAGTGGGTGTTTGGAATCTCCTGTAAATGTAAAGAAACATAGGTGATTTGTTTTTGGAAACTCCAATTAAGGGGAACTCAAAAGGGGTGAAATTACCGAGCTCGATAGCAGCAGTCGCTTAAGTGCGGCCAGTATCCAGTATTCGGGAGATAGTAGGTTGGAATCCCACTGTCGGCAGCCCTGAAAATGGTTTTCCGTGGTTTCCCATTTTCACACCAGGCAAATGCTGGGGCTGTACCTTAATTAAGGCCACGGCCGCTTCCTTCCCACTCCTAGCCCTTTCCTGTCCCATCGTCGCCAAAAGACCTATCTGTGTCGGTGCGACGTAAAGCAACTAGCAAAAAAAAAGGGTGAAATTTTGAAATGAGAATTTTTACATTATACCTAAAAAACTTAACATGTTACAGAAGTGAAAAATGGTATTTTTTATCTCTATTAAACATTAAGAAACGTGTATTTTTAGTTTTCGGAAATATCACCTGGGTGGAGGGGGGGGTAAAAGTGACTGAAAATGGTGTTGAATTCTTTTAATTAGGATACTGATATATCATAAATGAAGATTTTACAGACGTGAAATTTGATATTTTCAATCTGCTTTAAAAGTAAAAATACACGTATTCTCTAAAAATCCAATGAAGCGGGGGGGGGGGGAAGAATTGAAAAATTAATTGGCTTAATTGTATGAGAATACATACATCTAATAAAAACTAAAGTTATTACAGATGTGAAAATTCGTATTTGGATCTCCTTTAAAAACAAAGAAAAACGCGTTTTGGGCGGGAAACCATCTTGGAGGGCGGGAGTGTAAAGGAGTTGAATTCCTTTCATGAGGACACATAAATCAAAAACTGAAGAAGAGTCGTGATAATTGGTATTTAGAAGATCCTTTACTATTAAAGAAACAAGTACTTTTTTTCGGGAAAGTTCACTTAGGGGGGTGGGGAGTAGTGTGAAATGAAGTGAAGAAAGTAAATTACTTTTATGGGGATACTTATATCTCAAAAAGGAAGATAATAGACGTGAACATTGGTGTTTGGAATCTCCCTTAAACATAAAGAAACAAGCCTTCCTTTATTTTTTTTGGGGGGGGGGCGGTAAATAAACTTAACGGCGGTGGGGTGTAGAAGGAAGTGAGACCAATTGATTTTACTGTTATTAATGTACTTATAAGGATCCTCCGTTGCTCAGGTGGCACCGCGCCGGCCTCTCAAAGCTGGGTTCCGTGGTTCAAATCCCGGTCACTCCATGTGACATTCGTGCTGGACAAAACGGAGGCGGGATAGGTTTTTCTCCGGATACTCCGGTTTTCCCTGTCATCAGCCATTCCAGCAACACATAATAATAATAATAATAATAATAATAATAATGATGTTCCGGACCGTCGTCAAATGTGCGGACCGCGCTGGCAACGGCTCCTGGACGGGTAATAATAATTTCGTGTGGCTATTTCTAGCCGGGTGCAGCCCTTGTAAGGCAGACCCTCCGATGAGGGTGGGCGGCATCTGCCATGTGTAGGTAACTGCGTGTTATTGTGGTGGAGGATAGTGTTATGTGTGGTGTGTGAGTTGCAGGAATGTTGGGGACAGCACAAACACCCAGCCCTCGAGCCAATGGAATTAAACAATGAAGGTTAAAATCCCCGACCCGGCCGGGAATCGAACCCGGGACCCTCTGAACCGAAGGCCAATACGCTGACCATTCAGCCAACGAGTCGGACTCCCGGACGGGTAATGACTAAGAATGCAGTCCGGCCGCGGGTTCAGTGCCGCCAAATCACCCAATATGACACCACGCCGGATCTCCTGAAGGATTTTATCCATATTAAAAATGATTAACGGAAAAGATGGCAAAGATTTACGGACCCAACTGATCAGGAGGAATACCTGAGCCTAGCCCGGGAAGTACGAAATCGATTGTTGGAAAGGAATATTGAAAAATGGGAGGAAACGTGCTGTAAAATAATAGAAAACGAGTCAGATCGGGAATTTTGGAGGATTCTCGCAGAAAACGAGTCAGATCGCGAATTTCGGCGGATTATATATCTAAAACAATAAGCATTCAATTATAAATTTCAGTATAATACCGTAGCAAAGCACGGGTATCTTGCTAGTATAAAATAAGTGTCTTACAACTAGGAAATCTCTACATCCACTACTAGCTACTGAAAATATCAAAGAAGAAATATCTACAGTATTTACACATCATAAAGTGTCAATCAAACTTGCCACTCTCCTATAACACGTTCCATTGTGTTCAGAAGATAAAGTCACCACATGAGTACGAAATAATACCTTGAAGAATGAGCATGTCTGGTTTCGAACTGAATATTATTAGCATATTTAACTGAGGATCTGTTCACAAGACCTAAGGTCTTCCAATAAATTTCCACGTACCTTAACTCGGAATTATTGACTTTCACGAACACTATTAGGATATTATCTCGAATTATGGAGTACATCGATTAACATGGACTTATTTTTATCATTAGAAGACACTATCATCTTAACTAAACCTCATAACGTCTCCAAGATTCCATATTTTCCTCATATCCTGATCAACATCAGGTATAACAATATTACAACATTAACATGTGAAAAACTCATTTTCAGGAAGATTCATATCGTACGTACAAAATCCTCATAAATTGCACGCACAGTGTATCATAACGACGACCCTAACTCGTCCTAATCCATTATCACTCATGTGTAGCCATGAAAATCATAAGGACCTATCATCGTCCTAAAAATACGTAATATCCTCCTGAAATTCGTCCCGATGATTAACTAATCCATCAATTATCACATACAATTATGCAAGTACTCTAAATAAATTCATACACACGATTCGGAATTAATATCCTGATGACACGCTATCATAAATGTAAGGTACAAGAAAAAGTCCTAATTCCATGAAAATGTGAAAAATATCAGAAAAATATCACCTCAATAAATTCATCAAACACATATTAGCTCACTATCATAATGAAATTCGTACAATAAGAAAGGATGGTTTCGATAACACATGTGTCACTTTAACTGAACCATCGTCGTCAAGCTCGTTAACACGTGGTCAGGAATCAAGCAAGTATGCAAAGTAAGCAGCATGTCCTATCTTACATCTAGATAAACAACCAGTGAAAGTTGTGAAATAAATCTACTAGATATTTTAGAGCAAAATCTAAGAAAAGATGAAGAGTAGAAACAAAGAGCTACAGAGAACAGATATAGATAAGACGTAATCGACTTAACTTATGCAGATGCCTTCATATCTTGAAGTCTGGGTCCTCAATCAGCCATGCTAAGGTGAAAATCTCTGCATTTCGTCGCTACCGACGACGGTCGATGGCTTAAAACTTCATTGTGAAACACATGGAGTCCATGACACGAAATCCCATCTTCTCCTGGCGATGATAACGTAGAGGTCCTCTTCCACGTTCATTCGTGAGATAGCTGAAACTCGTACAAATGTGTTAAAATAAATCCTAAACAGACACGTAATTTTAGGTTTGAAAATAACACGTACTTTATCAATTTTATCTGCTCTTTCGACGTCTGTTCACTGCACTAACTCCGGTTGTAGATTAATATAATTGTAGGAAGCGTTGAACACAGGAATGGTCCACTATCCCTGATGATAGTATCACGCAGCTGTCCTAAGTTGAAATCCTTTAACGACGTCCTCGAAGTAACAGTAGATCGCAGGTCAGGAGCATGTCAGCATGTGAGCATGTGTACTTGTCAGCATGTGAAGGCTTGTACTCATGTGACTTGCCTTAAATATTGTGCATGGCCCTCGTGGTCGGAAGTGAAGTCAACTCAAGTACTGAATTCTTCTGGGGTTTGAATACATAATTTTTACCATCATTCTAGCCGAAATACCATTAAAATTAAATAAAATTCGATCTTTGATTCTTATGTTTCACACGTGATATTACTAACACAGTTCAGTAAAATATGATCCATGAGCACTTTCATAATTATGCATATCACGCCATCAATGATATTATAAATATTTCATTTCTTTCCGATCGATGTAATTGCAGGTGACACACACTGGTTACTTTTTTCTCTCGTCCACTTTTATTTTTATTTTTTTTTTGCCAATCATCCAGCCACCCTCTTCATGGCAGAAACTGGTTTCCTATGACCGGGCCAAGGCCGCACGCGCCCCTCGCCGACAAAGCGAACCTAGTAGCACACTAACCCATATTCAGTCAGCCGTGACGGTCACATTATATAGGCCTACATATATGAATCTTTGTCAGTGAATTAATGAGACAGTATCTTACGCTGCGCTGATAGTGCAACGGTAAAGACAACGGACTACAGACTGCGAGAATGTAGATTCGAATTTGCCTCTTTGCAGGAATGTTGTTTTATCACGGATAATTATTACTTTTTTATATTCTGTTAGTGATTTATGCAGCCGCTTACAGTTTAAAGGAATTATTTCATCTGTACAACTTTTCAATCCCGGCCGAAGCCGGGACAGGAAAACACATAATTTATGTTCACGTCTTACATTTCTTACGAAAGTCGAAGTACGCGTAAGGTTGGTTGGGTGGCCTTCAAAAGAAAATATGAAATACAAAAATATAATGGGACATAACTCAACTATGACGCGAGCGAAGCCGCGGGCAAAGCTCTAGTCTACATATATTGTAATGATTATAGCGTCCGCCATGCCGACTTGCTACGGGCCCGACTCGTCACCGTATTCGGCCCACCCCCTTACTTCAACCGCGCCAATCACGAGCAGCACTTAAGTGCTAGGCCAGCTTCTCTCGCCTCCGCCCGCGGTCCCGCAGCAGAGGACTACGGAAACGACTGGAAGATTAATCTGGAGTCTTCCATCGAGCATCCGGACGATTCTAGAAGGGCCAGCGCAGGTATATAAGAGAGGAACGATCTGCCTGGAGTGAGTAAGAGTTAGACGGAGTGAGTGAGTTAGGAGTGAGATTGAGTTCGCTGGCGTGAGTTAGGGAAAAGCGCAGTCAGTGATAGCCTGGGCTGAGATGTCGGCCTGATGGAGTATCTGCCTGTTGGAGCCGAGGACTCGTTCCTGTTTCTGTGACGTCGTGTGTGTGAGTCTCTTGAGGCCGGCTGCTGGAGAAGAACCTTGGGTGTTCTGGAGCAGCGCGAAGGGAACACTCGGTGCCAACGTGTGCAGACTGCGAACGGATTTCGACGGGTTGAGTGAACAGCGGATACTATCCCGACCTGCGAGACTGACGTGTAGGCTGTGGACCGTGACAGCGCTAACGAGTGTGACTGAGGGCTGAGTGAGTGTAGTGTAAATAATCGATGACTCTCTCTCTCTCTGTGTGTGTGTGTTTGTGTGTGTGTGTGTGTGTGTGTGTGTGTGTCATTGTAGATGGAACATGAGAAACTAAAAGAGAGAGCGCGAACCGTGTACTTGTGTAAGTTGTAAGCTCGGATATCGTCTGTGTGTGTGTAAATTAATTGTAGTGCTAAGTTAATAAATCTTAGAAATAGGACGCTACCAAGTTCTGTACCCATTTATTTATTTATTTATTTATTTATTTATTTATTTATTTATTTATTTATTTATTTATTTATTTATTTATTTATTTACCCAGCCAACACGTTACAATATTAAAAGCGTTTAATAAAAACAGCTTTGGCAAATCCGTCTCTCCACTCTACTAGAACAATTTGCTTCATTTTCGCTTTATTCTCTCCGGAATGAGTACCAGTGAATCATGAGACACTGATAGGTCTCTAAGTTCAGGCCAACTTTGAGTAATTATAAAATCAAATCATTAAATGATCACTCCAATAACTGCAGGCGAACGCTTACACTAACCCGCAATACATTCTGTTCTTAGCGGGTTGCTAAGGGACCAACACTTTCATTAATACTTTGATATATGTGATGTTCATCGTAAGTAATCTCATTGCATGCAGCCATGTTTGATTACTACCTGTCAAGCCAAAGAGTATACACTACTTCCTCTGATCACGGAAGAATATTTCTTTACAATTTGCTTTACGTCGCACTGACACAGATAGGTCTTAAGGCGATGATGGGATACGAAAGACCTAGGAGTCGGAAAGAAGCAGTCGTTGCTTCAATTAAGATACAGCCACAGCATTTTTCTGGTGTGAAAATGGAAAACCATGGAAAACCATCTTCAGGACCGGTGACAGAGGGGTTCGAAACCGCTATCTCCCGGATGCAAGCTCATAGCTGCGTGCCCCTAACCGTACGGAAGGATACTATTCCCTCCTTGATACTTTTAGATTCTCTAACCTTTCCCACGTTCCAAATATATTCAACAGATGGCAGAGCGTTCCTAATAACTTACACGCTGCTAAGAGAAAAAGTCTACGTACAAACAGACCCAATCATGATATAGGCCTACGCCTTAGACATTATCTGGGAACACCCATCGAAAAATAACCTAGCTACACTAGAAATAGTGAAGGTCATGTGTCTTTCCATGCCTGGAAAGAAACGCTCCTTCGAGACTAACCTATGAATTCACAACAAAGCCTTTTACTTAATATACAGAAGATCTGCGATTAATGCCTTCTACGACACACTACCAAGCTTTACATCAATAACTGCAGGAGAAAAAAGCGAATCTATGAGTAGAATTTTACCAAACAGGTGGCATGGTGACGTCAGAATGGATGAATTGTGACTAGAAAATGCGGCATACCATAACACGCTTCTCATTAAATGTTCATAAAACCATTGAAAGGGCAGGCAAAATAATTTGACTACGACAGGCATATCAAGACGAGTTATCTGACATATTATAACGAATAGTGCAGAGCAGCATGGGTCCCCTAGTTATCCTCCTAAAACAAACTAATAACGTCCTTATATATGATTATCATATTTAAAAATTAAGGCATTGAATTATTGGTTTGAAACGCTCAGTGAGTGGAGAAACAACTTAAGTCCACTCTCTTCAAAATGCTACTTCCAAAAAACTGTTTACCAATATTTAATTTAAAATTGTTAGTCATCTTTACAGAGAAATGTAGTTGACGTCGATAAATAAGGAGACGCAAGAGATGTATTGACGCACCTTGCTGTGGTTCTTTATGTGGGGAAGCTTCACTCGACACTGAAAAGCCCACCTGTCTTCCACAACTTCACTCTATCCCTCCCATCCCTCTTGTACACCTACCGTACCTTTTAACTTGTCTGAGAAAGACCTACCTTCCTGTCCTTCGTCAGAATCCTGAATATCTTCCTCAAACTCTGCAAAACCTCAACAAGAAACTTCCAAATTCTTTGAAATTATTTCAGAAAGGGCAAGGTAAGCAACTAATAGGGAATCTGCCACCTGGGTGGTTACCCTTTACGCAGATCTTTGGTGATTGATTGATTGATTGATTGATTGATTGATTGATTGATTGATTGATTGATTGATTGATTGATTGATTGATTGATTGATTGATTGATTGATTGATTGATTGATTGATTGATTGATTGATTGATTGATTGATTGATTGATTGATTGATTGATTGATTGATTGATTGATTGATTGATTGATTGATTGATTGATTGATTTACATTCCTGGAAATATAGCTTTATCCTTCCACTCAATAGTGAGTGGAAGTAACTTACAGTAAATCTTCTCTCAACCGTCCAATTCAATTGAATACAAGCATCGGAAAGTTTTTCTGTATTCTTACTATTAACTGTAATGGCACGATTATATATACCTATCATTAGTTCGTCATCGTTACTTGACTGCAGTATCATCCTATAACCTTCATCATCATCAGCAGCAGCAGCAGCAGCAGCAGCTTTTTGTGCTCCGCGTTCCCGGTCAGTTTGGATCAGTATTTCTGGTGAGCCTCATCCACTTTCCTCGGTCTTAAACGTCATACAAATATGTTTATGTATCCTCGAAAGTGCATTTCTGAAGGTTGGAAGGGATAAGGCCTGCCATCGGAATGAGATTCCCGAATCAACGGACATGTCCTGAAATATATTAACTTCAGTTACAGTTTTGAATTTATATTTATTTGTAAGTGTATCGCACTGTTGTCTGGCTCCTTGGATAAATAGAGTCGAAATCCTTGATTATTGGTGTCCCCAGTTCTATTCCCGGTCAGGTCTGGGATTTGAGCCGTGTCTGGTTAATTCCAATGCCTCGGAGAGCGGGTGTTTTTGTCTGTTCCTATACACTCGTATTCATATACAGTGTCTCCCATATAAACACAGACCGAATGCACGGTGTTTGTATAGCAGACTGCAGGTGTTCGATGTGGTAAGCACGAGTCGCCAGTATGAATCTCAGCTGTTAACATTATGAGACATTTATCATTGCCACGCCCTATTTTCGTGTGCAAAAGTTCTGGTTTCATCTTAATGGTTGTGTGAACAGCCATAACTCTCGCTATAAGTGTGCATTAAATCCTAATGGTGTTTATGAAGTCCCTCATCATGACAGAAAGATTGGTGTTTGGTGTGGTGTTAGTGCAAGACGAATAATTCAGCCAATATTTTCGAGACGACAATAAATGCGGTGAGGTACCAAGATAACATTTTGATGCCGTTCTTCCATCAGTTAACGGAAGAAGAAAAGTCGCATGGGTGGCTTCAACAAGATTCAGCCCCTGCTCATACAGCAGAAGATTCCTTCCTTACAAGCTCGGAAGTGTTTGTAGACAGTGTGATCAATGCTGATTTATTTCACCCTCGATCTTCAGATCTAACAGTGTGTTATTTTTACTTTGAAGTAAACTGAAAGAAAAAGGGTATCGAATAAATCCTCACACATTGGAGAAACTGGAAGTAAACATTACGAATGAAATCAGAAACATTACAGTGGCAGAACTCACTCGCCTCAGCAAGAATGTGGTTACTAGATACAATGTATGTATAACCCAGGCAGGACGACACTTCCAGCATCATTTGTAAGCTAAGATTATTTTTTTGCTATTTGCTTTACGTCGCATCGACACAGATATGTCTTATGGCGACGATGGGATAGGAAAGACCTAGGAATTGGAAGGAAGTGACCGTGGCCTTAATCATGGTACAGCCCCGGCATTTGCCTGGTGTGAAAATTGGAAACCACGGAAAACCATCTTCAGGGCTGCCGACAGTGGGGCTCGAACCAACTATCTCCCGATTACTGGATACTGGCCGCACTTAAGCGACTGCAGCTATCGAGCTCGGTAGCTAAGATTTCATATAAGATTGTATACACGCTGAAAGCAGGGTGGCCGCACGCGACTTAAGAACGGCCGAGGCAGCTGCCGTAGCGCAGGGTACAAACACCGCGCGTTCGGTCTTAGTTTATATGGGAGAACCTGTATACACAAAAAACCGTACTACTAACTACCACGCAAATAAACAATAAGGAAGACATGCCTCCACGTAGAGTTGACGTCAGAAAGGTCATCCAGCCGTAAATCAGGGCCAAGTGGACATGTTCGACGCAGTTCACACCCCTAACAAACTCGGATGTGGAGAAAGGTGAACGAAAACGTATTTTCATGCTTTCTAATAGTTATTTTCTTTATTGACCTTCTTATTCATTTTGACGTACCAAGCGCACGCTTCAACAGGATACATTCGAGACATCCTCCTCTTGACACAGCTGATTGTTAGTCGCTGAGAAGTTCAAACTACCCCGAGAGGAATCGTGGAGACTAAATCGAATTAGGACCAACATTACGATAAGTGCAGACATTTCGATCAAGTTGAAGTTGTTACACTTTCCACAATGCGATTGTTTGTGGTGCAATGGACTGACGGTGAAACACATCATACAGAATTGTGTCATTAGAACATACAGAGGAAACAGGTCAGATTTTATCGTTCCAACTCTTGCATTAATGGACAACATATACGGTATACCTAACTTAAACCTGAACACGTAGACAACAACAAGCACTTTGAATGACTCATAGATCAGAATTCACTGTGTATCCTATTGGAAAGGCTGGACGATACTCTACCAAGTTAATCACAAGTCCGTGCTTCCCAATCTTTGTCATAATTAAATACTTGGGTTGGAATTTAATGACAACTATTTAATTACTACGGATGAAATTATATACGTGTTTCAAAGTTCTACTTCCCTTTGATCTTTACACCATCGCTATTCGATACCTATTGGACATAATAGCATGCCATCGGCAGTGCCTGCTTCATTATTCTCTTGCTTCGAAACGTTTCTTTTGAATTTGTAAGGCACATTCGATATTGGTGGACTGAACATAGTAAAGTATATACAAATTTGAGATTACATTCATAAAGATAAAATGTTCTACGAAACCAACTAAAATATGGATAGTGCCATATGAAATACAGAGTTGCTATGTTTCTCTTTAACTCTGGAATGCCATTATGAGTGAAATTCATGGACTTTTATGAAGTAACAGGTTAGATTGCAACCTAATTTGGTTAGTAGGAGATGTCGGCCACCCGCTCTTCCGTATTGTGGCCCAACATAAATTCTACGGGTTCTGATGGGGACATACCCCTAATGTTTATGCAAACCTCATAGTATAATCGTTGTGAAGGTAGACTATACTTGCTACTCCTTTCAGTAAGTTTCCATTCTAACCTATTACTGCATACAAATCCGGGCTCTATATCATGATATTCATGAACCATGATGTTTTTTCTGTACATTCCGCACATGTTGCCGACGTTTCGAATACATTGCAATATTCTTTGTCAAGGCGACTGAAATGCCCCTACTTAATCCGAGGTACAAACACCAAGTTCCAGAAACAGCATCATTGGTAATCGAATTCGGGATCATCAGAAGCGAAGGTCTCGACGCTGACTATTCAGCCAAGTGGCTGGTGCATGTATTTCTCGGCTAGCCCAGTGATGTGAAGGTAGTGTGCTTACTAGAAGCTTGCATGAACTGCTTTCGACTCGATTCGACTTCATCTAGTCAGCTGACATAATGCGCCGGTCGTGTTCGGCCTAACACTTCGTGCTGGGCCGATCTTACCACTCAGTACACCACCGCTCAAGACACGACCCCACGTAGGAGAGGTAAGTCATCCAAATGCAATGGTTTAATACGCACAGAAACGGGATTTTATTATCTTATAAATTTGTTGAACTATTCCACTGTATGGGATTGGCAAGACATCTATACAATGCTGACAGTTCAGTACATTTCTTTCTCTATTGACATACGCATTCGAAGAGGGACAGCGTAGATTTTAATACACGCAGAGGTATCTTTGAGGAAGAAAGTTTTGACTTTCTGAAGTTCATGTTTATTCTTACTTTTACAATATTTGTTCTACGTCGCACCGATACAGATAGGTCTTAAGGCGACGATGGGTTAGGAAAGAGCTAGGAGTGGGAAGGAAGCGACCGTGGCCTTAATTAAGATACATCCCCTGGTGTGAAAATAGGAAATTACGGAAAATCATCTTCAGGGCTGCCTTAGTAGGGTTCAAACCCACTACCTCCCGAATGCAAGTTGATAAGTATGTGACCCAAACCACCGGGACACTTGCTCGGTTTTCTCGACTTCTGTCAGCTGGCACTTTGTGAAGTGTGACCAGTCATTTTCTTGGCCATCTGTAGCAACAGATTATACCTTTACGTGAAAAATAATGTATTGCCGCGTCTATTGAGATTTTTTCTGATATTCTTGATCTCAGCCATTTCTTTAATGCCTGCCACGACTACGTCTTAAGATGTTTATGCAGGCCACAACGGGCTATAAGGAGGCTTGCAAGAATTAATTATCAAAGGAACAGATATTCGAAGTGACTATTGTGTACTGACGCCATAATAGTCTAGGAATATGGATGAGCAAATTATGATATAAGGCATACAATTTGCTGTACAGTGGCTCCGTTATTTGATTTGCGGAACTCCAGGATTTCGTTCCCCAGGCCCATATTGCATTTGCAAGCGCTGCAGAGGTTTGTGTGGAAGATACCATATCATGATTTGCTGTCACAGGCATGGCCATCGCAATATTTTGCAACGTGTAGTGAAAAGCGTGCTAAAAGTTGATTTGTCTTGAATGCACTTTTCATTGGCTTCGATAAATGTTTCATTTATTATGTTTTTTTCATTATGGGGTAAAATTAGAATTTTGTCCATATGTTGTGCTGGTTCTTAATTCTTCTGAGATACGGACCCAGTCTTACTGACATGCAAGTCGCTCACAAGGCCGTCAATTCAGGAAAACCCTCCACCACGGGAAACCACACGCTATTATTATTATTGTTATTATTATTACCGTGTTTTCGTGGAACAAAGAAGTGAAAGAAGGTGCTGGTTTGAATGGGTCTATCTACGACAGTCGAAAGATTTATTTAAAATTTTAAAAATTAAGGTTAATTCTTTTCAGATTTTAAATTTTAACAAACAAGATTTCAGGTACACAGCTAGTTTGGTACAAAATAGGAAAACAGAACAACCTAGAAAAGGTTAGTTACAATTTGAGCTCCCTATGTACAGAAGTCCCTACATCACTAATGTTGCGTTTAGACAGATAGTCAAGGAGACGAATCTCCCAGTTTATTTTACCGGATATTTAAAATACAATTTTCAAGAGCACTTTGCTCCAACGGTTACAGGTTACGGCCTTCCAAAGGCACCACTCAATATTTACACAAATATCTTTTACCTTACAAGAAAAGAGCACATATGCTCGATAATTATACCGAGGAGACTACGCTCCCAAACCCTTACATCCTACATAAGGCAATCTTTAAGTTAAAAGATTAGAGCTTCGTTGCTCAATAAAATTTACGCTTTCAGGCCTCTCTAGGCACAATCTACATTTAACAATACCGTATCAGTTTTCTTTTACATGGAAGAACAAAATACAGGGGTATCGAGTACCCATTCTACTGGGCCTTTATGGAAAGCAACAGGTTCAATTACTGGCCCCAACAATCAAAATATATGGAGGCGGACACTTGCGCTCCTTGAAATCAAAGATCAAAACTCTACTTGGGCTTGTGGCCCGACGATGCAGAGGCTAATCCCTCACTACTGAGGAGACTAGATGGACAAGTTAAGTTACAATTTAAAATAGAGAAAACAGTTACAAAATCGTAGTCACCTCAAGATTAATTGAACGGGAATTCGAGAGGGTAACGCACTCTCTATCCCCGGTTTTCAGTTTAATAACTTTTGACTTACTTGAACTTTTACATGAAAAGGAAAAAGTTAACATTTTAGTAAATTGACTGTTACATACTTAAAGATTGGAAACCTTTCCGTCGAGTGAGCTTGCGGAGATAACTACTGAGATAGAAAAATGGTGACCATTACCTTAGCTGATGTTCTGACTGCCTAAGAATGAGGACTCCGTCCCCTCTCTTAACACACACACACTCAATAACACGACGATCAATAAGACAAGTTAGTTCGAAAAAGCATCAGCTTTTATACCCAAGAGGAAAGTTCGAGAGGGTTCTGGGCTAAAACCAGACACATCCCCGGTTTTTTATTGGCTAATTAAATATGCACCCTGATTGGTTGAAAACTAAATACCCAAAATTTCTAATTGGTTACTTTTAAAGTTGGCGGAAAGAGATCGAATTGTTGACAACTGTGATACACGAAAAATACAAAAGAAATCTCGTCAGTGTAGGAAACCTTCAAACACCACATTACTCTATCACATTAGTAGTGACTGTGACGTGGAAATGGGAACTAATATTTATTTGGCAGCATGGAATTACAACTTGGAAACATCTACGAGAATTAATTTATATTTCTGACATGTGTACTTGTGAAACGAGACGTTATTTATTGCTCATTGTTTGAGACTGTCATTTAGTTGGAAATTTTCATGCACACTTAATTTAAACTAGTTCTCTAATTATTACGTATTCGCTGGATTAATCTGAGTGGCTAGATTTTGTGCGGCCATGCGCAGAGTGTGCGACTTTGAACGCTGGGAACTGCTGTGGACTTCCGGTATGCTCAAGAGGAGAGGCAGCAGTCGGTCCGCTGTGTTCGAGCTTTCAACATGGCGCTGATTAGACTCGCTCGTATGAAGACAACTTCATGTTGACAGAAAGTGGTAATAATGGAGAGTGAGTCGCCAGGATGAGTGCGACGCTATTAGGGCTATGCCCTTTATTCCTTTTAATATCCACGTGAGCTCCAACCATTGTATTTCATTACTGTAAGTAGAATACTGTGAGTGTTTACCGTTAACCAGATGCGAAGTGCAGATGTGTTGTAAGTTGGATATCTTAACTCTAATCAAGTAAGTACTGGAAAGCATAGTTTATTCAAGTGGTCATGTACAGCCAAGGAGCACATCTTCGAAATGGGTGTTTATCAATCAAAACCTGTAAACGTCTGGTAACAAATTTACTGTAACGGATAGGATTTAAATTTGTAAAAGTATGTAACAAAATTTTAGGGGAACTTGGAATCGCTGGGTATGCGTGTATGAGGCTGTAGTTCGTGAGTGTTGTTTAAACTTACTGTGTTGTGGTTCGTGTCTTGTTTGCCTACTCATTCTTGGTGGGGTTTATTATTATTATTGTCGACATTATTATTATTATTATTCTGTTCATTTAATTTTATTTTCTTCCCTAATTTTCTACGTTCGTATTTTCCTTCTAACTGTTATTATGGCCCCGACTTGGTAATTATTTAGATGTGATCGTTATTGCATTGTTGGGACTTAAATTAAATGACACCTCATGTATGCATCTTGGCGTGATCCAAAGCCCCCTCCATTATAAATTATTCTGGCAGTTGGCGTACTGTTTAACAAAAGTGAATGTAATCAAAAAGTTTATTACTATGATTTTAATAGGTTGAGTCTAAAAAAATAAGAAAATATTGAAATTTGCTGGTCGATATTGAACAAAAAAATATGTCAACTCCTTACGTTTGCCTGTCTCATTCTGCCCTTTGTTTGGGGCTTCTTGCTATTGTTATTATTAAGCAACTTGTGATCCCTCTCTTATCTTATCTTATCTGATGACACGTTATTAATTTTGGTGGCTTTGATGATAATAATAATGAGATGATGGCTTGGCGTCGGTAAATGTTGCTCCTTGTGTGTGCTTCGAGTTATATTGTTATGTGGGCATGCACTATGTATCTTTTCCATTGATATTTTCTTATTTGGTTGGGATGATTATCCACCTTTGTTTATTATATTTTAATCTGGCTTCCTTTAATTATGTAGATTTTTTATTTGCGGTTGGAGCCACTGATTTATTATTATGCGCTATTGTGTGTGTTTTTTTGGGCGTGTGGCCTCTTACTTGTTTGTAGTGTAGCAAATTTCAATTTGAAACAGATTTTATATCGCGGGCCCGCATATCGGTTGCAACCAAGTTTTAAAACTAAATTTTTAATCTTTCTGTACATATGGTAACGAGTTAGTTATGAATTTCAAACTTTGATTTTGGTGGAAGCCTATGTTAGTTTAATGTTAGCTTCATTTCATCTTAATTTCAATTTTATCTTAAAATACCGTTTCTCTCATTTAGTTTAATTGGGTTTTAAATTTTTGGAAAAAGGAATATATATACTGTATATTTATTGTTCTTATATTATACCATTTTCCAATTTTATTTACTGAGTAAATTTTCCTTATTTTATATTTAATCTCGTGTGTCATTTAGTAGCTAGTAACATTGACCTGGCAACCTGTCAACGTTTATGTAAGACCCTGGCATTTTATTCTTGCCTTTGCCCTCCACGCTTCATATTTTGTGCTACTGCTCTTACGGTAAGTATTGTGCTTGTTTTCTTCCTGATGTTTGTGCTTTTCATTTGGATGTTTGTTTACTACTTGGTAAGGTTGCAGTAGTGTTTGGTAGCTTTCGCCGTGGTTGCTACATTGTTGGTGTTGTTCTAACACCTTGATAAGTTGCCCAGGTCCACATTGCTAGTTGCTAAAAATAAAATAACAGTAATTTAAACTTGTATTTGTAAGACCAAGTGTAAAGTCTAATCTAACTGTTGTCTGTTTCATGTCAATCATGGAGTCTCGCCCCTTGCCAGTTCCTAGAATGTTGCGGAAGCTGGAGTTAAGCTATGAGGTGCAGGTTCGTGGTAGGAAGCCATCCGGTACAATCCAGGGTGACGTAGAATTACTTTCAGAAATTGCTGACGAACCCATTGTCCACGAACCTGCTACGCAGGCGTAGCAGGGGGAGAGGTGTTACTCCCACGTGGCGCGTCCCAGGTGGCGGATAGGGGGGTCCTAACCGGCTTGCCGGCGGACTTGAGGGAAATAAAATACGTCTCGCGGACCAAACACACACCCCCTGTGGGTGGGGGAGGCTGACGAATAATACACCCACGGTATCCCCTGCCTGTCGTGCGAGGCGACTAAAAGGGGCGACCAAGGGATGAATGAATTAGAACCATGAAACTACTCTTTATTCGTACCATCATGCGGGGAACACCATGGGTTGCATGTACTTGCGAGTAGTATCACTAACATGGTACGAAATATGTTTGTGATTTGTTGCAGTAAAAAGCCTGGCCGGGTGGATTCGAGTACCCGTGCGTTGTACCCATGTGGGCAACACCGCTGGTCTGGGCGTAGCCTGTGAGTTGTACCACTATATGAGCGACACCGTGGGTTTGCGTTGCCTGTGATTAGTACTCACTATGTGCGGAACACCACGGGGCCCTTGGGACCGGCACCCGTGACTAGTACCCTAGGTGAGGAAACTCATCGGTTTGCGTTGGCTGTAGGTGGCGCCATTGTGTGCGAAACACCATAGGTCTGCGTTACCTGTACGAAGTACAATAGTTGTGAGTAGTACCATCTTTTGTGGAACACCGTGAGTCTTCGCTACTTCTGATTAATACCCCAACATGACACATACCATGGTTCTATTTTACTCGCGACATGTACCATTCTGTGGGGCCTGAGACGTGGATTTTGCACCCCCTTTATAAATGGTTCCTTGGTCGGTCATAATGTTATTTTCGTTCTCTATTGAATCCGATCCACTGGTTTTTGTTTTTGTTTGTTTGTTTTGTGTTTTGTTGGGTTCCTGTCCATCCATTCATTCTTTATGACATTTTTTATTTTTATTTTGGTCAGTGGATGCCTTTGTAATTTTTGATCTTTCATTTCGTACCATTAGGGGCCGATGACCTTCGATGTTAGGCCCCTTAAAACAACAAGCATCATCATCAGCCAACCCATTGTTGTTCCTGAAATGTCAGATGCAGAGATTGGTGAGTCTGTTTATTTCTGATGCTCTTGATGAGATTAATGAATTAACTGAAGCCTTTAAAACTTCTCAACCTTCTGCATATCAAGTACAAAGACAAACTGCTCGTGTAACTCATTACACGAATCGCTTCCAGGATCTGTTTACATTAAAGATGGATCGATCCACCCTAAATCAATGTACTGTGTTGCTAACTAGGGCTGTTACCATATCTGCTCATTTGAATGTCGTCATGCAAACACTTAAATTGGGGAATATGAATAGTAATTAGCTGCTTTCCAGGCCGAACCAGTTTTCTTGGTGGATAATCCTGGCATGCTAAGGTGCGATAATGTAAACCCTGTTAGTGAGTTGCTTAAAAGAGTGAACGAGTTGTCCATCGATTCGATTGACGAAACTGTGTCCTTTTTAAGATTGCTGGTCGAAATAAAGGAGACCGCAAATTGTTTTAATCTTAGCTCTTCCAGTGTATTCCGAACCCTATTTTCCCATTGTGTTGGCATCCTTAAATCTGAGATCTTAGAAGCTTGTTCGGGTGACACTACCCTGGACCAATTTCATGATGGAATTTTAAGGAAGTTTATTTCACAGTGCTCAAAGATTTAACAGCAAAACATTGTTTTCGGGTGCAGTTGTATTCTGAAAGCCTATTTCACTATGTCAATGACCTAAAGTTTTATTGTAATGTGTTCAGGCTATCTATTGATGAGGCAAATATGGTAGATAGTATAATGAGTGGTGTATCGCCTGAGTACCGTTCATACCTGTCCTTTAGGAAATGTCCTGAAACCTTTAGTGAGTTGAAAGTTGCTTGTATTAAAGCTGAAGAAGCCAAACATGGTGATAGTTGTAGACCTGTTAATATACCCACTCCAACTGGTCCTTCTCCTAGGCAGTCCTCTGCTCTGAACGCCAGTAGTTTAGGTGCTGTTTCAAAGAAATGATTTGCTTGTGGATCTAAAGACCATTTGAGAAACAAATGCCCATTGGAAAGGTTGCAGTAGTGTTTTTTTAATTTGCCTACTAGCAATTTCCGTAGCCCCCAATTCCAAGGTGTTGCTTACCCCGTACCAAATTACCCACCTCCCTCTGCTAATTTCAATTTGAGTAATACTAATCAGCGCATCTGACTAGGTGAAAGTACTGATGACGCAAGCCCCTCCATGAATAATTTGAATAACCGTGATAATACACATGTCTATGATAATGATGTTGTTTGTCCTGGTGACTGTAAAAGTATTTCAGGGAGTGTGCATTCTAAAATTCCGATTATTCCTATAGAAATCAATAATGAGCCTACATTTGCACTGGTGGACTCTGGCAGTGTTACCTCTGCTATTAATTGGTTTTCTAAAAATCAATCTCTCTGTAAATTTCCGAACCTTGAGCCCCTTTCAACTGTATTTCATGCCGCAAACGGCTCTGTCTTGAACGTTAACGGTTATGTAAAGGTCAAAATTCGTATTAATCATTTCACCTGGAAATTTATTTTCATTGTAGTCGAAGGGTTATCGCATGATGTAATTCTTGGTTACGACTTCGCTGTTCACGTAGGATTAATTCTTGATGCCCATAATCGTTGTCTGTCTTTCAAATTTTGTACCGATTATGTTCTGCATTGGTCGATTATCTCCCTTGTTCTGGTAAACATCTCTGTTCTATTGATGCACACGACCAAGTTACTGAGGAAAAGTGTGACCTGAGTCATTTAACTAGTGAACAAGCTTAACTGATACACGAATTGTGTGATGAATTTCCTGAGGTATTCACTGATAAGCTAGGGGTAACTAATGTGCTTGAGTATAAAATTGATGTGAGTGACACTATTCCTATTCGTTCTCCCTCTATCGTCTATCTCCCCCACGTATGAAGGTTCTGAAGGAAATTATTGATAAGATGCTTGAAGAAGGAGTTATCAGGCTTTCAACTTCTGCTTATGCGTCCCCCATCTTCCTAGTCCCTAAGCCCCAAGGTGGCTTCAGGCCTGTGATCGACTACCGACCTCTCAATAAGAAGATCATCTTGCAATCAATTCCACTACCCGACTTGTACACTTGTTTTTCATTCTTCTATGGTGCTAAATTTTATTCTGTATTTGATCTCAATCAAGCGCATCACCAGATCCCTCTGGCCGAGGAAAGTAAGCATTTAACCGCATTTATCACGGACTGGAACTTATACGAGTACGAAAGAATCCCGTTTGGCCTCAGTATGGGCGCAGCCGTGTTGTCGAGGCTATTAGATTCCATACTGTCTGACATTAAATTCAGGTTCGTGTACAGTTACCTTGACGATGTCGTTGTGTACTCGGAGACTTTTGAGGAACATCTCTCTCATATCAGGGAAGTGGTTCGTCGCTTTAAGCAAGCTGGTCTCACTGTCAAACGATCTAAAGTTTCCTTTGCGCAGCCTCGTATGTCTTTCCTGGGTCATATCGTATCACCTAAAGGTGTGGCTGTGGACGAGAGTAGAACGCAAGCCATCTATGATTTTCCCGTACCTAAGGATCAGAAGGAAATAGCCCGTTTCGTTGGTATGGCCAATTTTTTCCGAAAATGTATCCCAAATTTTGCCCAAATTGCTGCTCCTCTTAATGCCCTTCGGCGTAAGGATGTTAAATTTGTCTGGAAGGAACCTCAACAAATTGCTTTTGATAAACTTAAATCTGCTCTGGCAAACGCCCCTGTCCTGGCTATTCCTAACTTCTCTAAACCTTTCATAATTCAAACTGATGCCTCTGGTTCTGCCGTTGCTGGTGTTCTTCTCCAAGAAGATGAATTAGGTAGGAGACCCATTGCTTATGCCTCGCGCACCCTGAATTCTGATGAAATGAAGTATTCTGTATACGAACTTGAATGTTTAGCTGTTATTTTTTCCCTTGAAAAGTTTCGCATGTATGTAGAACACTCTAAATTTCTTCTTGAAACTGACAACATGGCACTTAGTTGGGTATTAAATAGACCTAAGCGCACTGGTAGGTTGACCCGTTGGGCAATCCGCATCTCCGCATTTAATTTTTATGTTCGCCACATCCGTGGTACCGAGAATGTTGTAGCTGATGGACTGAGTAGGATGTTTGGTGAAAAGCCTCCCGAGCATTCTCATTTTGACGTCAGTTCCCTTCCTAATCATTCTGCATGCCAATCCAATTGCATTAATGCTATCTTGACTGACTCCCCGTTGCTGTTCCATGATATGTCAAAATTGCAAGCTAGTGATCCTGAAATTAGTTCCATTGTTAAACAACTTGAAGATGGTAATGTTGTTAAGCCTTATAAGCTTGTTAACAATGTCCTATGCTGCAAGGCTAGACATGACAATAAGTACAAAATTGTGTGTCCTCAAATCCTCATCCTGAAATCTTTAAGTATTACCATGACTCCCCCATGGGAGGACATTTAGGTATTTTCAAAACTCGTCAAAAGATACGAACGCATTTCATATGGAAAAATATGGATTTTCACATTAGGGAAATGGTCAAAGATTGTAGACTGTGCAGTATAAGTAAACCTAGTTTGAATACCCGTGTTGGGTTGTTGTCTTCATCTCACCCTACTAAACCTATGGAGAGACTGTTCAATGATTATGTCGGAGCGTTCCCATTAAGCTCTAAAGGAAATCGATTTGCACTAGTGTGTGTTGACGGTTTTACCCGTTTTACTTGGATTTTCCCGACGAGAAAGATGGATGCTCAGACCACTATATCCTGTCTCAATTCGATCTTTTCTATATTTGGTCCTCCTAAGTTTATTGTGTCTGACAACACTAGATCTTTCGCATGTAACCTGTTCAGAAAATTCTGCTTTGATCTATCGATATCTCATGTCACCACCACACCTTACTACCCTAACCCCAGTTTTGCTGAAAGAGTTGACCGCAACTTACGTGCTGCCCTTATTGCATACCATCATAACCAACAATCTAAATGGGATTCTTGTATTCATTGGCTTACTTATGCATTTAATTCATCTGTTCACGAATCTCATGGCCAAACACCCATGTCTTTAATGTTTGGATTTACTCCATTTTCCCCCATCTCTAATGTGTTTAACATTGATTCTCTCCTCCCCGATGATCCAGATCCAGAGGAGATTCGTAAAATGTGGAACAGAGCTAGAGCTAAACTTGTTGTTTCCTATGATAATGTGCAAAAGAAGTATGACAAAGGACGCAGGCCTACCAATCTATCTGTGGGTGACACTGTTTTTGTCAAATCGTATCCTAGTAGTAAAGCTGTAAATAAATTTTCTGCTAAATTAGCAGCTCGTTATCACGGTCCTTGTACGGTATTAGAGTTTTTAATTCCAGTATCCTTGTTAGTTAACGACCCTATTGCCAAACGCATTAGACGTGTACACTTGAGTCAAATCAGGGATTGCTCACGCTGGTGCTTCTGTTGACTTAGCAATTTTCTCTCTCCACTTAGTTAAGCCCACTTAATCATCAATATCTTGTAAACATATTTATGATCATGTAAACTTAATTTCTTTCAAAATTACATTTAATAACCTTGTTCAAAATCATGTAACTCATGCATTCACAAGATAGTGTCAGATATTACTATTTTGACAGAACATGTAAATTATCGCCGTTGTAAACTTCAAGAGACAACAAAACTTATACATTTAAAACTTCGACGGTATCCTCCTTCAATCATTTTCGAGTGCTACTTCGTTTCGGCTGTTCGAGTGATTAGTTATATGCCATGCCACGACACCATTAATGCGTGTGTTGTGTATTTCGACCTGCAAAATTATTTACGGTCTTTTGGAACATTATTCTGTGCTCCTACATATTTTGTTGCAGTTTGTTTTGCGCGCGCCCTTTTCCAGCCATGCAACTATTTTAAGAGAGCAAGTATGTGTGTAGTACCTATGGTTGCCTACTACACTCTGTACTGGTATGATCATCTACTGTGTCATGTACTGTCAACTTGTGTGGTGTGTGATGAGACGCTGGCCACGTTGCATCCCATTCTGTTCACACTCAATATGTTAATCTGCTAGTATTGTGTGAAGGTCAACATTCCTACAACCAAGTAAGACCTTCCTTGTTATTTGGACTTGAAAATTTGGTATATCTCATCCTGTATCCAACATATGAAAATTTGGTTTGGACTTTAAAATTATACCATATGGCATGTTATCCATGGTTCTGGACTTGCACCTCCCCTGTGTTCTGGCTTCAGGAGGGGAGAGCTGTGACGTGGAAATGGGAACTAATATTTATTTGGCAGCATGGAATTACAACTTGGAAACATCTACGAGAATTAATTTATATTTCTGACATGTGTACTTGTGAAACGAGACGTTATTTATTGCTCATTGTTTGTGTTGTAAACAAGGTTGGGTTTACAAAAAGCACAACTTCTTTATTTGCTTCACATGTAAAATTACAATATTTACACTAACAAAACTGAAAGTTATCTCGAAGCAAATTGAACTTGAATTTGGAGGAAGGGTCTGTCTTTGTACACTATATACACGTTGGAGTATTCACGTTCACTACTATTTCGGAAAGATAGTCTTTGTGACATGAAAAGTTCTTGATAGTCGAAAACTATCAGAAGCACTGACGTAAATATCTCAGAGAGTCCTTCCTTGTTGAAGTGTCTGAGTTCATTAATGTAAGTTCAATGACTGAAGAGTTCCTACTTAGCGAAACTAAGTTGATAATGAGAGCTTGCATTAGCTAGGGAATGATAGTGGCATATAATGGTAAGACTGGGCATGGACAGCGGAATAGGCAAGAGGAGCGGTGACCCGAGGTGAGACCTCTTACTGCCAGAAATTCAGTCCACCTGGCCGAAGCACATTTTCAAGAGGAGTAGCCTCCGTGCTCGACGTAGGGTGTATTCTGGAGCTGGACACCGGGATCAGTGGGCGTCTGGATAGGCTAGGAGCTCCTTTATATAGCACACACGACGTTCCAGGCACGCGCACTGAGGGCTGCGCGTCGAGGCTCGAAGAATAACACACTGGCACGCGTGTAGCTGGCTGGCGAATCGAGAAGGGAGCGACGGACATACAACACGCTCCCCTTCTAAATACGCCGGTACGGCGTGAAACGGCGGCGGCGCTGGCGGCGGCTGCGATGCTGGGCCGGAGCTGCTGATGTCTCTGTTGTATTGTCCGGAGCTGGGACTGGGCGGAGTGGCGCTGCCTCGTCCTGAAAGGAACCCATGGTTATTAAATGGTCTAAAGCTCGTTCAGCAATAGATTTATCTGGCTTAGCAATAGCATCAATAGCTGGACATGGGCGGTAGCGCAGACGTATCTGGTCTTGATGGCGGCAGATACGTTTCTCCGTAGTCTGTATCTCGTAGAGACGATGACCCAACGATCTGCAGATGACTCCAGGTATCCAGAGTGGGTTGGACTTGAATGTCCTGGTGTAGACCTTGTCGTTGACTGGGAACTTCGGTGGTGAGGTCTGAGGCTGGGCCGGAAGAGGCTGCAACAGAGAAAGTAAAGTTCTGTGAGGTCGTCCATGGAGCTTCTGTGCAGGAGTGATATTATCAGCGCCAGGCAGAGTTCTGTAGTTGCTTAAGAGTTGGAGCAATGCTTGGTCTTTAGTTAAGCCTGAAGAGACAGCTTTTTTCATACTTCTCTTAAATGTTTGTACAAAGCGTTCAGCTTCACCATTAGATTGAGGGTGAAAAGGCGGTGCTAGGATATGACGAATGCCATTATATGTAAAAAAGTTCTTAAAAGCAGTAGCTGTAAATTGAGGTCCGTTGTCCGAAATGAGTACTTGAGGCAAACCTTCTGTAGTAAATATTTTCTGAAGAGCACGAATGGTAGCTTCGGTCGTAGTAGTTGAATGCATATCCACTACATATGGAAAGTGCGATAGTGAATCAATGACTATTAACCACATGGAACTGAGGAAAGGACCTGCGAAATCGATGTGAACTCGTTCCCATGGAGTAGTAGCAGGAGGCCATGAAGCTAGATCAGAAGACGGGGCGTTCTGATTCATTTGACATTGTTCACAATGACGGATGAGTTTTTCGACGGCGGCATCAATACCGGGCCAGTAACAGTGTTGACGTGCTAGTTGCTTTGTTCTGGAGATACCCCAATGGCTTTGGTGTAATAATTCGAGAACTTCTTTCTGTAGGCTAAGTGGGATAACCACTCGGAAGATGGTGCCTGTTTCCAGGAGTACGACTCCAGCACGAGTCGTGAGACGATGCTGCAGACGATGATAAGGTGCAAGGTGGGCAGGAAGCTTGCTCTGAAGAGGCCAACCGTTGCGGATGTAAGTACGCACAGTGGCAAGTGTACTGTCCCTATCCGTAGCTTTAGCTATGCAGGTAGCATCAATAGGAAAACTGGATACAGTATCTTCAAGTTCTATTTCCAACTGAAGACATTCAGATTCCTGAGAATCGAAGGCAGTATCAGGACCAACTGGCAAGCGTGAGAGGGCATCCGCATTACAATGCTGGGATGTGGCTCGATTGACAATCTGATAGGAATAATCAGAAAGGAACATGGACCATCTTTGAAGCTTGCGGAGGGAATTCTCAGGGAGCTTATTACCAGGGTGGAATAAGTGTACGAGAGGCTTATGATCAGTAATGATCAGGAAATGGTTGCCATAGAGATATTCATTGAAACGGCGAATACCAAAGATGATGGCTAAAGCTTCTTTCTCTATCTGTGAGTATCGACGTTGATGGTCATTAAGTGTTTTTGAAGCGAATGCGATGGGGCGTTCCTGTCCATGACGATCCTTCTGGGAGAGAACGGCACCGACACCGTAGTCTGAAGCGTCAGTAGCTAGCGTGATGAGCTTGTCGGGCTGAAAATGAGTGAGTTGTATAGCTTGAATTAAGGCGTTGTTGATGGTTTTCCATGCCAGTTGGCATTGCGGAGTCCACTGAAATTTAACACCTTTTTTACGTAGAGCGTTTAATGGAGCTGCCACTGTAGCGAAGCGGGGAATGAACTTATTATAGTAGTTCGCTTTGCCTATGAAGGACTGGAGCTGCTTGAGGTTCTGAGGTTCCGGCATGTTTACGATAGCTGAGACATTCTGTGCACTAGGGCGAATTCCAGTCTTATCAAGTATATGTCCTAGGTAGTGAACTTGAGGCTGAAAGAATGTACATTTAGCGAGATTCGCTCGGAGGCCATTGTCTTTCAATTTCTGGAGAAGGAGGCGTAGATTGGTTAGATGTTCCTGATGATCTTTTCCAGTAACAATAATATCATCCAGGTAGTTAGCACAACCGGGAATGGAGGCGGTGAGTTGAGCTAAATAGCGCTGAAAAATAGCCGCTGAGGATGAAACACCGAATGGGAGCCGCTGGAGCTGGAGCAGTCCGAGAGGAGTGTTGAGTGTTAGAAATATCTTAGATTCTTCGTCTAAAAGTAGCTGGAGATATGCGTCTTTAAGATCAACTCGAGAGAAGAATTGTCCACCAGAGAGACGACGGAATAAGTCTTCTGGACGTGGAAGAGGAAAGATATCTGTGTCGATGTGTGCGTTGACGGTAGATCGAAAATCTCCACAAAGTCGAACATTACCATTAGGTTTCTTGATGACCACTAGTGGAGTAGCCCATTGACTAGAAGTAACTGGTACCACAATTCCAGTTTGTATCCATCTGTCTAATTCTTTCGTGACCTGGTCTTGAAGTGCTAGGGGTACTGGACGTGCTTTGAGGAAGCGAGGCTTAGCTCCGGATTTCAGCTGTATGTGAGCTGTATAGTCTTTTGCTGTTCCGAGCTGAGAGTCGAAGACTTCAGGAAACTGCTCTAGGAAAGCGGTAACGTCAGAAGTAGGATGCAATGTAGATACGATGTTAATGTTGTCATGTATCTGGAAACCAAATAAGTTAAATAGATCCATGCCCATAATGTTGGAGGCAGTGTAGTTGTTAACTACGAGAAGAGGAATGGCCTTCTGAATTCCTTTATAACTAGCCTGAAGCTTGATTTGACCTTTAATGTCAATTTTCCTTTTGTTAAATGTCACGAGCTGGATGTCAGCTGGAGAGCATGCAGGTGAACCTAACTCATGATATGTAGCCAGGTTAATAATAGAGACAGGTGATCCAGTGTCTAATTGAAAATCGACAGATCGATCAGAGAATGAGAGAGGAACGATGATCTTGTGAGAATTCTTGGTAGGAAGAATAAGATTGATCTGATCAACTTCGATGTCTTGGCGGGGCTGTATATGCTTCCGGCGTGCTGCAGGAGTCTTAGCAGGGCGGAGCGAACTCTGACATACAGTCTGAATGTGTCCAAGTTTATTACATCGTTCACAAGTGGCTGAAAAAACGACAGTCACGACGTTCATGATGCTTGAAACAGCCTCGGCAGGAAGGCAGGAGTTTCGAGTTGCGTTTAGAATTGGGCTTCCTGGTAAAATGACGAGAGGGACCCGTGCGAGAATGCTTGGTAGAGAGCGCCTTGTCTGCGCGGTTCACTGTAGCAGAGGACTTGTGGGCCTGAGGCGAGACTTGAGCAACTTCGTGTGGAGAAGCTATGGCTGCGGCAGTCTTGGTAGTAAGCTCATAAACCGTAGCAATACGCTGGACGTCTTCTAAAGAAGGGTTACTCTTCTTGACAGCGTCAAAACGTATTTTGTCCTCAGGAGTATGTAAAATTACCATGTCCCGAATGAGAGAATCAGTGTAGGGTGAACCACAACCGTCCTTGGAGCATATGAACTGGCAGGGTTTAGCTAAACCACGCAATTCAGTTATCCATTCAGTATGTGTCTGATGGGGTTGCTTTCTGCTCTGAAAAAATTTATAGCGAGCAGCCACTATGTGAGGAGCTTTGGCATAGTGTTCAGTGAGACGTGCCAAGAGCTGTGCGAATGGTACCTCAGAGAGGTTTTCTTCTGGACTTAATTTACGTAGTAATTCACACGTAGCATTGCCAACCGAACTAAGAAATAGTGCTCGGCGGCGTTGATCATCTGTCACAGAATGGCAGATGAAATGCTGTTGTAAGCGGGCTAAATAAACTGACCATTCCTCCTTAGCCGGATCAAAAGCAGAGAACGGAGGAATAGCTGATGGCTGTGTAGAGACAGAAATAGCTTGCATAGCCTGAATTAAGGCTGTCTGTTGTTGTTGCATGTAAGGCCTGGAATACTGTAGCGAGTTGCTCAGCTGTAGCCATTGCGAGATACGTGCAATAAAGAGCAAGTATAGCTATGTGTCAGAACTGGTTGTATGCGAGACCTTGACCGGTATAGCGGGGAGTGAGAGAGAGAGCAAGCAAACACGGTGGAGCGTGCCACACAGGTGGAACGGACGACAGAGAGCTGTGGAATGTCGGCTGACGTTCCGGAGTGTGAAGAAGTGTAATAGCTTTACTGGAGAAAAGCGAACTGCTGTGATAGGTCGTACGGGTGCCAATGTGGAATGATGATAGTTACGTAGTATAATGTCACTGTGCCCATGAGTGGACAATATCCCGCAAGAGTTTGTTGGTCTGTTGCAAATGAGTTGATAACCGAATGGACACAGGCTTGCACTTTGGTTCGACCGAGTGGGCGACACACTGAGCACTGATTGACTTCGTCGCCAATGTAGAAGAGTCTGAGGGCACAGAGTTTGCTGTATCTCGGTGTGAATGAGTGGATGACGGGGCCTATAAAGTTCGTGCTGTGTCTCGTCACCACTGAGTGTCGATTGGCGCAGATGAATTGCAAGTTTGTTATCCCGTCGCCCCAGAGTTGGCGACTGGGGCCGATGAAGTGGAGTTTTTTTTTTTTACCTCGTCGCCACAGAGTTGTGTTGTAAACAAGGTTGGGTTTACAAAAAGCACAACTTCTTTATTCGCTTTACATGTAAAATTACAATATTTACACTAACAAAACTGAAAGTTATCTCGAAGCAAATTGAACTTGAATTTGGAGGAAGAGTCTGTCTTTGTACACTATATACACGTTGGAGTATTCACGTTCACTACTATTTCGGAAAGATAGTCTTTGTGACATGAAAAGTTCTTGATAGTCGAAAACTATCAGAAGCACTGACGTAAATATCTCAGAGAGTCCTTCCTTGTTGAAGTGTCTGAGTTCATTAACGTAAGTTCAATGACTGAAGAGTTCCTACTTAGCGAAACTAAGTTGATAATGGGAGCTTGCATTAGCTAGGGAATGATAGTGGCATATAATGGTAAGACTGGGCATGGACAGCGGAATAGGCAAGAGGAGCGGTGACCCGAGGTGAGACCTCTTACTGCCAGAAATTCAGTCCACCTGGCCGAAGCACATTTTCAAGAGGAGTAGCCTCCGTGCTCGACGTAGGGTGTATTCTGGAGCTGGACACCGGGATCAGTGGGCGTCTGGACAGGCTAGGAGCTCCTTTATATAGCACACACGACGTTCCAGGCACGCGCACTGAGGGCTGCGCGTCGAGGCTCGAAGAATAACACACTGGCACGCGTGTAGCTGGCTGGCGGATCGAGAAGGGAGCGACGGACATACAACAGTTTGAGACTGTCATTTAGTTGGAAATTTTCATGCACACTTAATTTAAACTAGTTCTCTAATTATTACGTATTCGCTGGATTAATCTGAGTGGCTAGATTTTGTGCGGCCATGCGCAGAGTGTGCGACTTTGAACGCTGGGAACTGCTGTGGACTTTCGGTATGCTCAAGAGGAGAGGCAGCAGTCGGTCCGCTGTGTTCGTTGTATTTCATTACTGTAAGTAGAATACTGTGAGTGTTTACCGTTAACCAGATGCGAAGTGCAGATGTGTTGTAAGTTGGATATCTTAACTCTAATCAAGTAAGTACTGGAAAGCATAGTTTATTCAAGTGATCTTGTACAGCCAAGGAGCACATCTTCGAAATGGGTGTTTATCAATCAAAACCTGTAAACGTCTGGTAACAAATTTACTGTAACGGATAGGATTTAAATTTGTAAAAGTATGTAACAAAATTTTAGGGGAACTTGGAATCGCTGGGTATGCGTGTATGAGGCTGTAGTTCGTGAGTGTTGTTTAAACTTACTGTGTTGTGGTTCCTGTCTTGTTTGCCTACTCATTCTTGGTGGGGTTTATTATCATTATTATTGTCGACATTATTATTATTATTATTATTATTCTGTTCATTTAATTTTATTTTCTTCCCTAATTTTCTACGTTCGTATTTTCCTTCTAACTGTTATTATGGTCCCGACTTGGTAATTATTTAGATGTGATCGTTATTGCATTGTTGGGACTTAAATTAAATGACACCTCATGTATGCATCTTGGCGTGATCCAAAGCCCCCTCCATTATAAATTATTCAGGCAGTTGGCGTACTGTTTAACAAAAGTGAATGTAATCAAAAAGTTTATTACTATGATTTTAATAGGTTGAGTCTAAAATAATAAGAAAATATTGAAATTTGCTGGTCGATATTGAACAAAAAAATATGTCAACTCCTTACGTTTGCCTGTCTCATTCTGCCCTTTGTTTGGGGCTTCTTGCTATTGTTATTATTACGCAACTTGTGATCCCTCTCTTATCTTATCTTATCTGATGACACGTTATTAATTTTGGTGGCTTTGATGATAATAATGAGATGATGGCTTGGCGTCGGTAAATGTTGCTCCTTGTGTGTGCTTCGAGTTATATTGTTATGTGGGCACGCACTATGTATCTTTTCCATTGATATTTTCTTATTTGGTTGGGATGATTATCCACCTTTGTTTATTATAATTTAATCTGGCTTCCTTTAATTATGTAGATTTTTTTTATTTGCGGTTGGAGCCACTGATTTATTATTATGCGCTATTGTGTGTGGTTTTTTTTGGGCGTGTGTCCTCGTACTTGTTTGTAGTGTAGCAAATTTCAATTTGAAACAGATTTTATATCGCGGGCCCGCATATCGGTTGCAACCAAGTTTTAAAACTAAATTTTTAATCTTTCTGTACACATGGTAACGAGTTAGTTATGAATTTCAAACTTTGATTTTGGTGGAAGCCTATGTTAGTTTAATGATAGCTTCATTTCATCTTAACTTCAATTTTATCTTAAAATACTGTTTCTCTCATTTAGTTTAATTGGGTTTTAAATTTTTGGAAAAAGGAATATATATACTGTATATTTATTGTTCTTATATTATACCATTATCAAATTTTATTTACTGAGTACATTTTCCTTATTTTATATTTAATCTCGTATGTCATTTAGTAGCTAGTAACATTGACCTGGCAACCTGTCAACGTTTATGTAAGACCCTGGCATTTTATTCTTGCCTTTGCCCTCCACGCTTCATATTTTGTGCTACTGCTCTTACGGTAAGTATTGTGCTTGTTTTCTTCCTGATGTTTGTGCTTTTCATTTGGATGTTTGTTTACTACTTGGTAAGGTTGCAGTGACATCTGTTGACCAACGTCCCAACTTCTTGCACTAGTTGTTTCAAGTTTTATGTGTTAGATAGCGTTCTTTAATTCACTTCGTTTAAATGCACGGGGTTGAAGTGTACCTTCCGGTACAATTATTATTATTATTATTATTATTATTATTATTATTATTATTATTATTATTATTATTATTATTATTATCTATATATTAAAAATATATGAAAACTAAAGTCAGTCAGTCCGGCCATACTATCCGGTCGACTTCCTTCACTTCTTCTTTAACTGAAATGTATTCATGCACAGATTTGTCATCAGGTGTTATAAATCACTTAACTTCCGCCCTCCTCAAATTATTTGATTTTTCAATTTGTTGTCTCTCTGAAGCAATCGTATATTTGGTTCTAACTGAGGCACGGAGTTCGTTTTGGCCTAAGAACACTCAGTGGATCAAGCAATTTCATTTCAGATCTTAACTATTCAAATTGGTTTTTTCTGAGGAAAGTTATGACTGCACATTCAATTTGACGTCTCATTTCTTCAACTGTTTTTCTCATTGAAGCAATCATATATTTCGTTCTAATTGATTTACACAGTTCGTTTTGTTCTAAAAACCCTCAGTGGATCAAGCGCTTTCTTTTGAGGCAATAACTACTTAAACTGGTAGATTGTAAGAAAAGTTATGAGTACATTTGTCTCCATGGCGACGATCTTTGAAGGACTTTTTTAACAGTTCGGCACGTTGTGTTGTTCCAAGGTACGTTTAATTCAATTTCTTTGTGTGATGTATTTTCAAGTGTTTTGCTGACATGATGTTACATTCTATTACCACAGCAGTTCACGTGCTTTATTTCATTTTCTCGAAACTTTGCAAATACATCCGTGAGGATAGTAACGAACAATACGATACTTTGTACATTGCGGGCGGAGCCAGCGGGAAACTGCTAATTGCTATTATTATAGTTCATAAGTGACGATGGTAAATTTTTATCCGCAAAAATTTTACATTCCTAACTGGTTACTCTAAGATTAATATTGTAACCGGTGGGAACTATTTTTGTTCTAAACGATTTAGAAAATTGAGGTGTTATATTCCCACTGAATTAACGAAAAGTAATTGCATTAATTAATTACTACTCTTTAATAATTGAGATAAAATTATTTTCTCACACGAAATAGATGCTATTGGTTGTAAAAATCCTTGTAGAGTGAATGATAAGAAGTAATATTACTTTGTATATCTGTTTTGTAGATTACGAAAAGGCTTTTGATCGGATAATTTCGCATAAACGTTTTCCATTATTACGAAAGATTGGAGTTGAAGAACAACTGATTTCTGTCATTTGGGACATTTTCGAAGGTCATAGTCAATGCTTTCTCTAAAATAGGGCCTCTCAGACCAAGTATACATAAAGAATTGTGTAAGGCAGGGATGTCCTCTTTTTCCAATTACTTTTCATCTTTCTTTGAAATGATGTTGGCAAAAGCACTAGCAGACACTAATACGTGAATAAGAATCAATGGAATATGAAAGAAGATTATTAAGTTCGCTGATGATAAAGCAATTTTTGCTTGGAGCCCATCATCGTTGCAGTGTATCTCGTCTAGACCAGCAACAACAGCGAAGATATATAGCATGAAAATCAACACCTCAGAAACTAATTGTACGGTTACAAGCACAATCCCCCAGTAATCTGCACCTTAAAGTCAATGGAACAGGTGTTGAGCAAGTAATATAATTTACTTACCTAGACCAAATAATCACGGAAGATGCTTAACTAAAATCTGATGCTGGATAAGTCAAACTAAATGGGCTTTTGTGGCAAAGAGGGGTATATTGTGCACTTCCACCATGAGATTTTCGCTACGTATGAGGATCTTAATTTTTTTTTTTTTTTTTTTTTTGCTAGTTGCTTTACGTCGCACCGACACAGATAGGTCTTATGGCGACGATGGGGCAGGGAAGGGCTAGGAGTGGGAAGGAAGCGGCCGTGGCCTTAATTAAGGTACAGCCCCAGCATTTGCCTGGTGTGAAAATGGGAAACCACGGAAAACCATTTTCAGGGCTGCCGACAGTGGGATTCGAACCTACTATCTCCCGAATACTGGATACTGGCCGCACTTAAGCGACTGCAGCTATCGAGCTCGGTGAGGAACTTAAAGGCATTTATGGGGGCTATATTAATATATGCATCAGAAACTTATACATTAAACGAAAGCGATACCAGCATACGTAAGGCATTTGAAATGTGATGCTCCTGACGAATACATATTCATGGTCAGCAAAGAAGAACAAATTCCCACATCATAAATGTGATGAAGCAAAGGAAATCACTGTTCAAAATAATTCCAAAACGAAACCTGCCATGGTGAGGCCATCCCCACGACATTCACTGATGATAAAATTTATAGCACAGGGCTTTGTTATGTCCTACTGGAAAGAAAAGAAGAGGAAGGTCTAAGACTCTAAGTTATTCATAGTTGAGCTTGCAGAACTCCTACGCCTACCTCTTACCTGGGCACCAGCGCTCTACTCCTAGCCAGTTAAGGAATTTAAATTCTGTACTGGGGGTTGAGACGTAGGTTACTCAGCCTCGTGAGACGAACTGAGGAGTTGTACGGCATGAGAGGCAAGTAGACTTGATCAATAAAGCCAAGTAATATGGATGAGAATGTCGTCACGCTGACCACTTGGCTGGGTAACAACCGTCTTAGTAACCCAAGGCCCGAATGGACTTTTGCGCTACGTAGTTTGTTTGGTACACGTGTCTTCAATGTGTTTTCCAATTTTAATTCTCATTTGTGGGCTACCTCCTTAAATGAATATTCAGCGTAACAGCCTTCGGTTCAGAGGTTCCCAGGTTCGATTCCCGGCTAGGTTGGGCGTTTTAGCCTCGTCTGATTAATTCTAATGATTCGGAGACTAGGTGTTTCCGTTCGTTTTAATACACATCCCTTCGTGTATATACAACACATCACACTACCAACCAAACACGCAATATTGAGTACATTCCTCAACGTAAGATTGTCGTCAGAAAGGCCATTCGGCTGTAAAAAACTGGCCAAGTCCACGTGTAGTGCCAGCCCCAGATTCTTTGGAAAAGACCAAGTAGAATAGAAAGAAGGAGGGTAAGAAAAATGATAATACAATGAATATGAGGATGCAGGGATGTCGTGGGTTGCATTGTTGGATGCGCTTGAGAACGGTTGGCTGTTGAGAGAGCTCTTGCATTATTGTAGTGATAAAGTAGTGAAAACCTATTGAAATAGCTTAATTTTGTGTATATCTGATTCATTTAGTGCTGTTTATATAGTGGTGTTTAGTGCTTGTTGGTAGAAATTGGGAGTAGTAATAATTATTTAAATTTTGTAACAAGTAATTCAGTTGGTCTTCAGTAAATTACGTTTTCTAGGTTAAGTAGGCTAGCTAGGTGCACCTTGTTTCGAATTTAGGTTTAGGTAATACTTTAGGTAACAATATTAACTTTAAAAATATTTGTAAATATCTGTAGATTCGTTGGTTGTACTTACAAAGGCAGATTATCATAAGGAATAGTACCGTAACTTCTGCAGCAACTTCTCCGGTATTTCGTATAGATATACGTTCAAACTATCGCGAAGGTAATAATTTACTACATTAAAAAACACGATACGCCTGTAAACTTCCATTTAAAAAGAAGTTAAAGAGATTACACGGTAATAGTTAACAGTCGTATTGTTATTGATTATTGTCGCTCCTCATATTCAAATATTGCATTGTTGGCTACAGTCGTGAACAAAGGGTGTAGTGTAGTCAAGTAAATATAAATAAAAATCAGCTGACCTTGTATTCCATTCATTTGTACTTCTGAGTAGGTAGTTAGTATCCGTAATTTATATTTTGCTCCCTCGATCTTTCAGTATTTATGAGCGGTTAGCTAATAATAATAAAGTTCATATATCCCAGTAATTGCAGTTCAAGTCCCTGGAGTAGTAGTAGTAGTAGTAGTAGTTTTGATAGAAATATTTGAGAAATTATTGTAGACAACCTCGTATTTTTCAGTAGGCCTAATTAAGGACACTTTTTTTTTCTCCGTCCCGTGGAGTAGGGAAAATAATAGTAACCCATCAGCTGTAATAATCACATAACCACATTTCAGTAGAATTGTAGTGAAGATAAGGTATAATATATTAGATAGTATCTTGCCAGTTATATTCGTGTTTTTCTTCGTGTACGGCAATCCTTTTGATACTTAAGCATTTAACCAAACGCAGTGTAGTGTAGTGTAGATACATTGTAGTATAGATACAGTACATTTAGATAGTGCCGTATCTTGCGTGCTATATTCGTGTTATCTTTCGTGTATATCTATTAGACCGTAATACTAATAATAATTTGTCTAAGCATTTAGCTTCGTTGGTAATCTTTGAGTACAGTAGTTCTTGCAAATTTCATTTCTGTTGTGCTTAGTAGTGACATACGATACGGTACCGGTATCGTAATTAGGATACGTCTGAAAGTAGTTTAAAAATTACTGTAGTGTACTGTACAGTAGTATACGAGTAATATCCTATTAGAATTTAGTGTGCTTATTTTATTATTGTAAAATATTTGTATAGTACTGGTGTGGTAGAGGTATCCGTAGAAACTCTTACTAAAATATTGTTGAAATTAGGATAGGCTTAACTGCAGTTTGGAATTGTGTAGTTCTTGTGTATTACTTTCGATATTCAGTAATTAACAGCAGCTTTTATCCTGTTAGGGGTTGTAGGATAAAAAAATTAAAAATAATAATAATAGAGCACGACTAAGTAGTATTGTAGTGTAGTCGTATATTAATTACCTTATTGTTGTGTACTATCCCAGACAATATATCCCTCCGTTCATTCATTTTTTTGCAAATAAGTTATTTTATTTTTTTAATTTAAAATTCCCCCCCCCCGTAAAGAATGGCTAAGGAGCGCGAGTGTACTTATTGTGGGTGTGGTGAGGCATTGAGGGGTATGAGGGAGGAGTTGGAAAGTTTGAGGGAGATAATTAGGATTCTCACAGAAGACGGGAAGGAAGATAGGACTCCCTCAAACAATGTACAGGTTACAGTAGGTGTACAAGAGGGAGGGGAAGGAAAGGGAGGAGTTGTAGAAGACAGGTGGTCTAATGTTCTAAGGGGAAGGAGATTGCAGGCCAAGGGCTCTATTCAGGATCAGAATTCAGGACAGGTGTCTGTGCGAAATCGGTACGAGTCACTCCAGGTAGAACAACAGAGGGAAGATGAGGGACAGGGAACTGTTGCTGAGATGCGTGGAAGTAGGAGGAAGGGAAAAGGTAGGAAAGGGAAATGTAGAATAGAGGATAGGAAAAGACAGGTGGAACGGGGTCATGGGAAGGAAAAAAGGGAGGAGGAAGTAGCTTCTGCAGCTATCAGGAAAGATAGGGCTGACCAGGAGGGGAGGGGATCAAATGAGGTGGGTAGGGTTGAGGCTCTGGTCATGGGGGATTCCATCGTTAGACACGTGGGGAAAGTGTGTGGAGGAAAGGGGACCAGGATAGAATGTTATCCAGGAATTAGGTTGAGGCAGATGTTGAGGAAAGTAGAAGAGAGGGAGGAGGGGAAGGAGAAGGTGGTAGTGTTTCACGTTGGTACCAACAACGTAAGGCAAGCTGATATAAGTACCAACATAGTTGGAGATGTGTGGGATCTGGTAAATGCAGCACGGGTGAAGTTTAAGAAAGCGGAGATTGTTATTAGTGGAATACTGTGTAGGAGGGATACTGACTGGAGGGTGATTGGGGATTTAAATGAGACTATGGAGTGGGTATGTGGGAAACTGGGAGTGAAATTTCTAGATCCTAATGGGTGGGTAGGAGAAAGGGATCTGCGCTCGGATGGCCTTCATTTAAACCGCAGTGGTACGTATAAGTTAGGAAATTTGTTTGGAAGGGTAATAGGGAGGTACATTCAGGGAAACGGGATGGCCTAGGGAGCGGTGATAAGGGAACAGGGAACTGGAAATCAAGTAAGGATGACATAAAATTTTTAGTGTTGAACTGTAGAAGTATTGTAAAGAAAGGAATAGAATTAATTTAATAGATATATATTTACCAGATATTGTAATAGGAGTTGAATCATGGCTGAGAAATGATATAATGGATGCAGAAATTTTCTCACGGCACTGGAGTGTGTATCGTAGAGATAGCATAGGAAAGGTGGGAGGGGGAGTTTTCATTCTGGTGAAAGAAGAATTTGTAAGCTACGAAAAAGTTAAAGATGAGACACATGAAATTCTAGGTGTAAGGCTCATTTCTAAAGATAATAGGCAACTTGATATATTTCGAGTGTACAGATCGGGAAAGGGTAGCACTGGTGCGGATTCGGAATTATTTGATAGGAGTCAGCTATGTGGGAAACGACATGGAAAGAAATGTGATTGTAGCGGGAGATCTGAATTTGCCAGATGTCAATTGGGAAGGAAATGCGAACGACAGGAAGCATGACCAACAAATGGCAAATAAGTTAATATGGGAAGGACAGCTGATTCAGAAAGTGATGGAACCAACCAGAGGGAAAAATATTTTGGATGTGGTGCTGATAAAACCAGATGAGCTCTATAGGGAAACTGAAGTAATAGATGGTATTAGTGATCATGAAGCTGTTTTTGTGGTAGTTAAAAATAAATGTGATAGAAAGGAAGGTCTTAAAAGTAGGACTGTTAGGCAGTACCATATGGCTGATAAAGCAGGTATGAGGCAGTTTCTAAAACGTAACTATGATCGGTGGAAAACGGTAAATAAAAATGTAAACAGACTCTGGGATGGGTTTAAAGAAATTGTTGAGGAATGCGAAAACAGGTTTGTACCTTTAAGGGTGGTAAGGAATGGTAAAGACCCACCTTATTATAATAGAGAAATAAAGAGACTAAGAAGGAGGTGCAGACTGGAAAGAAATAGAGTTAGAAATGGCTGTGGAAGTAAGGAGAAATTGAAGGAACTTATTAGAAAATTGAATCTAGCAAAGAAGGCAGCTAAGGATAACATGATGGCAAGCATAATTGGCAGTCATACAAATTTTAGTGAAAAATGGAAGGGTATGTACAGGTATTTTAAGGCAGAAACAGGTTCCAAGAAGGACATTCCAGGAATAATTAATGAACAAGGGGAGTGTATATGTGAGGATCTTCAAAAGGCAGAAGTATTCAGTCAGCAGTATGTAAAGATTGTTGGTTACAAGGATAATGTCGAGATAGAGGAAGAGACTAAGGCCAAAGAAGTAATAAAATTTACGTATGATAACAATGACATTTACAATAAGATACAAAATTTGAAAACTAGAAAAGCGGCTGGAATTTATCAGATTTCTGGGGATATACTAAAGACAATGGGTTGGGATATAGTACCATATCTGAAGTACTTATTTGATTATTGTTTGGCCGAAGGAGCTATACCAGATGAATGGAGAGTTGCTATAGTAGCCCCTGTGTATAAAGGAAAGGGTGATAGACATAAAGCTGAAAATTACAGGCCAGTAAGTTTGACATGCATTGTATGTAAGCTTTGGGAAGGCATTCTTTCTGATTATATTAGACATGTTAGTGAAATTAATAACTGGTTCGATAGAAGGCAATTCGGTTTTAGGAAAGGTTATTCCACTGAAGCTCAACTTGTAGGATTCCAGGAAGATATAGCACATATCTTGGATTCTGGAAGTCAAATGGACTGTATTGCGATTGACATGTCTAAAGCATTTGATAGGGTGGATCATGGGAGACTACTGGCAAAAATGAGTGCAATTGGGCTAGACAAAAGAGTGACTGAATGGGTTGCTATATTTCTAGAAAATAGATCTCAGAGAGTTAGAGTAGGTGAAGCTTTGTCTGACCCTGTAATAGTTGAGAGGGGAGTTCCTCAGGGCAGTGTTATCGGGCCTTTATGTTTTCTTATATATATAAATGATATGAGTAAAGGAGTGGAATCGGAGGTAAGGCTTTTTGCGGATGATGTTATTCTGTATAGAGTGATAAATAAGTTACAAGATTGTGAGCAACTGCAACGTGACCTCGAAAATATTGTGAGATGGACAGCAGGCAATGGTATGTTGATAAACGGGGCTAAAAGTCAGGTTGTGAGTTTTACAAATAGGAAAAGTCCTCTCAGTTTTAATTACTGTGTTGATGGGGTGAAAGTTCCTTTTGGGGATCATTGTAAGTATCTAGGTGTTAATATAAGGAAAGATCTTCACTGGGGTAATCACATAAATGGGATTGTAAATAAAGGGTACCGATCTCTGCACATGGTTATGAGGGTGTTTAGGGGTTGTAGTAAGGATGTAAAGGAGAGTGCATATAAGTCTCTGGTAAGACCCCAACTAGAGTATGGTTCCAGTGTATGGGACCCTCACCAGGATTACCTGATTCAAGAACTGGAAAAAATCCAAAGAAAAGCAGCTCGATTTGTTCTGGGTGATTTCCGACAAAAGACTAGCGTTACAAAAATGTTGCAATGTTTGGGTTGGGGAGAATTGAGAGAAAGAAGAAGAGCTGCTCGACTAAGTGGTATGTTCCGAGCTGTCAGCGGAGAGATGGCGTGGAATGACATTAGTAGACGAATAGGTTTGAATGGCGTCTATAAAAGTAGGAAAGATCACAATATGAAGATAAAGTTGGAATTCAAGAGGACAAACTGGGGCAAATATTCATTTATAGGAAGGGGAGTTAGGGATTGGAATAACTTACCAAGGGAGATGTTCAATAAATTTCCAATTTCTTTGAAATCATTTCGGAAAAGGCTAGGAAAGCAACAGATAGGGAATCTGCCACCTGGGTGACTGCCCTAAATGCAGATCAGTATTGATTGATTGATTGATTGATTGATTGATTGATTGTGTTGTGTTACTAGTATTTGCCAGACTGAGTGGCTCAGACGGTTGAGATGCTGACCCCAACGTGTCAGTTTCGATCCTAGCTCAGTCCGGTGGTGTTGGAAGGTAGATTTACTGCCACGTATAAACTCGTACGGGAAAAATTCCGGCAATTCGTCGTCTGAGAAAACCGTCAAAACGTCGTTAGTGCGACGTAAAAACATTAATATTAACTATTATTTCTTCTTTCAGCTCTTCTTAAAATCGTGTAAATGTGAATTATGTTCTATCGACTGGCAGATATTTTCAAATTATAATTCTTCGTTGTGGGATACTTATTTTTGTTAATAGTGGGTTCGAGCCCTATTTTTGGTAGTCCTGACAATGACTTTCCGTAGTTTCCCATTTTCACATCTGGGGCTGTACCTTAATTAAGATCGCTTCCTTCCACTCCTAGCCGTTACCTATCTCATCGTCGGCATAAAACCTATCTGTGTCCGTGCGATGTAAAACAAATTGTAAAAAAAAAAAAAAAAAAAAAAAAAAGTATGTGTTGGTGAAACTCTCCGGTAGAATTAGATTTAGTGTTATGGGAAGCGTACGTAGCGAACAACAATGGTGACGTGAACAACCGGGTTAAACATTATACTGCTAGTAGTAAAGGGTTCCGCAGTGAATAGGTTAAAACTATTTTTACATTCCTGCTTGGATGTTCATCACTTGTTAAAACCTGGACGTTTCCTACAAATATCGGACAGATGACGGGGTTACCCTAAAGGCAACCCACGACGCTCCAGCCAGCTCACTTTGTGTGTGTGTGTGTGTGTGTGTGTGTGTGTGTGTGTGTGTGTGTGTGTGTGTGTGTGAGAGAGAGAGAGAGAGAGAGATTCTATTAAACTCAAGCTGATCTCTTTCTGTGTGCTATACATAGGATATGATGATCTGAGGCACGAGCACGACTTCAACTGCAGCAATTCAATTTCCTTCTCCACATCCTTAGTGGTCCCTCGTATCACATTACAAGTGAGAGAAGCTGCAGGCGGTGAAGATGAGAGGAGAAACACTCACCAGGCAGCCGTGGATTGGCCTTCGTTGGGAAAGTAATTCGATTTAAAATGGGTTTGTATTTTTAATATTGTTCCCAAAGAACTATATACGTAATATTGTAAATTAATTATTCGATGTTGACATCCATTATGTAGCAACGAAAATACAGTGAGTTCATACTGACTTATTCCGAACCGCTGGCGTCAAGGATTTTGGTCCAGAGAGAGAGTCCCGTGATCGATTCTCTACCAGATGAAGGACAAGACAACTTGGATGTCATTAAACACAACTGCATCCTCCGACTCAGCGACTGGGTGCTTGTGTTAGTTTCAACATACATCTCTTCGTATCGAAGGCCGAGAACGAAATGGCCATGATAGTGTATTTCAGGAGAACAGTTTAAAGATTTTACTAGTTAACATCACTAACCAACCAAACCCCGCGGCACTTACGCCGCAACCGCTGCTCAGCCCGAAGGCCTGCAGATTACGAGGGGCCGTGTGGTCAGCATGACGCATCCTCTCGGTCATTATTCTGGGCTTTAGAGACCGGGGCTGCCATCTCACCGTCAGATAGCTCTTCAGTTCTAATAACGTAGGCTAAGTGGACCTCGAACAAGCCCTCAGGTCGAGAGAAAAATCCCTGACCTGGCCGGGAATCGAACCCGAGGCCTCCGGGCGAGAGGCAGGCACGCTACCCCTACACCTCGAGGCCGGCAGCTAACATCACTGCCTGTCAAAAATACACTTTTTACACAAGTATTTATGAAAATTGGTCTGTACATAGTTCTTACATAATTCATTATAACCTAGAAAGGAGTTACAACACAAAATGATTCTTTTAAATTAAGCAAAGCGAATATTGAAAACCGTTAGCAGTGCTTGCTGGCATGAACACATTAGATTTTTGTTGCAACACTTTCAAAGGTTGTAGAGATCGAAATACACTGTAAGCTGAACATTGATGTTACGGTATAAAAAATGCTGGTTTTCTTTTTGCGTTGTAACCTTTTCGTTCTCAGTCATCGATATACAAGCAACACACCACGTGAACGATTACCACAACATGCAATACCGTAACGATCACTTCTCTCCACATAAGGTTGATATCAGAAATGGAATATCGACTGTAAAATGAAGCCAAGTACATACGAGACTCAAGTTCACATCTGCGAGTCCGCCAGTGTATGGGAAAACGGTGAAGAAAGAATAAGAAGAACAAAGTTCAGACTCACTTCACCATTTTCCTTTAGCAAGCGGTTTTTTGGGGAAACAGCCCCGTTTCATTCAAAATTTATGAACACATTTCAACGAAGTGAGAAAAAATTTAACCTATTTAATAATATATTTTCTTCAACAATTCAGAAATTCAAACAGTAAGAAAAAAATAATTAATACTAGGGGACCCGTGCGAGAAATCTCGCATGTTCATAAAGTATGTGGTGGAGTAGACCCCTAGTGAACTAAGGATTACACAAATCAGTGCAATATTAGGCAGTCTTTCTTATCACTTAATGTCATTTTTGATTTTTTAATATTTATGGTATCCACTTGAGCGGAAGCAAATGCAAGTGCATTATTATAGGCCTACTGACGAATATTTCAGAAGTACTTTTTGGTTTTACTATCACTCTTTTCTTTCTGTTTGCTATTGTCTTTACCTCGCACCGACACAGATAGGTCTTATGGCGGCGATGGGACAGGAAAGGCTTAGGAAGGGGAAGGAAGCGGCTGTGGCCTTACTTAAGGTACATCACCAGCATTTGCCTGGTGTGAAAATGGGAAACCACGGAAAACAATATTCAGGGCTGCCGACAGTGGGGTTCGAATCCACTATCTCCCGGATACTCTGTTCTTAACTGATAATTAAAGTATATTATAATGACATAAAACGGGCGTACCAGCGGCCAAAATGTGAAGTGGACTGCAATGATTGGGCGTATATTCCTACTGCAAATCGCACACTTCGTACAATTATTTAAACTCATTTTTTAAAAATAAATTATCGAAATTTATGAGATGAGAGTGCAATTCGTCACTGCTAATGTCTATTCTCTTTCTTTTGAATGCTCATTTGTCACGATCTGTTCCTTGTGAGCGTCGCAAAAGGGATCTATGCTACTAAAATAATATATATGATAACAGAACGACCGAAGTCAATAGCTGCAGTCGCGTAAGTGCGGTCAGTATCCAGTATTTGGGAGATAGTGGGTTCGAATCCCACTGTCGGTAGCCCTGAAGATGGTTTTCCGTGGTTTCCCATTTTCACACCTGGCAAATACTGGGGCTGTACCTTAATTAATTCCACGGTCGCTTCCTTCCCAGTCCTAGCCCTTTCCTATCCCATCGTCGCCATAAGACCTATCTGTGTCGGTGCGATGTAAAGACAATAGCAAAACAAGATAATTGAACGCAAAAAGGTACTCAGTGATTGAATGAAGAGATATTGGGAAGAAAGAAAAGAAACATTGTACGAAATAAATTCAAACGCGCACTTTAGTTGGGCACAGCGGATCAATAATAATAATAATAATAATAATAATAATAATAATAATATTACTGTAGCAGCCAGTGTGGTTGGTGTCATTGGGTAACAGTGATTCTGTGCACACGATGTTCTTTGTATTGTCATATCACTGTCAAGGACTTACCGACTGCATATTATGGAAAGCAGCGGATCCAGTCCTAAAGTCAACCAGTTCTCGTCACGCAAAACATCTGGCACTTCATTATCCGCAGGGTATCTGGATAGGTAGCAGTCATCTTGTTACGGGCTGCAGGTGCATCTGTATATAACACGGGGCTATTTATCTTGACGTTGATTTTATGTTTTGATTGTGATTTTTTTAAAATCTTAGAATGTTCACAATATTTGATGAAAAGTGTGCTTGAGAATAACTTCTGTTTCAGCCTTCATGTCTTACTTTTCCTTGTTTGTATTGTAAAACCCCTCAATGGGGGTATATGCATATATGAATATATTTATTCATAAATCCAGCCAAGGGAAATCCAAAGTATCGGTGACACCGAGTGCTTACAAACAGTAGGGAATAAATTTACGCGATGAAAAAAATGCCAAATTGAGAATTGAGGCCGTGGTAAAAAGGGTTCTTCAAATAAACATTCCAGAATAAACACAGATAGCGCAGTGGAAACGATGCTAGATAATATTAAAAAAAACTAAAAGAAAATGGCAGGAGAAATAAGGGACAGGTGAAAATAGAAGAGAAACCAAGACAAAATTTGGAAATATACATATATTAGAAAAATCAAATCAAACTCTTACAATATTAGAAGAATAGAAGTCAGTACGAATACGGAATTTTCCCAACCAGAATTAATACAAATAGTTACATCAAGAGTAAAATATTCAAGAAAATGAAAGCAAATAAGAAAAGGGGCCAGGAGAGGAAAGGGATGGACGAAAAGGGGATGAATACAGTTTAAAGAAAAATGTTGAACAACGAGAATAAGAAAGAATGTTCGCAGTTACCAGATTGAAGTATACCAACATGAAGTCTACAAAGCAAAGTCTAATGTCATGTGAAAGTTGCCACCTCTTCAATTAACACCCGAAAATAGGCACAAATAAAGATTGTCCTACTGGCTTAAGTCACTGTATACAATAATGAAACAGTCTCCAAGTGTACCAAAACATACATGGTGAAGCATTAACCACAAGTGTGTATAGGAGTCGCAGAGTTGCGGATATACCACACGCACATTTTGAAAGCAAACAGTCACTGGATAGTCAATAGAGGCTTTGAAATTGAAAATGCAAGTAAAATCTCGGCCTGGAAATGCACTGCTCCCAGTCAAAATTTGCAAATAAAATAGCTCCAAATGCAACACAGCATTATTTACAATAAGGACATTTTTAGTTTGTCATACCTCATCTTGAACCAAGTAGTTCTGCCCAAAAATGGAGAGTCCAGGGCACATGTCGCTAAAGACGGAGATGATGTTAAAGGTTCCTCCCTCCACACAGGCCAAAGTCCATCTCAACACATTCAGAGGAAGGCCGGGTATTTATAGTGTGGAATAATGAGACATATGTCTGGAATATTCCAGAAGTTAGTGGAGCATGCGTGACAAAGCGGACGATGTCACATGACGTCAGGCAGCGAAAGGGAGGTTAGTTTATCGTCGGTCGGAAAGGTGGATAAGGCAGAGTTCGTGCAAGGTATGATGTGTGCAAATCCACATAAGTATGTAAATTCCAGTTGAAGAGAAAATGCGGTGTGTATCCAGATGAAGGTAAGTCCATATTAATTGTAGAAAAAGGTTATGTGCGTGGCGAGGTTGATAACAGTAGTTGCCGGTGAGGTGAAGAGTCCGTTACATCATCCGCCGGGCACCAGAAAAAAATCCAAAGGATTTTTTTTTTTTTTTGTAGTTGTTGAAGCAGCTGGAGTTAAATGAAGACGGCTGGTGGAAGACGAGAAGCGGAAGATACAGTTGAATGGCGACGGCGAGGCGGCCCCAGGAACAGCAATGGAGGGCCCTTCCATGAGCTGGAGCGGGGGTCGATAGCAGCCGCAACGGTATATCAAAGAGAAAAAATACTGCAAAACAAAACAAGAGGCGGCAGAAAAATGTCCAAACACAATAAACATGCCTAAATAGAGAAAGAGAAAATACAAAAAGGTAGAGGAGGAAAGGAAACAAGAAAAGGGCTAACGCGTTAGCAAAGGGAAAAGGGTAAGGAGAAAAGGGTAGTGATAAATTAACATAGAAATATAAATATAAATATTACAAATGACAAGAAAATTTAAAAAATTTAAGAACAATTACAAAAGAGAAAAATAAAATGGTTGGGAAGTTGTATGTACACTCCCATTACAACCTGTGCCAATTGGCTGGGAGGGAGACTGGAGAAACCTGTGTGGAGGGAGAAAAAAAAGGAAATTCCATAAAGGGAAAGAAAAGAATGGGGGGATGAGGCAGACAAACAAAGAAAAAGAAAGGAACAAAAAAAATGAATAACACTGGGAGCAATAGACATTACCAGACCAGATGGAGAATAGAGAGAAAAAAAAAGAAAAAAAAGCAGAAAGAAGAGGAGGTAATAACAAGAAAAGAAAAACACAGGGCAAAAGAAAAGAAAATCAAGATATGAAAGTTTTCAAGAATGAAAGCGCTTGAGCTGATTTAGATGATGTTTTTTAGTATCAAACAAATCAGAAGTGGATTGCAAATATACAGTGACAGGAGTAGGGAAAGACAAAATACGGTATGGTCCAAGCCATCGAGGAGCAAGTTTGGCAGAAGTGGCATTAATTGCCGAGCTGTGTGGATGATTAGCAACGAGGACTAAATCACCAATTTTAAAAGTGGATGGCTTATGACGAGCATTATAAGCTTTTTTGTGGACCTGTTGAGCTTTTAACAATTGATCAAAGGCGTCTTTCCAGAGTGATGAAGAGGATGGCTGATCCGAAGATTCAAGGAGGTTGTGCAGATCCCAGGTTAGAGAAAGAGGAGTTTGAAGATCACGACCAAGAAAAAGCTTAGCCGGAGTCTGAGCAGTAGAACTATTGATACTAGAATTAAAGGCTAACGCCAAAGAAGAAAGATGAGAATCCCAGTCTTTCTGGAAAGAACTATGAAATATAGATAAAGCAACTTTGAGATTACGGTGATACCTTTCCACGGTGTTGGACTGAGGGTGGTAGGGAGAAGTCAAGATACGCTTGATACCCAGCTGAAAGCACATATTAAAAAAAAACACTTGAAGTAAAAATAGAAGCATTATCAGAAACGATATTAGCAGGCAAACCGGTAATAGGAAAGATTTGTTCAGTGAGTAAATTAATGATGATCTTAGTAGAGAATTTCCGTAAGGGTCGAAGGACTAGAAATTTTGAGAAGGCATCCAACAAGGTAAAAATGTACAAGTTGCCACGAGAAGAACGAACTATGGGTCCAACTAGATCAATGAAAAAGGTTTGGGCAGGATGAGTGGGTGGCAGGGCAGAATGAAGACCAGCAGACTTTATGTTTAAAGGTTTAGATGTTTGACACAATTCACAAGTTTGAACAAAAGTGCGAATAGATTTGCGCATTTGAGGCCAAAAGAAAAGAGAGGCAATACGGTTGTACGTTTTAGTGATGCCTAGATGCCCGCCCACAGGGGAGGAATGATAATATTGTAAAATCATGGGTTGAAGAGCCTGAGGAAGCACCACTTTAGGAGAAGCTTTCTTAGTGGGTTTGTAAACCAAGAGATCTTTAAAAATAGTAAAGGGACCCTGATAAGAGGGATCAGAGATGGATTGTTTGAGTTGGATGCAGAACTGATCGGTGAGCTGATGCGACTGACAGGATTGAAAGGAAAGAGGAAAGTCTGTTAACGAAAGAACCGCATGAATGGAGGAAGATGAAGGCATCATAGAAAGATTCGGGGGTAAATCGTCAGTAGTACTAGACTGAGGAGTGGAAGTGTCAAATAAGCGACTAAGAGCGTCAGCTACAGAATTCTCAGTGCTAGAAATAAATTTAAGGGAAAACTTAAATCTGGACAATCGCATGAGCCAACGGCCAGTTCTACCAATTTTAGGTGCGTTATGTAACAACCATGAGAGAGCCTGATTATCTGTCTTGACAAGAAATTCTTTATGTTCCAAATACTCTGCAAAGTGTTCAATGGAATTTAATAAAGCCAAGGCTTCACGCTCGAAGATAGAATATTTTCTCTCAGTAGGAGAAAGAAGTCGACTGAAATAGGCGATAGGTAGAGGAACATCATTAACAACCTGAGTTAGAACACCAGCAACAGCAAGATTGGAAGCATCAGTATGTATTTCAAAAGGTAGGGAGAAATCAGGAAATTGAAGAATGGGAGCATGCATCAAAAGAGACTTAAGCTGAAGAAAGGCGTCCTGTTGAGATTGAGTCCAAATGAAAGGGACGTTTTTACGTTTCAGATAATTGAGAGGCTCAGCAATGTGAGAAAAGTTAGGAATGAACCGGTGGTAGAAAGAAACCATGCCTAAAAAGGTGCGTGTTTGTTTGAGATTTTTGGGAGGTGGAATATTAGAGATAGCCGAAGTACGTTCGGGATCGACAGCTACTCCCTGAGATGACACAATGTGACCTAAGAACTTTATAGAAGTTTGAGCTAGAGAAATTTTAGAGGGGTTAACTGTCAGACCAATAGAACGTAATCTGGAAAGAACTTGGTGTAGATGCGACATGTGGGACTCAAAATCTGGGCTAAAGATTAAAAGGTCATCAATATAAGGATAGAGAAATTTGTACTTGAAATCTGAGAATAAGGAATCCACTAATCTCTGCATGATTTGTGACCCCAAGTTCAATCCAAAAGGAACTTTTGTGAACTGAAAGAGGCCATTTGGGGTGATGAAAGCAGTAAGGCGACTGCTCCGAGAGTCCAAGGGGATTTGGTAGTAAGCAGAATTGAGATCTAAAAGAGAAAAATATTTAGCTTTAGAAAAAAAGTGGAAAGCGTTTTGCATTTTAGGAATAGGATAGGAGTCATAGAGGATTTTGGAGTTTAATTTACGGTAATCAACTACCAGGCGCGAAGAACCATCAGGCTTGTCGACAAGAAAGGCCGGAGAGGCATAATTGGAAGAAGATGGGACAATGGTACCATCCAGAAGCATTTTGTCAATAATGTCATCCATTTTGGCCATCCGAGGAGGGCTAAGATGGTAAGGAGACGAACGAACAGGTGTTTCATCAAGTAAATCAATGTGAGCCTGATAATTAACAACGGAGCCTAAAGTATCTGTGATAACATCGGCAAATTCAGATTTCAAGGCCTCAATTGCATCTAGTTGGGGAGCAGTGGCATAAATATGCTGATGACTGAATACATGGTTCATAGGGAAATCGAGGGGGTCTACCAAAGGAATTTGAACGTGTGGATTGAAAAAGAAAGAGATAGAGGCCATAGCAGTATTATAAATAAGGCCAGTATGAGCAAAAAAATCATATCCCAGAATAACAGGAAGTGAACAATTATTAACCACTTGAAATTCGAACGGCCAAGAAAATTGGGAAATTTTAACATTAAGTTTTAGGTGACCCATGATTTCAAGAGTGTGCTGAGATATGGAAAGACATCTGATGGTAGAAGGGCGCAATTGAAGATGCGGATGCGTTTGTAAAAGTTGCTGAAAAAAGGAGAAACTGATAAGGGAAATTGCAGAACCTGAGTCTAAGAAGGCTAAGGAGGGAATGTTATGTACCTGTACAAGAGTATACGACTGTGATTTAGTAGCAGGCGAGAAAGTTGAGGAAACATAAGGCAGATTTTGCCCAAGAGGTCGTGAGCTGCCTACTGACGACGGGAATTGAAGTTTCCCAAGGTAGAATTGGTACAATTTCGTGCGAGGTGCCCCATAGCCTGACACCGATAACAGCGAAGGCGAGAAATATCACTCTGAGAAGGTGAACGAGTGGTAGAAGGCATGCGAGTTGTTGATGTGTTAAACTGGGGAGGTGGGGTAGACGAATAATAAGAAAAATTGCTACGGGTATTTAGAATATCTAGTTGAGCAATGTGGTAAAGCTGAGGAATAGTAGTGGATGGCGTAAAGGGATTGATGATTTGGCGGAAAGCTGGAGAGGCATAAAATCGAATAAGAGAAATAATTTCCTGGGGATGTTGAGCAATAGCTAACACATCAGAATAGCCGATAATGGAGTCAAGATAATCGTAAGCTGATTCCTCTGGACGTTGATGACGTCTGATATATTTGTTACTCAGCTGTTGTCTAATTTCATAAGGCAGAAAATAAGTATGTAAAACCGAGCGAAAATGAGCCCAATCATGAGAAGACTTCATATACTGGAGCCAAAAATTACTAAGATGACCAGAGGTTTTTGGATAAAGCAACGAAAGCAATTGGGAAAATGGAGCCAAGTCCGTCTGTAGAAATTTGCGAACTAAAAAAAGCCACTGTGTCAAAGTATCAGGATCAGTAGACTGAATGAGGGGTACCTGATCGAGACATTTAGTCAAAATATGGAAATTAAGTGGTTGATGTGAAGAAGGTGTGTGATGATATGGAGATTCATAAAAATATTGCTGAGAAGGGGATGGTGGTGGAGTGCGCAAATCGGGAGAATAATGCTGTGCTGGTTGAGTTTTATGGGGAGAAGGCGGAGGTGCTTGATTAAGTGGAAGTTTGGATTCGGCAGTAAAAAGAGAAAGATCAGGATAGAGAGGGGTGTTAGGTTGAGGCGGGGTTGGTAAAGGTTCAGAGGATGAACTAGAAGAAACAGTAGTAGTAAGAGTACTAGACGTGGAAGTAAGATCAGAATTACAAGGGAGAAAAGGATTATAAGACATATTAGTAAAAGGATTTGGATCCGAAAAATTGAAATGGGGATCAAACGAAATGTCTGAAGTGTCTGAAGTATAAGGAGAAAAATTATCAGAAAAATAAGCCATGTTGAAAGAGATGACAAAAAGAAAAGCAAAGTCTAGCGAGGAAAACCACTAAACCTCAGAAGAAAGAAACAAAAGAACTAAGGCAGTAACAGGGTGAAGATTTAGAGTGGTAGTAAACTGCGACTTTATACTCTGCTACCATGTGTAAAACCCCTCAATGGGGGTATATGCATATATGAATATATTTATTCATAAATCCAGCCAAGGGAAATCCAAAGTATCGGTGACACCGAGTGCTTACAAACAGTAGGGAATAAATTTACGCGATGAAAAAAATGCCAAATTGAGAATTGAGGCCGTGGTAAAAAGGGTTCTTCAAATAAACATTCCAGAATAAACACAGATAGCGCAGTGGAAACGATGCTAGATAATATTAAAAAAAAACTAAAAGAAAATGGCAGGAGAAATAAGGGACAGGTGAAAATAGAAGAGAAACCAAGACAAAATTTGGAAATATACATATATTAGAAAAATCAAATCAAACTCTTACAATATTAGAAGAATAGAAGTCAGTACGAATACGGAATTTTCCCAACCAGAATTAATACAAATAGTTACATCAAGAGTAAAATATTCAAGAAAATGAAAGCAAATAAGAAAAGGGGCCAGGAGAGGAAAGGGATGGACGAAAAGGGGATGAATACAGTTTAAAGAAAAATGTTGAACAACGAGAATAAGAAAGAATGTTCGCAGTTACCAGATTGAAGTATACCAACATGAAGTCTACAAAGCAAAGTCTAATGTCATGTGAAAGTTGCCACCTCTTCAATTAACACCCGAAAATAGGCACAAATAAAGATTGTCCTACTGGCTTAAGTCACTGTATACAATAATGAAACAGTCTCCAAGTGTACCAAAACATACATGGTGAAGCATTAACCACAAGTGTGTATAGGAGTCGCAGAGTTGCGGATATACCACACGCACATTTTGAAAGCAAACAGTCACTGGATAGTCAATAGAGGCTTTGAAATTGAAAATGCAAGTAAAATCTCGGCCTGGAAATGCACTGCTCCCAGTCAAAATTTGCAAATAAAATAGCTCCAAATGCAACACAGCATTATTTACAATAAGGACATTTTTAGTTTGTCATACCTCATCTTGAACCAAGTAGTTCTGCCCAAAAATGGAGAGTCCAGGGCACATGTCGCTAAAGACGGAGATGATGTTAAAGGTTCCTCCCTCCACACAGGCCAAAGTCCATCTCAACACATTCAGAGGAAGGCCGGGTATTTATAGTGTGGAATAATGAGACATATGTCTGGAATATTCCAGAAGTTAGTGGAGCATGCGTGACAAAGCGGACGATGTCACATGACGTCAGGCAGCGAAAGGGAGGTTAGTTTATCGTCGGTCGGAAAGGTGGATAAGGCAGAGTTCGTGCAAGGTATGATGTGTGCAAATCCACATAAGTATGTAAATTCCAGTTGAAGAGAAAATGCGGTGTGTATCCAGATGAAGGTAAGTCCATATTAATTGTAGAAAAAGGTTATGTGCGTGGCGAGGTTGATAACAGTAGTTGCCGGTGAGGTGAAGAGTCCGTTACAGTATTATACACCGTGTTCGACTTATTGGAATGTGTTTAAACATTTTTTGTTAGCAAATCGACACTACAATGCATGTCTAGTAACCAGGCATATTACAAGGTACAAAACGGTAATGTAATAGCTGGCACTCAGTCTAGGAGAAATAAGAGGACCATGAATAACAAACGGCGGAATGCTATTTTTATTTAGTTTCTAATTTGTATTATTAATTTACTACTCTCAGTGTGTTAAATGTAGACCCATACTTGCATGTAGTCCCAGTAAATGCAGTGAATGATTCTACTCTAACGATTTACCACCAGTGATTCGGTTGTCCTAGCTGCCTGTGCAGGAGGAAGGTCTTGCTATGCCCAAGATGCCCACGGAGACAAAGCCGAAGGTGGCTGGATTGAAATTTTTATTATTTAACGGGACTATGAACTAAACGAAATCGCTGAGTTGGTTGCAAATAGAGAATTGTGAAAGGGCTTAATTAATTGACAGGTACTTTCAGACTGAACGCTGGAAGGAATAACAGTCCTCAGTGAAGATGTATGTAGATATATAATTTATTTTGTCTTTCTTTCTTTCTTTCTTTCTTTCTTTCTTTCATTATTTTATTTATTTATTTATTTATTTATTTATTTATTTATTTATTTATTTATTTATTTATTTATTTATTTATTTATTTATTTGCTTACCCTCCAGGGTTGTCTTTTCCCTCGGACTCAGCGAGGGATCCCACCTCTACTGCCTCAAGGGCAGTGTCCTGGAGCGTGAGACATTGGGTCGGGGATAAAACTGGGGAGGATGACCAGTACCTCGCCCAGGCGGCCTCACCTGCTATGCTGAGGAGGGTCCTTGGTGGGGGATGGGACGATTGGAAGGGATAGACAAGGAAGAGGGAAAGAAGCGGCCATGGCCTTAAGTTAGGTACCATCTCGGCATTTGCCTGGAGGTGAAGTGAGAAACCACGGAAAACCATTTCCAGGATGACTGAGGTGGGAATCGAACCCACCTCTACTCAGTTGACCTCCCGAGGCTGAGTGGGTGCCATTCCAGCCCTCGTACTACTTTTCAAATTTCTTGGCAGAGCCGGGAATCGAACCCGGGCCTCCGGGAATGGCAGCTAATCACACTAACCACTACACCAGAGAGGCGGACTATTTATTTATTTATTTATTTATTTATTTATTTATTTATTTATTTATTTATTTATTTATTTATTTCTGAGAATACGGGGGAGTTGGCCGTGTGGTTAGGGACGTGCAGCTGTAAGCTTGCATCCGGGAGATAGTGGGTTCGAGCCCCAATGTTGGCAGCCCTGAATATTGTTTTCCATGGTTTCCCATTTTCACACCAGGCAAATGCTGGGGCTATACCTTAATTAAGGCCACGGCCGCTTCCTTCCCACTCCTTGGCCTTTCCTATCCCATCGTCGCCCTATCTCATCGTCGCTATGACACAATCTATGACATTTCTTACTGATAATAGACAACGAAGAGGGTCAAATACCTGAAAAACGCCCCCGCGGAAGGCCAAGAAAAACGCTTATGAAGGTGTTCTCAATTAGCACATGCCTTCAGAACTACGAAGATGCTAGACGGACAGCCCAGCACTTGAAAGACACTGAGTGGGGAAATTATTCGTAAGAATGAGCACACAATAAAATAATAATAATAATAATAATAATAATAATAATAATAATAATAATAATAATAATAATAATAATAATAATAATAATAATAATAATAATAATTGTACCGGGCGGTACACCTCCACGCCGCTAATTCAAACTTTGCGCCAGTTGAAAATCCTCTGCTGGAGGAAGTCCGAACTTTATCTAATGTATTAATTTTCAAGTTACCCAGAAGATGTCACTATTTGGAAATTTTGAAGTTTCTGAACTGGGTCGTTTTCGACGTGTTTTTGTTTTGCTTGTAGTAAGAAGTGTGAACTTTCTCTTCTAGAGGACACTACTGAAGAACTACTATAGTGCACCCTAGTGCAAGGTGAAAGAACTGGGTTTTTTTTGTTTTTTTTTTTGGAGAAATTTTTATTTCAAAAGTTTGTTTTTTGTTAAATTTCTTTCTGGTATTGTTTAAGTTGGCTGTATACCCCTTTCTTTCCCCTTGTTTTGAATTTAGCCAATCCTGAATTTCTTTAATTAATTTATGACCAATAAGGTGTTTCTTCTTCAAATTGGATATGCTGCTTAACCCTAACCAATAAATGATTGTGGGCGGGTGTTTTCTTTCCTGAAACGCCTCGAACTTTCCGCGAGAGTATATAAACTGCTGATTTTCGGGTCTCCACGCCACTTCTGTACCATCTTTCAGTGTGTAAAGTACGTAGCAGGGGGCGGGAAGCGCCTCTTTCTTCGGACAGCAGTTCAACAACCAGGTAATGGCCGTATAATAACTTCTTTTCTTGCTAGCTCAGCAGTTTAACTCTCAGGGCGAGTCCGAAGCTTTTCCACCATGTAACTTTTCCCTAAAATGTAAATACTCTTAGTATCTATTCTCTTTTATGCTACATATTGGGATAGAGAGTGCTCCCACTCATATTGTTTTGAGCTGAACTTACCTTTTCACAACCAATTCTTCTTTAACGTAATGTAAATTGTTTCCTTCTAAAGTCACCTCGTTAGTATGGGATTAGCCCTTGCATGTGTGGCCTAGAGCCAGATTAGGTTTTAAAACAAAATGTATTAGGAGTGCAGTTCGCCTCCTCTCACATTGGTATTTTAGAGGCCATGTAATTATCCTTTTCTCGCTTAATAGGCCTCAGTAGGTTGGGTATTTTAGCCCTGTGTTTACGTCCTTAGAGGACAGCTTGAAGGTCGAGTTAGGTGTGGCCTTTTGATAGGCTTAAAACTTTGAGAGCGGGTCGCTCTTTTGAAATTTGTTTCTGCGTGCCTCTAGGAGGTCTTACTGTGTAATTTGGAGCAAGTGCTCCTGGGCATGATTGAGGTTTTCTGCCCCTTTGTTAAACCTTATGTACATGTAAGCTTGGGCTAACTGCTCAAGAATTGTGAGTTCGGGGCTCGAAGCCCAAAGCCTGTAAATACTGTTGTTGCTCTTTTGTTGCCTTGCTAATCTGTACCTTCCATGCTTGTTATTTCTTGATTTTGAAAAGAGAATATAACCTTGTTAAATTTTACATTAACTTTCATTTCGTAGGTTGAGACCCGTTCACCCCCGCACCTTCTTTCACCTCTACCTACCACAAAAATACGGTAACAATAATAATAATAATAATAATAATAATAATAATAATAATAATAATAATAATAATAATAATAATAATAATAATAATAATAATAATAATAGTAATAATAGGAAAACTAATGGTTGACTACTCAAAAATAAAATTCATCTGCAGTGTTCGGCCTTCGCAGATGATCTAGCTATTCTTTTTAATGACAGACAAGAATCAGCTCAGGCTTGAAAACTTCATGAAATTGCAGCTAAGATTGGGCTCCAAATATCGTACGAAAAACCTCAGTACATGGAAGAATACGCTCGTTATCTAGATCGGAAACCTCTAAAGACTAAATTCGCCAAAATTAATCAAATGAATTAGTTCAAGTATCTAGGAGATATAATTCAGCCATCAAGCTTGAATTATGAAGCAAATGAGGAGAGGAACTCAAAATTACGGAAGGCCTATAGATTCACTTGGAACAGATATAACAAAAGATCAATATCCAGGAACGCAAAATTAAAACATTGCAACTCACTCATCAATCCTGAAGCACTATGCACCTCGAAAACATTGATCATTGGAAGCAGATCACTTTTTAAAGACATAGAGAAACAGGAGAGGAAAATATTGAGAAAAATATGTGGAAATCTGGGATCTGGGGAATCTGGATGGAATAGAAGTCTCGGAAGCTTTATCAGCATGCTTAAAAGATCACCAACACCATAAAGAAAAGGCGATTAATGTTCTATGGCCACATTCTCAGAATGAACAACGACAGACTCACCAAGAGGATACTGAGGGTCAGGAAATTGGTATCCCACAGAAAATGATTCAATATCGACTTAATTTCTAAATTCAGTTAATAAAAATCATTTTGCTGAGAAAATGAATACCAGGAAAACATGGGTTGAAGAACGGAGGAAAGTATTTAAGTTCCTAGATGAAGAGATTTGGGGAGAAGAAAAAATCAACTTCAGGTAATTGAGTTCTATTGTGCTCCAGAGATGGGCATAACGCTGCAAATAATAATAATAATAATAATAATAATAATAATAATAATAATAATAATAGATATAACAGAAGTAATAACACATAACCTAAATGAAAAAATCTCAATCCAAACAAGAACAAATAGATTAGCTAAAGCGCAAAAATTAACATCGGATATCTTCAAAAAGAAATGTCTATCAATAAAAACAAAAATAAAACACTACAGCACAGTTATAAAACCGGAAGCTACATATACAGCAAAAAACCATTTTTACCTGAATAAACAAGGACTGACAGACTTCAGAAAATTGAAAGGAGGATTGGAAGAACCTGCATCAACAAAAAATACCAGAAAGATGGACAGTGGCGGTTAATACCTAACAAAGTCGTGTACAAAGAGCTAGAACTCATTACAGATTGCGTAAGAGGAGACTGGGATTCTTTGGACATATCATGAGGATGCAGGATTCGAGACTTCTGAAACAACTAGTACAACACAATCTCGTCTCAAAAAAATACCACAACAGGATGTAAATGGATCAGAGAAGTAAGAGAGGATCTGAAGGAAATAGACCTTACAACAGAAGACACCACAAATAATATGAAATTGAATTCAAAACTCAAGAATACAAACCTCCGCTTTACCCTTACACAAAACTAACCAACAACACGCATATTTTCAACTGAGGAAAAGGCACGAAGTTCGGAGCGTCTGAAGAAGTACTGGGAGGACCGCAAAGCCCGAACAATCCCTTCGAAGAGACCTGAACGATATATAATAATAATAATAATAATAATAATAATAATAATAATAATAATAATAATAATAATAATAAACGGTAGATCCATTGAAAAATACTTGTTGACTGTTAAGAAGTTGGTCAACCCTGGAATAACGTAGATTGAAATCTCGAAACCTTCCAGTATTTAAACAAGCTAAAGGACTCTAGTGACACAGGTGCTCTACCTAGTTCTCGTCGAACCGTGAATACAGATTACGTTGGAGCTCTGACTGTCCCCAGAGAAATTCAGATGAAAGGCTGACATTGATGAAAAGAAAACTTTTTCCCTGCCAAGTAAGAGATGGATGTCAGGTTCAACAGACGAATAAATCTACTGGCAGTTAAAGGAACCTGTAGGTAACAGCAGAACAGTTCAAAGAGGATAAACGGAGAAGATAATGAAATGTTAATTGAATCCTCACTCGCCCGATATTACTATCCCTTAAATGAAATTCTAAACCTTTAATACCATGTCATGCTACAAGAATGTAATAGAATTATTTATAATCGTAGCAGTAAGGATGTGCTTGGTTCACTAGGGTGGACGTGTTTGATTTCCTCCAAAGAAGTCAAGAAATTATGAAACGAAATTTCTACTACTGAGAGCTAGACACCATTGAGAATCACTCATAAGGAAACTGTTTGTGTGGGATAAGACCAATGAAAATTGGTAGGATGATCCACCGAGACATCATAGACTTCATGGTAATAATCATTCTACCGTATTTACTGACTGAAGAGTGTAATGTATTTTAGCCGCAATTTTAAATGGAACATGTAGAGGTGTGCACGAGCAATCTATGAGATTTGAAAGAATTGGAGCAAACTTAACCTAGGCACGTTATGTTATGTCATTATGTCGCGGCGGCTCTGGTTCGCTCGACTTGTACCTCTATATGCAAGCAGTGAAGCTTGCTGTATACTTGAAAGGGGTAAAATGTCAATACACCAGCCAGGGACGTAACGAATATGATAGGGCACGCCTGCCAAAATAAAAACTCAGGCCCCCCTCAAATACACTGTAAAACCTATGAATAACTAATATTACAGCAAGTAGAACTAGTTCAATACACTGTCAAATTATATTAACAAAGGAATTATTTATCATTATTAAAAATGTCATGTTCTAATAGGTTTTATTTCACTGCTTTCTTGGTTTAACGGCTAAGCTGCTGAATTACCAACGCAACCTACACGAGTTAGATATTCGTACTTAAAAACCGTTTCATTTCAGTAACTACTAAAGTGTGGATGTCGCTGATGTTTAAATACCCAAAAGTACTCGAGACGCCTCCACAGTCACCAGACTTAAATTTGATAGAAAATCTATGGTATTACTTGGAAGCAGAGATAAGAAAACACTAGATTTCAAACAAATATGATCTGTAAATGGCTTTATATAAAGAACGGAAGAAAATAGATCCATCTCATTGCGAAAATTAAGTACAATCTATGCCTAACCGTTTAAGAGCCATGAAAAGTGCTAAAGGTTATCCTACAAAGTATTGACTGATAAAAACATTGTGTCATTAGAGATCGCTCAGGAACTATTTGAAGGTATATGGGATTTACTTTGGCCTGTTTCATGCATGTTTAAGAATAATGTGTTAATTTTATATTTGTTTTTTAAGTATAAGAAATAGGAGTTGATTTACTTTGTACCTTAGTAGAGAAATGTGTATCTCATTAGTTCATAAAGTTAACGTTTTGTGTTTTATTTCAATTTATCTACACGTTTCTACACTTAACGCGCTCCAACTATCAGAATGTCCATACAAGTGACAGTATTATTTACACAGGCCGCCCGACATATCGGGCGCTATGCACTCAAGTCAGAAGTACAATACTAGTTACTCAGTGTTACATCGTACAATAATGTTGCAATCTACGCAGTATTACCTTATCCAATTTACACTGTAAAGTAGACCTACAATTTCCACTACAGACTTATCACAATACTTTATACGCTACTCTACTATACTACTTTGAAACTGAGGTACTGATTATGATATCCACAGAAGCATTTCGGGTGAGGTCCAAACTGGTCGAGGTGGTACACTCGTTGAATGCCATTATTTTACTATTTGAATAGCTTTCATTGCGGTACAGACAATTTGCAATTTTTTCCCGCTTGACCACCTCGATGCATCACTTATCTCCATCTGTTTGTAGCTCGTATCAGCAGTGACAAAACTGTTGTCATTCCAGCACATCAGCAACGCACCACAACGATTCCTGCAGTCATATGATCCCCTTTCTTCTTTTTCCTATCTGCCTTTTTTCGAAGGGGGCAATTCTCTGCCTGGTTTTCTTGAAATGTCAGATGTCTTAGCAATTTCAGAGATGTAAAGTAGTTGTCAAAGAATATTTTATGTACCCTGTTTGATGCAATTCACCTGCATCTACCAAGTTGAAATTCTTTCGGCCTATCATTTTATATTGCTGTATATACTTGGAGAGTTATCCTATAGCCACTGGCAGAGAATGAAGTCTAGCGGAATTTCACAGTTTTGCGCATCATCTGATAGGGTAGGGTTACACAGTCAGTCACTAAGTGAGATGTAGATTGTAATCTTGTCCACTTTGGGGTTGCTCCTTGTGTTTTATAATTCAACCTACTAATACTTATGAATTTTCTATCAGGGATATCGGAAAATGAGGTACTAGCCCAATCTTATGGATGACTTATTTTATTTTCTCATTACAGCTTCCTTTTGCTCAGTTTTTCTGGTCATTGAGCTCCATCTGTAGATATTTCCGTAATATTTTGACTTCTGAAGGACCTAGCATTCCCTTTTTTTCATATTCTGTTGAAGCAATTTGCCCTTTACACTTACTCAGAAGTAGGTTTCTACCAAGGTATTTTAGATCACCCTCACCCTCACACTCATCTGTTTTCATCATCATCATCCGTTTCGTATCCGTAATCAGGAAGTTTGATGTGCTGCTCCTTTCCTAATATTGTTATCCTTCCAAAACTTCCAATATGTTTCACTCGCCATCAAGCTAGTAAAGGAATACAAATGTTTGAAACATTAGGACACCCTGTTCATATCGTTCGAGTTCCAGGACAACTATATTTACAAGCCTCTGTCACCTAAATAATAAGACATATTTGTGTATTGGTAGAATCATAGGAGTTTCAACAATATAAAACGTCCCAAAGTTTACAATTATTGGAAATATTTGTTAAATCATAAATAAAATTCTCGCTTGTTGCTCAAACGTCTGTACTATCTTGCAGCCATGCTCGCAATACGTGTGATTCAACAAGGAATTGTAATAATGATGAATTATGTAACTTATAATTACATAAAAAACCATGCAAAAATATCGCACATTTTAGTTTTTTTATGACGTCCGATTTTTCTGACGCTATGCACTAATGGGTTTCGCGTTTGCGATATCACCGACTTTAAAAAAATACTCCCTAAAAGTGCTTGGGGAACAGTTATCTGTACATAACGTTGTTAACAATTCGAAAATTGGACAGATTTATTTCGCGAAATTAAACGATATGTGACAATAACGCGAATATGTCAACTTTGTAAATTTTATATGCGTAAGCGTTTAGTCCAATATTCATCATTAACAGAAATATCGATTCAGCACTAGTGAAAAAAGTGAAGTCTAGTGCATTCTTTAAAAATGAGAATGATTCAGTGAACACAAAAAGGTGCAGTTAACTTTAAGAACAAGCCAATGAAATTGCGTGATGTAAAAATAAATTTTGTGAAAGTTCTGATTAGTTTGCTAGACAGTCATCCTGAGTTTAGTGGCAGAACTCTCCAATCAGTGTGGTAACCATGTGCTAATGTTGACTGTGAACGTTTCTCTTCTTGCTACTCAGAAGTTTTGAGCGACTTGCGTTGTAACGGGAAAGTGACTATGTTCTCCTTTGACATTTAGAAAAAAAATAATATTATGTATTTTTCTTAGGCCTTTATCGGTGATAATTGAATGATAAAAATGCGTGTGTGTCTTTAAATAAAACTACATATTGTTCTTCAATAATTTATTTACATGAAAAAATACCTTTAAAATCCCAAAATATTATCATAACATGACTAAAAATAAGGCGAAATGGTAAAAAATTAACGCAAAATTCTTCCAAAATAACCCCGATTTCCACCAAAAATAAAACGAAAAATGCAGGTCCCTACTAATTGGTAACCAGTACCAAGACTAAAATAAAGTAATCGTTATATTTTATGTTGAATCCAAATAGGCTAAACAAGCCTTCTTCTAGTGAATGAGTTTCAGTTTGACTCGCTGTAGAGTGCCGAACTAATATTTTTCCACCCTTCAAAGATCTGACTATCTTTACTGGGTTTGAACCCACAATCTGTTTTACCACTGGTCCTGAGTGGTTAACAGTAATTATCAGCTTTGTCGCTGGTTTTACAGCTATTGGCGCTTTCAAATAACAGATAAGGTGTAAGGGGAATGTACAATAATCGATCCCATACAGCATATTGATGGTGTTGCTGAAGATAGTTGTGTTTTAACTATGTTAATTAAAGACCATCTTCTGGGATTTAGTGATGGAGGGAACGTAATTACAGGAAAGTCTCTGAACGGCAAGTACATTTGACGGTTGGACTGGTGACCAGAACTCGGAAACAGGCGGGAGAAAAGCAATTAAACTTAACTCTCAGCTCCATCCCAATCTGCAGTAGAATACGGTGAAGAAAACAGATGTCTGACAAACAGATCCGCCACTGCTCTTTTAAGTCTGACGAAGCAATTACGTCTTAACTCGTGAACAGACCATCAGTGCACTCCAGAATTGTTCAGAAACTGAAGCTATGTTATTACAACGTGATTACACATTAAAAAAATGCTGTATACGAATGTTATTATATTTTACCACCTGTTGTGTAACCTCTGTTGAAGGGGGGGATTTTCGTAATTGCAGTAGTAATTTCATCTAATGGAGACGAGTTGTAGCAGAGCAGACAAAGCCAAAGCCAGTCACTGTAATTGTATTATTCGGACATTGTAGGTCATTGTAGGCGTTTAAACCTACCCTCTTTTTGTGTTTCATTTTTCCCTGATACTTGGAGTGGTTTTTTACGTTCCAATTTTCATTTCGATAGCCATCTTCATTATCTTCTTGAAAAATAGGGTATAATGACCACATGGATTTGAAGCTTATAAAGACAATCAGGACAATAACCCCACTATCGCCATTTAGTTCGTTACCATGACGACACAACAATATTTGCTCGTCAGGAATGTTCGCCATTCATGGATCGATAGACATTAGTGAACATTTCTACCATTTTAGCTCGTATAGTAAACGTGCATCCGGTATTGAAAATAAAAAATTATTTAATTATTGTTATATACACTTTTTAGTAATAACTAACGTTTCAACATATATTTTCAATGGCCTCCACTGTATGCACCAGCCATGCGTCTTGCTAGGTGTGGTAGTTACCAACTGATGAGGACGAATTCGTATGCTGTGGTGAATCGCTGGCAACCAAGGAAAAGTTATCAGGAAAATTTTTAATTTCCAATAACGTACCAACTATATTGGAGTTATGAATTCACTGGTTCGGGACAAGTATTTCAAGTTCTATATGGGAATGGAAAACTACATCATCTGATAACCTAGCAGACTTCTGTATTTTTGTAAACGAGACCACGTCTCTCATAGCCCATTGGTAACGCCTGAGGTTTCTAGTAGCCTGTGCAGTGGCCTCCACTACATGCACTAGCCATGCATCTCGGTAAATGTGCTAGTTACCAAGTGATGAGGCCAAATTGGTACACTGTGGACAAAAACTGGCAAGCTGAAAAAAAATTCCAATAACGGACCAATTATATTTAAGTTATATATTTTGATGGTTTTGAAAAACGTGATCGTGATCGTATGAAACACAAAATACCGGATACTCTATTGCGTAGAACTTTTATTATGTACAGGTTTCAGATACGGCTAATATTAACGGTGAAATTTGGCATGTACTGTAGTAGTAGTAGTAGTAGTAGTAGTAGTATTTATTCATTCATCATGTCGTTTACATATTTACAGGACTCTGTTTTATGTATACATAACTCTTCTAATAACATTATTACTTGAGAAATATTAATCTTATAACTAAACCTCATATATTACATAAGTAGTAGTATTATCAACGTATTAATACTTAAAATAAATTGAACTTCTAACTATCCCTTGCACACATTAAATAAATTATTATTATTATTATTATTATTATTATTATTATTATTATTATTATTATTATTATTATTATTATTATTGTTGTTGTTGTTATTATTATTATTATTATTATACAAAATCACACCAACCTCAACAGAGTCGAGTAGATATCAGTAAAATACCACGTAAGGTGAAACCTTGTGTGTGGTAATTTAGAATATTAATTACATAGTGAGAAATATATTTTAAATGATGCCTGAAATACGAGTATGGGTATGAGTGAATGACGGATATGATCCTCTTTTACCCCTTAATATTGCTGCACCATTGTACACCAATCAAATAATTTATAGCCCAGTGCACACCACGGTTATTCTTCAACTTAAATACCAAGTATTGATAATTTTTCTTCGGTCGTTTTTCAGTGAAAACGGTATAAACAGACGGGCTGATAGACAGATAAAAATTGAGCTGAAACTATTTTTAACATTGTATGCATAATCTTAGGTAAATACGAAGCATGAAAAACTGAATTGTGCAAAGCAAAGCGATATCGGTTGGAAACAAGTCTATGCTCCTCCAAGCAGGAAGTTAAAAGATAAGTAACTGCACCATCACACCTCCTGGATGTGGAATACAAATTCGTTGACATATGATGCTCTGCGCTAACTTTTAACCTAATAAAACCAACAAAATCCGAGATGAGGAGAAGGATTCGCTAAAAGTACCTTATCCAAGGGGAAAAAGTAACTGAGCTCCACTTTTCAGACAAATTCGTGATATTTGTCGAGAAACATAAAATGGAAATCCATATAATTGCTTGTTGTACTCTTGTTGTTGTAGTTGTTGTCGTTGTTGGGTAATTATGTTTTAATTTTATCATCACTTGTAATGGTAAGCCAGTAGTAAGCTCAAACTATAGTATTGTAAGCGGTAGTGTTAAGGATGTTCATGTGTCCCTATTTTGGGATGTTAATCTTAAGATTTCTTGGGAAGATCATTTTAAATTCGTTTAATTTTCTCCTCTGAGATCACATTTAGGTAATTATTCGCATTTTAAATCAATTTCATCGTATCTGTTGATAACCGAATCTTTGTCTTCTGTTTTCACAGGTATATTGTGCTCGAACGTATTTAAAAGGGAGGTCACAGTTTTAAGCTCTTAAATTTTACCTGCTATCTATTGTTTGCTCTTTTCACTCAAGTCAATTTTAAATCATTATTGTAATTATTTACGCGTAACCACGCGGGGAAAATCCCAAAACGAATCTATATATATATATATATATATAATAAGAGTTTTGCCTGTACATTGCTCAGAACTTAAAAATAATGGTCATGTCCACAGCAACAAGGAAATGCAATTTTTGCTTTTCCGTAATTTTTGTCTGTCTGACTGTCGATCCACCTCTCTGTCTGTTTGTATGTACGCGCATCATGAGAAACCGGCTGAAGAGAATTTAATGAAAATCAGTATGTAAAGTTGGGCAATAAGCCACTGCAATCTAGGCTATAAATCATTGTATTCGTGTTGAATGACAGGGTAGTTTAGGGGAAAGCCTAAAATGTAATTCTCAAATATTTATGTTATTAGTGGTCCTATCGATAAATAATATGTAACAAAAGTTATATAGAATTACATTTCCGATCATTTACTGTATGTTTTATATATTTTACCGTACTGGCTATGATAACGCCCAGCCACGAGAAAATGGGTAAACAGAATTTAATGAAAATCGGTATACAGAGTCGGAGAATAAGAAACTACAGTCTAATCTATAAACACTTTTATTCACCCAGGATGATATATGGTAGTTTAGGGGAGAGCGCCTAAAATGTAATTTTTAAATACCTACGTTATTGGTTCTCTCGAAAAAACTACATAACAAACATTATAGAGAATACAATTTTCGATCATTTATCTTTTATTCAGTTTTACCGTGCCAACTATGATACGAGTGGTATCTCCGAGTCGGAAGAAAACTAAATGTGAAAGCCTACATAATCGAAAGCTCATAAAATTGATCAACAATAACCTTACATTGACCATTGTTTGTTGTGATATTCTTTGTCTCCTATGCTGCAACTCATCTCCGATAGATGGGATTACTGCTGCGTACCGAGTATAACAGCCTGCCTGAATATTGGCGGGAAATAGATGGGGAGTTAGATAACTTTCTTCCTTAGCATGCTATTTCTCTGGTTCATACATTTTCTAATACTGCTGGTACGTAACACACTGGTTCATCATAGTATTCCAGCTTTTCGATCCCTGCGCTGACGCGCTGATTGGAATGATCAGTGTGCCCACGTTACGGAACAATGGCAGAACCTAACTTATGGCCTGGTCTAGAATTATAATTTCGACCTATTCCAAATTATATTAAGAGAAGGTTTCTCCTCTGACATGGAGGAAACATTTGCCTCCAGGTCAGATAGCTTTTCCCCGCGCCTGTGCAGTGAATTGAGATTTTTTTCTGACTCATCGGGTGCTCCTATTAAACAGACGAGTAAAAGGGCAAATATTTTGTCCTGGGACTCTACACTATTCGCCCCCTCACCCTCCCCTAAAATTAAAAAGTGTTTACGGCTGTCTGTGTCCTGGTCGTTCCAGCTCTGGAACTTTGGACTGTTAGATCGGCAGTGCAGTACTGTTCGTTAAAAGTGAGAAAATGTGAGGTTTTTCATTTGATTGAGTATTTCATATGATAGCATTCCTAATGGCATCATTGTAATGACCTGTGTTGATTTCAATTGGGAAAACCACTAAGGTAGTCTTTCCGAGGATGTAAAAAGTCAGGTGGAGAGTGAGTGTCTGCCATTATAATGAAAATTCCCCAACTTGATTGAGACTGGTGGTAGGCAAGAGCGCCTACCATTACAATGAAAATTCCCTAACTCAGTCTTCACATAAGAAAAGACTTTTGGTGACTTTCCCACCGCTTTTCTAGGGTAACACTAAGAGCTATGCAAATAATACAAATCTTATTCACATTGTGTTCACTACCTAACCTAGAATTCTGTATAGAATGTAGAATTCCGAAGCGAAGAACTGGTACATCGGCTAGTATTGAATAATTTCCTATTTAGTAGTTTAAATAATTTCCTATAAAGTTGTTAAAACAATATCTTATTAAGTTGTTAAGATCATTTTCATTTACCATTAAACTTATCTTAAATTTCAAGAATTGCTTTTTTTAAGCATTCTGTTAGTTTGGTATACCTTAGTTTGTATTGCAACCATCAATTAAATTAGAGATCCCTTCCTCCATTTTTTTTTTTTTTTTTTTTTTTTTGCTATTTCTAGTGCATCTTGCCACACTTCAGATGATTATCATACTGTAGCGCGGTAAGTAAAACATTGCTTTCTTTTGTTGGTATTAGTAATTAAACTTTCTTGTTTTGTTGCTTTCTGGGAGTTATTTGGCTGCAGCCATAGTGCTTGTAGAAGATATTTTAAGTATGAACAAAACATAAATGACCAGCCGAACACCAGTGGGATCCAAACCCACAAACTTGCGACGCTACATGTACTGAACATGATCTGCAAAGCTATAAGTTTATTTCAAGTACGTTCCAGATGTTACAAAGGGTTCCTTGGTCCTCATAACGCGAGACACGGTGGCCATCTACGTAGTTGATTGTAGTTGCCAGTTGAGACTGAGTACCTTGGATCTAGTAGTGGTACACCAGTCGCCTTGATACAAATTATTATAATGTATTTAAAATGTCAGCAACCTATAATATGGGGAGTATCATTTAAGACTTCGTAGAGGAGTACCGAGGAATAGAAGCACAGGGAGCGCAGTGACCGCAATGGCGAGCAGACCTAATCGCCTCAATGAAGGGGTGTCATTACACCTATAGAAACTAAAATGAACTCATCAGATATATGCATTCTCAGGGTAAATACATTAATAAAGTAATTAATAATAAAGTTCGGATCCACGATACTGTCGTGAACACAATTCATTGGCCAATTGCAAAATCGTATTCTTGCAATGAAACCTGTAAGCAATTTGCTACGGACTGAATGAGACAAGTAACATTGTAAATATAATCATTTTTTTGCAGTATGTGCTGATGAATGTGAAATACCAGTTACCTGAGCTACTCTTCGAAGTAAAAAATGAAATGGCGTATGGCTTTTAGTGCCGGGAGTGTCCGAGGACAAGTTTGGCTCGCCAGATGCAGGTCTTTTGATTTGACGCCCGTAGGCGATCTGCGCGTCGCGATGAGGATGATATGATGATGAAGACGACACATAGCCTACACCCAGCCTCCGTGCCAGCAAAATTAACCAATGAAGGTTAAAATTCCCGACTCTGCCGGGAATCGAATCCGGGGTCCTTGTGTCCAAAGGCTAGTACGGTAACCATTTAGCCATGGAGCCACTCTCCGAAGTGACTTATATGCACTGAATTGCAGTCTTGGTCGTATATCTTCTAACCTCTCCTGTGAGAGAGCTGCTCTCCTTTCTTGTTTTTTTCTTGTTAGTTACGGAGACAAGTACTACGACCCACGTGAACGAGATGTTGCACGTATCGTTTCGATGGTACTGTCAAACGGCAAACTGTCTACGGAGTTTTCGAATGCATTCCTTAACTTGTTTCTTCTTCTTTTGCAAGTAACACTCGAACAAAAATATTCTCTGCGCTGTAGTTCACTTAACCATCACGATAATAACCTTCTAATACACCTTAAAAAGTCCAACAGTTCCTAGCGAACTGAGCGAGAGTGCCAAGTATCTGCTGCATAACTTGTCAACACTCCTTATAAGGCCAAGCTTGACACATGCACATGAGGTATATACAGTACATGCTCAGGTACTGTCATGAACACAATTCATTGGCTGGCTTGGTGATTCCCGCAGCCTATGACCAGAAGTGCGAAATCTTAAATTATAATCCCCGAACAAGGTGCTTAAAACAAGAACACGGTATACAATGAATTCATTTAATAATATTTTAGGAGACCATGGACGCTTCATATCTATAAAGGAAGATCAGTGAAAATGGAGCAGAGGTTACAGCATGAAATCAAAAAGGTTTACTGTATTTCAAAAGTAATCTTCAGAGTTACATAAGCACTTGTCCCACTGTTTCACCAAGTGGTGAATACGGTGGTCGTAGAAGTCCTTTGGCAGAGAAAGGAATCACTTCATTGTACGGATAGAAGCGCCGACCTTTCGATGCCTATTGGAACGGATTCAAGATATGGAAGTCGCGCGGCGATAGAATATGGCAATATGGTGGGACGTCCGTTGAAAAGAACACTGAAAAGTAAGTCATGACAATGTTCGTAAGCGGTTCCAATCTCAGCCAAAGGGAGCAGGTTATTTACCAAATGGTGAACTAGGGGTGCAAGCGCTTGTGTAAATTTGGAGATCGCGTGTGAAATAAACCTCATTGATTTCATTCTGTGGCCCGTGTTCCGTTTCCATTTGACCTGCTCTTATAAAACGTGAGTATCAGTGAAATGGAAGTAAAGTCGTTTATAAAAATCCGGTACTGTGCACTATTTTTGGAAAGTTATCAGATGAAAAATGTGTAGCAATTCACACAGCTGGCTACTATATTCACATCTCATGAAATAAATCGAAGAGCACTGATCAGTCTATCAACCAGTCCAAAACAGAATTTAATAAGAAATTGAAGCACTTCACTTAAAGCTACGATATATGTCTGAAATTGAGAGAGTGATTTATATAAGAGTGACTCCCTGTATGTAAGTGATATATGGACACTTCGTTCACGTACCTGGACTAAAGTTAATGCCTGTGAGATGATTTCTACTGAAGCATGCTGTGGGTTTTATATGTACACTAGCAAATGTACCCGTGCTTCGCTACGGTATTCTACATTGTATACGGATATCGACGTAAATACTGTGCGTGCAGCAAATGAGATTGTTTTAAAATTGCATGTCTCTTAGCCTTATCCGAGAAATAGCATGGGGAGGTCCACATACGTTGTTTCCAATGTAAAGTGAGGGTTGCGGACTTGTGATGATAACGCCAGGCTCACTTGCCTACTGCCATTCACAATGGAGTTGGCAAGTTTACATTATAATTGCAGGCCCCAATGCCTACTGCGCGGTCACAATCGATTTGGGGAGTTTTAGTTACAATGGTAGACCCATTTCCTACTTTCAGACAGGTTACAGTTGAGGAGTTTTTATTATAATACCAGGCAACTTCCCTACCACCAGTCAAAATTGAGTTGTGCAGTTATCATTATAATGACAGTCCCTTTTTACTGCTGCTAGCCAGCTTACTGCCAGTCACACAGAATTAGTGTGTTTCCATGAAAATAGCAGGCCACAATGCCTAATGCTAGTCAAATTTTAGATTGGAACATTTGTTTATAATGGCGGGAACCCTGGCCTAGAGCCAAACACAATAGAGTAGGGGACTTTCGAACAAAACTGCATGATCCCTTGCCTTCTGCAAGACGAATCGAAAAGTGAATTATTCATTAAAATGGTAGGCCCTCCTTACTAATGCCAGTTACACAGGAGTTGGAGAAGGACCCCATTCCTACTGCCAGCAGTCAAAGTCGGTGTAGGGAGTACTGATTACAATAGCAGACACATCCTTTCTCGATCTCTACAAATCGACATCAATGAATATATATACAGATGGACATACGAAAGTATATGAATGTTTACAATATTGCAGACCTTCATTTACAGATTAACTGCTGCTAAACGGTACGTCATATCGACAAAGGATTGTACCATAAGGCGCAGTATTTAGCGATCTAAATGGCTGGTCCTATGATATTTTCTCACATCTAATCTATTCATGGGTCAGATTGAATCAAAAACGTTGAATAGGTTGAAATTTGTGTAAGAATATCTTACATTTCCATTACTTTTCGGATAATTATGTGGCATAGCATTTGGCTCACATATGGGTACTGGGTGGGCCAATGTTCGTGTAGAGTTTGATCATACTATCTTTCCTGTAAGTGATTGAAATTATGCACATGAGAAGAAAAGGTTTAGAAATTAATTTCCATTAAGGCAGGTAGATTTCCATAAAGTTTGGTTGTGTGTATTTAGAGGGAGTGCAAAATCACGGTTTCGGTTTCGTATAAACCCCCAATTAGTTCAGGGATTTAGAAACAATATTTGCCCTAAAACCTCCCCAAAGGACAGGTGGATTCTAAATATGAAGTTTGGTGGAAATATATCCAGTAGTTTTCAAGTTATAGAAGGACAGACAAACAGACAAACAAACAGACAAACGGACACCAAAGCTAAAAATGATGCAGATGGTCATAATTACAGGTGAAACGGATAACTGTACGGAAATTTCGCCAAAATAATCAATGTACAGACACACGGTCGTTACGATTTAATTTATATAGATGACGGATAAGCATGAGCACGTTGAAAAGTGCAGACTTCCACTTCGAGATTCATATCTCCTAAACGGTTTATGATATTAAGAAACGGTTTGCGCCATCAGACGCCTCATTTATCGCTCTACATATTTGTTTCTAAACCATTTCCTCGTATCTCCCATATTAAGGGGGTAAATTGAGATCAAATTTTGAATAGGGTGAAATTTGGGTGCTTTTTAAACATTTTACATTACTTTTTGCCTACTTATGTATAAGCTAGAATCATGAAATTTGGTACACACATGTCCCTTAATCGTGCCAATGTGCGCACACAACGTGATGATCCTATCATTCTTATAAGTGTGTCAAACAATGAAATATACTTGTAAAAATCACCAAATTTACGAACAATCCAGAAATACGGCCAAATTTAACGTATAAGGGAGAGAGATACGACAAAATGTCACAGGACCAAAGTTGTAGATCACTCCGAATTGAAGGGACATTGTGCCATCCGTTTTGTGATACGACTTACCGTTTAGCCAAAAAATAGCTCAAAAGGAATGTCTGCACAGTCATTAAAATTGCCTATATATTTCGATATCTTAGGGGGGTAAAAAGTGAAAAATTTGAACATCTCGGAATTTTCCCGTCGGTTAGGGACCAAAAGCTATAATTTCACAAAATTTCAATTGTCTACTTCGTCTGGCAGGTTGTGCCGCCATTTTGATTTGGGGGGATAGGGGATAAAAATGAGGAAATTCTCGAAAATTTTTAAGCCCACGAAACCTATAGGTTATCGTTTTGGATATACTATACGACTGTGTTCTTATGCTGAGCCCAAAATTTGAGCCCCCCCAGCATGCCCCCTTCAGGGAATTTTGAGAATTTCCGATTTCTCCAGAGATCCTGGGGTCATCAGTTTCCTCCGTACCAAGTTTCAAATTTCTGAGATTTATGGAAGTGCCTCATTAATTCACGTCTTTTTTCATTTTTAAATATTTATATATACATCGCTCCAGCCCGACTTGCTTTTATATATATAGATAGATGACGGATAAGCATGAGCACGTTGAAAAGTGCAGACTTCCACTTTGAGATTCATATCTCCTAAACGGTTTATGATATTAAGAAACGGTTTGCGCCATCAGACGCCTCATTTATCGCTCTACATGTTTGTTTCTAAATCATTTAATCGTATCTCCCATATTAAGGGAGTAAATTGAGATCAAATTTTGAATAGGGTGAAATTTGGGTGCATTTTTAACATTTTACATTACTTTTTGCCTACTTATGTATAAGCTAGAATCATGAAATTTGGTACACATATGTCCCTTAATCGTGCCAATGTGCGCACACAACGTTATGATCCTATTATTCTTATAAGTGTGTCAAACAATGAAATATACTTGTAAAAATCACCAAATTTACGAACAATCCAGAAATACGGCCAAATTTAACGTGTAAGGGAGAGAGATACGACAAAATGTCACAGGACCAAAGTTGTAGATCACTCCGAATTGAAGGGACATTGTGCCATCCGTTTTGTGATACGACTTACCGTTTAGCCAAAAAATAGCTCAAAAGGAATGTCTGCACAGTCATTAAAATTGCCTCCATATTTCGATATCTTTGGGGGGTAAAAAGTGAAAAATTTGAACATCTTGGAATTTTCCCGTCGGTTAGGGACCAAAAGCTATAATTTCACCAAATTTCAATTGTCTACTTCGTCTGGCAGGTTGTGCCGCCATTTTGATTTGGGGGGATAGGGGATAAAAATTAGGAAATTCTCGAAACTTTTTAAGCCCACGAAACCTATAGGTTATCGTTTTGGATATACTATACGACTGTGTTCTTATGCTGAGCCCAAAATTTGAGCCCCCCCAGCGTGCCCCCTTCACGGAATTTTGAGAATTTCCGATTTTTCTAGGGATCCTGGGGTCATCAGCTTCCTCCGTACCAAGTTTCAAATTTCTGAGATTTATGGAAGTGCCTCATTAATTCTCGTCTTTTTTCATTTTTAAATATTTATATATACATCGCTCCAGCCCGACTTGCTTTTATATATATAGATGACAGATAAGCATGAGCACGTTGAAAAGTGCAGACTTCCACTTCGAGATTCATATCTCCTAAACGGTTTATGATATTAAGAATCGGCTTACGCCATCAGACGCCTCATTTATCGCTCTACATATTTGTTTCTAAACCATTTCCTCGTATCTCCAATATTAAGGGGGTAAATTGAGATCAAATTTTGAATAGGGTGAAATTTGGGTGCATTTTTAACATTTTACATTACTTTTTGCCTACTTATGTATAAGCTAGAATCATGAAATTTGGTACACACATGTCCCTTAATCGTGCCAATGTGCGCACACAACGTGATGATCCTATCATTCTTATAAGTGTGTCAAACAATGAAATATACTTGTAAAAATCACCAAATTTACGAACAATCCAGAAATACGGCCAAATTTAACGTATAAGGGAGAGAGATACGACAAAATGTCACAGGACCAAAGTTGTAGATCACTCCGAATTGAAGGGACATTGTGCCATCCGTTTTGTGATACGACTTACCGTTTAGCCAAAAAATAGCTCAAAAGGAATGTCTGCACAGTCATTAAAATTGCCTCCATATTTCGATATCTTTGGGGGGTAAAAAGTGAAAAATTTGAACATCTTGGAATTTTCCCGTCGGTTAGGGACCAAAAGCTATAATTTCACCAAATTTCAATTGTCTACTTCGTCTGGCAGGTTGTGCCGCCATTTTGATTTGGGGGGATAGGGGATAAAAATGAGGAAATTCTCGAAAATTTTTAAGCCCACGAAACCTATAGGTTATCGTTTTGGATATACTATACGACTGTGTTCTTATGCTGAGCCCAAAATTTGAGCCCCCCCAGCGTGCCCCCTTCACGGAATTTTGAGAATTTCCGATTTTTCTAGGGATCCTGGGGTCATCAGTTTCCTCCGTACCAAGTTTCAAATATCTGAGATTTATGGAAGTGCCTCATTAATTCACGTCTTTTTTCATTTTTAAATATTTAAATATACATCGCTCCAGCCCGACTTGCTTATATATATATAGATGACATAAGCATGAGCACGTTGAAAAGTGCAGACTTCCACTTCGAGATTCATATCTCCTAAACGGTTTATGATATTAAGAATCGGCTTACGCCATCAGACGCCTCATTTATCGCTCTACATATTTGTTTCTAAACCATTTCCTCGTATCTCCAATATTAAGGGGGTAAATTGAGATCAAATTTTGAATAGTGTGAAATTTGGGTGCATTTTTAACATTTTACATTACTTTTTGCCTACTTATGTATAAGCTAGAATCATGAAATTTGGTACACACATGTCCCTTAATCGTGCCAATGTGCGTACACAACGTGATGATCCTATCATTCTTATAAGTGTGTCAAACAATGAAATATACTTGTAAAAATCACCAAATTTACGAACAATCCAGAAATACGGCCAAATTTAACGTATAAGGGAGAGAGATACGACAAAATGTCACAGGACCAAAGTTGTAGATCACTCCGAATTGAAGGGACATTGTGCCATCCGTTTTGTGATACGACTTACCGTTTAGCCAAAAAATAGCTCAAAAGGAATGTCTGCACAGTCATTAAAATTGCCTCCATATTTCGATATCTTTGGGGGGTAAAAAGTGAAAAATTTGAACATCTTGGAATTTTCCTGTCGGTTAGGGACCAAAAGCTATAATTTCACCAAATTTCAATTGTCTACTTCGTCTGGCAGGTTGTGCCGCCATTTTGATTTGGGGGGATAGGGGATAAAAATGAGGAAATTCTCGAAAAGTTTTAAGCCCACGAAACCTATAGGTTATCGTTTTGGATATACTATACGACTGTGTTCTTATGCTGAGCCCAAAATTTGAGCCCCCCCAGCGTGCCCCCTTCACGGAATTTTGAGAATTTCCGATTTTTCTAGGGATCCTGGGGTCATCAGTTTCCTCCGTACCAAGTTTCAAATTTCTGAGATTTATGGAAGTGCCTCATTAATTCACGTCTTTTTTCATTTTTAAATATTTATATATACATCGCTCCAGCCCGACTTGCTTTTATATATATAGATGACAGATAAGCACGAGCACGTTGAAAAGTGCAGACTTCCACTTCGAGATTCATATCTCCTAAACGGTTTATGATATTAAGAAACGGTTTGCGCCATCAGACGCCTCATTTATCGCTCTACATGTTTGTTTCTAAATCATTTAATCGTATCTCCCATATTAAGGGGGTAAATTGAGATCAAATTTTGAATAGGGTGAAATTTGGGTGCATTTTAAACATTTTACATTACTTTTTGCCTACTTATGTATAAGCTAGAATCATGAAATTTGGTACACACATGTCCCTTAATCGTGCCAATGTGCGCACACAACGCGATGATCCTATCATTCTTATAAGTGTGTCAAACAATGAAATATACTTGTAAAAATCACCAAATTTACGAACAATCCAGAAATACGGCCAAATTTAACGTATTAGGGTGAGAGATACGACAAAATGTCACAGGACCAAAGTTGTAGATCACTCCGAATTGAAGCCACATTGCGCCATCCGTTTTGTGATACGACTTACCGTTTAGCCAAAAAATAGCTCAAAAGGAATGTCTGCACAGTCATTAAAATTGCCTATATATTTCGATATCTTAGGGGGGTAAAAAGTGAAAAATTTGAACATCTTGGAATTTTCCCGTCGGTTAGGGACCAAAAGCTATAATTTCAAAAACTTTCAATTGTCTACTTCGTCTGGCAGGTTGTGCCGCCATTTTGATTTGGGGGGATAGGGGATAAAAATGAGGAAATTCTCGAAAATTTTTAAGCCCACGAAACCTATAGGTTATCGTTTTGGATATACTATACGACTGTGTTCTTATGCTGAGCCCAAAATTTGAGCCCCCCCAGCGTGCCCCCTTCAGGGAATTTTGAGAATTTCCGATTTTTCTAGGGATCCTGGGGTCATCAGTTTCCTCCGTACCAAGTTTCAAATTTCTGAGATTTATGGAAGTGCCTCATTTTTCACGTCTTTTTTCATTTTTAAATATTTATATATACATCGCTCCAGCCCGACTTGCTTTTATATATATAGATGACAGATAAGCACGAGCACGTTGAAAAGTGCAGACTTCCACTTCGAGATTCAATCTCCTAAACGGTTTATGATATTAAGAAACGGTTTGCGCCATCAGACGCCTCATTTATCGCTCTACATGTTTGTTTCTAAATCATTTAATCGTATCTCCCATATTAAGGGGGTAAATTGAGATCAAATTTTGAATAGGGTGAAATTTGGGTGCATTTTTAACATTTTACATTACTTTTTGCCTACTTATGTATAAGCTAGAATCATGAAATTTGGTACACATATGTCCCTTAATCGTGCCAATGTGCGCACACAACGTGATGATCCTATCATTCTTATAAGTGTGTCAAACAATGAACTATACTTGTAAAAATCACCAAATTTACGAACAATCCAGAAATTCGGCCAAATTTAACGTATTAGGGTGAGAGATACGACAAAATGTCATAGGACCAAAGTTGTAGATCACTCCGAATTGAAGCCACATTGCGCCATCCGTTTTGTGATACGACTTACCGTTTAGCCAAAAAATAGCTCAAAAGGAATGTCTGCACAGTCATTAAAATTGCCTATATATTTCGATATCTTAGGGGGGTAAAAAGTGAAAAATTTGAACATCTTGGAATTTTCCCGTCGGTTAGGGACCAAAAGCTATAATTTCACCAAATTTCAATTGTCTACTTCGTCTGGCAGGTTGTGCCGCCATTTTGATTTGGGGGGATAGGGGATAAAAATGAGGAAATTCTCGAAAATTTTTAAGCCCACGAAACCTATAGGTTATCGTTTTGGATATACTATACGACTGTGTTCTTATGCTGAGCCCAAAATTTGAGCCCCCCCAGCGTGCCCCCTTCAGGGAATTTTGAGAATTTCCGATTTTGCTAGGGATCCTGGGGTCAACAATTTCCTCCGTACAAAGTTTCAAATTTCTGAGATTTCTGGAAGTGCCTCATTAATTCACGTCTTTTTTCATTTTTAAACATTTATATATACATCGCTCCAGCCCGACTTGCTTTTATATATATAGATAGATGACGGATAAGCATGAGCACGTTGAAAAGTGCAGACTTCCACTTCGAGATTCATATCTCCTAAACGGTTTATGATATTAAGAAACGGTTTGCGCCATCAGACGCCCCATTTATCGCTCTACATATTTGTTTCTAAACCATTTCCTCGCATCTCCCATATTAAGGGGGTAAATTGAGATCAAATTTTGAATAGGGTGAAATTTGGGTGCATTTTAAACATTTTACATTACTTTTTGCCTACTTATGTATAAGCTAGAATCATGAAATTTGGTACACACATGTCCCTTAATCGTGCCAATGTGCGCACACAACGTGATGATCCTATCATTCTTATAAGTGTGTCAAACAATGAAATATACTTGTAAAAATCACCAAATTTACGAACAATCCAGAAATACGGCCAAATTTAACGTATTAGGGTGAGAGATACGACAAAATGTCACAGGACCAAAGTTGTAGATCACTCCGAATTGAATTGACATTGTGCCATCCGTTTTGTGATACGACTTACCGTTTAGCCAAAAAATAGCTCAAAAGGAATGTCTGCACAGTCATTAAAATTGCCTCCATATTTCGATATCTTAGGGGGGTAAAAAGTGAAAAATTTGAACATCTTGGAATTTTCCCATCGGTTAGGGACCAAAAGCTATAATTTCACCAAATTTCAATTGTCTACTTCGTCTGGCAGGTTGTGCCGCCATTTTGATTTGGGGGGATAGGGGATAAAAATGAGGAAATTCTCGAAAATTTTTAAGCCCACGAAACCTATAGGTTATCGTTTTGGATATACTATACGACTGTGTTCTTATGCTGAGCCCAAAATTTGAGCCCCCCCCAGCGTGCCCCCTTCAGGGAATTTTGAGAATTTCCGATTTTTCCAGAGATCCTGGGGTCATCAGTTTCCTCCGTACCAAGTTTCAAATTTCTGAGATTTATGGAAGTGCCTCATTAATTCACGTCTTTTTTCATTTTTAAATATTTATATATACATCGCTCCAGCCCGACTTGCTTTTATATATATAGATAGAAAAACCGATGAGAGAGACGTTAATTAAAATAGAAAAGATTATCATTTTTTGAATACGATCTTACTTGGACGTGGAACAAATTGAACACTAGTCTTGAGGTAGAAGATATTCGAAGGATGTATCAAAGAAACAAATTGCTGAAGAGGACCGAATAGACTAACTCTGAAAGATTTTCGACGCGTAACACCTGAAACACAGCTGAAGAAGTTGACAAGTACCAAGACTCCATTGATAGTTGACACAATCCAGTCTCAGAACTGAACAGCGGAAAATTATGAACAGGATATTTTTAGTTGATGGTCAATGCCCCTGTCCAAATTAGATGAACATTAAAAATACGTTAATCTATTATTGATTCTTCTGAAAGGTTAACATGGACATACTTTTTTTTTTTTTGCTAGTTGTTTTACGTCGCACCGACACAGATAGGTCTTATGGCGACGATGGGACAGGGAAGGGCTAGGAGTGGGAAGGAAGCGGCCGTGGCCTTAATTAAGGTACAGCCCCAGCATTTGCCTGGTGTGAAAATGAGAAACCACGGAAAACCATTTTCAGGGCTGCCGACAGTGGGGTTCGAAACTACTATCCCCCGAATACTGGATACTGGCCGAACGTAAGCGACTGCAGCTATCGAGCTCGGTCATACTTTCTTTGCCACTTCATGTAAGACTTAATGAAGTTTACACGGAGCATACTTACACCCCAGGATGTGGTAGTGAAAACATAACATTTCATTCTGCCCAGATGTTGCCAAACGTTTGAGAAAGTGTGAAAGATTATTTTTAATTTGAGTTTGTGGATGATCATAACGGTCTGATCTAATAATTGGTTCTGTCTCCCACGAACTTTTGTCATGACACCACCATCACGGAAATTTTGGACGGTACCATGGAAAAATATGTTTAGTGCTAAATATATGCGAGGCAAACATACTTAAACACCTTCAAATAACACCGCATTGAGTCAGGTTTTGGCAAGAAAGCCAGTGCTCTGCCGTTTGAGCCACTAAGACAAGCACAATTTGGAATGAAGTATTATGAATTTACAGCAGAAATATGAGATGTCAATTCAATACATTATTTTTGCTAGTGGTTTTACGTCGCACCGACACAGATAGGTCTTATGACGACGATGGGATAGGAAAGGACTGGGAGTGGAAAGGAAGCGGCTGTGGCCTTAATTAAGGTACATCCCCAGCATTTGCCTGGTGTAAAAATGGAAAAACACGGAAAACCATCTTCAGGGCTGCCGACAGTGGGTTTCGAACCCACTATCTCCCGGATGCAAGCTCACTGACGCGCAACTCTAATCGCCGCACGGCCAGCTCGCCCGGTCAATACATTTTTAAAATGTGCCTTTGAATAATAATGGGGAGCAGTCCTTGCATTAAAGACGAAATAAGAAACACGATTCCTCTGTTGGATTCTTTGTTATTTGTAAGAATATCATTAATTGTGCTGTATATTTACAAATTTGATTTACCTGATGATCTTATTACCCACAGTGCATCACTTTACACTATCGTGGAAAATTTGACTTGACCTTTATGACGGCTCTCTTGTAAGAGAAAATGCAAAGTAGGTTTCAAATTCTGTAACTTAATGTCTAATGCAACGAAGTTATGGAAATGAGGTGGAGGAAGATATGTATTCATTCTGGCTTATTATTCAACAACCCCAAATTACTCTCATTGTAATTCCTGCCACAGTCTCCTCCCGGGCTCAGTAGAGGTGTTTTCTTCAAAGAAGCAACATCCTAGCTGTGAACTGAGATAATGAAGTCAGACAGAAATGCAGTCTCACTTTGCTGCCTCTGTTCCATTCGTCGGCAGATTTAAATGCGCACCGCAACTTGGATGCAAACTATAGTGGAGAATCGTTCAAGTATGCAGAAAGCAAGTCGTTCTTCATTTAGTTTCTCCATATCTTCTCTTATAATTTCCTTCCTTCTCCACTTAGAATCATATCTGCTTCTGAAACATGGGAAGAGTAACTCCGCTTTCTTGAAAGGAATTAAAGTTATGACTGATACTTTAGCAAGAGAGAGAGAGAGTCTGGCTCCTTGGTTTAATGGCCGAAGTCGTGGCCTTCGAGTCAGAGAGATCCGGATGTGATTCTGACCAGTGACTTTAATTGCGTATGAATACATTTTCTCACTCAGAGACTAGGTGTTTGTGCCAGTTTTATACACTTATCTTCACATAAGCATAACTCGTCATACTATGTAACACCACAAAAACAGGCAATAGTGAATACATCCCATCATATGGGCCTGGCGACAAGAAGGGTATCCGGACGTTAAACTGAGCCGAATCCACACCAAGTGTCCACTCCCCCGAAAAATAAGAAAACGCTAGATAATAATGTTTTTGCTTTTACGTCCCACTAACTAATTTGACGGTTTCTGGAGATGCCGAGGTGCTGAAATTTAGTCCCACAGGAGTTCTTTTACGTGCCAGTCAATCTATCCACACAAGGCAGACGTATTTGAGTACCTTCGAATACCACCGGACTGAGCCAGGCTCGAACTTGTCAAGTTGGGGTCAAAAGGCCAGCGCCTCAGTCGTCTGAGTCACTCAGCCCGACGGAAGAAGATGAAGAATCAGGCAAAAAAATAACAAATGAACACGAAATATTTCATGAAAATTCCTATTTCTAAACTTATTTTCATATACTACTGATATTTCTCTGTGCTTGTGCAATTTTTGCTGTCCGTTTGACGTCTTACTAATTTGGATTGGTGTTCAGTGACGCTCAGATCAGGAGTTATCATAAACTTAATAAAGGTACAGCTCCAGCATTTCCCTGATACCAATCTGAGGAAACTACGGTAACCTTCTTGTCAGTCGACAATCGAAATTGAAGTACAAGTACAAGTAAGTACAAGTAATTTTCTATGTATTGCTGCCTTATTCGCGATATTAAGCTATTATCAACTCATCGTACTACAGTACTACTCGGTCTGCTGTAAATCTTAGGTATTGAAAATATTTCTATTTTCAGTGAATTTCCTTGTGATTGGCTTGCAGTTATAATGCTGCACTACCTGTAAAGGAATACTTAACATTACGCACATTTTACATTTTGAGTGGACATTTTAATGACTGCGTTGTAATTAAATTACAATTTTCTTCTTCTGTCGCTCTTTCCGACGCCTATGGGCTGAGAACTGTGTCACTCATGTCAATTTAGCCGTATTTTACGGTCGGATGCCCTTCCTATGTGGAGGGAGGTAATCACTATTCGTTGGTAGAGTGGTGTGTTGTCTGAATATGAAGAGGATAGTGTTAGGTTAAACACAAACACCCAGTCCCCAAGCTAGAAGAATTAATCAGACTTGATTGAATTCCCCGATCCGGCCGAAAACTGAACCATGGATCCTCTGAATCGAAGGCCTCAACGCTGACCATTCTGCCAAGGAGTCCAACTGTATTACACTGCATATAAAAAATATTGAACGCGACTATGCCGAAGTAACGGCCGCAAGTTTTGAGGTAAAATACATCGAAAAGGTATTGTCGAAATAAAGTATCTACTCATTATGGGTTTGAAACTTTATTGTAGCCGGTCTGGGTGGCTCAGCGAGTTGAGGCGCTGGCCTTCTGACGCCAATTTGACAGGTTCGATCCTGGCTCAATCCGGTGGTTTTTGAAGGCGCTTAAATACGTCAACCTCGTGACGGTAGATTTACTGGCACATACAAGAACTCCTGCGGGACTAAATTCCGGCACCTTGGTGTCTCCGAAAACCGTAAAAGTGGTACGTAAAAATGTAACATTAATATTTATTAAACTTTATTGTCAATGTTTTATTTATTTATTTATTTATTTATTTATTTATTTATTTATTTATTTATTTATTTATTTATTTATTTATTTTAAACACATTTACACTCTTCAATACTACAAGTTCCGAAACATTTTCCACCAGCAGGACAATAGATCTATAGTCGTTAACGACCGGTGTCTCATACGTTAAGCAGTACCACCCCGACAGTAACCAGACTTATGACTGTCTACAGTGGCCTCTGTTGTGACCAACAGCAGATGGCCTTCCTTTGTCAGTGACAGTCCGCGTGGAGTACTTCAAAAGCGTGCCGATCCTGAAGCCGGCTCGCTTGTCAGGTCTCCAGTGTTGCACAGCTGTACGCTATACTGTCTAGTCTCGCTGCTCGCTCTCAGAGCTAAGACGGGAAGTTGACAACGCACTATCTCGAGTTGGGGAAATCCTAGCACCCGGCGGACAAGCAATGTACACAACAGCCTAGCTGGCTTCAAAAGCTTGTCGGTCGTTAATGAGGAAATTGCAAGGACTATACTATACTGTGGCTCCAGCAGCGAGGAACTCCTCATGGCACTCAGTCACTTCAACTTTGAGACGCTCCCGGAAAGCCTGTTGAAATCGGACATTGGTGATTTTATGATTCTTGGAATTCTCTCGAATGTGTTATCGATAATTTTAAATGCTTTTCCACATATCTCCACATTTTACCAACAAGCAAAATCGCAATTCTTCGCATCACAATTATCTCAAATATTCACTGTTTGAATTGATTTTATTCTACACGTGTAAAGCTCACTGAGAACAATTAAACGAGACTTTGAACGATGTGCTACCACGCCGGAGTTGAAAGCTACACTAACAATTAGCCAAACAAAGCGGTGCTAAATTCTTTCTGTTGATGTCGCGAACAGCCAAGCCTTTGAGGTGGATGACAATGATGTTAGTGAAATTACGCTTGAAGAGGTGGAAATGATGGTAAATAAACTCTATTGTCATAAAGACAGAGGAACAGATGAAATTAGACCTGAAATGGTGGAATTTAGTGGGAAGGCATGGATGAAATACCTTCATAGAGTAATGAGATTAGAATGGAATATTAATGTAGTATCTTCTGATTGGACGAAAGCAGTAATTGCATCTAGCTGTAGGCAAGGGAACAGGATATTTCATTGATCAGTTTACCGGGCAAGGTGAGGTGCGATCAGTCGTTGAGAGTAAGTTACACGATGGTTTCACATCACAGAGGGGCTATCAGGATCATATTCTCAGTATGCGCCAGGTAATTGAAACATTCTACGAGAGGAATAGACAGTAATGTTTAGGTTTCGTATTTCTAGACAAGCTATATGTGAGACTAACGAGGGAAAGGATGCTAAGTGTATTGATGGATATGGAATTAATGGTAGATTATAAAAAGCAGTCAGAGGCATTTATGTTGACAATTGGGCTACAACGAGAACTGATGGTAGAGTAAGTTCTGGTTTCAAGGTATTTCCACGGGTTAGTCAAGGCTGTTCTCTCTTTTAGCTTCATTGTTCGTAGTATACATCGATCATCTAATGAAAGGTATAAGGTGGCAGGGAGGAATACAGTTAGTTGGAACTGTAGTAAGCAGTTTGGCCTATGCCGACGACTTGGTCTTAATAGCAGATTGTGCTGAAAGCATGCAGTGTAATAGCTTAGAATTTGAAAATAGGTGCCGTGAGTATGATATGAAAATTAGCATTTTGGAGACTAAAGTGATGTCAGTAAGGAAAAAGCCGAAGAGAACTGAATGCCAGGTTGTGAATAAAAATCTGGAACAGGTGGATAATATCAAGATAATACATATTTAGGACGTGTAAGTGAGAATGAATCAAGGAATGCGTTATGTTTGCAGTTGCAATCAACAATATTCTGTAAGCTCGCGGACGGAACTATCCTTACACCGATCTGTTTTCAGACCAACTTTGCTGTACGGGAGTGGACGATGGGTGGACTCAGGATATATTATTCATAAGTTAGAAGTAATAGACATGAAAGTAGTGAGAATGATCGCTAGTACAAGCATGTGGGAGCAATGGCAGGAGGGTATTCGACATGAGGAAATAAGGCTAAGTAAGGAATGAAATCGATGGATGATGAAGCGGTAGTCATAAACCGGCTTCGGTGGTGAGATCGTGTGAGGCGAATGGAGGGGTATTGGTTATCTAGTAGAATAATGAGCTCAGTCTTGGAGGGTAAGAGGAATAGAAGCGGCCAAATGACGATACTTAGACACGGTTTCTAACTATTTAAATGCAAAAGGTAACTAAAGGAAGCCACAGAGCTAGTTTCAAATAGAGGATTGCAGAGGAGATTAGTAAATTCTCTGAACGCATAACAGCCTATAATAAAGGTATGTGTGTTGTGGTGCCCCACTTTTGTTTTGAACACAGCGCGCTACTCAGCGAGCCTTCCAGAAGCGCTGCGTGTTCCTGCCAGCGAGTATACAGAGCAGTAACGTCATCCCCCTGGTGGCCTACTGTATATATATGGCGTCCAGGTGGAGAGCGAACATAAACATGAGGCCTTAATTAGGCCAATAACCATGTATGCAGCCCCGGCGTGGGTTTACACTATGACGAACCTGGATACGCTGGGAAACATACAAAACAGAAACATTCGAGCAGCGGCTAAACTTCCTAGAGATACACCACTACGGCACCTCTACAAAGTAACGAACGCACGCCAGATAAGACATCATATCCGCAAACAAACACTGCGAATGTACACCAAGTCATGGGGTAATAAGATCAACCCATAGTTAGGGGGATAGAACTCTATGACGTCGAAACAAATTCTGTTCAGCCACAGGGTTAGGAGGAAGGAGGCTGAAGGCCGGCCGCTCCCCTAAGCTGACACCCATATACTGTACTACACAACATACACAACACTGCAGACACTATGCAACGATGTATATAGGCTATGTTCGTACGTTCCTATGGATCCCGAGGGACCCAGGCGAGGAAGGATTGATGGAAACACAACAAGACGATGACTCCGCAGCCAACGGCAAAGAACGGATCAATCCTCGCCAGCCCCCCAACAGAGGCATGGGAGCAAAAAACTAGCCCGAACCCTATAACAAGGCCAGCAATACCAATGCACTTTCCCGTGTTATGCCGCGTGCGGCTCGGGTCCAATAGCGTCCAGGCTTTGGGCCACAGGTTGGTTCCACGGTTCAGCAGCCAGTGGACCCTGGTGCCAAGGCTTCATTTGGAGAAGGGGATTAAGCTGCTATCTTCTTCCAGCTGTCGATGTCCCTCTCGTGCGGTTTTACTGGTACACACTTGTCACTGCATAGCTGTAACTATACTAAGCTTATTAAATACAGAGTATTTGCATACTTACATAACATCTACCAGAGTGCAGGCATGCTCGTCTGTTCTCGTGTCCAGGATTCAACCTACATTGAAGAAACTACATAGTTGTGACAAGACGGACTGATCCCTATCATAATTGACAAAGCAAGGAAATGGTTATGATTGCATGACACATAGGCCCTTGCAATCTGTAAATGTCCGGCTCAATGGCTAAATTGTTGGTCTCAGGGGTCCCAGGTTCGATTCCCGATATACTCGGAAATTTTAACCATCATTGGTTAATTCCGCTGGCATGGAGGATGGGTGTATGTGTCGTCCTCATCATCACCACCACCACCACCACCACCACCACCACGACGCGCAGGTCGCCTACGGGAGTCAAATCAAATGACCTGCACCTGGCGAGCCGAAGTCCGCGCACACTTCCCACAGCTAAAAGCCATACGCCATTTCATCTGTAAATTGTAAATTGCTGTTCATGGTTCGAAGCCCTTCTGATACTTAAGTTTTGAGGGTTTGATTCCCCACTTGGTTACTTTGTTCTGTAAGATCCTGCTTCCTTCCTTTTCGAACAAGTAAGGTTCTGTATTCCCTCCTTTGGAGGGACTTCATCTCTAAAGGCTAGTGCCTCACTAATCTCATTAAGCCAAGGATTTGTATGTTCATAACACCTATTGATCTGGTTTCAACTATAAGTCTTGTATGAAAATGGGAGTCCTTTATGACCGGTTATGAATTAGCTGAGCTTGTCTGTTATTTGATTTCTGTTGTTAAATCGCTAGAGTTTTTGTTGTTTTTGGAAAAGATTGTCATTCAATAAAGTATAGAAATAAAAAAATCATTTTTGCAAATGTACTTTATAAGATTTAACCTTGGGCTCATGCTTTGTTCAGCCATTTATCCCTCACGCTTTCTTCCCTCTTTGCCCCACTGAAAGCGTCGTAATAATAATAATAATAATAATAATAATAATAATAATAATAATCGATTGAGGCATCGTGGGACATGTAGGCTACAATAGGACAGAAATTATGACGAGATATAAAGTTTACTGTGACAAAATTAGAACATATTTCAAAAAGTATACTTTATTCGAAAATACGTTTTCGCTATACCATTTAGGACATATTTTCACCATTACTTACGAATAAGCCTTAATATATTGAGTTCTGTCTATATATAATACTATAATAAAAGAAATATAATAAACGTTTAGTCTTTTAGCGTCATGAAATCCTTACACCGAGAGTACTAATTAAATAACTGTAATTGTACTTAATAGTAGTTACTACTTCACCAATAATAATGTTATTGGTTTTACGTCCCACTAACTACGTTTTTTACGGTTTTCGGAGACGCCACTACTTCAGCAGATCACCAGGGATCATGAAACCATAAACGAAAGTCACGTCACGCTCTGACTACAGTACCTGACGCTCTGTGTCTCTGGTTAATTTATTAGACGGCTCAGGTGCTCTGGGCCGTTTATAGGGGGTGAAGAGAGAAATCCAGCCAGTGTTGCCAAATTCCCGTTGGAAAGACTGTATTGTATTTTTTGATCTAATTCCTGAGAAACTGTCCCAATACAATTTCTGGAATTGTTATTTCATTATTAAATGAAATATTAACGAAGAAATATATTAATTATAAAAAGATGTGATTTGAATTTCATGAGTGATAAATTGTAAATCTTACAAATACTAATTAATATAAGTATTCGTCTCATGCATGTTATCAGGACAGAAGAATCCTTCTCATATCGAGTAATTCGGTCTCAGTCAGGTGGGAAACGGCCAAGAACGCGGTTGAAAAATGGAGTGTTGGAAGCTTAACAAAAGAAGGCAGCGACGGCCACGGAAAAAGATGCGTGAGGCAGACAGCGATGTTGCCAACATCTGCACTAGATATCTCTCTGTAGCTGCGACTCTCCAGTTTTACGGAAATATACACTCTATTGGATAGGTATTTAGAAAAAGAATTAAGAAGCCATAATACCTGCTCCAGCTTAATTAACAGGGTCGTCTTTACACCCAAAAGTGGGGTTCTTTTATTGGTTCTCAAACTGTTTCAAAATTTATTACTCGATATAAGAACGGGTTTTTTTTCATTAGTTATATACCAGCACGAATAAGTCAAACAATATTTTCACACCAATTCGTGCCATAAATGTGGAACCAGGAGTTCATTAACTGATTTTCGATGGTTGTATTAAACTTTTGGTAGGTACTGTAGTGGATTCAAACCCCACTGTCGACAGCCCTTAAGATGGTTTCCTGTGGTTTCCCATATTCGCGCCAGGCAATTGCTGGGGCTGTACCATAATTAAGGCCACGGCCACTTCTTTCCTACACCTAGCCCTTTCCTATCCCATCGTCACCATAAGACCTATCTGTGTCGGTGAGATGTATTATTTCTCATATCACCGCCCCATACGTGTCCCGGTTACGTAACTAAATGCTGCTGAAATTTTAAATAATGTTGTAAAATCGAACTAACTTCGCTATAAGTAACTAGTGTCCAAAAGTTAAACATAATCACTAAACGAGGCCACACCGCCTGATAGGAATGTCAGACGGATTGCTGAACAAACGGAAGCTGACTCACATACCATATACCACACAACTTGTCCAAATAAACAGTGTCAGAAATGTTCTGATAGCTAAGGTACACCTTTGACAAAAAGTAACAAAACTTGGCAATGTCTTTCACAACAAAATATGCTGTTAATAGGGCGTATGGTTACCCCTGACGGCCACACATGCTTCGCAGCGACGTACCATGCTCTCTCTCAGATGGCTTCAGGTGGCTTCCTCCGAAAGGGCAATGCGAAGGTCTTGGAGGGTCGTTGGTGGAGGCTGACGGGATGCAATTTGCCTCCCCCATGCATCCTAGACATGTTCTATAGGATTCAGATCCACAGACCTCGCTGACCAGTCCATGCGATGAATGTCCTCCCCAGCCAGAAATTCAGCATTATCGTCGAGCGGTCGAGCATTATCGTCCATTAAGAGGAACTTTGGACCAACCGCACCTCTGAAGAGTCGAACATGTGCTCTCAGTACCTCATCCCTGTATCTCCGAGCGTTAACAGTGTTCCTCGGACCACCCATGTAGATGTGCAGATCCGTACGGCCATACAACATGATGCCGCCTCACACCATGACGCCACCACCACCATACTTGTCCCGTTCCACGATGTCCCCGTGTGTGTATCGGCTACCTGGTTCTCTCCAGATTAATGTGCGACGGGAATTGTTCTACAAACTGAAGTGGGATTCATCTGTGAAGAGCACATGCCTCCTTTCATTCATGGTCCAGTTTCGATGTTGACGGCTCCAAAGTAAACGGGCCCGTCTCTGTGCTGGAGTGAGCGGGACGCACACCGCTAGACGTCGGGCAAACAGCCCTGCTGTTCTGAGCCTCCGGTACACAGTTTGTGTCTTGCAGGTGCACTCCAGTTTCGTCGGGCGGTTAAGGCCAGATATCGGTCCTGCTGTGGGGTGGTTACCCTTGGTCGACCTAGTACTGCCCTACGACTTACTTCTCTTGTGTCTCGAAATAGTCTTCAAAACCTGTAAATGACACTTTGTGGCAGATTCAAGGATACGGCGACTTCAGTCTGTGTCTGGCCTGCTTCCAGGCTGTCGAGTATTCTACCCTGCAATACGAGATCGAAATGGTGTCTTTGTGCCATTATGTGGTCACATTCACCACGAGGCTACACTCCGCACACTATAACAGAGCAAACACGAATGAGGGAGTATGGGGCGCAGGCACTGGCTGTGTTTACCTTGCGGTTACGCCGCTAGTCAAAGCAAGGAACACTCCTTTCCTATACAGAGCGAACACGTAAGGTTGGTAGGTGCATATGTCGTGCGATTTGCGGTCTATTTCCTGTCGCCCTGCTAACTCGTAACTTATGCTTAACTTTTGGACACTAATGTACTAAATTCTAAACGAAGTTTCATTTCTTTCGCCGTGGCCAGATGGTAGCACGCCATAAACACCCACGACGTGTAGAGGACAACAGTACAATGGTTTACCTCAGTAGAATAAAGCAGAGTAGACCTGATAATTTCAAAAAGAACTTAAATTTTACATTTACAAATTCAAAATAATCTGTTAATTTCTGTATACAGTGTGGTTCACTAGCCCTTCAAAATTCATGAAGGTACACAGCCCATCTAACACTGCTGTTCTGTAATATCTATACTGCCCTGATAGCTACCAGTATGTCAGAAACATGTCAAACTTGTACAGGAAAAGCGACCATATCTAATATTTATTCCAAGATTAAGGGACAATTCCACAAACATACTGTTTATTGCGTGTTGTTATAATACAAATACCGCTAATATGACCAAGTTAGAACATCATGCAAAGTGATGTGTTGAGATAAACGTGCACTTCAACACACGAATGAGAGGTGTATCACAAGCGATTTCACGAGAAAACAATAACCGATATTCAATGTGTTCCCGAGCCTTCAAAGACATTTCTGTTCATCAGGAGCACATGGAAGGAAACGTCGCATTAGATGTTCCTGAAAAACGACTTTTAAATTTCAGGTGAAATTTTACTACGTCATTTACGTACACGTTTCTCAAGTACTGTTGAATCTGTCGATGTTGTCGGTGTCAACAGATATATTATCTACATGATAGGTGAACTACAATATATATTGATAATACTTACACACATATCGGCGGCCTAGTTCCAATACTACGTATCTGATAATGCTGTTCTTATGCATTATTTTCCTTAACCACCTTTCAAAGAAGGTTTAAAATGGAATATCCCGCAAAAAAGTGTTTAAAATAAAATAAATAAGAATTGAGCAATTTACAATTTTTTGTAAATTTGTTTACCTTTGTGTGGTATGCTTCTCATTACACTGTCTCCCTCCAAGACACCGTTAGAGAGGTACAGAATTTTATGAGATTTGACCAAAAGAGAAATGTTCTGGGTCTCAGGAGACTGGTCCCATCTGCCAGACGCATATGGATACGTAGTACGTCAGAACAATATTCGTTGTGTTCATTCTCCTATGCTGACGTGTAAAGGAAAATGAGCCTTGTCTCACCGTTCTGTAGGAATGCGTATTGCGTGGCGTATTTACTCACTGTCATAGTATAATGTAAGGTTCGTTTCCCTTTACACACCCGCATACGAAAAGGAGCACGACGACACACAACAGCATTGTCAGATATGTGGTATTATAAGTAGGCGGTCGATATTCGTTGTAAACTGTTATGGTTTTCAGTGTTCAGTCTGCAAGGTTCTGTGAATTAACTAAACACCTAGCTAGTTTTGGGTTCTCGTTTAGTTCCATACCTCTGTCCGGCTCCATGGCTAAATGGTTAGCGTGCTGGCCTTTGGTCACAGGGGTCTCGGGTTCAATTCCCGGCAGGTTCGGGAATTTTAACCATCATTGGTTAATTTAGCTAGTACTGGGGCTGGGTGTATGTGTCGTCTTCACCATCATTTCATCTTCATCCTGACGCGCAGGTCGCCTACGAGCGTCAAATCAAAAGACCTGCACCCGGCGAGCCGAACATGTCCTCGGACACTCCCGGGACTAAAAGCCATACGCCATTTCATTTCCATACCTCTTTTCTTTAAATCAACAGAAACTGAGCCTCTACTTCTCTAACCGTCCATGACCTACAGTAGACCAGTATTTTCCGAGGTAACCTATCGTCCTCTGTTCGCCTCATGACCCTATTACTGAAGCCGGTTTAAGGACACCGTTTCATCTATCGAGTTCATTCGTATTCTTTATCTCCTCATTCCCAGTATCCTCCTTCCATTGTTTCCACATGTTTGTACCAGAGATCATTCTCGCTACTTTCATGTGGGTTACTTCCAACTTACGAATAAGATATCCTGAGTTCATCCAGCTTCCACTTCTGTACATAAAAGTCGGTCTGAAAGCAGACCGATGTAATAATGATAGTCTCGTCCGGTAGTAGACTACTTTCCTACAGAATATTGTTGATCGCAGCTGTGAGATCACTGCATTAGCTTAGCTGCACTTTGATTTTATCTCATACAAGCATCCTGGGAAAAGACATATCGTACGTACTTGATATGATATAGCGGTTCCAGTTTTGTATTCTCGACCTACCATTCAATTTTCTTATGGTACAGTATACAGAGTTTACCAACACCCCGTTACAGTACATGAAGATACACAACACATCTAAAAAAGCTGTTCCCTGAGGCCGATACTTCTCAGCGAGCTACTTACATTTCAGCAACACAAAACGAGTGAACTTTTCACAGTAAAAGCAATCTTCGCGCCAGGATGAAAAAAAAATCATGAGCATACCGTTTATTGCGTGTTGTTATAATATATGTGTTGCTAATACGCTCAAGTTAGTGGATTTGTGCAAAGTGGTGTGTGAACACTGTAAAACGTGAATCATGGGTGTGACACAGAGATTAAAGGGGCATCCATAAGTAGTGCGCTTTCTGTGAGCTAATAGTGTATCGTCATTGTGGATGAATCGAGGGAACAGAACACAGATTCTTCGAGATTTGAAATTGGAACGACGAATCGAATCTTCCTATACGCAGATATTCCTGAAGGAATTCACAACTTCATTGTACCAATGTATGGCAGAGTGTCTACTTTCCGACTATAACACATTGTTGGGTTAGGCCTGAACACCCAAGCTATTAACAATTTCACAAGATAAAGCTTATTCATTCGCTGATGTAGTGAGAGCGTACATAATTATTTTGCTAACCAACACTCGTGGAGTATCCTATTGACGAGTATGTGGAAGTGCTACTCATGTATGGAAATATATAACATAAATCATTACAGTTACAACGCCTGTCCCACAATCGGGAGAGAAGAAAACCGACAGCTAATCCGTCCAGGAGGCTTGAACGACGCATGTTTTAAACTAGTGCACTTCGAAAAAACACTCTCTACCAAAACGGTAATCTGATTGGGTTTACATCCCACCAACTACTTTAACCGTTTGGGAATTTCCTACTAGAGATCCTCTTATAAAGTCTAGTCATAATGAAGATGTTCTTTCAGATAGAATGTCTCGCATACAGGATCTACTAGTGCCCTGATACTTACACAACATCAGCCGATCATCCCTCATGTGAGTATTATCTAATAACTTTCATACGCATCATCTGTACTTACCTTAGAAGCTTCACGATAGGAATTTGGTGCTTGGGGAATAATTTCTCAAGGGATATTACACAAAGTGGGCGGTGATACTCTCTTTTCGGATGAATCACGCTATGTAACATGCAACTGACAACGGAGCTTGGGAGGGCCAATAAAATGAGATATGAATAAGTATGTGCCCATATCATGTCCACTATAATGGATAGTAAAAAACCATACTGTATGAGATTAGAACCAGCCCCTGCATGGCCTGGGTTATTTATCATGCAAGTGTGTACTTCTGCCGCTTTAGATAGGGCGAGGCTTAGCAATCTAAGTAGTGCCCGTTCTTTTGTGCATGTAATTTGCAGCTATGGTCATTTCATTCGTTCATTACGGTTTCTATCATTGAATTACCGTTGTGGCTAACGATTCCGTCCGTACTGTCGAGATTAAAACAAAAAATACTGCTGTACTATTCTTTTATAGCAACCGAAACCGGTGATTTTAGATTGTAAATAAACTTCGGGTTTCATAAAATTGAATCTTAAGGGGCTGGTATGTATAACAAGCTCAATATCAAGGTACTTCTTCAAAGAGTAAACTGTACGCACGATTATCAACTCTCTAAAGCTTATTTCTGAATATATTGACTTGTAGTTCTTTCATTCCGCCTCTGTGGTGTAGTGGTTAGTGTGATTAGCTGCCATCCCCGGAAGCCAGGGTTCGATTCCCAGCTCTGCCACGAAATGTGAAAAGTGGTACGAGGCCTGGAACGGGATCCTCTCAGCCTCGGGAGGTCGACTGAGTAGGGGGTTTTCAATTCCCACCTCAACCATCCTCGAAGTGGTTTTCCGTGGTTTCCCATTTCTACTCCAGGCAAATGCCGGGATGATACCTAACTTAAGACCACGGCCACTTCATTCTCTCTTTTTTGTCTATCACTTCCAATATTCCCATCCCCCCACAAGGCCCCTGATCAGCATAGCAGTGAGGCCACCTGGGCGAGGTACCGGTCTTCTACCCTAGTTGTAAGCCCAACCCAAAGTCTCGCGCTCCAGGACACTGCCCTTGAGGCGGTAGAGGTGGGATCCCTCGCTGAGTCCGAGGGAGAAAACAACCCTGGTGGGTAAGCAGATTAAGCAAGGAAGAAAGGACGAAAGAAAGAACGAAAGTTCTTTCAGTTCTGAAAAAATTAATAAACATTTTAAATTGAACAATAAAATATCTTGAACTTGTTTTCTGTAGCCTATGATGAGGTGGGATTTGTTAAGTGATCTGCTAATACATTTGTGAAAATAAGTTGTTTGATTTTATCGGTCTCCACCCGCAGGACAGTAGTGTGTTTCCGTCTTTATCCTCACACCACATGGCGTTCAAATCTAGTCAGATAATGTTGCACAGCGTAGACCATCGACGCCAACAAGTTTCAAACCTTTTTGGGAAGAATAGTATTCAATAATTCAAGAAAACAACACAGCAAAATGTTTAGTATGTAGTAAAATATTGAATAATATTAAAAATCTTAGAAGAATAGAAATAAGTTTTAATGTCACTATATGACGATTTTGAGAGTAGGTTTCACGATATTCAGGCGTTAGAAAAGTATCTGCAGGTGTTCGCTATGCCCTTCTCAGTGGATGTGCAAACTGTTAGACCAGAACTGCAGCTAGAACTGATTGACTTTCAGTGAGATACTCAAATTAAAGATAGGTTTGCAAGCTCAAACAGTTTGATTGAATTTTAAGTTCGTTTTCCACGGGAGAGATTTCATAGATTGTACACATTTAATGCTCATATGGTATGTATATTCGGATCAACTTATTTATGTGAACATATGTGTTCATTAATGAAGATTTGTAAATATAGACACAGATGTAGGCTCACTGATGAAAACTTAATGTGTTTCGCGACTTGCCAGTACGCAAACGATAGTACCAAACATTGATACAATATTATCTAAACAGGCCCAAAGGTCCCGTGAAGGAGGAATACACCACTGATATGTTCCAGTTCGCGTGTTTTAATTTCTTGTCATACCCATAAATGCCATAAAAATATTGAAATGTATTTTAATGAGAGTGCAAAGAATATGTACAAATCACATAAATTGTATTTTCTTTCGGTAAATATACGTATCCCAAAGCTTCAGTTAATCGTGAAGTTTATTCAGGAAATATTGCACACTGCTGTACATTTCCTTTGTCAATGAATAATTTTCTTGTGCTGTTATACTCCGTAATCTGTGTCCTGCTCGTCTCATATGATCCATGCTGCAAATTATTATTATTATTATTATTATTATTATTATTATTATTATTATTATTATTATTATATACATATAATTCGCTGGGGCCATCAAGGACCACGTTAAGTCTTGTTGCATTTGACACTGAACTTGGCCTTCTTTAGAGCCCAAATTTCCCTCATTCTTTGTGAGTGGGCCTGCTTACGCTCCTCTGTCCAAGGGTCACCGTGTCTTCTCTTCGGTTGCTCGTCTCGGTTTAGCCCGTTCGTCAATATTTTCTTGCGGAAGAGATCTATGTTAAGGGCGTCTTCAGCTGAGATATGTAGCATTTGCAGGTCTTCTTTGGTATTTCTAAACCAGAGAATTGTGGTTTTGGGGTTTGAATAAAAAAAGTGACAGATTTCTTTAGTTAACTTTCTTCCGTCCATTCTTTTCAGATGACCGTAAAATCGTGCCCGTCTTTTTCTGATTGTGTCGGTAATTTTCTCTATTTTGCTGTAGACTTCCTTGTTGGATTTCTTTTGATGGATTCCATTTCTGTACTTTGATCCCAAGATACCTCTCACAATTTTGCGTTCTCTTTTCTCCAGTTCTTCAAGGAGTCCTTTGTTGGCATTTAGAGACAGGGTTTCGGCTGCATATAGAACTACTGGCTTCAGAACTGTTTCATAGTGACGTATCTCGGTGTTTTGGGAAAGGCATTTTTGTTATAGATTGTGCGGGATGTTTGGTAGGCTATTTCCAGTTTGCGTACTCGCTCCTGAAGTGCTTCTTTGTCCAGTCCATTTTTCATGATGATCTCACCCAGGTATTTGAATTTGTCTACTCGGGTGATGTCCCCGTATTTTGTATGGAGTTTTGATGGAGCCTCTTTGATGTTAGTCATTACTTCTGTTTTCTCAAACGATATCTGCAAACCAGTTTGTTCGGCAATTTCCTTTAAAATTTTAACTTGAGCTCTAGCGGTTTCTATGTCGTTTGAGAGAACAGCAATATCATCGGCAAATGCTAAGCAGTCTGTTGCGATCCCCTTGGACTTGGTTCCTATTCTCAATGGACTGTAGTTGGTTTCCTGTAATCTCACCCCCCAGGTTCTGATGATCTTTTCAAGAACACAGTTGAAGAGTATCGGGGATAGCCCATCACCTTGTCGGACTCCTGTTTTGATGTCAAAGGAATGCCAGAGACGTCCGTGGAACTTCACCTTGGATTTTGTATCGGTCAGGGTGGCTCTAATTAATGCCAGCAGTTTCAAATCAACTCCAAATTCATTTAAGATGTTTAGCAGGACTTCCCGGTCAATGGAGTCGTACGCTTTCTTAAAGTCCACAAAGACAGACACATACTGCTTGGACCTTAGTGTACAATATCTGATGATCGTTTTGAGATTTTGGATCTGTTCAGCTGTTGAGCGACCTTTTCTGAACCCTCCTTGCTATTCACCTATTTGATGTTCGACTTGTGCTTCCAAACGCTCCAGGATGGTAAGTGATAGAATTTTGTAAGTCACGGGTAGCAAAGATATTCCTCTGTAGTTGTTGATGTTCTTCATGCTGCCTTTTTTGAGTAATGGATGGATCAGAGCTATTTTCCAATCTACGGGTAGGGTCTCCTTGTTCCAAATTTCTTCTATTTGCTTTTGCAAGATATCAAGTGATTCTTCTGGGGCATATTTCCATAGTTCTGCTACTACCGAGTCTTCCCCTGGCGCTTTCTTATTTTTGAGACGGGCAATGTGGCGCTTGATTTCATCTCTGTCGGGTGGTCTGGAATCTGGGTACCTCAGTAAGGGTTTCTTGGTCTTAATGACGCTTTGCGGTTTAGAGCAATTAAGTAATTTCTTGAAGTAATCTGCCAGAATGTTGCAATTTTCTTCAATTGACGTCGCCAGTGTGCCGTCCTTTCGCTCAAAACATAGAGATAGTGGTTTATAGCCAGTGAGTTTGCGTTTGAAGGCTCTGTAGTACTCTCTGCTTTCATTCTTCCTAAAGTTTTGTTCTATCTTTTCAATGAGAGATTTTTCGTATTTACGTTTCTCAGTTCTGAACACCCTAGCTGCTTGGGCACGTTGGGTTTTGCAGGTTTCCCAATCATTTTCTGATTTCGTAGAGTAATACTGTTTCCACGCATTGAGTCTTTCTTGGAGGACTGATTCGCAGGTACCATTCCACCAGGCATGCTTTTTGCTTCTCTTGATTTCTGCAACGTCTTTGGCGGCCTCAACAAGGAGACTTTTGGCGTTGTAAAAGTCACAGTCATTTGGTCCAGCCTTCTCCTGGAACTCCTCGACCCCTTGCCGAAGTTTATCGTTGTCGAAGCGTTGATCTGTTTGGTTGTCTTCCTTGTGTTTGCGGGAATTGGTTTGAATTTGATAAGAGACATATAATGATCTGAGGCCACATTAATGCCTTTCTTTACCTTGACATTCATAATCTCAGGGCTGTTTCTTCTGGAGACTGCAACATGATCAATTTGGAACTCTCTGAGAGCTTGGACGGGAGAACGCCAAGTCATTCGCTTTCTGGGTAGATGGAGAAAGTGGGTCGACATGACCTGCAGATTGTGATTTTCGCAAATGGACACCAGTCTTTTGCCGTTGAGATTGGTTCTTTTATGAGCAGGGTAATTCCCTATAACTTTCTTGTACTTCTGTTCACGACCTAGTTGGGCATTGAAGTCACCAAAAATAAGCTTGACATGGTGTTTGGGGATTTTGTTTAATTTTTCATCCAGTAGGCCCCAGAAACTATCAACTTCGTCTGGCTCAGACTTGTTCTTATCGTTTGTAGGAGCATGTGCGTTAACTAGGGCGTAGGTTTTGTTCGCGCATTTAATTGTGAGTATAGACAATCTGTCCTTCACAGGTTCGAAATTTGCAACCGATTTAAGGATCTTGGTTCTAACAGCAAACGCGGTTCCAAGCATCACAGCTCCATTGAGGATTCCTCTTTGCGCTTTGCTCTTGAAAAATCGGTAGCCTTCGGATTCAAAAATCTCTTCATCTGGGTACCTTGTTTCCTGTAGGGCCATTATGGATATCTGATTTTCGTGAAGAGCTTTGGTGAGGGTTTTCAGCTTGCCAGTTTGTGTAAGTGAATTTATGTTGAAAGTTGCTAGAAAGGTTTTAGATTTGGCCTGAGTTTTTGACTCTTCGGGGTACACCGAGACGCTCCGACTCGTCTCTTGCATGATGTCGAGTCTCCCCCAGAATCCGAACGAGACTCGTGCGCCGTGGCGTTCACGACGAGGGATTTATCCGAAGATTAACTCCCTGGGGTATGTTTCTTGAAATGTTGTGCCATCATGCTTTTTGAGTTGACTTTGCTTTGGACGGGTACCCATCCTTTTACAACTAGGGTTGTTAGCCCTAGAGGTTGCCTCAAGATGTTTTCTGGCTTCTGGTCATTTACCAGTCTTCGCCGTAACCCTGGCAAGGGACCAGTTTTTTTCACGGTGGTATTTTATTTCCCTACTACCCTCTGACTCTGCTGGCGGCAGAGCCAGCGAGCTTCCCCAATTCCAATGGGACGCGCCCGATGGAGGTAACCGGTAAATCCCCACACGGGTATTATTATTATTATTATTATTATTATTATTATTATTATTATTATTATTATTATTATTATTATTATTATTATTATAAAAGCTATTGTTCGTATGGTAACATTTCCAAGCGGCAAGTACATTACGGTCACGGTATGCAACCCGCCTGTCCGCTGCTCTCTTGTCACGTGACCAATACCCGTCCCGAGCGGAGCAGTTAACACCGGCTCTCTAGAGTAACTACGTGATGACGTCTGTTCCAGACAATCATGACAGGGAACTTAATAAATATATACATCATATGTGTGAAACTTGATAAGTCTCTGTTTGTTAATTTCTGATAAAAGTGTAGGCCTACATAGATCTCATAATACATCTTAAAGATTTATTTCATGTGAAAGTATACGATAGAGCATAATTTTATGAACATTCCATGCTTTTGGTTGTTTGGTTAGCACGATACTACTAAGTGCACGTGCAGAGTGTCTCTGTGCTATGCTTATCACTGTGGGAGAATAGGAAGCTCAAGGTAACATGTATTTTTGTGTTCATTTTAAATCATTTAACTCTTGCATGTATCCGTAACTTCGTAAACTGTACATTTTTCTTAAATGCTCAGTGTACTTGGTATGCTAACAAGTCTCCCTGTTACCTCATGTGTCAGTGATATTCTGTATATATTGAGAGCTAGTAGCCGTCGTGCCGTAATATAGTATTCTAAATTTCCATTGGAGTGGAAGTATGAAAACGTAGGGAATGCTCCCATGGTGATCGATGACGACGGTTTGATCCATTGTCATGATTTTTTTTAAATAGTGCTAACTACATTTTGATACTTGTCCAGGTATTTTTTTTTTTTTTGGCAAGTTGCTTTACGCCGCACCGAAACAGATAGGTCTTATGGCGACGATGGGATAGGAAGGGGCTAGGAGTGGGAAGGAAGCGGCCGTGGCCTTAATTAAGGTACAGCCCCAGCATTTGCCTGGTGTGAAAATGGGAAACCACGGAAAACCATCTTCAGGGCTGCCGACATTGGGGTTCGAACCTACTATCTCCCGAATACTGGATACTGAACGCACTGTCCAGGTATCAACCTTTAGTCCCTCATGAGTTCAATTAAGTGCGAGTTAATCAGGGCATAATGAGGCTGGTGTACCTTGGTATTTTCAAACACCACCAGAATGAGCCAAAATCGAATCTGCCATCTTGTGCTTAGAAAGCCAGCACACTACTGCCTGATGCAATCAGCCCGGTGTTGCTGGTTTTCATAAAGTTGAGTGAATTTGTAGGCCAACTTCCATATCAGGACTTAAGATCTCAGTTGGATAATCAGAAGTTAGAACCGAGTGACGCGAGTGGGAAGTAAACATCCCAATTTCTGTTTCAAACAAAAGGATTTTAATGAAATGAACTAAATTAGAATTTCTAATTCCAACATTCCCAGTAATATTCTAAATGAATCATTGCTCCTTTCTGCATATATATTTCAAAGCCTAACGCTGAATGTCTCTTCAACTTTCAAACATATCCTGGTACCTTCGAAGACAGAGGGAGAACTACTTCCTGCAGTTATACGTTGTAATGGATAATACTCCACATCATATCTCGATAACCCCTTCTACGTTAATATTACCAAATCAACGTAAGTATCTCATTAGGACTGGTGTTTCCACAAATCTGAAAGGCAGTCACAGGCCCGAATAAAAGTAATAGTTTGAGCGTAGTCTATGACATGAACACCCTGGATCTGCTTGCCATATCACCAAATGGTTAACTCTACCGCATTAATAGAAATGATGATGAGCTCTATGTAGAAAGTCTGGAGACCATTTAGCATGAAGTCATCCAGCACTGCACCCCGGGTGTTATGTGCACCGCGTGCTACGAACAAAAAGCCATGGATATCGATGACTTGCGGAAAACTCTCGCTTGTCCCAAGAAGAGGAAATGCGTCAGAATAGTGCCAGTAAATTGGTTAGCCTATTTTAATCCAGTGAAAGTGGTTTCATTCTGTAAGTGTTACAATAATACAGAGTGCGCGTGAAAATGGAATAGGAAAATTATGGATGAAGCCAAAGTTACGCTCTTGGACTGTGGTTAATTCCTTTCATATTAATGTGGAAGGTTTTCAAAGCTGTACGACATAATTATTAGCTTAAGAATATTTTGTTTCACAGGTCTTGAGCAGGATTTAACTGATGCTTTATTATCAGCTGAATTCGCTTTATATCAATATGATTATTTATAATTTGTGAAATTCTTTGCTGTCATAATTCTGGAAAAAAAATAACTGTTAATGAACACAAAAATCTTAAATTTAACGTGAATGTTGTGGTATGATCCTTTGTAATTTATCCCCATCCGGCACTGCAGACTTAACCGACTCTTGACACTTTACTAAAACAGATTAAACACGACTACCTCTTGATTCTTATGATAGTTTTTTGATTATAATGACCTAGTTCATTGATTTACGTGAAGCAGACTGTCAGGGAACTAGTTTCTAAACTTATGCTAGCTTCAATCCCGGTTCAATTAACTGCCATTTTAAGGGTATTCAACTAATCCATGTCCGTGGTTCCCGTATGATTGTTTAACTAATTGACAGACAGAGACAGATTATTTAGACGGCCGAGTTATAATAATGACTTTTTCATACTAACCCTAGTTTCGAAATGATACACTTCTACATACTAGGGCGTAAAATTTATGTATGTAAGCATTCCTGCTTAAAATGAGAAAGTGTGCGTTTTCTACCGAGCGAGTTGGACGTGCGGTTAGGATCGCGGAGCTGCGAGCTTGCATTCAGGATATATTAAGTTCGAATCCCACTGTCGGCAGCCATGAAAGTGGTTCTGTGTGGTTTTTCCATTTTCACACAAGGAAAATTCTCGGTGCTGTACTTTTCCTATCCCATAGCCACCATAAGATTTTTCCAGCTTCATGACTAAGTGGTTAGCGTACTGACCTTTGGTCATAGGGGTCGTGGGTTTGATTCCCGGTATGGTCGGGAATTTTAACCATAATTGGTTAATTCCCCTGGCACGCGGACTTCGTGTATGTGCGATCATCACCATCATCATCATTATCATCATCATCATCATCATCATCACGTCGCGCAGGTTGTCTACGGACGTCAAATCAAATGACCTGCATTAGGTACTTCCGGAGGCCACACGGCATTTCATTTCACCATAAGACCTATATGTGTCGGTGCCACGTATATAAAATTGTAAAAAATATGTACGTTCTCTCGTAAACATCTTTAAATAGACAGTGCAGCTTCTACAGCATTTTGATATATAAAGATATATATAAGATTCGCTCGTTTTTCAACCGCATATTGATACTTTTCTCCTGCTATAATCATAAACTTGAATAATTATTGTGCCCAACACATCAATCTACTCAAAACAAATCCACAGCTACCAGTTTTCATTAGGAATATCCCTATTTTTATAACGTAGGAATAAAAAGTTATATTATTTTTTTCTTTTCTGAAATAACAATTACAACTGGGCTGTCGAAATCGTGTAAGCAACATGTCTAAAAATTGCGCTTTGCTCACACGACGTAATAAATACGTACGTAGTTCTTTCCGGCCAGTCATCTGAATCCTGAAAAATATAGTTTGTTTTGTATAGAAGGTTTCAAGTTTCATACAGTACATAAAATGTATTATACCACACACAAATCATTGTGTGTTCTTATAACAAGATACATTGAAATGGTAACCTCGGACTTCTGTGAATTCATCAGTTACTTTTAGAAAATAGTTGTAAGAATAATTGCTGAGCTATCTTCACTAAAAGCGTTACTTTTCTCTCTTACAGCAGGAAACTAATTTGTCTTTCACCTTGTGTTGAGTCTGTAAGAAGGAAAGATCAGCATGAACGCTTTCTGGGATAAATCCATAAGGGAGACCGAGGACCGCCTTTACTAATCGATTAAGAGCTGACCTCATTCTGTACGTCCTGTTTCAGGTGCGACAGGCCCCAAGAGCATAGACTGTCGGTTGATAAACGATTCCATCCCACTGTCTGTTACTCCAGATATCTGGGGAAGATCGTCTGCTCAACAAACTCGGTGCACGTAGGTACAAGCTCTTTGGCAAAGTGATAACCAGATTCCGAATTGTTATCACTTATAATCTCAGTTAATACTCACACTGCTAACTTATACAAGTTGTATCAAAACCCCTAAGGAAATTTTCAGGAATGAGTTCCACATACGGAAAGAAGAAAGAATGCTATATTAATGTCAGACGAAAAGGCGTAATTGCTTACTTATCTCTTTCTATCACGATTTAATTGCCGGAATTTAGTCCATAGTATTTTTTCATTTCTTACATGTGCAGACATGCCGCGGACAAATATATGTTCATCTACTTTCTTTAAATCTTACAAATTATTTCCTTATTCCCGATCAATTTTTTTTAAAGGTTTAAATTATGATAGTGCTCTTCAAAAAGTACAGCCCTCGTGCCCATAGGTACCTTAATGTGCCAAACCAAATCAAATACCATGGCACTACAGCTCATGAAGGGCCTTGGCCTACCAAGCGACCGCTGCTCAGCCCGAAGGCCTGCAGATTACGAAGTGTCGTGTGGTCAGCACGACGAATCCTCTCGGCCGTTATTCTTGGCTTTCTAGACCGGGGCCGCTATCTCACCGTCAGATAGCTCCTCATTGTAATCACGTAGGCTGAGTGGACCTCGAACCAGCCCTCAGGTCCAGGTAAAAATCCCTGACCTGGCCGGGAATAGAAGCCGGGGCCTATGGGTAAGAGGCAGGCACGCTACCCGTACACCATGGGGCCGGCACTTTAATATGCCGGATGGGCAAAATAAAACTGTCTGGAAAATATTTACAATAGGACTGACGCAGGATTGTCCCTTGTTAATGAACATCACAGAGGATGCTGGAAATGGCCTCATCTGAAGAAATGAAAACTCAGGATCTAAAAGTCCTGACTCAACTTCACTCAGAGACCACCGGCAGAATTTAACACGCGAAGATTAGTCTGGACGCTTTGAGGCATTCACAAAAATAAATTTGTAAGATTACAGATGCAGGCCCTTTTTGATAATGTTTCGACACGGCGACCTCTTAATTCCCACTTCTACAGATAAACGACGTTAAGATTTCGTCGGACTTCGTTCCAGGACGTCCTTCACACGAGCAAAGTTTTCTGGTGTTCGGACTCTTTAGATCGGTTTTTTATTCGTTACTGAGGCCGTTTCAAGCCCTTTTGCCGCTAACTTTTGCATTTCAAACTTTGCTGGAGGTTTCTCCAAAAGATTTCCAATCTTGTGCAAACAGTTCGCACAGATTTTTCATCAATCGTGCTTCGCATAACACTCGATTAAGGCCACTTCCGCTTCCTCCACACTCCTAGGCCTTTCCCATCCCATCATTACCATTAGACCTATCTGGGTAGTGGGACATAAAACAATTTGAAAAAAGTAACACTTGGCAATGAACACGTCCTGTTTTATCGTGAGTACCATTTTATGTTTTATTCAACTGGTCACTAAACAAATCTGCTCCTCACGTCCATTCACACGTAATAACACATCGACGTACTCGGGAGATGCGAGAGATGCGCAAGCACAGACATAATGCACAGACATTAGTGCATCGAAATCAAGGTTTCCAGAATATCCTGTGATGGGCATCTTTCCTGTTCATAGACAAGAGTCAATTCTACTTCAGCCTTATTCATATCTTCCGGACCACTTTTATTTTGCCCACCCTGTGCCTTGTCAAGAGCGCTCCAAGCTACAGTTAGAATACAGTGACTCTGTATGTAGTGTGTGGCCAACGAGTGCTGCATTCTGATTGGCTCCGCCATCTTTTACCCAAATGTCCCGTCAGCTATTTTAAACGTGTGTATTCCGCACAGGGTGAGATCACTCTTTATACATTTTCAATGAAGTGTAGGCTACCTGTTTTGAGTTTAATAGTACCGAAAATATATTTTCATTAAATACGGTGATTATTTAGAATGATTATTTATGAAGTATGTGTGAATTTACATATTTATGAGGTCTGAAGTTTGAAGATAATTACGCCAAGCTGTTGTGCTTATGGATGCAGAAACAGATCCGTACAGGGTTTTAAAATGAAATTGGACAATTGCTTGTTTTCAGCTCTGAAAGTAGCACGTTATAAGACGCATCTAGCAACGAGTATATTTGCCATTTTATTTTCATTTCATGGCCAGTACTTATAGAAATGATATAGGATTTTGGGCTTATGCCGTGTTAAGAAAATAAAATGAAATTCTTTACGTTTCGCAAAGAACTCTGCTCTGCGCCATCAGAATAAATTCTCGACTGTTCACGAGAAAGTCTTCTCAAGGAATGAGGTTTGAATTTAGACGTTATAATAGAAGTGGAAGTGGTACATTCATTCGTCACCAGATGGCTCCCCGGGCGCGATGCAGTGCTAGTGTTCGAAGCGGAAGCTGATGAAACCATCAGAATCAGTCTGAGAGGGAGGAAAACCTGCTGCTCTTTAGTGGTGAAAACAAACAACTGCTGCGGCTAAGAAAGACTAAGTGGCAATAACAAACGTCCAACACAAGCAGCTCAGTTAGTTGGGTGACCGGAAGTAACATGTGATTAGCAAGAAAGCACTTTGTGCTTTGATTCAGTTTGCTACCTCTTACCTCCCTAAACACGGCTTTTCTACAATAGTAGTAATTAACTTGAAGCATGGAGCTCAGCTCATCTGAAATAAGATATTATAAAATAATTATGGATAAATAGGCTCATCCTTCTCATTAGGACAGTGACAATGAATATAAATAAAATAATATTCTTTGTTAAAATAGATAAATATTTGAGCAGTCCAGTTCAAAAAATGATCATCTGAAATTTTTGTGAAAATGAGTTTACTGTAGAATCTGGTACACTGGATCTATATTTTAATTCTGCGAAAAAATTGGAAACATAACTTTTCATTTGCCACCCTTAGTGGCATACCGAAATATCGATTTTGTTACAAAACTGCTCATCTACACCGCTCGTTCGGTTTCAAAGCTCATCATTTACATTACTGAAGTTTGCTTTCAAAAGTGGTCATCTGCAATGTGGTAGCGTTAAAAGGTCGATGTACGGAATCAAAACCTATCAATATCAGAATACATGTATAGTAAATTTCTTTAGATGAAACACGATTAAAAATGTCGAGTTAATTTTTCCTGACCGGGCGAGTTGGCCGTGCGCGTAGAGGCGTGCGGCTGTGAGCTTGCATCCGGGAGATAGTAGGTTCGAATCCCACTATCGGCAGCCCTGAAAATGGTTTTCCGTGGTTTCCCATTTTCACACCAGGCAAATGCTGGGGCTGTACCTTAATTAAGGCCACGGCCGCTTCCTTCCAACTCCTAGGCCTTTCCTATCCCATCGTCGCCATAAGACCTATCTGTGTCGGTGCGACGTAAAGCCCCTAGCAAAAAAAATTTTTTTCCTGACCCAGGATATTCTTACACGCCACCAGACCGAGTGTTCTGGCACCTGACCCCACGGAGTATATCAACATATTTGAATATTATGGGCAAGTTGCCAAAGCAAACGATATTGCGATATAAGACTGGAAAACCGCTGTAAGAGACCTAATGAAGCCACCGAATCTTTCTTTGGCACTTTAAATTTGCAGAAGCAAAGCGTTTCTGCTGAAAAAATTCAAGGGAAAAGTCCTCATTAGATGAGAACAGGTATACAATATGGACTTTGAGAAACCAAAGAGCACCTACAAACCTTAGAATAGTATTGCTGACATCAGACCTAATCCAGTTTCTTTATGTCAACCGAACGTTAACAAAATGAAGGATGTGGAAAATTTGCTGGTATAATATTATGGGAACAACTGGAGAGACCTGAAGAGTCTCTCATTCTACAAGAACGATTTGGAGGGAACAGTTCAACTGATCAACTAACACATACTATTACAAAAGTAATCATCTACATATCTTTTTTTTTACAAATTCAAATGTTAGATGATCAGTCTTGAAACTTTTGCAAATGAAATGTGGTTGTGTTGTGGTTGTGTAGAACTGTGAAAATGAGGATCAATATAATTCATGAATGTATGTATATTCCGCAGGGATTGCACTTCTTTTCTTGTTACATTAAATCGCTTTTATATCGTTATTGAACTTCATTTCTCTACCTAAAGTAGTAAGTAACCTGTTAAAATTAAATGCAAGAATGCTCAACTTACAGAATCGTAACTGTCATGAGGGTATAGCCGGTATAAGATCGCAGGGAAAGGGAGCCGTGGGTGTCAATAGTTTGAGAACCACTGGGATAAACTGACCTTCTTATTTCATTTACGTACAACTTAATCCTACCCTATAGCGAGCTCGATAGCTGCAGTCGCTTAAGTGCGGCCAGTATCCAGTAATCGGTAGATAGTGGGTTCGAGCCCCACTGTCGGCAGCCCTGAAGATGGTTTTCCGTGGCTTCCCATTTTCACACCAGGCAAATGCCGGGGCTGTACCTTAATGAAGGCCACGGCCGCTTCCTTCCAATTCCTAGGACTTTCTTCTCCCGTCGTCGCCAAAAGACCTATCTGTGTCGGTGCGACGTAAAGCAAATAGCAAAAAAAAAAATCCTACCCTATAATTTTATGTTTTGTAGTAAATAGTCCACGTAAAGGAAAAGTATAGTGTGATGGAACTGTCTACATTTCAATCCTCATACATTTTCTCATTTTACCACCACTGTTATTACAGTACCAATTCTCAGTTTCACATGAGGAAGTTATCAAGTCTGTGTAACTCGAAGGGAGCTCATCATAAAATACAATGAATCGAACTGGAATTTAAAAAAGCAAAGAGAGAAAAGAGAATTACTCAGCCCGAATATAATACTACTCTATGATCCAATAATGAAACACACATGATTACGAGATAATCAGCACTCTGCCGTATGCTATTAAGGGATAAGTACAGAGCTGGATAAGCCATATTTTAGGGCTGAAGCTTCAAACTAAATTACCATCGTCATAGGATAAATCAACTATATTAATGGTTTAATGTTTGTATTTCAGCTAATTATTTATAGATACTCGACTAAATGAGAATAACGCGAATACATTGTATTCGCTAATGCTTGTGTTTACTGATAACAACAGCTGGATAATTCTATAAAAGTAAAAGGGACAAGGGAATTACCATCAGATATTAAAATGTATCAGGGGGATTTGTGATGACCCTAGCTCTTTCATAAATAATATTATAATTGATGGTATTATACGTATAGCAACAATTGGGAAGACATAAGGATGCATGGTGTTCGATATTAGCAAAGCCTTAAATGGTATGGTCATGACCATCTAGAAGAAACTATTGAACACTCTTCATTGTCAGAATGTTTAAAGAGATTACTTATGAATCTACTTACGGTCGATGAGAAAAGATTGACATCAAATGTGGAGTGACGCAAGGTAATCCCATTTCACCATTTTTATTCAACTGGGACACTAATCATAGCAGGTATTATCACGAGATGAATTGACTGATATCAACAATTCAGAAATGTAAGGGTTTCAATTAGCCTCACCCCTAGCAATGCACCTCCCACAGTATTTCGTTTTGCTGATGATTTAGTGATTATTGGCAAAGACCAAACAGCAGCTTCCGTATTGGTGACTAGTGTCATTAACCTCTTTCAAGAAATAGGCTTACATAAAATGCAGACAAATAAAGAGCTATTATCATGAAGAATGCAAGACTTGAATCTGGCAGTATCTCGACGGTTAGTAGCACAATTACAAATACCAGTGAAAATGGAAAACATAAATATTTATGTTCAACTTTCAAACAATCATCAGCAGCTTACATCCGCGAGATAGAGGGTTCGAACCCCACTTTCGGCAGCCCTGAAGATGGTTTTCCGTGGTTTCCCATTTTCAAACCTGGCAAATGCTGGGGCTGTACCTTAATTAAGGCCACGGCCGCTTACTTCCCTCTCCTAGGCCCTTCTTGTCCCATCGTCGTCATAAGATCTATCCGTATCGGTGCGACGTAAAGCAAATAGCAATCAATCATTGTATTTTAATGAAAAAATATATTCTTTAAAAATTGAAAGGCATCGTAGACAAAATTATTCAGACCCACTTATTTCGACAACATCACAAAATGACTGTCATTAATGAGTTCATTCCTTCGACATACACTGACTGACAGAGCAAATGCAACACCAAGAAGGAGTGGTCAGAACTTTATGCCAATTGCAGGGTAGACTGACGTCACTGAGGTATGCTCATGATGTGAAATGCGCCGCTGTGCTGCGCACGTAGCGAACGATAAATGGGACACGGCGTTGGCGAATGGCCCACTTCGTACCGTGATTTCTCAGCCGACAGTCATTGTAGAACGTGTTGTCGTGTGCCACAGGACACGTGTATAGCTAAGAATGCCAGGCCGCCGTCAACGGAAGCATTTCCAGCAGCCGGACGACTTTACGAGGGGTATGGTGATCGGGCTGAGAAGGGCAGGTTGGTCGTTTCGTCAAATCGCAGCCGATACCCATAGGGATGTGTCCACGGTGCAGCGCCTGTGGCGAAGATGGTCGGCGCAGGGACATGTGGCACGTGCGAGGGGTCCAGGCGCAGCCCGAGTGACGTCAGCACGCGAGGATCGGCGCATCCGCCGCCAAGCGGTGGCAGCCCCGCACGCCACGTCAACCGCCATTCTTCAGCATGTGCAAGACACCCTGGCTGTTCCAATGTCGACCAGAACAATTTCCCGTCGATTGGTTGAAGGAGGCCTGCACTCCCGGCGTCCGCTCAGAAGACTACCATTGACTCCACAGCACAGACGTGCACGCCTGGCATGGTGCCGGGCTAGAGCGACTTGGATGAGAGAATGGCGGAACGTCGTGTTCTCCGATGAGTCACGCTTCTGTTCTGTCAGTGATAGTCACCGCAGACGAGTGTGGCGTCGGCGTGGAGAAAGGTCAAATCCGGCAGTAACTGTGGAGCGCCCTACCGCTAGACAACGCGGCATCATGGTTTGGGGCGCTATTGCGTATGATTCCACGTCACCTCTAGTGCGTATTCAAGGCACGTTAAATGCTCACCGCTACGTGCAGCATGTGCTGCGGCCGGTGGCACTCCCGTACCTTCAGGGGCTGCCCAATGCTCTGTTTCAGCAGGATAATGCCCGCCCACACACTGCTCGCATCTCCCAACAGGCTCTACGAGGTGTACAGATGCTTCCGTGGCCAGCGTACTCTCCGGATCTCTCACCAATCGAACACGTGTGGGATCTCATTGGACGCCGTTTGCAAACTCTGCCCCAGCCTCGTACGGACGACCAACTGTGGCCAATGGTTGGCAGAGAATGGAGAACCATCCCTCAGGACACCATCCGCACTCTTATTGACTCTGTACCTCGACGTGTTTCTGCGTGCATCGCCGCTCGCGGTGGTCCTACATCCTACTGAGTCGATGCCGTGCGCATTGTGTAACCTGCATATCGGTTTGAAATAAACATCAATTATTCTTCCGTGCCGACTCTGTTTTTTCCCCAAATTTCATCCCTTTCGAACCACTCCTCCTTGGTGTTGCATTTGCTCTATCAGTCAGTGTAAATGTATCCCTTTCTGGCTGTTTCACTGGAACAAGTTTCCTGAAAGCCGACAGCATGATCAGGACTGCAGTGAAGGACATTTTACAGCTATCAACGACACTCCTACGAGTATGCTACATACCAGTGATAAATAAAAAAGACTATCCTCACTACGTGCAAACTGACAAGCTTGAAACTACTGTCGAACCGCGCGTTAATGTTGTTCGTAACTTTTCAGCTGTTAAATCGAATTATCTTGTAGAATTGCTACTACTACTAAATTGTTTTCATTCCTCCCCTGAAGGGGGAGGCGGACCTCCTAGACGGTGAGGCCATTTCTCAGACCAGGAGATTTGTACCGGAGAAGGAGATGCAGAGAAGGTTAGAGGGTTGGCAGCCGTGGCCTTTAATAGGAACAGTCCCGACATTCGCCTTAGTGCAGGAGAATGGAAAACCACGGAAATCCATTCTCAGGATAGCCGACAGTGGGGACCAGCTCCTCTCCATCTCCCTAATACAGAGACGTAGAGCTACGGTAGAGTCGTGTCCACCCCTCCTGTGTTCGGTTGGCCGGTCGGAGTGCAGAGCTGTCGGACCACGGACCAGCCGTGGCCACTTGTGGGCCGAGACCCACTCTGCGTCCGCCGACCTTATAGAATTGCGACTGACTGTTGAAGATTCGGCTAGAACTGTGAGGCAACTGCGAGAGCTGTTAATAACGCGCGCATTTCATGCTTGGTGCGCATATCCTCAGAAGGAAGTGGATATGGAGTCGTTTGCCCAGGATCCATCTGCTAATTCATTGATTGGAAACAGGTATGGATTAAGGAGTTCCGACTGAAGAGAGATGATCAAATTGACAGCGATGGTCACACCCGTATGTAATGTACCGGGACGCTCCAGCAGTACAGAACACTGCAGACAATGCAGTGAGTTTGAAACTTTACCACGCGTGCTGGGGAGTTGTCATCATGGGGAGTTACTTCGGAGTAAGTGCCACAATAACATCAGAATTCAGTGCAATTGTTCTCAGTAACCGTTCATGTATATGTTTAAGACATTTCTTTTTTTATTCGCTAGTGGCTTTACATCGCCCGACACAGATAGGTCTTATGGCGACCATGAGATAGTAAAGGCCTAAGAGTGGGAAGGAAGCGGCCGTGGCCTTAATTAAGGTACAGTATGTGTCCTGGTGTGAAAATGGGAAACCACGGAAAACCGTCTTCAAGACTGCCAACAGTGGGTTTTTAAGAAATAAATGATTGTGTGATGCATTGTGTCAGTCGGCAAACTCAAATCTCTTCGGTCAGATGAAAATATTCAGCCTGTTTCCAGTTATTCGACCGGGTCAGGAATGGAATGAATGAAGACCAATTTCGCGGCAAGGATAGGAAATGTGCCGATTGCCAAAGCCTGTCGCACTCCTCTGGGGCAATGATTAATGACTGACAGATGAAATGAAATGAAATGATACTGGAGAGTGTTTCTGGAATGAAAGATGACAGGGAAAACCGGAGTACCCGGAGGAAAACCTGTCCTGCCTCCGCTTTGTTCAGCACAAATCTTACATGGAGAGATCGGGATTTGAGCCACGAAACCCAGCGGTGAGAGCCCGACGTGCTACCACCTGAGCTACATTTTGGGTCAAATACTTAAATTATAAAATACACTTTGATGCTTGTTTGTTGTTTTGAAGTGGCCTAACATCTAAGTCATCGGCCCTAAATTACACTGTGAAAAATGCAATTCCAATACTCAGTCTGACCTTTTCAAACATTTTCAAGAAGAGCAATAATAAAGTACAGATAAGGCTACACACAATGCTCAGTTTTAATGGTGCAAGAATGTTGTCTACCTAAATACAGATAATAATAAATGTTGGAATTCACTCCTTTATCGCAGTTGATTGAAATACACTGACTGACAGAGCAAATGCAACACCAAGAAGGAGTGGTCAGAACTTTATGCCAATTGCAGGGTAGACTGACGTCACTGAGGTATGCTCATGATGTGAAATGCGCCGCTGTGCTGCGCACGTAGCGAACGATAAATGGGACACGGCGTTGGCGAATGGCCCACTTCGTACCGTGATTTCTCAGCCGACAGTCATTGTAGAACGTGTTGTCGTGTGCCACAGGACACGTGTATAGCTAAGAATGCCAGGCCGCCGTCAACGGAGGCATTTCCAGCAGACAGACAACTTTACGAGGGGTATAGTGATCGGGCTGAGAAGGGCAGGTTGGTCGCTTCGTCAAATCGCAGCCGATACCCATAGGGATGTGTCCACGGTGCAGCGCCTGTGGCGAAGATGGTTGGCGCAGGGACATGTGGCACGTGCGAGGGGTCCAGGCGCAGCCCGAGTGACGTCAGCACGCGAGGATCGGCGCATCCACCGCCAAGCGGTGGCAGCCCCGCACGCCACGTCAACCGCCATTCTTCAGCATGTGCAAGACACCCTGGCTGTTCCAATATCGACCAGAACAATTTCCCGCCGATTGGTTGAAGGAGGCCTGCACTCCCGGCGACCGCTCAGAAGACTACCATTGACTCCACAGCATAGACGTGCACGCCTGGCATGGTACCGGGCTAGAGCGACTTGGATGAGGGAATGGCGGAACGTCGTGTTCTCCGATGAGTCACGCTTATGTTCTGTCAGTGATAGTCACCGCAGACGAGTGTGGCGTCGGCATGGAGAAAGGTCAAATCCGGCAGTAACTGTGGAGCGCCCTACCGCTAGACAACGCGGCATCATGGTTTGGGGCGCTATTGCGTATGATTCCACGTCACCTCTAGTGCGTATTCAAGGCACGTTAAATGCCCACCGCTACGTGCAGCATGTGCTGTGGCCGGTGGCACTCCCGTACCTTCAGGGGCTGCCCAATGCTCTGTTTCAGCAGGATAATGCCCGCCCACACACTGCTCGCATCTCCCAACAGGCTCTACGAGGTGTACAGATGCTTCCGAGGCCAGCGTACTCTCCGGATCTCTCACCAATCGAACACGTGTGGGATCTCATTGGACGCCGTTTGCAAACTCTGCCCCAGCCTCGTACGGACGACCAACTGTGGCAAATGGTTGACAGAGAATGGAGAGCCATCCCTCAGGACACCATCCGCACTCTTATTGACTCTGTACCTCGACGTGTTTCTGCGTGCATCGCCGCTCGCGGTGGTCCTACATCCTACTGAGTCGATGCCGTGCGCATTGTGTAACCTGCATATCGGTTTGAAATAAACATCAATTATTCGTCCGTGCCGTCTCTGTTTTTTCCTCAACTTTCATCCCTTTCGAACCACTCCTTCTTGGTGTTGCATTTGCTCTGTCAGTCAGTGTACAAGTACTCACATAACAAAATATCCGACAAAATCAGCCCAGTCCATGGACTCAGCAAATTTTCATATGCACCTATTTTGTTGCTGAGCATGTGAATACAAACTGGAGGTGACGATCTATAAAATATAGCTGCCTAAGAAAAAAAATAAGTATTCATCTGGACCACGTAGTACCACGAAGTACTTAAAGATATTATAAGGATTTCACGAAGGAAACCTAACTTGAAGGTAATATATCACTGAAAGGCTGGAGGGAGTTTTTCCAACTTTCTCCCATTTTATGCATTGAACAAAATAGACTTCCTAATGGGAATCCGTGACAGGTTATCTCTTTCTGCTCGAATGCAGCTAGAGTCTCTCAATGACTTGTTATTGTGGATTTTTAGTCTTTCATTTTATAGTCATTTTCACATATTAATGCCCTCCCATTTTGCTTAAAAATATAATAATACTCAGTAGGCGGAACTATAATAAACATGAGAGTTATGCATATGCAACTGCCTGAATAAATTCTGAATATCCACCATTCTCTTTGTACTGAGCGAGTTCTCAGATAGAACGTGCAAATAACAACAGCTCTTTAACATCGAACAAAACAGTTTTTGACATTCATAGGCAGTTATATTATATAGATCGCTACATTCAGTTTGTATTCATATGCTTAGTAATAACAGTCTAAAAAAAGGACTAAGCGAGTGTTGTAATCATATTTTTCAATTACTTTAACTCATTTCTGTTCAGTGTACTATTTCAAGACACATACTCTGAGACTAATGTCAACCTAACGGTTAACAAATTTGATATTGAATCCTTTAAAATGAGAATTTTCAGGCCTATATGCTGCAAGAGCCGGCCCCGTGGTGTAGGGGTAGCGTGCCTGCCTTTTATCCGGAGGCCCCGGGTTCGATTCCCGGCCAGGTTAGGGATCTTTACCTGGATCTGAGGGCTGGTTCGAGGTCCACTCAGCCTACGTGATTAGAATTAAGGAGCTATTTGACGGTGAGGTAGCGACCCCGGTCTACAAACCTCGTTATCTATAGGCCTTTCGGCTGGGCAGTAGTCGCTTGGTAGGCCAAGGCCCTTCAGGGCTGTAGTGCCATGGAGTTAGTTAGGATTAGTTTATATGCTGCAAGAAATATCTTCAATTGGTAGTACCATCGTAACTATCTACCTCGAAGTAATGCTATTGATAAGAATAGTGAAAAGTCCGAAACTAACTTCTTCTGATTACTCTCTCTAACACTTTTCATCCCTTCAGCCTCTGCATCAATTCTCGTGTCAGTTCCCGTAGGCAGGGACATGCCTTCTAGCGCGTTAGGCAGTGTACTTTACATGCTTCAGAGGAAAATTTCCTTTAAGTTGCAGTAAATTCTCTTTCATTGCCCCTTTTCTTCCACCTTAACACAGTTCCTTTTACAGAGTGAAAAAGTATGGCGAATGTTGGACCTGCACGACTATCGGACGCAATAGTGCTTCTCCCCCTTATCGACTTAGCTGTAGCTCGCTCGACGTGCAAGCGCTCTGCGCTGTATGCCTGAAATGAGCCTTCAAGAAGTGTGTAATTATTGGAGGGAGGGGGGTGATTTTTAGCATTATGAAAACAGAAATTTAGCATTTTGGTTGGAATATTTGGTGCTTTGTATAGTTTATAAATGTGGAAATTAGCATTTCATATCATATTCGAGACTGAGTATCCGTGGCTAAAGCGGCAGCGTGCCGGCTTATCACCGCTGGGTTCCGTGGCTCAAATCCCGGTCACTCCAGGCGAGATTTTTGTTGGGCAAAGCGGAGGTGGGATAGGTTTTCCTTCTGGTACTCCGGTTTTCCCGGTCATCTCCAATTCCAGAGACAGTCTCCAATATCATTTAATTTTATCTGTTAGTCATGAAACATTGCCCCAGAAGAGTGCGACAGACTTCGCTAGCCAGCACAGTTCCTATCCTCGCCGCTAGATAGAGGCTTCATCCATTCGAATGGCTGGAAACAGGCTGTGGATTTTCATTTTCATAGCAGTTTGGAGAAAAATATTACATGGGATGTATGTTCAGTCTTCAGCCCTAAGGCTGGTTGGATCCTCAACAGCTCCGCCATCAGCTGTCATAGATGGCCTAGGCATCACTGAAGAGGCCTTCTGGGGAAATGAGGAATGAAGTAGTTTCCCGTTGCTTTCCTCACCGAGCCTGAAGTTGCTATTACATTACAGTCTGCCAAGCCCACTTAAATGAATGCACCAACCGACCCTATGAGCAACATTTTCACACCATTCATAGCAGGGACTGGCTGCAGAAGGAATGGCATTACTAGCATCGCTCATACCTCAGTCACTCTCATATAGTCAAAGTCAAGTATAAGACAGAGACAGATCAATGAAAGTAAAAAAAATACTCTAGCCCATACCAGAAGACACAGTGCACTCTAAACACTAGGTCCTGCCAGCAAAGGCAAATTATAAGGGATAATACTGATAAACGAGTAATATCTTTTGAAATTACATTAATGTGAAATTAAAATTACGTGTGTAAAAGGGTAACAGCGAGATAAAAGTCCATTAATTAAATTGTAGTCCGCCTCTGTGGCGTAGTGGTTAGAGTGATTAGCGGCCACTCGCGGAGACCCGGGTTCGATTCCCGGGTCTGCCCAAACAATTAGAAAAGTGGTATGAGGGCTGGAACGGGGTCCATTCATTCTCGGGTGGTCAACTGAGTAGAGGTGGGTTAAATTACCACGGTTCAATTCCCACCTCAGCCATCCTCGAAGTGATTTTCCGTGGTCTCCCACTCCTCCTCCAGGCAAATGCCGGGTTGGGACCTAACTTAAGGCCACGGACGCTTCCTTCCTTCTTCCTTGCCTATCCCTTCCAATCTTCCCGTCTCCTCACAAGGCCCTTATTCAACATAGCAAGTGAGGCCGCCTGGGTGAGGTACTGATCATCCTCCCCAGTTGTATCCCTGACTCAATGTCTCACGCTCCAGGACACTGCCCTTGAGGGATCGCTCGCTGAGTCCGAGGGAAAAACCAACCCTGGAGGGTAAACAGATTAAGAAGAAGAAGAAGAAGTAAATTGTGCATTTATATTAAATTAATATGTTAAAGTAACACAGAAAAATAGAACAATTGATACAGGATAAAGCATAACACATAAATAAGAGAAATTTATACTGATGTAAAACTAGAATAATAGGAATAAAATATACAAAATGAAACTACGTCATGCAAGTTCATGAATCAGTAACACTGTTCAATGGAATTATAGAACACACTTCATTATTTTGTTCCGGCATTCGTGGCCTCCTGAGATTTTTACTGGACAAAGCAGAGGCGGGACAGTTTTTTCTCCAGTGACACTCTCCATTATGTGCTGCTCCATGGCTAAATGCTTAGCGTGCTGACCTTTGGTCCAGAGGGCCCGGGTTCGATTCACGGCCGGGTCGGGGATTTTAACCTTAATTAGTTCATTTCAATGGCTCGGGGTCCCTCCTCTTCACAAACATGCAAGTCGCCTCATAGGCCGTCTACGAGAAAAAGACCCGCACCAGGCCTCTCCGGAGGCCATACGCCATTATTATTATTATTGTTATGATTATTATTATTATTATTATTATTATTATCCAATATCATTTAATTTTAATTTTAATTGTATTTTCTGTCTTTCATCATCTACGCTGCGCTGTTGGTAAGATACCAAATACATTGCATTGGTGCTTAGGTAAACTCTGGGTATTTGAGCTAAGTGCCAAGAACATTTGCAGGTAGCCTACGTCTTTCTGAATTATTTGTACTAGTTTGGGATGAAAATATTCATGAAATGAAAAACCTACAACCTGTTTTCCAGTCAATAACCGGGTCAGGGATGTAATTGAAGTAGATATAGGCTATTAGTACGATGGGGTCGCCACTCCCAAAGTGATTTATTGATGAGTGATAAATGCTATGAAATGAGAATGGAGAGTGTTGCTGGAATGAAAGATGACAGGGAAAACCGGAGTACCCGGAGAAAAACCTGTCCCGCCTCCGCTTTGTCCAGCATAAATCTCACATGGAGTGACCGGGATTTGAACCACGGTATCCAGCGGTGAGAGGCCGACGCGCTGAGCTCTCAAAAAATTATCCATATTAACATCCCAAAAGAATGGTACCTTCCTTTTACTTTAACCTAAATATTTTCAATCCATTGACAATACTCAAAATGCAGTGACAAGGTTAAAAATGCTTGCCAAACTCTTGGAGAAAACAATTTGTCACATTTTCTACTATGTTACTGCTCAACTTTTTGTTGCACTTGAACATACACTTTTCATTTCGCCTTTTTACCCTTCCATTTGAAAAAGAGTCCATGAATTGCAACATATCTGTGGGTAACTATCCTCCAGCATACGTTTTAAGCACAGTGTATAAAATTAAAATCTCATCCCACATCTTATGTGCAAAAGGCTAGGAAGATCTTTCCAACTGGGTAATTAATTTACTGATTGTGACTGAGAACTGAGTCCAATTTAGCCTGACACTGTACTTCAAGACAATGGCATTTATTATTATTAATACTTTGGAGAGATGAAGAACTGCCGTTTAACAAATTTTCATCCACAGATTGAAAATCTTTTAAATCTTTCAATCCACAGATTGAAACAATGAATTCCAGCATGTGAGCACTGGGAAAGGAAACGATACTGCTGGAAGATTGGATAACTTTCCTCTAGAAAATTAATATAAGCACTTTTCATTTTTCTTTAATGTATAAATCAATTTTCAAATTGGATACATGAGCTGAATCTGATACCAAACCAAGTACATTTTCATTTCTTCCCTGCCTGTGTGAAGTCTCGTCTGCAATTATATCAATTGGCTTTCCTTGTAGGCGCTCCTTAATCTCAGGTTTCATTGCTTCTCCACAGCGACGTACATATTCATGTCGCAATGTAGTTGCTTTTGGCAGATCTCCCGATCCTGGCATGTACCTGAACGCACAATTGACATAAATTAGATAAAACTACTTAAGAACAAGACCTGTATCTTACTACAATAATAATTAATACTGGGCACTTAATACAGTTTTCTGTTCTTTTCTTTCTTTCATAGTCAGTTTACCGTCGAGGACTGGTTTTCCCCTTGGAATCAGCGAGGGATCCCACTTCTACCGCCTCAAGGGCAGTGTCCTAGAACGTGAGGCATTGGCTGAGGGATACAACTGGGGAGAAATACCAGTATCTCACCAAGGCGGCCTCACCTGCTTTGCTGAGCAGAGGCCTTGTGGGGGATATGAAGATAGGAAGGGATAGATAAGGAAGAGGGAAGGAAGCTCGTTCCAATCCTCGTACCACTTCAGGTTTCGTATCGAACCCGGGTCTCTGGCACTCACGCTAACCACTACACCAAAGAGGCAGGCTTTGTGTTCTTTTACCCCATTAAATATATTTTGTTTTTTATTTTTCAGACATTACAGAAATCTCCCGTAAAGTGCAAAATCGGAAACATCCACATTAAATTCATGGCTCTCTCTTAGATTTTAAGAATGGGATAAAGTTTAACAGGCCTACGCGATATAAACATTAAAATAAGGTACTTACTTTGACAAGTACTCGCGAAAAGCTGGATTGTCCATTTTTGAAGAGGGATGATCATCTCCAAAAAACACTGTGTCTTCAACAAAAGCAATTATTGTTTCCGATATGGCACTTCTAACTTTATCTTGCACCATTTTTAATGCCACTTTAATCCGCGTTGCTTCCCTTCTGATTTATTGTTAAACATTTTGCACTGACATATCCTTGGCTTTTGATGTGCTTGTATAAAACGTCCTTGTTTTTCCACTTCAGGCTCAGATTAAACGATTTACACATTAAAATTTCTCCATCACTGATAGAAAAATTTTCTTGTTCATAATTTTCTGCCGCTGTTTTATAGACATTTTCGGCCTCAGCATCTTAGCAATTGTTGACTTGAACTACGCGAAGGAAATGAAAGCAACAGTTAAGCGACGACTTGCCGACATGAGCTGCAGTGTGATCACACATTTCGTACAGTGTGGAAAAGTCATAGCACATCTTTCTGGACAGTTTAGATTGCGACACGATACGCGTGAGCTGGGGCCACGTGACAATAGTGATTTACCGCCTTTAATTTTATGCAGAAAGGTGGTGAAGCTTTTATAGGCATTCTAATGGAGTACATAATCCTCAGCTGAAGTTTAAAGAAGAGAAACAAATGAAAAAAAGGAAAGAAAGTAAAAGTTTTAATTTTAAAAGTCATGGATTTCGGATTTATATCGGATGGTTCACCAGCTCTTTGCCATTTAGTTTTACGCATTCCGCCACATTTACTACAATTCTGAAATATATCGGTCACTCTCCCTAAATCGTGGTAATATAATGAGATGTGTGGTTACGGGATAAAAACTAGCAGGAATCGTCAGTGCCACTATTTATTAATTGTGAGTACCCATAAATAATCCGTAAAACTAGCACAGATACGAGTAATACGTACCTTACAACAGGAAGCGCACACACAGACCAGGAACAGGTATTGTATAGAATGGAAATTGTGCGCTTTATGACAAGCCTCGCAATAGCTCACTTGGCAGGGGAGCGGTGGTAGTTGGCCTTCGCATAAACCCCCCAGTTTATTAAGCGCTTTTGAAATTATAAACATTTAGAAAGCGTATACTTCAGCCATGCTTAAAGTGTTCTGAGCTCGGTTAATTCATGAAGCAGGATGCTGCCCTACTTGCACATAGTCCAAGTGAGGATCTCTCCTCTAACGGGTTATGGACCACCGGTGAATTGTATAGTCCTAGCCGCCTGAGCACCAGGAGGGCCACGACTCAGAATATGTCCGAGATACCCACTCCCATTCCGTAGCAACTGGTATCCCGACTCTCAGGACCACTTACTAGGCCACTGGATGTGCTAGGAGTAAGTGATATTCGGGTAAGGGGAGATAATGAGGGAGAGATAGGAGATTATAAAGTGTACTTGACGGGTGTTAGAAAGGGAAGGGCAGAGTCTGGGGTAGGGCTCTTTATCAGGAATACCATTGCACGCAACATAGTTTCTGTTAGGCACGTAAATGAGCGAATGATGTGGGTAGATTTGTCAGTGGGAGGAATTAGGACAAGAATTGCGTCCGTGTATTCACCATGTGAGGGTGCAGATGAGGATGAAGTTGACAAGTTTTATGAAGCATTGAGTGACATCGTGGTAAGGGTGAACAGCAAGGATAGAATAGTGCTAATGGGCGATTTCAATGCGAGAGTTGGGAATAGAACTGAAGGATACGAAAGGGTGATTGGTAAATGTGGGGAAGATATGGAAGCTAATGGGAATGGGAAGCGTTTGCTGGACTTCTGTGCTAGTATGGGTTTAGCTGTTACGAATACATTCTTCAAGCATAAGGCTATTCACCGCTGGGGGCACCTGATCCATAATAGACTATATCTTAACGGACTTTGAATTCAGGAAATCTGTTAGGAATGTACGAGTTTTTCGCGGATTTTTCGATGATACAGACCACTATTTGATCTGCAGTGAACTAAGTATCTCTAGGCCTAGGGTAGAGAAAGTGAAATCTGTCTGCAAACGAATAAGAGTAGAAAATCTCCAGAACGAGGAAATTAGACAGAAGTACATGGATATGATTAGTGAGAAGTTTCGAACAGTAGACAGTAAGCAGGTTCAGGATATAGAAAGAGAATGAGTGGCATACAGGGATGCTGTAGTAGAAACAGCAAGGGAATGCCTAGGAACAACTGTGTGTAAAGATGGGAAAAGGCGAACATCTAGGTGGAATGATGAAGTGAGAGCAGCATGTAAACGTAAAAAGAAGGCTTATCAGAAATGGCTCCAAACAAGGACCGAGGCAGACAGGGATTTGTACGTAGTTGAAAGAAACAGAGCGAAACAAATAATTGTTGAATCCAAAAAGAAGTCATGGTTAGATTTTGGTAATAACCTGGAAAGGCTAGGTCAAACAGCAGGGAAACCTTTCTGGACAGTAATAAAGAATCTTAGGAAGGGAGGGAAAAAGGAAATGAACAGTGTTTTGAGTAATTCAGGTGAACTCATAATAGATCCCAGGGAATCACTGGAGAGGTGGAGGGAATATTTTGAACATCTTCTCAATGTAAAAGGAAATCATCCTGGTGGTGTTGCAAACAGCCAAGCTCATGGGGAGGAGAAAAATAATGTTGGTGAAATTATGCTTGAGGAAGTGGAAAGGATAGTAAATAAACTCCATTGTCATAAGGCAGCAGGAATAGACGAAATTAGACCTGAAATGGTTAAGTAGAGTGGGAAGGCAGGGATGAAATGGCTTCATAGAGTACTAAAATTAGCGTGGAGTGTTGGTAAGGTACCTTCAGATTGGACAAAAGCAGTAATTGCACCTGTCTATAAGCAAGGGAACAGGAAGGATTGCAACAACTATCGAGGTATCTCATTGATTAGTATACCAGGCAAAGTATTCACTGGCATCTTGGAAGGGAGGGTGCGATCAGTCGTTGAGAGGAAGTTGGATGAAAACCAGTGTGGTTTAAGACCACAGAGAGGCTGTCAGGATCAGATTTTCAGTATGCGCCAGATAATTGAAAAATGCTACGAGAGGAATAGGAAGTTGTGTTTATGTTTCGTAGATCTAGAGAAAGCATATGAAAGGAGGGAAAAGATGTTCGCCATACTGGGGGACTATGGAATTAAAGGTAGATTATTAAATTATTAAAATTATTAAAATTATTAAAATTATTAAAATCAGTCAAAGGGATTTATGTTGACAATTGGGCTTCAGTGATAATTGATGGTAGAATGAGTTCTTGGTTCAGGGTACTTACAGGAGTTAGACAAGGCTGTAATCTTTCACCTTTGCTGTTCGTAGTTTACATGGATCATCTGCTGAAAGGTATAAAATGGCAGGGAGGGATTCAGTTAGGTGGACATGTAGTAAGCAGTTTGGCCTATGCTGACGACTTAGTTTAATGGCAGACTGTGCCGAAAGCCTGCAATCTAATATCTTGGAACTTGAAAATAGGTGCAATGAGTATGGTATGAAAATTAGCCTCTCGAAGACTAAATTGATGTCAGTAGGTAAGAAATTCAACAGAACTGAATGTCTGATTGGTGATACAAAGCTAGAACAGGTCGATAATTTCAAGTATTTAGGTTGTGTGTTCTCCCAGGATGGTAATATAGTAAGTGCGATTGAATCAAGGTGTAGTAAAGCTAATGCAGTGAGCTCGCAGTTGCGATCAGCAGTATTCTGTAAGAAGGAAGTCAGCTCCCAGCTCCCAGCTCCCAGACGAAACTATCTTTACATCGGTCTGTTTTCAGACCAACTTTGGTTTACTGGAGCGAAAGCTGGGTGGACTCAGGATATCTTATTCATAAGTTAGAAGTAACAGACATGAAAGTAGCAAGAATGATTGTTGGTATAAACAGGTGGGAACAATGGCAGGAGGGAACTCGGAATGAGGAGATAAAGGCTAATTTAGGAATGAACTCGATGGATGAAACTGTACGCATAAACCGGCTTCGGTGGTGGGGTCATGTGAGGCGAATGGAGGAGGATAGGTTACCTAGGAGAATAATGGACTCTGTTATGGAGGGTAAGAGAAGTAGAGGGAGACCAAGACGACGATGGCTAGACTCTGTTTCTAACAATTTAAAGATAAGAGGTATAGAACTAAATGAAGCCACAACACTAGTTGCAAATCGAGGATTGTGGCGACGTTTAGTAAATTCTCAGAGGCTTGCAGACTGAACGCTGAAAGGCATAACAGTCTATAATGATAATGTATGTAATGTATGTATGTACTTCAGCCATTTCACCGTAGTGGTGGAACAGGCAAACAGAGAAACAAACGGACAAAGAGACATGAAAATGAAAACTTCTGATAGTGTTTTAAGTGGACCTAAAACGGATAAGTACCTCACAAATTTGCAGAACAAATGAATTTACATATTGCATAACAATGACAAAATAAACTAAAATCTTCATTTATAAATTTGTAGACTTAATCACTGACCGTTGCTTTCAGACAACCAAATTCCTTTATGACATCATCAAAATTAGTATTGTTTAAAATGTCATTTTCCATACTTATCTGTGCGAGAGAACTAAGACTCTCTTGGTCCATAGTTGGCTACTTCGAGTTCATATTTTATATATTTAGCGGTATTTATTGACCCTATCATTTGCTTTTAAATCTCAAGCACTCAATCATTGGAGGTGAAAAAGAAAAATATAAGAATGAGATTTGGGAACTTGCAATGCAATATTTTTTAGTCAAGTTCCGAGTAAATGACATTTAAAACATAAGCTAGTTATTATGAGTTAAATTACAAATTAATCGTACACATATGTAATAATATTTTTGCTGTTACTATTTAAAAAAATTATGCTAACTGCCGTCGAGTAACGTGTAACTTGCTTATTGAGCCCATGCTTGACGATGGGGTTGGTAGCTAGTCACGACCGAAGCAAGTGTTCACGGCGTCACAACTAAGGTTAAAATGCCAAGAGCAGCGTGACATACGTGTACCCTGCACGGAGCAATAAGATGTACGGTGAGACAATGTAGCAATTAAACAAGACCTAAGACGCGACCTCAGCTCGGGATAATATGCGGCAATCTTGAGACCACTTAATAAATTCAAGGTTCTGCCGGAGTTGTACATCTTCCAACCCCATTACGGAATTTAATTAATGCTACGTCTGAGTTCATTGCTTCGCGCAAGCAATAAATTATAACTCTTTTCTTGAGGTTTAACAGGTTTATTTCCAGCCTTTATCATGCCGAAATAAAATAATTAAATGCTGACATATATATAAACATTAAAACAACAAAATACACAATCTAAGTGCCAATTCTTCCATCCGCAAGAAATATAAGTTAACTACAAAATACCATTGTGTGCCTTCAGAGGAAATGGCAAATATTACTTCCTAATTTTTGAATACAATTAATTAACAATAATATATTCTGTGTTTAACATCCGTTCAAATACCACTGATTTCACGGAAAGCAAAAGGAAGACGACAGAAAACAAAGAATGGTAAACATGAATAGATAGCTGGACTACGTTACTTGCATTTGTCTTGGAGCCTTTTAACAAAAATATGAGACGATTCAAGAAGGCTCCAGTATCCTGATAACTCGGTATAAAATCCTTTGCGATGATTTTGTAAATATAATGTTAAGCTAGCAGAAATTTATTGTATCACTCCGTCTACTGTAAACCGTAGTGTTTAAGTACTTGAAATACAGTATTTGTCTGTAAATTTCTAATTGTCTTTAATGTTATCATCATGATACACTTCGGATGGTTCAATCGTATCGGCGGAGAAAATTTTCTTTTCAAGGAAATGACATTACATTTTTACTTCTAGACGCATGATCCAAATTGAAGAACTTGTCGTATTTGCTATGCCAGAGAGCCGGCCGCTGCCTGTTAATCTGCGTCAGAGGAGGGAAGGGAAGGGAGGGGAAGTGGGAAGTGGGAGACACAGTTAACGATCTGTGGGAATGCACAAGTTTCTTAATTCATTTCACATGTTCGCTTCCCAGCCCCAGGAGGTAGTGTACAATTTGTTCTGCACAATTGTCTACTATGCGAAACCTTTACAAAAAAAAGAATAATGTTTTACCAAGAATACAGGCAGATTTCCAGGTCGTTCGCGATACATCACATATCTAATCGTAGTCCAAAGGTCACTACTTTTTAACAAAAATATAGAATAAAATCATTTTGTATAGTATTAAGTTCAAATGTTCAACTCAAACAAGGCCATGGACTTAACCTTAAGATTGTCAGTAGACTGAAGATGCCAAAAAAGATCGAAACATGTACCTAAAAAGTGTATGTAATTCATGTAGAATTTAATCACTATAAACTGTGAAATGTATTGAATAGGTGGATACAGTAAATTTTATTATTGAAGGAATTTTACGTATTTAAGTGGTATGTTCCATGCTCTCAATAGAGAGATGGCGTAGAATGACATTTGTAGACGAATAAGTTTGAGTGCTGTTTTTAAAAGTAGGAATAATCACAATATGAAGGTAAAGTTTGAATTCAAGAGGAAAACTTGGGGCAAATATTTGTTTATAGGAAGGTGAGTTAATGATTGGAATATTTTACCAAGGGAGATGTTTAATAAATTTCCAAATTCTTTACAATCATTTAAGAAAAGTCTAGCGAAATAACAGATAGGGAATCTGCCATATGGGTAACTGCACTAAATACAGATGAGTGTTGATTGATTGATTGATTGATTGATTGATTGATTGATTGATTGATTGATTGATTGATTGATTGATTGATTGATTGATTGATTGATTGATTGATTGATTGATTGATTGATTGATTGATTGATTGATTGATTGATTGATTGATTGATTGATTGATTGATTGATTGATTGATTGATTGATTGATTGATTGATTGATTGATTGATTGATTGATTGATTGATTGATTGATTGATTGATTGATTGATTGATTGATTGATTGATTGATTGATTGATTGATTGATTGATTGATTGATTGATCGATTGATTGATTGATTGATTGATTGATTGATTGATTGATTGATTGATTGATTGATTGATTGATTGATTGATTGATTGATTGATTGATTTATTTTTAAAGTGGAAGGGCTACAGTCGACACCCTATCTTCAGCATAAGGTAATTTGTGGAAAAGAGTTGGGAATGTTGAAAGGATCTGGGGCATATTGAGCATCTACTGTAATCAAACAATTGGGCGTATTGTTTCCTTTGTTCAGTATTTTAATCCGTTTACAATGCTGTGAGTGAAATTATACACAATCGAGGAGCGGCAGCGTTGCATCTTCGAGCATGTTAAATAATAAAGAACATTACTGTCTCCAACAGACGAGAGAAGAAACGATCTGGTGCATTCCTTGACTAACAAATGTGTCTTAATTACAGTATATTGTAGTGTGTATGCAGTTACGGATGTTTAACGAACGAACTGTCGATATTGCCTGTAAGAGACAAGGGCAAGTCGAACGAGGAAGCTTGTGCACTCGCCCGGAGCATTGTCTCTGTCTCCAGCATGCACCCCAGTTCCGCTCCCTCCCCGAAGCACAGCGGCGGCTTGTACCCTGACATAGCAAGTACGGCGAATGGCGCGCCCGAAACTAACAAAGTAACCTCAATTCCTCGAAAAGAAACATTTCCTTCGCCAGTCCGATTTCTTTCTTAACATAACACGAAGAGCACCCTCGACTCCTTTGCAGGTATAGTTCTCGTATACTCTGCATGTCAAACTTCGACGGTTTTCAGTCACACAAGCTACAATACTTTTTTAATTTCCTATTACACTTTTTCTGGTGTTTTTCTATAGATCTCGTTGAGCTGAATCAGATTACACCTCACTCGTGACATCTGCACGCCGACTACACCACTACTGACTTTCGACCGCTAAAATCACACCATGAATGGAGGGGAATCTTGTGATGACGTCATGACTAGTAGGTCAGCTAGCTTGCTGATATCTTGTGTATTCATATTTCTACTTTATGACACTATATAAACCATTTCGTTGTAAATAATAGACCTAAGTGTTCAATTATAATCACTTTTGTATTATGGGAAAACTACTACATCGATTCTTCCCAGGAGACATCCGAGATCAATTACAATTACCCAAGAACCTCGTTTATTCGGTCCTCATTAATCCTGATCTCCGGCTTATCCGGATCGAAAATAATAAAAATGTATTTTTACTTGTACACTGTTTCTTTTGCGGAGTCGACTCTTATTGAATGTCTTTTCCGCCAAGGATATTTAAGGACAGGAATTGGAAGTAATTCGTCTACGGCCTATCAAAGGTACCGTCCCGGCATTCGTCTGGAATTGGGCATGGGAAACCGTGGGAAACCATTCCCAAGACGCCCGAGGTGGGATTCGAACCCACGCTCTTCTGAAAGCAATGCACTACTAATTCACTGATGGTGAATTTTTCATTTTCTAATTCACTGATGGTGAATTAGAAAATGAAAAATGAAAATGAAATCAGAAGGAACAATGACTCATGGGCAGGCAACAATGCAGCTGGACAAATTGATTGCCTATTTAAAATCCTAGGCTGAAACCACACCGGCAGAACTGTTGTTAGAAAATCGTCTTCGTGTTCGTGCTGCGCATAAACGCTATACAAATGTAAAACGGAAAAAACTCACACATTGTTTTAGTGCGTAAAACAGAGTCATAAATGTAAGAAAAGTGTTCTTATATTTTTTGTACAATTGAGAAAAGAATATTACGGTACAACTTATGTTAATGGATCATATAACATTTACTGTATTTGTTCTTTAGTTTTTCCGCATTATCCAAATTTTCGATAATCCGGATCAGTTCCGGTCCCACTTAATCCAGATAAACGAGGTTCTTATGTACGTTTCAGGTCAAACATAGTTTCATTTCGAGAGCCCATTGTAAGTTAATAGTGTGAAATACTTTTTTATATGCTTTTATGCCTTTACTTCATGTAGGCTATTACCGTTGTTAACTTGCAAAAACAGAACTATGACTCGTTAATTAATATCATCTAAGAACATTGTACCTAAAGTTCCGGTAGAAATTTGAATTTTTAAACTTGACTTGTTGCTGTTGGCATTCCTACTTTTGAATGAAGGGACGTAAATAGAGAGCTGCCATTGTATTCTTACTTGGGCCTAGTTGATATATATATATATAAGTCGGCTACCGGTAAGGAAAATTTGTTAGTTCTGTAACGAATAGTTTTTTAGGTCTCGAGACCTGCAGCTTTGTCGTTTGGTGCACTTAAGAAAAGCAAATGGAAAATCTAGAGTTTGACTTCAACAGGTAACAGAGTAGCAAGTAAGTCGGGAAATCCGTTATGTCACATATTAAATGAATATCCTGTCTCAAATTTCTCGCACCGGTGAATATTCTGCACTCTGTTCAAAGGTACCAAGTATTTTAAAACAAAAAAATCGAGCAATAAAGAAAGTAACCTAAATTATATTCCCCTGATCCTTTACATTTCTTCAATATTTGAATTATATCGAACTGAACTTATTTACACTTTGCATCAGTTAGGCTAGAAAGACTTTAACAATAGTCATTCTGCATTTTATCGAAAGACTGGAAAATTACGCAACAATTAGTTTAATCTTTGCCATAAAGACAGCTATCTAAAACAAAATATGTTCGCTTTCTACAAGCCAGTCATTTTAAATATACAATCCTAACTTGCAGCACTAAGTTACAATGTTCGTTAGTATATCATATTTACGTACTGCACGGCTTATCAATGAATACGACTTTGCCAAATACGAGGAAGACACGAAAATAGTAAATATTCTTATATTTAATTTTGTCTAACATCATTCGGTGTGCGGTCACCCAAACTCTTGTTTACAAATGTTTATGATCTGCAAGTCTTACCCACAAAGTTTGTGGATTTCGTATACGGTTGAGATAGCGTAAACCAAAAAGAATTTGCGTACCGTCAATTTCTTCTTCTACTATTCCTTGTTTTCCTTCTTCCACATTTATCACACTCTGGTAAGGTGGTGGGGGTGAACTGTGTAGCACATTAATATGTGGTCCAGTTTTTCGGTCGGATGCCATTCCTGACTTGAACTCTGTGCGGGGGATATATTCACTGTTAATGTGGTGGTGAATGGGAGTGTGTTGGAACGAACATAATCACACAATCCCCAAGTCAGAGTAATTAAACTCACGTGGTTATAATCGTCGACCCGGCCATGAGTAGAACCTGGAAGCCTCTTGGACCGGACGCATCAACGCTGACCAGTCAGCCAAGAAACTGAATTTTGTATTCACTATTTAAGTATTTCAAAATTAAATTATCTCCTGAATAAAGGTAGATAGGAGTATCGGAAGAACGAGTTTATTATTTATTTCAATTCTATGAAGACTGAGTGACATTGTGTTGTAACTAAATTCTCCCCAGCTATACTACACTTCACTATTGAGTATTTTTCAGGGTTTCCTGGTCTAAATTTATGCTTCCTTTGGGTCAGGATAATTTTAGAAATCGACATAATGTCCTATCAACTTCCCAGGTTTAACCAGACTATACTTCGTTTTGACCAAGGAGATATACTGAAAAAAAACTTGAAAAACATGGTTTTTGGTTCTTAAATAAGCATTTATTTCAAAATAGGTGCTAACGGTAAAATGGGATTTTATACGCACTAGTGAATGCCATTTGCTCGTCATGATTCAACCAAAAGCGGAATAGGTAGGCAATTTTGCAAACATTCTCCGCTTAGTTGTAAACACCGATGGAGACATGCATACGTCCATAGATACTTGCATAAGCTTGCGGACAGACACGTTGAGTTTTATATTTGGAAAAACTTAATTATTGTAATTACCAGAGGTCTTTGGAGACAGTCAGTGTCCATAGGTAATTTATCATTCCTATTTTCCAATTGATATAAATTTATTATCATCTACGTAAATCGTTTCCCAGAATTAATTGCCTGACAATGGATTCTAATTAAGGTAAGAGATTATTTCGTTGATAACTTTGATCAGTTTGTTTACCCTAAGTCAGCTATGGGAGGAAACCATAAAATACCATTGTTTCCAAACTATAGGCTAATTTTCCTGATCAATCTCACATTCATCACGGTTCAGCTAACCGATACCAGATTAATTAAGTGCGATATCGGCAGGCCTGCGACATCAAACACCAGGTGACGCGCCAGAATAACTAAAATGGGTTTGTGTGGTTAACTGACAGCTCCCTTGTTAGGGTTATTACTTTGTGTGCTAAAACTACTTCATTGACCTCAATAACGAATTAATTACCAGTACATGGTAATAATAAAGGCATAACTTTCAGAATAAATTAACGTTGAAGTAATTTACTATCCTAATTGAGAAGCGTGTATTTCAGCTTCTCTATCGACTAGCATTTTTTCTGAAATTACAAGTATGCATACTTTACCCGCGGTTCCACCCACATGGACCAGGTTTTGCGAGTGCGAGTGATTGCGTCCTTTGCATTTCATAAGAAAATCACTAAGTACAACATAAAATTGTACAAGTTTTAGCTATTGCAGTGAAATGGGTTTTAGTATACCTTGGGCAAGACTGTCACAGGTTAGGTGAAATTTTCCAGGAGGTAATACTTTCGGTGGTGACTAATGTTAAAATACGCAGCTGGTTTCGTCAGCTACACATCACAACATCTTGCTTTATCCTTTTCTTAATACTGTTTAGTTCATTCATGCTATAATTCTTACACACATAGCTGTCACATGTTTAACGGTTTACCCCGCATTACGCCGAGCCATGGGGTTACCAAAATATGGCTTCCGATTGAGATAGCTAGAAATAAAATTCAGGAAACTCAATCGTCAAAAGTTACCAGTGTTTCGCCCAGAGTGCTAGCTATCTCAATCGGAAGCCATATTTTGGTCATGCTAGCCCGGGAGGGCAATTTAGCAAGTGGAGATGCAATTCTCCCCTAGTACGTCGGCACTGCATTGAGCTTATCACATGTATGGCTTGCAGTGGTGTCGCTACCGGTGTGTTAGCCGGCCAGTGTCTTGGAAAAGGTGTGGTATCCAACTGATGAGCCCAGGTCGCACTATGGGCGAAACACTGGTAACTTTTGACTATTGAGTTTCCTGAATTTTATTTCGAACCATGGGGTTGTTCGTGAGAACCTAGTGAAGGTTTCTACTGTTAGGGAAAAGTAAAAGCTGTTGATGTGACCTTTTTAAGATCGGTACAGTAAGTGATGACATGGAATTTTTACAGAAATTTTTCTGCTCTACTGTTTTATGCGGGTAGTTTGTGGATGCTTTTATCAGCTTAGGCAGCGTGAGCATAGAAAGGGCTCACGTGGCATTATAATCTTTGAGTTGTTTCATATAGACTATTACTGATCCTTTTGAAGACAGTTACATATTTAATACACAGAAACCTTTCCTGGAAGGTAATCAAGGCAATAGAGAAAACTGCTTAGAAATCTGACCAGTGGTTCTCGAGTTGTATTCGAACAAATAGACAGACGTTGGTTGTTTATGTACTGTATGTAGAGATTATCAGAGATCGTTGTATTTACTTCCAGTTCGAAATTTAAAGTATGTGACACCACATCTATATAACCATTTCCTCTCTAACTCTGATCGGAAGAGAAGAGGAAGAAATCTAACCCTTCGAAGAATACTAGCACCGGCAAAGGAGAGAGAAGTTGATCGAAGATCATGAAAACGAACTCTCTAGGCCTCGCAAACCCAATACTTTCAGGGTCAGAAGTGAATAAGAGCTGACCAAAGGAGGTCACGCAGGAAAGGTGGAAGTGTGTAACCCTGGGGCCATCACTTATTGTTCCTCAGTTGCCATGGAGGATCTCTGTTTGTCTCCTCCTACGACAGACAAGAGATACTACTTTTTGCTGTCACTCACATGAGGAAACTGGGGATTTGTAGCATTGGCTTTCAATTTATCATCATTATAGTCAGATCGGTAAATCTCATTCGAAATAACAGAGTTCAGTTCCCTTCAGCACCACAATACCTATCGATATATTTTCAGACATTACCGCCTATAACAATGTCAACATTGCTTTCATGATATATATATTACTGCCCACCAATATGGGGCCTCTTGTTTAGCCGGCTGGGAGGTGGTAAAATACATCTCCTTGTCTGCGGTAAGAGGTAATAATGTAATATCGTATGGCTTTTAGTGCCGGGATATCCCAGGACGGGTTCGGCTCGCCAGGTACAGGTCATGTCCGTAGGCGACCTGAGCGTGGTGATGAGGATGAAATGATGATGAAGACAACACATACACCCAGCCCCGTGCCATTGGAATTAATCAATTAAGGTTAAAATCCCCGTCCCGGCCGGGAATTGAACCCGGGACCCTCTGAACCGAAGCCCAGTACGCTGACTGTTCAGCCAACGAGTCGGACACGGTAAGAGGTGACCCAAAAGCTATCCCATTGCTTCGCAACTTGGGACGCAGTTTGACCACTACGGTAATCATGTAGGCTGAGTGGACTTCGAACCAGCCCTCAGATCCAGATAAAAATCCCTCACCTGGCCGGGAATCGAACCCGGCGCCTTCGCTCCCCTGATAGGCTGGCATAAATATAATCTGTAATATTTGAAGCCCCCTATTTTTAGTTTCGACTCAGGTATATCTATCATTATCTGGAAGGAATAAGCTTTTCAATAGAGAAGGAATTTCTGAAATCAGTTGAGGTGTTCCCTATATGCTAACCACATACAAATAAGCCCATAAATGTCCTTTATTTTTAATATTGGTACAGATAATTGAGGCATATAATATATTTTTTCTGCCTTATAAACAAAAATCACGAGCAACACTTCGAACTTGAAACCTGGCATGAATTTAAGATCGCTTTATCGATCTGAAAAATTGTTCAACCAATGGCTACATTTGGGGACCAATATAATGGTAAACTGTAAAACTTCGGTATTGCTAGGCGTGGGATTAATTCCAAACTGAATAAAATTGAGTACTGCACAACGTATTTACATTCATCTTATTAAAATATTGTCTACCTCTCCTTCATTCTTCAATGTTTCGGTATTAAATTCCGTTCCAGCGTTAGGAGATTATCTTTCTTTCTTTCTTTCTTTCTTTCTTTCTTTCTTAATCTGCTTACCCACCAGAGTTAGTTTTTCCCTCGTACTCAGCGAGATATCCCACCTCTACAGCCTCAAGGGCAGTGTCCTGGAACTTCAGACTCTCGGTCGAGGATACAACTAAGGAGAAAGTCCAGTACCTCGCCCAGGCGGCCTCACCTGCTATGCTGAACAGGGGCCTTGTCGGGGGATGAGAAGATTGGAAGGGATAGAAAAGGAAGAGGGAAGGAAGCAGCCGTGGCCTTCAGTTAGGTACCATCCCGGCATTTTCCTGGAGGAGAAGTGGGAAACCATGGAAAACCACTTCGAGGATGGTTGAGGAGAGAATCGAAACCCCATCTACTCAGTTGACGTCCCCAGCCTTCGTACAACTTTTCAAATTTTGTGGCAGAGCCGGGAATCGAACCTGGGCCTCCGGGGGTGGCAGTTAATCACACTAACCACTATACCACATAGGCGGACTAGGAGATTATGTGATGCATAATTATACCTGTTCACACACATCTATCCTTTCATCTCCCTAACTAAGTGCCATTTTACAGGGCGTGGTATTCCTATTGACACCAATATACCGTGGCTATAAGTTTCAATGTACTCTCTGCCAACTGTCACACTTTCGTCAGTAATTATTACACGTTCTGTATATTAACCACATGTCATTTTAGACCTTCTGTATTATTCTACAACGAAAATCAGACTCTGTGTTGGCAGCAACACGTAATGTTACAATCAAGAATACCTGAGTATGCGCATAACGATGGACAACAAGTGTCTATCTGAGCGAAGAGGAAGTCACTGGACTGAGGCTTCCTGCTGGTGAACGGCGCCACTGCACATGACGTCTTAATCATGCTGGGACAATATTGACCTGAAGGTTTCGTACTCATTAGCCGCAAAATCACAGGGAATTTCACTAAAACCACAACTCGTGAACGAAAGAGATAACCAAGTGAACAAGTCGCCAGCTTCTCGCTAAGGCAGTCGCGATTCAAATATCGGTCAATTACTTGATATTTTGTAAATTTCCTGGTGGTTCGCATTTATGTAAAACTAAAGGTCCCATGACTATGTTCAATAACTACAAATTTACCATTCTATTTTTTTAAAATCTTTTTTTGTAGCTTGTGATTTATCAAGTCTTCATGTCAATGTTAAGTCCTCTCAGATTGGGAGAGTGGAGTGGTGACAACATGTGGAAAAGGTAAGAATGGTATAAGTTGCCGTTATTCCTTTAAGGTGAAGTACAATCAGACAATTACCACCTCTAAACTCTAATCATAAGAGAAAATAGAAACTGACTCTTTGAAAAATGAAGGTCCGGAAGAGACGTGAAAGTTAGACTTCCTGAACCTAGTAAAGCAGATACCAACGAGGTCGGAAGGGAATATGAATTGACCAAGGGAGGCAAGATAGAAAAGGAGAAATATAGAGTATTCTTTCAAGTAACAAATGAAATACCAAACTCATGCTCGGACGCCATGGTCAGTAGCTCCCTCCCAGTTCCAAGTCCCTGTGGAAAACTACAAAAATATCGCCATCTAGTCTTTACTCCTGATTGTTAGCTGTAGATTAGTGGTAGGATGTCAGCCTCAGCATCCTAAGATCGCAGGTTCAAACCTAGTAGCCGGATTTTTAAAGGGCAGAAATCTCCCCTATATATGAGCTATACTATCTTAAAGTTCTTATTTCTAAACAACATGGCCATACATCGTCTGCGTGGACATGAAATGTCAAACCTCAGTGGTTGAACTATCTTAAATAATTTCATATTTAAATAAATTGTTGACAAATGAATACAAACGTGGCTGAAGAATGGAGTTCAATGGTGGCCACGTGGTGGTGCGAAGTTACAACTTAGCAGTTTTTACAGAGGTCTTAATTTGGGAAAAGTAAGGTAAATGGTAAATAAAGGGGAGGTCCATGATGGACGTGAACATGGAAGGCTCACATGGCCTCACAAACCTAACACTGTCGGCTTCAGAGGGGAGCAAGAGAGGTCAGATAGGAAAGATAAATCGAAAATACGGCTAACTCAAGTAAATGGAATCAATAACAATGGATGCCATTCCATAATCCCAATACAAGAGCCCCTGAAAAGTACACCTTTTAGCCACCTTTCACGACAGGTAGAGAATGTCGTGGATGTATTGTAGAACAGAATGGGGCTCTGTGTGAGTCCTGTTTCACATACATGTCATGGTAGCATAAAGTCGCAAGCAGATAACGACTTCACTATGATTTTCATGGTAAACAGTTTTCTTCGCTGGAGTTTTGTAAACCAATTACCTTCGAAAGTGTTTAAACAACGTCGTTGCAAGGTCATTATGATGGTAATATTAACTTTTACCAACAATATATAATGAACTCAGCACTTTTTCTCAAGACAATTCTTACCAGAATCAGAATGTTCACTCATTAGGGAGTGTTTCATCGTTTGATTTGCAATGTAAAACATACGGGTAGGGCAAGTAGGGTTTTCGTGACGACGTGATGGTTCGAAGCTCTTAGAGTAAAGTGGTTCAATGATACAAAAGAAATGTAAAACGTTTAAAGTATCTGAAAATTTAAATGGTCGTTTCACTTAGTTTTGGAAGAAAGTAATCCATATTAAGGGAACATTCTTCTCAGGAAAATTAAAATTATTCACAGCCGAATGTCTTGGAAATGAGAAATATTGAAGAGGATAGGAAGCTCAGCCTAATATTTTTGTAATGCACTGCATTATGTTCGTTATTGATATTTTTATTTATTTATTTATTTATTTATTTATTTATTTATTTATTTATTTATTTATTTATTTATTTATTTATTTATTTATTTATTTATTTATTTATTTATTTATTTATTTATTTATTTATTTATTTATTTATTTATTTATTTATTTATTTATTTATTTATTTATTTATTTATTTATTTATTTATTTATTTATTGTTCAAAAGGCAATTCTGACCACTTACAGAACATTTCCGTTTCTTATTTCTAATGTTATAAATAATATAGAATAAAAATTAAAATATGAAACCTAGTACTATACTTATGAACTATGGTCAGTAGTAAGTGTGTGTTTCAAAGTAATATTTTAATTTCTCCTAAAATATACATTGTTAACCTAAATTAATCTAAGGACTAAAACTATTCATAGTACACAAATATGGTGCTCTATTTAATTTCTGTCTTCTCTCTGTGTGAGCTCCCTTCTGACTGACCTTAAGAAGACCCTCTCCTCGTCAAATATGTTCACATTTGGTATTTTATCAACTGAGGAGGGCGGTTACTGAGCCGTTGAGATACTACTGCAAGTCTCCTATGTAGGACAATGCAGTGACGGAGCACTAGAAGAAGTATGTGCCTCTACTTGTATAAATGCCTTCACCCCCTACGTCACCTCCCCTCTCCACGGAAGAGAGTTTATTGCTACTGGGCGACCACAGTCCAGACGTAAATAGCTGCTGAAGGTAACGGGAGATTGATTAGCAGCTTATATAAGTACAGAACCATATCTAAGTTAATAAGGTGATAGTTGAGGACTACTACAATCATTATTTGTTATTAGTTGTTCATAAAATCACCAACTGTCAATCACTGACAAGTGTATGCAAAATAAAAAATATTGTACATATATACACATTATTCAAATTAATTAGATAGAATCCCAGGATGTTCTTGTAGAACGAAACATGCAATTCTTTGTTTAATAGTGTGTATTATTTTATAGGTATGTTATAGCGTTATAATTTTTTAATTATTTTTGACAGACCTAAAACTCTGTAAGTTACATTAACTAAGTCGACACTGAAAAATAAAGCTTCCCTCTACGAATCTTGGAAATATTTCAAAATTTACTGCTTTTTACTTTCCAAGATTTCCGTTTCATTGAAAACAGATGAAACTACGTGTACTACGAGTTATTGATGATTTTTTAATTCTATATCCATTTTTTCTTACAGCAAAACATTCTTATAGCTATATGCACATGTCCTCAAAACAACCTGAATAAACCAGTATAACTTTATATACCTTAACGTAAATGTGCACTAAGAAATTGTGAATAAAACGTACATCACGTTATAAATTTCAGTGCGTCACAAAAGTCATCTTCAGCGGTTAAGCTCCTTCGGTTGTCGGCAATCAAAGACTTGTGAAATCCTCTTCAATGTTTTCATACGAGAATATTTTAAATGCACTGAGTATTGAGAAGACAATTCTCCCTGTTGCACACCCCGAATTTTTAGCCAACACATGTTTTATTTCATTTTTTACTTTGCCAGAAGCAAGTGACAATGCCAGTCGCTTACCTCACCCTAGCATTTATCTCCTCATTTTCCATTGTTACCAACTGTCTGTACCTAACAAATATCTTCGTAACTTTTATGCATCTTTGAAGTAAAATACTCTGAGTCTTCCCAAATTTCAATCGTTTACAATAAAGTCATCCTGAAATAGGATAATGGAATAAAAACACTTACGTGTTAGGGAAGTAAGAGTAACTGTATCAAATCAGATCGAGAAATAGTAACCCAATCAAACCCATTCAACAGCCTTGACCGAAAAGCTGTGTAAGTAAATCTATGATAAGGTTAATGGCGATGACTAAATCGAGGCACGTGGAACAATCTTCTCGAGATTGGCCATTTTACTGGAGTCACGCTCAACACTTTACGACTGGGGTGTAGGAGCTGTGCGACGTGAGTTACGAATGAATTGCTTACTTCATACCTCCGTCTTCAGTGGGAGATTCTGAGCAGCACGTGGAAAGAAATAAGCGCATTTCGTCTCTCAGCTCAAATGGACGCAGTGACTTCGTAGAGAGCAGGAAACACTTTACAATTCTGTTTCTTCACCGTGTGGTGTAGGGTTGGCCAACCCGTAGAACGTAGAGTGCCACATTTCTTATTCAGAATTTTGAACATGACACTCCACCTTACGGCGGGATGATAGAGATCATTATTATTCTAGGTTTCTAATTATTTCTGCAGGGTTGAAACATAACAGTTTGTAAGACAGCATACGTAAATGAAGTTAAGTTACTACGAATAATAGCTAACGCGAATGAGCACAGAAAAACACCAAGAATAAGAATTCCACAAGAAAGCACAGGGTAACATAAACAGCATCTTAACATTCACCTTAGTTTCAGTAGATAAATACATGAAAATAAGTTGTCGAAGAAGCCCACAAGTAATGAATAAAAAGGCGTGAACACATTATTACTACGCAGCACTTGAAAATCACGTTGGTCAAGAAACAAAAGTCCCTAACAAATAGCTTCATATAAAATGAGTTATTTTTAAATGAATAGTTAGATATCTTTTAAAGTACAAATTACCCAAGAATAATTGGTTAAATTTGCTACGAAACGTTAGGAATTTTGAAATACCTATTACTGAAGAATAGTTAATTACAGTCTTTTTAATGAAATGCTAGAAGATTTTGAAGTACCAATTACTTTAAAATAAATAATATAAGTCTTCCTTGTGAGCTATTAAAATGTATAAATAGTTCATTAACGCACTTAATAAAATCCTGTTTAAGATAATATCATGACCTTATTAAATTAATGTTAAATGATAGAGGATAGAAAGTTTCACTAGTCAATGACTGAAAGTTAAACATTGATGTTCAGCTGAGTTTACAAAATGTAGGTAATGACGTAAAGCCACTATCAAACCAAAAAACTGTTATTCTTGATTCAAACATCCGGTTAGAAAGAGCCATGCCAAGGAAGTTGACCAAGAAAAGAAGAGCATTTATGAGCCATGCATCACACATCTGAGTGAGAAACATAACATTTGCCCAGAAAACTTGTCTGTGATAGGTCTGCTATTTCGAAGCAGAGGCAGTATATCAAAGCATACATGGATAATCTTGAAAAAAGCTTGGAATCCAACACATCACTCTGGAAACTGTTACAGTGGACATTTTAAAAGATTCAGTCATCATTTTAAATCGTCACTTACACTATTCCTAATTTGTAAATCGTTTACTGTTTTCTTTCTTTACCATGCGTTTAATATTATTGGTTAACATCGTCTAAGTTGTAAAAAATCAGGCTCCTTATGGTCATTTATGGTTTTTCAACTACCTTCTTTCGAAAATACTGCTGTAGATAAAATAATAAGTAAAAATCTAAAAATGATTAATAAACTTCCCTTAGATAGCAACGAATGTCTCTCTCGTAAAACGTAATGTTTCTTTCTGTTAACATATAACCCATTATCCCCAGTGATGTGGCCTATATAAAGATGCAATCCATCCCGTCTGTTTAATCAGCGAGTTCAGGACGCCTGGTGGAATGTTGTCATGGAAACCTCCAGCAATTCCTTTTTATTTCCTTTATATTTGCGAACTAAGAAGGAACAAAAATATTCCTCATCTCCGTTTACTGCAAACACAATTGAATTTTCAATCTTAATGGTGAGTTATGTTTCTAGAGTCGTATAAATACTTATATTCTTGAAAAAATAAATGGAATATGATCACCAGACGTTGTTGAGTAAAGAAGGCTTGTTAATGGTCTACATCAAATTTAACACAATGTGAAACATTGGATCGTCTCTTTTATTGCGACTGTAATTAAAAGATGTTGAAGGAATAGCAGCAAATTTTAAACCGAAATTATAAGATAATTTGCGTGATAGAAATGTTCAAGAATTCGTTTTATTAGCTGCTTTGGAATTTGTATGTGTTTTTCTTAAGGAGGTTAGAAGGAGAATTGTGTTATATATAACGAATTCAATGCTGATTTTCTTGAAGCCAGACTTAAGTGTCGTCATCATAAAAACAGGAACAAAATAATTCTGGTGTAGGACCACGAGAGAGAAGGGAATAAATATCAGTATCCTCGTCTTTACTATTGTCATTATCATCATCATTATTTTTACAGCACCAAGATTGCAGGTTCAAACTAGGTAGAGGCAGTCGGTTCTTTCACTGATGGAAAACGGTCCATTCAGCGCTGCATGTCAAATCATTCTGGCATGTTATAGATCTCTGGTGACAGATTTTGTAATTACCTGATAAAATAATTAATTTTTAATTAAAACTTAGCTATATATAGCCCTACAGGAATCCTTTCTTTCCCATAAAGTACAGTGAAACGGGACGTCAGTTCAAAACTGACTCATATTCCACCCCTGTCTTTAGTAACCTATGTTCACATAAAGAATCAAAATCATATAAAAAGTGAATTTCATCTTCAGTCAAATTACCAGCACCACAAAAGTTATTCCCATGGTGACGGTTTAGGCTTTTCTCTTGCTTTCACCTCATATTTTTTTCTCCTTGCTGATAAATTTCTTCCACGACTGCGTACGAACTTCCCTCTTTCTAAACCTTCCAGTCTCCTGCGCTTCACCTCAAAACTCATCAGATATATCTGATACCATTTTTCACACGTAAGTTATTTACAAACTCACTTCTCAGAAACAGGATAAAACAATCAAAACAGTTCGACAAACGATTTAAAATTCTCCAGGTGGTTTATTTTGTCATGTGAGATAAAACAGTAACTCTGATTGGATAACTGGATTCGGTATGTCTTGGCATCGAAAGCATGGGGGATTCCGTACGTTTTGCCGTGAAACGGAACATTTTCTCACTGCTTAACATGCGAGGTGATATCTTATGGCACACCACTTGTCACGCCACACGTAGAATACTGCCACCTGTTATCTCAATTTTGATTTTTCTTTTTGGATTTGGTACCTTTTGGAAATTAAATTATCATAATTTTTCCATTTAGCGTCCTACATATATATAATGTGTGGCTCGTTTTAATGAAGAGCGTATGTGAACGGTGACATGTCGTATCTTACAGAGGATGAAGCATGAAAAGAAAGAGTTATGCTGGTATTTTGTACAAAACTAAATTGCTGTGCATGTTACGCTTGAAAAGGTAAGGTAAGGGTTATTCTGCCCGAAGGCAGGTCCGACCTCCGCAGAGGTGTTCCTGAGCCGGAGTTTACGTGCGGTAGGGTGGCCAGTTCCTTTTCGCTCCTCCATTCCCTTACCTCCCCACCAACAGCGCGTGGCAACCCATCCAACTCCTGACCACGCTCAATGTTGCTTAACTTCGGAGATCTCACGGGATCCGGTGTTTCAACACGGCTACGGCCGTTGGCCTACGTTTGAAACTCATGAATTAAATACATGCGCAAACTTTTCATGTGAGTACGTGTTACTGAATTCAAGAGAACTAAACAGTCCTGTTTCCGTGACAATGAAAGTGAAGTGAGCTTGCGTGATTTGCTTATGTACTGTAGACTTAGTTGTTTAGTTTGAGTTTCGAATTTCAACAAACAGGAGTATCAAAGTCTAATAAATACACAAATGAACACAGTCTGAGTTTAAAAATTTAACCATTTTGTGGCTGCTACTTGCTGTACCGTAAGTGCTGCACAGGGGACGGTGCCCAGTAATTATTCGATCTACTTCATCATCATCATCTGTTTACCCTCCAGGTTCGGCTTTTCCCTCGGACTGAGCGAGGGATCCCACCTCTACTGCCTCAAGGGCAGTGTCCTGGAGCTTCAGACTCTTGGTCGGGGGATACAACTGGGGCGTATGACCAGTACCTCGCACAGGCGGCCTCACCTGCTATAGTGAACAGGGGCCTAGTAGGGGGATGGGAAGATTGGAAGGGATAGGCAAGGATGAGGGAAGGAAGCGGCCGTGGCCTTAAGATAGGTACCATCCCGGCATTTGCCTGGAGGTGAAGTGGGAAACCACGGAAAACCACTTCGAGGATGGCTGAGGTGGGAATCGAACCCGCCTCTACTCAGTTGACCTCCCGAGGATGAGTGGACCCCGTTCCAGTCAGCCCTCGTACCACTTTTCAAATTTCGTGGCAGAGCCGGGAATCGAACCCGGACCTCCGGGGGTGGCAGCTAATCACGCTAACCACTACACCACAGAGGCGGCTTCGATCTACTTAACATATTTTAATACAGTGCCTGTCCGTACAATCATTATCTTGTCGCGATTTTGAGAAGGTTGATAGTGCATACGATGCCGAGACGACATCTATCAATTTTGAAAGCTTGATCTCTCTGTCGTACTGTTTGAATTGAATAAATTATAGAACTGCAATTCCGCTTTTCATGATGTTTACAAGTATTCAAGTAGAGACATTAGGAATTTCCCTACACTTTATATTATCTCAGTTCGTTAACTGGAAGCTGAAAAATCACATTTAACCTCGAGAATACCGTGTGTCTTTTCAATTGTGCTCTTATAAGCAATAAGATCCAGCCATATTCATCATCATCATCATCTGTTTACCCTCCAGGGTCGGTTTTTCCCTCGGACACAGCGAGGGATCCCACCTCTACCGCCTCAAGGGCAGTGTCCTGGAGCTTCAGACTCTTGGTCGGGGATACAACTGGGGAGAATGACCAGTACCTCGCCCAGGCGGCCTCACCTGCTATGCTGAACAGGGGCCTTGTGGAGGGATGGGAAGATTGGAAGGGATAGGCAAGGAAGAGGGAAGGAAGCGGCCGTGGCCTTATGTTAGGTACCATCCCGGCATTCGCCTGGAGGAGAAGTGGGAAACCACGGAAAACCACTTCCAGGATGGCTGAGGTGGGAATCGAACCCACCTCTACTCAGTTGACCTCCCGAGGCTGAGTGGACCCCGTTCCAGCCCTCATACCACTTTTCAAATTTCGTGGCAGAGCCGGGAATCGAACCCGGACCTCCGGGGGTGGCAGCTAATCACGCTAACCACTACACCACAGAGGCGGACCCTCCAGCCATATTACTGGGCGTATAGCTACAACAGCCGACACTGACTGGAGATTTCCTCGCGAAAAAGACCACAAACGAATAAAAATACTTTTTTAGACCTCAGTTTTAGTTGTGTACCATTTGTGTATGGTGCTATATGACCACGCTCGATGATTTTCTACGAGGTTGATTTCTTTCTCTTTCCCGGCAAATAGTTATCATTACTGATAGTTAATTGTCGTAATAATTTCATTAGCGTTTTAATCCCTAACCAATGGAAGCTTACACTGATTTGGCCTATCCTGGTTTACATACGTTTTTCCAGTACTTTCCTTTCATTTATTTGATTCGTATTCTTCCGATCCCGACACTATCAAGTTTGCGAGGCCTACGAAGTCTTTCATGTTCTCGCCTCTCGTTAACCTTCCTTTTCTTCTTTTTGCAGATACCGTCACTTTTCGTAGTATTGGACTTCCTCCATTTCCATTTCTGATTAGTGCCAAGATAAGATGGTTGTCAAGAGACCGCGCAGTTTGCGTCACGTAGCTATCAGACTTGCATTCGGAATATAGAGGGTTCGAACCCAACCGTTGGGGCGATGACCTTAGATGTTAGGCTCCTTTAAACAACAATCATCATCATCATCAATCCACCCGTTGGCAGCCCTGGATATGGTTATCCGTCGGTAGCGTAGGCAGGATCGACTGATGGTGGGGTTAATATTTACAAAGTGATTAGAGAACATAATGCAGGTTCTTGTGAGTGTATGGTGTGCAGATGCATGAGTGTCCTTATAAGGACACTGGTACAAGTGAATTATGTTGATATTCAGACTCAAGTACACTACAAAGTCTTACATTAAAAAACAGGACGAGAACAATGTGATCATGATCGACCGTTTTACAGATTGCAATCTAAAATTCAACTTTTAAGGCTTCTTAGAAAATATAACTTAGTAGATTGAAGAAGACCTGTTGGTTTTACAATTATGTCTCCGTAAATGTTCAAAAGGTCCGCTTCCGTGGTGTAGTCGTTAGTGTGATTAGCTGCCACCCAAGGAGGCCCGGGTTCGATTCCCGATTCCCGGCTCTGCCCTGGAGTGTAAACAGATAAAGAAGAAGAATTATTTCATAGTCCGCCTCTGTGGTGTAGTGGTTAGCGTGATTAGCTGCCACCCCCGGAGGCCCGGGTTCGATTCCCGGCTCTGCCACGAAATTTGAAAAGTGGTATGAGGGCTGGAACGGGGTCCACTCAGCCTCGGGAGGTCAACTGAGTAGAGGTGGGTTCGATTCCCACCTCAGCCATCCTGGAAGTGGTTTTCCGTGGTTTCCCACTTCTCCTCTAGGCGAATACCGGGATGGTACCTAACTTAAGGCCACGGCCGCTTCCTTCCCTCCTCCTTGCCTATCCCTTCCAATCTTCCCATCCCTTCACAAGACCCCTGTTCAGCATAGCAGGTGAGGCCGCCTGGGCGAGGTACTGGTCATACTTCCCAGTTGTATCCCCCGACCAAGAGTCTGAAGCTCCAGGACACTGCCCTTGAGGCGGTAGAGGTGGGATCCCTCGCTAAGTCCGAGGGAAAAACCAAACCTGGAGGGTAAACAGATGATGATGATGATGATGATGATTATTTCATAACGAATAAATTACCTACATTTACCAAGATTGTCACCCTTAGCTTGCATAAGCATTTCTCCCAACCACGAACCTACAACATTAATGGGAACAGAACAGGATGAAGGAAAACTAAGCACAAAGTAACTTACAAACTTTGTGTTTTAGCTTTATGTTCTTTCTTAATCTGCTTACCCTCCAGGGTTGGTTTTTCCCTCGGACTCAGCGAGTGATCCCACCTCTACCGCCTCAAGGGCAGTGTTCTGGAGCGTGGTACTGGTCATCCTCCCCAGTTGTATTCCCCGACCCAAAGTCTGAAGCTCCAGGACACTGCCCTTGAGGCGGTAGAGGTGGGATCCCTCGCTGTGTCCGAGGGAAGAACCGGCCCTGGAAGTTAAACAGATTACGATACGATACCTCTTATATTTAAATCGTTAGAAACCGAGTCTAACCATCGTCGTCTTGGTCTACCTCTGCTTCTCTTACCCTCCAGAGCAGAGTAAATTATTCTCCTAGGTAACCTATCCTCCTCCATTCGCCTCACTTGACCCCACCACCGAAGCCGGTTTATACGTACAGCTTCATCCATCGAGTTCATTCCTAAATTAGCCTTTATCTCATTCCGAGTACCCTCCTGCCATTGTTCCAACCAGTTTGTACCAGCTATCATTCTCGCTACTTTCATGTCTGTCATGTCATGAATTAGGTATCCTGAGTCCACCCAGCTTTCGCTACCGTAAAGCAAAGTTGGTCTGAAAGCAGACCGACGTAAAGATAGTTTCGTCTGTGAGCTGACTTCCTTCATACAGAATAATGTTGATCGCAACTGCTAGCTCACTGCATTAGCTTTACGACACCTTAATTCAATCTCACTTACTATATTGCCATCCTGGGAGAACACACAACCTAAATACTTGAAATTATCGACCTGTTCTAGCCTTGTATCACCAATCTGACATTCAATTCTGTTTAATTTCTTACCAACCTTTCTAGCCAATAGCAAAAAAGAAAAAAAATCTTGTACTGCTGGGACTGGACCTTAATTAAGGCCATGGCCACATCCTTCCAACACCTAGGCCTTTCCTATCCCATCGTCGCCATAAGACATATGTGTGTCGGTGCGACGTAAAAGCAACTATAAGAAAAAGCCTTGTACTTATGTGAACGGTTCTTACTAGGCCCATTCTCCTGTGAATTTCATACCCAAGATCTCTACTCCCGTACGCAGTAGGAATGTGTAGTCTAGGGGTAACGCACTGGAGTGCGGGAAGTGCATGCTGGAGTTCGAGTCCCAGTGTGAGGCAGAATTTTTTCCGAATATTAAATGGATATAGCCTTTAGTAAGAGTGTCGAGGAATTGAGTGGTGCAGAGCAGCCAGTAGGAATCTAGACGCAAAGGGTTGAATATATGATGCCATACCGTCGATATGCAGGACTGGAGAACTTACAAATACATGTCTGAACTATGACGGATGGGAGAACACGTAGAAAAGTCTGAAGAAGGGAAGTCCTGGAAATGGCTAAGAAGAAATACGATATCAGTGAATGATTGCATTTAAAGGTTGGACTGAAAGTGAAACATGAGGTTGCGAGGTAGGCAACCCTCACGGCATGCTTCAACGACGCATTGTCTATAAACAGGCGTAGAGTCCTGTCTGTCGGGGTCGGGCGACAGTTTGCCTTTGACGTGTTCCCAACAGCTATCCCGCTCTTATATTTCCACTTATCAGCGCGAATGGAATTTTTAGCTGCTTTCTCTTTTTAACTTCACAACTCATTATCTCAACACCGATCTTCGACAGGGATATGCGGTCGCGGGGTAACGCTCTGCCGTGTGAATGCTGAATGGTGGAGTTCGAATCACAGAAAGGCGAAGATCATTTTCTGAATAGCAAATAACTCATTCTTATTTAAGTCAATACTTTCATTACGTATATATTTTTCTGTCCGCCTCTATGGTGTAGTGGTTAGTGTGATTAGCTGCCACCCTCCGGAGGCCCGGGTTCGATTCCCGGCTCTGCCACGAAATTTGAAAAGTGGTACGAGGGCTGGAACGGGATCCACTCGCCTCGGGAGATCAAATAAGTAGAAATGGGTTCGACTCCCACCTCAGCCATCCTGGAAGTGGTTTTCCGTGGTTTCCCACTTCTCCTCCAGGCAAATGCCGGGAAGGTACCTAACTTAAGGCCAAAGCCGCTTCCTACCCTCTTTCTTGCCTATCCTTCCCAATACTCCCATCCCCCACCAAGGCCCCTGTTCAGGATAGCAGGTTAGGCTGCCTGGGCGAGGTACTGGTCATTCTCCCCAGTTGTATCCCCCGACCCAGAGTCTGAAGCTCCAGGACAGTGCCCTTGAGGCGGTGGAGTTGGGATCCCTCGCTGAGTCCGAGGGAAAAACCGACCCTGGAGGGTAAACGTATATTTTTCTACAGTCCGCCTAGTGGTTGGGAACACGTCGAAGGTAGCGGTCGGACGACCCCAGGTGGGGGGGACCGGAGCCACTACCCCAGCTGTCTAAAATACCGGGAGCACTCAATTTCCGGCTCTGCCACGAAATTTGAAAAGTGGTATGAGGGCTGGAACGGGGTGCACTCAGCCTCGGGAGGTCAACTGAGTAGATGTGGGTTCGATTCCCACCTCAGCAATCCTGGAAGTGGTTTTCCGTGCTTTCCCACTTCTCCTCCAGGCGCCGGGATGGTACCTAACATAAGGCCACGGCCGCTTCCTTCCCTCTTCCTTGCCTATCCCTTCCAATCTTCCCATCCCTTCACAAGGCCCCTGTTCAGCATAGCAGGTGAGGCCGCCTGGGCGAGGTACTGGTTATTCTCCCCAGTTGTATCCCCGACCAAGAGTCTGAAGCTCCAGGACACTGCCCTTGAGGCGGTAGAGGTGGGATCCCTCGCTGTGTCCGAGGGAAAAGCCGACCCTGGAGGGTAAATAGATGATGATGATGATGATGATATTTTTCTACATAGTGCCTACTAAATCAAATCCATGGTACTTACACTCCAATGGATGGATCTTTTTTGCTCCTGTCTCCTCAGAACTTCATTACCTAGTATCTGAATAACAGCGCACGCCAGTGATGTAGGGTATGTGGGGTAACGAGCTGGCGTGTGGATGCAGAGCACTGAAGTTCGAATCCCACTTGAGCGGAAAGATTTTACTGAATCGTAAATGAATATAACTTTCCGTGATAGAGTACCAAGGAAGTAAGAGGTGCAGAGTAGCCAATTGGAACAGCTGACTATAAGAAGTCATGGCGGCGACATGGATGGCTTCAAAAACTTAGAAATAAGTGTAAACGTGAATGACTGCGATGGTTTTAAAGAACAATAGCAAGTCCTAATATAATCTAGTGCGCATGCCTGACCATGTGATCGCTTACAATCAATCAGTAACCAGAACCAAATCATGGATTTCTGGTCTGTTGTAGGTCCAAGGGCGGGCTAGTGGTTGGGAACACGTCGAAGGTAGCGTCGGACGACCCCGGGTGGGGGGGACCGGAGCCACTACCCCAGCTGTCTAAAATACCGGGAGGACTCTATGTCGATTTGTTTAAAAGTAGGTCGTTGACCCTTGTTCTGCGGGTTGCCTACCTCACAGGCGCTACCCTATCCCCCCAACTTCAATTCAACCCTTGAACGACTTTCCTTATTCATTTCCTATTTCTTCTTAACCATTTCCTGGACATTGTTGTTTTTCAGAATTCCTTACTTCATATTTTCCCATCCGCCATAGTTCGGATATTTGCTTCTCAGTTTCTGAAGCCGTCCATATGGCCGCCATCACACCTTTCACGCAGGTGTTGTATCCAACTGGTCCCAATTGGCTACTCTGCACCTGTCACTTCGTTAGTAATCTATTATTCAAAGTTATACGCATTTGCCATTTAGTAAAATTTGTTAGCTCGATCGGGACTCGAACTCCAAGTGTACTGTATACGCAGCCCAGTACCTTACCCCCAGACCACAGTTCACTGTCGCGCAGCTGTGCTGAAATCATGGGTAATATAGTGCAATAAATAAACGGCTTATTAAAATCCATTTCTCAAATAAAATAATCGCACGTTTTGCTTATCATGTACCATACTAGTCCGCCTCTGTGGTGTAGTGGTTAGCGTGATTAGCTGCCACCCCCGGAGGCCCGGGTTCGATTCCCGGCTCTGCCACGAAATTTGAAAAGTGGTATGAGGGCTGGAACGGGGTCCACTCAGCCTCGGGAGGTCAACTGAGTAGAGGTGGGTTCGATTCCCATCTCAGCCATCCTGGAAGTGGTTTTCCGTGGTTTCCCACTTCTCCTCCAGGCGAAAGCCGGGATGGTACCTAACTTAAGGCCACGGCCGCTTCCTTCCCTCTTCCTTGCCTATCCCTTCCAATCTTCCCATCCCTCCACAAGGCCCCTGTTCAGCATAGCAGGTGAGGCCGCCTGGGCGAGGTACTGGTCATACTCCCCAGTTGTATCCCCCGACCAAGAGTCTGAAGCTCCAGGACACTGCCCTCGAGGCGGTAGAGGTGGGATCCCTCGCTAAGTCCGAGGGAAAAACCGAACCTGGATGGTAAACAGATGATGATGATGATGATATCAGTATTCAAAGGGGTTGCCTGGCTGAGGCTGTAAAGGCGTGCTAAGTTCGCCCGGAAGGACGTGGGTTCGAATCCCCGTCAGGAAGTCCTAAAATTTAAGAAATGAGATTTCCACTTCCGGAGCTGCATATGGCCCTGAGGTTCACTCAGCCTACACAAAAAATGAGTACCAGGTTAATTCCTGGGAGCTAAGGTGGTCGGACGTAGAGCTATCCTCTCCACCCCATCAAGTGCCGAGGTTACGGATAGTGGAAGCCTTTACCTTCCACCCCTCCAAGGGTCTTCATGGCCTGTACGGAGAAGACTTTGCTTTACTTTGCTATATCAGTATTCAAAGTCAACAAACTTCTGTTCTAAAGAAACATCTCCCTTGCTGATGCTAGTCTAGATTTGATGCCCTCGCTTCATTTCCACCGTTAGTTTATCTGCTACCCAAGTAACAATGTTCATACCGGGCGAGTTGGCCGTGCGGCTGTGAGCTTACACCCGGGAGGTAGTGAGTTCGAATCCCAGTGTCGGCAGCACTGAAGATGGTTTTCTGTGGTTTACCATTTTAACACCAGGCAAATGCTGGGACTGTACCTTACTTAAGGCCACGGCTGCTTCCTTCCAACTTCTAGGCCTTTCCTTTCCATCGTCACCATAACACCTACCTGTATCGGTGCTACGTAAAGCCACTAGCAAAAAAAAAAAAAAAACCAACATTCATCTACCGGCTTTAATACTTAATTTCCACATCTAATATTTCCAGTATGAGCTGATTGCATTTGATTGAATCCCATTACTTTTGATTTGGATTTGTTTCTTTTTGTTTTGCACTTATTCTCCAAAAGTGCACCCGCGCCGTTCAGAATTCCCCCGGATCCTCGGTAGATTAACATAAAATAACGATTATATCGGCAAACCTCGGAGTTTTGATTTCTTCATGAATTGTAATCATTTCTTCAAATTCCTCTTCCATTTCCTCTACCGTCTGTTCTGTACAGAAATACAAAAGTAAAGGGAGGATAAACTGCAGCCCTGCCTCGATTTTTTGTTTGTTGTATCTTTTTCATAGTTCTCGATTGGTATCATTGCAGATTTGTGGGTGTACAGATTGCAGAGCATTGTTCGTCGTTATCCAATACCGATCACCTTCAAAAACTAAGTATTTATTATAATAGGATAGAGTTTCCACGACAGAATCAGCTGTTGAACTTAGCTTGGAGTAGAATGATCGATGGTGGTGATTATTGTTTTAGGAGAAAGTACATCCTTTTTCAATCCTCATCTTTGAAGAAAGACTAAGGTTCTCATTTTCTAAGAAATAATATGCCAATAAAAGTTGGCGAAAGACCATGAATCACATGAGGAAATGTCCGACTCGTTGGCTGGATGGTCAGCGTACTGGCCTTCGGTTCAGAGGGTCCCGGGTTCAATTCCCGGCCGGGTCGAGGATTTTAACCTTAATTGGTTAATTCCAATGGCCCGGGGGCTGGGTGTTTGTGCTGTCCCCAACGTCCCTGCAACTCACACACCACACATAACACTATCCTCCACCACAATAACACGCGGTTACCTATACATGGCAGATGCCGCCCACCCTCATCGGAGGGTCTGCCTTACAAGGGCTGCACTCGGCTAGCAATAGCCACACGAAATTATTACATGAGGAAATGAGGCCCGATGTCTTGAGGACCTAAGGCGTCAAAGTTGGTCAAGTTAGATCGGATGGGAAAGATGAGAACGAAGAACCTGACGTAAATAAAAGGAACTAATGCAAGGCTCAGCTAGTGTCCCAGTGATGACCACTCCTCTCACGTTAGTTGAGAACATCTGAGGGAGAAAATCCACTGTGTAGTATATGTTAGCAGAATTCAACAACAAATTCCAATTTAAGAATTCACATTTCCAACTTTGTATCCTCATTGACGTAATGGCAACAGAAAGTAACTCCATGAACTCTCATGGGAAATAAACGAGACCAACATGTTATCATAGTGTGGTCCGTAACAGCTGACGACTTCAGTTATAATCGATCGCCGAGGACTGGCTGGGGAAAGACAGTACAATCCACCACTAGCGCCGAGCCGTGCTAGCTCTTAAACCTCAAAGTAGTTGGTGATTGCACGTAATTCCGTTCATCTTCATATCGCTTGATCTCACTAACAGGAACAGCATTAATTATTCACCGGGGTAAAACGTCAGACGCTCATTACGAGAGTTCAATACAATTTGTTTTACGTCGCACCGACTGTGATAGATGACAACGATGGGATAGGAAAGGCCTAGGCGTGGGAAGGAAGGGGCCGTGGCCTTAATTAAGGTACAGGTGTGCAAGGTGTGGAAATAGGAAGCCATGGAAATCCATCTTCAGGGCTGCCGACAGTGGGGCTCGAACCCACTATCTCCCGGATGCAAGCTCACAGCTACGCGCCCCTAACCGCACGGCCAACTCGCCCGGTATATTACGAGAGAAAGCTTTATAAACATGATTGCACCGTCTATAAGAGTTCAATCTATGTTTTACTTCAACGGAATTCAAATTTCTTATTTGATATTAAGAAACTCAAATTGACATTCTATGGACACATCGAAATAAAGAACACTGATAGACTCACGAAACAAATAATCGATTTCTACGAGAACATAAATAAACTGAAACCAGACGGAATGATATGGTTCGACAAAATTAAAAATGACCTTACATTATTAGGAATTACACAAGAGGACATCTAAAACAAAGAGATGCTTAATTTCCAAATTCACAAAATTCAGTAGTAACTATAAGAGTAATTACAGCTGATGAAGAGAAAAACGCGGAGAAAAAGTCTGAGTGAACTTGGGACGAAGAGAGAAGAAAAACCCACAGCAAAAGAGGGAATGACATATAGGTGCAAGGGAAGGCAAATGAAAGGCTCGGACTATATTGCGTAGTCCTAAATGGACTTATTCAGAACTAATAACAATAATAATAATAAGAAGTATAAGAAGCTAATCATTTCGTGTAGCATTTAAATTTATGTCGGCCAATGTGGTTTAGTTGTAAGTGTGATTAGCTGCCACACCCGGAGGCCCGGGTTCGATTCCCGGCTCTGCCACGAAATTTTTTGAAAAGTGGTACAAGGGCTGGAACGGGGTCCACTCAGCCTCGGAGGGTCAATCGAGTAGAGGTGGGTTCGATTCCCACCTCAGCCATCCTGGAAGTGTTTTTCCGTGGTTTCCCACTTCTCCTCCAGGCAAATGCTGGCATGGTACCTAACTTAAGGCCACGGCCGCTTCCTTCCCTCTTCCATGTCTATCCCCTCCAAACTTCCCATCCCCCACCCAGGCCCCTGTTCAACATAGCAGGTGAGGCCGCCTGGGCGAGGTACTGGTCATCCTCCACAGTTGTATCGCCCGACCCAATGTCTCACGCTCTAGGACACTGCCCTTGAGGCGGTAGAGGTGGGATCCCTCGCTGAGTCCGGGGGAAAAGCCAACCCTGGAGGGTAAGCAGATTAAGAAAGAAAGAAAGATTTAAATTTATACAGATGTAGGTTCAGCAACAAATATCGAAAACCCCAGCTTTTACTCAGTGGCCAGTACATTGGTGACCTTAACTTGTGTGTACATTGTTAATATGGAATGCGTGATATTCCTCCAGGAATTGTCAAACCAAACATTGGTACACTGTTATAACTATGAATTAAACCATTCATCATGTCAAGATATTTTAGTGAATCGTGCGCTGAACGCGACCACATGCCACTCATATGTCACCTGAATTGCGCTGAATTGCAAACGCGATGTGGCACTTGAGGCTTGTACCGAATAGATAAACATCATGGTGTGATTCAAACTGTTTCTGGGATGTCCAGCTCCATGGCTAAATGGATAGCGTGCTGGCCTTTGATCACAGGGGTCCCGGGGTCGATTGCCGGCAGGGTCGGGAATTTTAACCATCATTGGTTAATTTCGCTGGCACGGGAGTTGAGTTTATGTGTCGTCTTCATCATCATTTCATCCTTATCACGATGCGTAGGTCACCTATGAGGGTCAAATTAAAAGACATTCCTTCACCTGGTGAGTCGAACTTGTCCTCAGTCACTCCCGGTACTAAAAACCATACGCCATTTCATTTCTGGGATATAAGTTCACGTGCCAGGATGTATGTTTGCCGGCACAGAATATAAGCGTGCTGAAAAAATCCGAAGTTCAACTGAATAGGGACAGCACTGTCACATGCAACCATGATATTGTGGTTCCTATTTCGATATTCAGGACCAATGATTTATTACTCATATAGAAGTAGTCATCATGACTGGAGCCTCTGTCAGTGAGCAAAACAATTAGATAGCACCATTTCCTTTAAATACTAGCCAAGTGGAAGGTAACAGGCAGAAAATCTGGTGCGTTAAGCGTGCTTGTTCGTTTAGTGCCGTAGTCCAGTTGGTTTGGACGCAGATTCACAGTTAGAAAGTGGCAGATTGAAATCCGACTGGATGATTTTTTTCACTCCGCCGGTAGCAACAGCGGGAAAACCAGACAGCTTGTAAGATGACCCCCCCCCCTTATATCCTTATACCCGACTCCATGGCTAAATGGTTAGCGTGCTGGCCTTTCGTCACAGGGCTCCCGGGTTCGATTCCTGGCAACGGAATTGGTTAATTTTGCTGGCACAGGGGCAGGGTGTATGTGTAGTCTTCATCATCATTATTTCATCCTCATTGCGACGCGCAAGTCACCTACGGGAGTCAATCAAAAGACCATCCCTGGCGAGCCGAACATATCCTCGGACACTCCTGGCAGTAAAAGCCATACGGCATTTCATTTTATTTCGCCACCCTTATTACGCACAGGTAGGTCGTTCTACCGGCAACTATGGCATACCATATCCGTAAGTGGGGAGTTGCTGTCATTGAACAAGAAAATCTAACTAGAACAGAAGATGAACGACGACATGGCATCCCACATAGCATGACGACGCGTTGGATAAGATGTTTTCGAGAATCTGGAGACATAAGCCAACATGCTGGCGCTGGTTCGTAGTGGGTCTCCGACCGGGAACAGGACACTAGCTTGATCGATGAGCCCCATTCTAACCCATTCGTGTATACCATGCAGCTACGTTAGATTGCGTATTGCCCTGAAGATGGTTTTCCGTGGTTTCCCATTTTCACACTACGCAAATGCTGGGGCTGTACCTTAAGGCCACGGCCGCTTCCTTGCCATTCCTAGGCCTTTTCTGTCCCATCGTAGCCATAAGACCTGTCTGTGTCGGTGCGACGTAAAGCAACTAGCAGATTGCGTTTTCTCGGCAGCTTGAGGATGGCCTTAAGACGCCTGAATGAGGCAGGGATACAATCCCGGCGAACGCCTGAGAAACAAAAGCTCACTGATAAACAAAGCGTGTGCCGCCTTGCGTTAGCCAAGGACAACGTCCTACATGATACACCGAATGTCATTGAAACCGGTATGGGTCGGTACGCGTGTTTTGCCCCTTTGGCACTCGACACAGTCCAACATACATGACCGAACATCGGTGCTGTGGCCTTGAAACTCTTTAGTGCTGGGGTTGGATGAACGTGCGCAGGATAAGAATGTTGCACAGAATGGAGGGACGTCTCACAGCCGGGCAATTTGTGTGCATTATAGATAATATTATGGCCCCTTCCGAGTGGATGTTTCATCCCGCCAGTATAATATAATTTCAGCAGGAGCTAACTCGAATCCACACGTTCCGATTAGGTCAGGAGTAATTCGCAAGGCAAGATCACGTAGAGCTTGTCGTCTGGCCTCCTTGTGGGGCAGACGAAGATCCCATCGGTAAGTTGCGGGCCGAGACGAAGAGTGTAATTGTGGAGACCTGGCCCGATCCCACTCCAGAAACGACTTATCGACTTTATGACCACACGCCTGGAAGAGGTCGTGCACAACGTTGGTGCGTGGTCCTCTAAATAAGATGGCCATCCAACGGCCCTTTTCAAAGCCACAAATAAGTCCACTCAGTGTCAATAATGGCATGATAAAACGAACCCACTATCTTCCGAATACTGGATACTGGCCGCACTTAAGCGACTGCAGCTATCAAGCTCCGTGACGTGCATCTCACCCGGAGTTTGCAATAAGTGCAAACGGGGAAACTACTACTTATATAGTTTTACACATACAATAATCATGGTATAATATTCCAAAATGGAAGTTTTCTAGTTGTTTCACTGAACCTGTCAAAATCCACCGAACAGTCCATATGTTTTTAATTGAAGAACTATTGAACTGAACTGTCGATAATAGTGTTCTAAATAGTTGACATGACTATGTATTCTCTCTCTTTAAGATAACGTTTGATTTTACGTTTATAAAATTGACCACCTGCCGAATTGATTTGACAGTGTACTGACCGGCGAGAACGTCCCATTTATTACATTAACAAACCATATTCGTTCCCTGGAATGCTACTGTATTCTGTACTAGCAGAAAACATAAAGCAATACCGGTATACAATTTGAAATTGCCATTGTGTTGCTGTCACTAGAATTGATTCTGTTATACATCAGCGTAATACTGTTCATTTTATAACCTAGTCATTATTGTAATGGATGTGATCCTATGTATTCTACTTAGACAGCAAAACATATTACACAGTGGTCTAAGTTCCAAGGTAGGGGTGTCCAAGCCAATATACTGCGAATCGTGTAGTCCGTTGAAGATTTTATGTATAATACCTGTCCGTCCATCTACATATAGAAGGCGATCCATATAAACCTTTACAATTATCGAAATTACTTTCGATTACAATGCGATCGTGAAAAAATATTCCTTTACAATTTACTCATAAGTACTTTCGAACTATTAATAGCAAACGTGTACAATGATTTCTGAATATAACTGCGAGGAATTTCTAATGATAATGTTAAAAATATCTTCCAACTACGTTCAAACACAACTGTACACGTCAAACAATATTCCGTGCTTTAAATCGCACCGACACTGGTAGGTCCTATGACGACAATAGGAGAGGAAAGGGCTATCAGCGGGAAGGACGCGACTGTAGCCTTCATTAAGGTACAGCCCCACAATATACTTGGTGTGAAAATGGGAAACCACTGAAAACCATTTTCAGGACTGCCGACAGTTGGCTCTGATTCCACTAACTCTCCGAAGTGTATCCTTGTCAATGGTTCTAGTTTCATTCCTAATGATCTCATGGAGTTGCGCAAGTGACGGTGGTCTATTCTTTTTTACTAATGATTTCTTTGGCGAGTTCAGTGTCTTGGGGCATCAATAACGCAATGGTGACTCATTCAACATCTGTGTTTTCCACTCTCGCTGAGAAGCGACCCAGTTGCCTCCAGGTTTTTTTACATCTATAAAACTGTTTCCTTAGGAAAAATATTGCACCTACCACATTTCCTTCGAAATGTTCGTTGTCAATCAAGGATTGTCAATTGGTCTTCCAATAAGTTTTTTACAATGAAAACATGTTGCTGAAGGACGTATTCCATTTTCGTGTTATTAACCCAAACGAATTGATAATAGCAACAATACGAAGTAATAAACAATGTCTGGTAGTAGTGATGTGGCGAGTTGAATATTTCAGTTCGTTCAACTCGAGTCAATGATGTGTTTGAGCCAACTCGAGTGACTCCAGTAAAGAGATCGCTTGTTCGCTCGAGCATGAGGTCAGAGATATGAACTGATGCATTAAACAGAAAACCAGTTATTAATGTTCTTCACACAATTTATTGAGACTTTCTTCCTTTATTTTTTTTACATATGCTATGGAATTCGTTTCTTACAAAGGGTTAAATTTGTTATTTAAGTTTAAGAAGAATTCAGAATTGTTGATTTCTTTGAGCTGCGAAGTATGGAGACGATCTGATCGATTAAGTGGTATGTTCGGTGCTGTCAGTGAAGAGATGTGGAATAACATTAGTAGACAAATAAGCTTGAGTGGAGCTTTTAAAGGCACGAAAGATCACAATAAATAAAGATTAATTCGGAATTCAAGAGTATAAATTGAGATAAACAGTAAGAGGAATTAGGGTTCTGAAACATTTACCAAGGGAATTATCCGATAAGCTTTCAACTTCTTTGAAATCATTTCAGAAAAGTGTAGGTAACAACTGATAAGGAATATGCCACCTGGGTGGCATCCCTGAATGCAGATCAATGATTACTGATAGATAGATAGATAGATAGATAGATAGATAGATAGATAGATAGATAGATAGATAGATAGATAGATAGATAGATAGATAGATAGATAGACTGACTGACTGACTGATTGATTGATTGATTGATTGATTGATTGATTGATTGATTGATTGATTGATTGATTGATTGATTGATTGATTGATTGATTGATTGATTGATTGATTGATTGATTGATTGATTGATTGATTGATTGATTGATTGATTGATTGATTGATTGATTGATTGATTTAAGGTACTTAGGTAATTATTTCTGCCACGAAACTTTGGGAATAGCTTTAGAAGGCTCTAAACTATCAAAAATAATTTTTTTTAAAAATTGCATGTTTGAGTCATATTTTGCCTGTATCTCCCCGTGTAATGAAACATTTTCTCGTATGAGTGTAATTAGTTATTCAATAGATTTTATAGTAACTTTAAAATAGTTGAAGAACTTGGGTTCAATTTCTCTTAACATTAGATATTTTTTTTGTTTTTGCTAGTTGCTTTACGTCGCACCGACACAGATAGGTCTTATGGCGACGATGGGATAGGGAAGAGCTAGGAGTGGGAAGGAAGCGGCCTTGGCCTTAATTAAGGTACAGCCCTAGCGTTTGCCTGGTGTGAAAATGGGAAACCACGGAAAACCATCTTCAAGGCTGCCGACAGTGGGATTCGAACCTACTATCTCCCGAATACTGGATACTGGACGCACTTAAGCGACTGCAGCTATCGAGCTCGGTAGATAAAATTTACTAAAATGACCAAATGTGAATCTATCCCTTAATACCGGATACACCCAGTATTGTCTTTTTTTATTGTTCAATTTTCATTTTTCTACGGCGTAAAGAAACACACTACCTCAATGACCTCTGTATTTATCCTAAAACACACTTGAGCTTTGGGGAGTTTGTGACCTTTGAACAGCTACCAATTTCCGCGGGAATAAAACCCTGCCTCCTCGACTGAACGAAGCCTAAAGGAAATAGCAGAACGCTCACCTTCCTTAAGAAGCACGGCATGAACTTCACACCATGAAATTCTTAAATATACTGTTCCGTACTCCAGCGCGCTGCTTGTGTTTAAAAGCAGTTAGAACCCGAAATTCCGTGTTGTGGCTGTTTCCTAAGAGCAACAACTCATTCTAATTGTTAGTATTGCTCATTGAGTGTTTTTGATCTTTGAGCTTAACATGCATGTTATGTCCTTCGGGGTTCAATGCCTCTGTGAATTAATTAATCATCTCCACAATCCTCTAACTAGCTTTATTGCCTCGTTTAGTTCCATACCTCTTATCTCTAAATTATTAGAAACTGAGTCTAACAATCGTCACCTCGGTGTCCCTCTACTTATTTTACCCTCCATGACCGAGTCTGCTATTCTTATACGTAACTTAATCCCTTCCATTCACCTCACATAACCACTCCTCCGAAGCCGGTTTATGAGTACAACGTCATCCATCGAGTTCATTCCTAATGTAGTCTTTATCTCCTAATTACTTTTACCCTCCGTCCATTGTTCCCATATGTTTATACCAGCCATCACTCTCGCTACAGCCACGTCCATTACCTGTAAGTTATGAATAAGCTCCCACTCTCGTACCGCAAATACGGCCTGAAAACTGATCGGTGTAAAGACGGCTTCTTCTGGGAGGTGTCTTCTTACAGAATAGCGTTGATCGCAACTGAGCTTTGCTGCAGCTTGATTCAATCTCACCTTACTACCACTGTGAGAGAACACATATACTAAATACTTGAAATGATCTACTGTTCCAGTTCTGTATTCACGACCTAAAGAAATGCCATGGACCATTTTTAGTGGACGAAATGTGAACATTTTTAGTGGACGAATTCCTGAAAGGTAGTGTAATTACATACATTTATGGATCACCGGTAGAGTGTTGGTCACCAAATCCCAAGATTGAGGGTTCGAACTAGGCAGAAGTAGTCGGATTTTTAAAGGGCGGAAGAGAAGTCCATTCAGCACTCCATACTCCCACTATGTTGCCGTACAAAATATCTTTGATGATCCATTTGGTGTTTATATCCAGTAAAACTAATTAAGATTCGGGCATAGATCTTGCAACATGCTAGGAGAAATAATCTGCGTACAAAGAGACACCATCATGACATACGCGTTAGACATTATCTGGGAACACGTGTCGAAGGATGACCTAGCTACGGTAGACAGAGTGAAGGTCATGTATCTTTAAAAAGTTCTCTGCCTGGCAAAAAAAAAAAATGCTCATTCGAGGCTAACTTATGAGTACACAAGACAACCGTTGTATAGAGACGAACTGGGTTTAAAAATGCAATTGCCGTCTACGCCACAATACCAAGCTTTACACCAAGAAGTGCAGGATAAAAAAGCGAATATACGGAAAGATTTTTACCGGGTGGCATAACGACGTCAGAATGGATGAATTCTGACTACGATCTGTGGTGCTTCTTATCAAATGTTCACAAAACCATTTAAAAGTGTAGGCAAAACAATGACTACGACAGGGATATCAGGGCGAGTTATCTGACCTCTTTATAACGAATACTGCGGAGCAGTACGGGTTCTCTGGTTATTATTATTATTGTTATTATTATTATTATTATTGTACCGGGCGGTACACCTCCACGCCGCTAATTTAAAATGTGCGCCAGTTGAAACTCCTCTGCTGGAGGAAGTCTGAACTTTATCGACGGTATTAATTTTCAAGTTTCTCAGAAGATGTCACTACTTGGAAAGTTTAGAGTTTTTGAACTGTGCCACTTTTGATGTATTTTTGTTTTACCGGTAGTAAGAAGTGTGAACTTTCTCTTCTAGAGGACACTACTGAAAAACTACAATGGTGCACCCTAGTGCGATGTGAAAGAACTGTTTTTTGGAGAAATTTTTATTTCAAAAGTTTGTTTCTTGTTAAATTTTTTTCTGTTATTGTTTAAGTTGGTTGTATACCCCTCTCTTTCCCCTTGTTTTGTATTTAGCCAATCCCGAATTTCTTTAATTAATTTCTGACCAATCTGATGTATCTTCCCCCAACTTGAATATGCTGCTTATCCCTAATCAATAAAGTTTTGGTGGGAGGGTGTTCTCATTCCAAAAACGCCTCGAACTTTCCGCGAGAGTATATAAAC